>NC_064557.1:7975728-8575728 GCF_023856365.1 Brienomyrus brachyistius | reverse complement strand
GGCATCATTGGAGACCTCCATGGTTCATAGATCACCTTTGACCAAGCAGGCTGTACTGATGCAATGGTTGATTTTACTGGGGGTCAAAGTGAACACCTTTGAAATTGATTTGAATCCTGTACCTGAATGACAATCGTGCATTCTGGGAAATAAGGGAAATTGTGTTCTTATGATTCTGCAGCGATTTGCCCATTTTTTTCACATTAAACTTTCATGTCTGTTATTTTTATGCCAGACAAAGGGAATTGTGTATGTCAGTAGATCGTGGTTTTAAAGTACCAAGAATGACACCTAAAGAAATAACCTATCCTGTCAAAAATAGGATAATTTTAGTTCAATTCAAGTGCATGACCGAGTCAGCATTAAGTATATTATGTTCATTTTAAAAATCGCAGAGAACATCAACAATCATATCCATGTCTCATTAATACTGAGGTTGACATTCTTGCAAAGCACGATTCCAAGTGACTGATCATTAAAATCCCAAGAGACTGGTGATGGAGATGCAAATAAAGAAACGACTGAATTCTTCCCTACAAAGGAGTCACATTATATTATATTTATATTTTTATAAGTTCACTGTGTATCAGGTCAAACTCAGGTGAAGTCATCTTCTGCTCATCTTCTTGATAGCTACTTATGGTAGGTGCTGTACAAAGTAAACAGAGGAACAATCATCATCCAGTCAAGCAGACTCTACTGGTGTGATAAGAGAACATTGTGTTTGGATGCTTGACTAAATATGTTGCCTTTTTCTGGATCTTCTGTTAGATGTGGTAGGCCCATGAGGCGATGTTGTTTTTGGCTTCAAGGCGTAGCTGAAGGCCAGATGCAACCTGGCTTCAGCTCACATCAGAATGATATTTTTCTCTCCAGAATATCATTTTGCATGTCAGAAGTGCTGTTTGTTCAGTTGCACTTTCAGGATGACATGAAGAAGTAGAAAGGTGAGAGTCTCGTCAGACGAAAAGTTTTTCCTTTCGTTTTGTTTATATATTTTTTTTTCCTTTGAATTCTGTGATGCTTTACCTGCTCTTACCTGTACAAATATAGATGTATAAAAACAGAGAGCCTTATTCTCTGCCAGTAGCTTTAGTTGGTTTTGCAAATGGCTCACTTGAAGTACCCCTAAGTCATGTCGAATGGCTATTTTTGGGTGCCTTTCTCCAATTAGACGCAAAGTTCTGCCATCAGTATTTGACGGCTGTAAGAAACTAGAGGAGGGCAAGTTTACCTCACTGCACCAGTTTGTACCCTGTGCTTCACTGGATGTATTCAGTGACATACTGAAGCTGATGTATATGATTCCCAATAAATGACTTTGAAAAGAAATCACGAACACTGCATTGTAATGATAACAGATTGTACAATCTTAACACATTTTTTTAACATCACATACTGTATGTAGCAGAAGTTCATCAGATCGTATCACCATCCCTAATAACCTAATTAGTATTTAATTGCTGATGTGATGCCTGAAGTTCGGTTTGGGATCAACAAACTCGTTCTCTCATTTATTTTGTTTGTTTCTTTGTTTTCTGAAACCATAATCCCTGTGTTGGATTATGTAAGGTCATGTAAGGACCGCCTAGGATAATGCCTAGAATTGCGACTTGAGAGACTGTAACTTATAATCTAGAGAAGCATTACCCCCTGTCCTAATAGGAGGTGCTTCCTTTGAATGGGAGAGAGCTGATGTCATTTCCCCGTTGAATCCGCGTGTGTATGCTGCATAAAAAGACAGACTATGAGAAACAGGAGTTTCCATCCAGGATCACAATGGGCTATAAATACACCGTGTGATCAAATGATAGGAATCCCAATTCTTTGTGAGACTATCAAAATAGACAACCCCACTGGAAGCAGGTACCACCACGCACATATTTACGGCTAATTATCAATGCTCTTAATGCAGAAAAGAACTAGGAAATATTGTTTTCTTGTCTTGTCTTCTAGTCAAGCTTTTTTTAGTCCTCCAATCTATTGTCAGCATTATTTTGAGTTTTGCTTTTCGAATGCATTTTCTCAGGAGATGTTTGCAGGCATTTACATCATTTATGGGAGTTTTTATCTATTTTATTTTACGAGTATATTACGAGAAGACATAGCAGGTTGGAGAAAACCACAGTACTTGTCACGGTTGAAGGTAAAAGAGGAAGAGGTTAATGACCGACAACGACGGTGGATTCCAACATCAAAACAATCAACATGCCATTGAGGAGCCTAAAGACTCATAGAGAAGGCTGGACCTTTGCAGTAAGTGATACCTGTATGATGGTCTGGAGTCAGCATCGACTTGTGGGTACTTAATAAAAATGATGGGTTTTATCAATCTGAATGAATCTGGTTCGGACTCTGAGGTGCACCTCATTTCGACCACTGATGGAATCCTGCTTAGTTCATCAAAGTTTTCAGTCTCTTTTGAATACTTTTTGTATTGCAATTGCATTTTTTTCTAGAATCCAGCCTATGCTTTTTCCAGTATATGATACATCATTGTCTTAAATAAAAACTAAAGAGATTTTATCCATCAAAAACTCCAAGCATATTATATAAGAGAACAGGATCATTTAAGTAATAGAATGGAGCTCACAGGGTTCTCGTTTTAGCAATTTTTTCCTACAATTTACAGTTTATCCCGGTTAATCAGTTCCAGACTGTACCGCGATAAGTGAATTTCGGCGAAGTACGATTCTTTATTTATAGATTGAATATTTTCGTACTTAAAGCATATAAAACCGGTTTACGACCTTCTAAATACGGTTTTTAACATTATTAGATGTGAAATAACACCCTTTAGTCACAATTACTGTTATAATTGCTGGACACGGGGAGACGAGGAATCAGGAGCGAAGGGTTTATTTGGAATCACTCCAAATGCAGGACACAGGACCATGTAACATCAAAACGTCAATGACAGACCTGGGGTTACAGACGCTGACGTGGACTTAAATCCACCGGAGGTCACAATCGGGGCTGCACATGTGGTAAATAAGGGGGTGTGGTTAATAAGGGGGCGCGACGCACAGGAGGATCGTACAGGCAGGTCATGACAATTACACTCGTATTACCGAATATTTTAGAGAAAATAAGAGAAAATAAGACATATTAGATGTTACAAATATCATATTATTATTATTATTATTGTACATTTAATTACGAAGAGCAAAGATGTTTCCGCTGTGCAGCGATGTATCATTTTCACTGTCTTAATCAACTTTTTAATGAATATACAAAAAACCGCGATAGAGTGAAGCCGCGAAAGTCGAAGCAGAAAGTGGCAAACTGGTATTGCTATTGGAAGATTATAGGTCAATCTTTATATAACTAGCATTTTAAACCACTTATAATGTTGAATTGACAGTTTTTGTCAAACACCCGCTGCAACTACCTCTATTTAGACTTCCACTCTAAAATGAATTGAGTTTTAAGTTTGGGCTATCCTTTTTGCAAGTTCTAAGTCTGTAATCCACAAATTTCCTGGGCTCGCTTATAATTTACCGTAAAAGCTTATTGAGGGATGGGCTATGAAAATACGCAGTCAGGCAATGGCAACGCATTTAAAAAGTCTTCTCCTTTTGTCAGATAATGATTGTTTTCAATTCAAGCATTGCATTAACTCAAGGTTCATTTTTATTTTTTACAAGACAAAAATCAATAGCTATTTTCATACATTTATTAAAATTCCTAAAACTTAAAAAGCAGCCAATGTGTAATTAATTAAACAGTAGACAGGTAATGCAATGCAGTTATAATCTCCCTCCTAAAGGAGCATGTTAAACACACTCAACATGATCAATACCAGGAAATCATCCGCGCAGTCGTTTCCATGGTAGCCTAGCTATATCTCATATCTATGACGATGGTCAGATGGTCATGATTTGTAGCTATGTGCCTCCCATTCTCTCGTGCTGCAATATCCAAAGCGCTATTTCGAGGAGACGTCCAAGAAGGGAAAATCACCAAGGAAATTGACTAACCCTTGAAATTAGCAGGGAAAGCGGAGTTGGGCGTTTCCGCGTTTGCATGTTTCCTCATGAGACCTCAGTAATAAGTAAGATGAACACGGCGTGTTTGATTTGTCTGCCCAAAGCAAATGGCGACTTCAAATAATCCATATAGTACAAGAAAGCATCATATCCAGCCGTACTGTCAGTCGTCAGACACAGAACGCATAGCGGAATTCTGATGAAACGTAAAATAGGACAGTGTATCCTTGAAGCCGGCATGTTTGCACAGTGCTCTCCAGATTATAAAGCCTTTAAGTCTTTATTATCATCTGTACCAGTCTTGGCATTAGTCCTCTCTCGCTTATTTTTACCCATGACGTCTGTTCTGTATATCCTAGCCTGTCATCATTTAGATAAAAATGCACAGAGCTACTGAGCAGCATCAATGTGACGAGAAAGCCTTATCCTACTGGGTCGCGGGGGGTCTGGAGTCTATCCCGGAAGCAATGGGCAGGAGGCAGGGAACAACCCAGGATGGGGGGCCAGCCCATCGCAGGGCACACTCACACACCATTCACTCACACATGCACACCTACGGGCAATTTAGCGACTCCAATTACCTTCAGCCTGTTTTTGGACTGTGGGGGGAAACCGGAGTACCCGGAGGAAACCCCACGACGACATGGGGAGAACATGCGAACTCCACACACATGTAACCCAGGCGGAGACTCGAACCCGGGTCCCAGAGGTGTGAGGCAACAGTACTAACCACTGCACCACCATGCCGCCCCTTCAAATTAAATATGAAATTGTGAAATACGATGTGTGGTTTTACTACAGTATTATTTTTCTGCTGTTGATGGGAAGTGTAGCTTGATATTATAAACTTCTCTGTGAAAGACTGGGACCACTGGGTCATGGTGATCATTCAAAAAAATCTTCTTTCATTCGCCGTCACCGAGCGTGGGCCGTAAGCTTCGGTATTCAGGAGGGACATCGGAGGCGCAAATGGACATAAAAGTGTTTATTTCAGCAGAAGTGGGTATTTATACATATTAGCGTTTAGTTATCTGCCACTGCGTAAGGCACCGTCTAAAATGTACACACCCTAAATGAGTCGAAGCATTGCAATCATCTGGTCTCCACAATATCCTCCTCCCCTGTTGTTTCGTTTTCACCACCTTTGCCATCAACCAGGGCCGGACTGGGATTAACAATCCGTCCTGGACTTTGGGGGTCATTACAATCGCACTGGGGGGGTTCCCCTGTAATGAATTTTGCAGGGTGGGGAGATATCCCCCCCCCATATATTTTGCTGATCTGGGAAGGGGGTTTCCCCATGAAAATTTATGGCAGTCCACATACCTACTGGGGCATTGGGAAAACACCAGGCATAAAAAAAAGGCCCAGTCCAGCCCGGCAGTCGGAACAGGAGGCAGTGCCGCTAGCTCGGTGGAATCCACAGGTGAAAATCAAATCTGCCCCAAGCAGCGGCCCTCGCCATGTGCCCCTCGTGCCACCTTACAGGTAAGGTGACATGCGAGTAGCAGTTTGCGTGGCGAGCTGATGCCGTTTGTCGGCATCACAAAGTAGGGCTGACCTGTAGGTCTAGAACCAGTAACATTCAGTTGTGGTCACACTCCTTCCGCTGCTCTTTCTGTGGGAGACTTTGCAATGCAAGGCTGATTAGTTTTTCTTTTGCTGTAGGCCTCCTGCACCTCTTCATCGGCGCCCTTGGTAGAAATCACACTTCTCCAGCAGCGGAATGGGGCTGCGGAGGAAAGGAGCCGCTCGATTGCACCGATTGCAATTTCCTCCCTATAATCACAGAGACCATTTTAAGAAGAGACAGTGTGCTGTTCTTTCACAGAGGCATTGTGGGAAAGTGGTGTTTTGCTACTAAATTTCATTTCCAAAGAAGAAAATGATGATAGTTTCCAGATAAATGATTTAATGTGCTGCATGAAGATGATTAATTGTGCAAATGAGGGTAACCTCGATTCCTAATGAGAACTGTAAAACTAGTGATTAAGCCACATAGCAGGTAGTTAATATTCGTAATAGCTCGGCACAGTCGAATAAATATGCATGTGGCTTAGGGGGCCGGTCATCGACGCCGGTGTAAAACATCACTGGATTCTTAAATAATGGTAGGCTGATGTGCTTATGGTGTGAAGCAAGTGGCCCTAGTGGGTGAGATGGAGTCTCTAATTAATATAGAATGATTAATTTGATCGTGAGGGTATGACTTAGCAACTCCACTTGCTGAATTGGTAGCGACTCTCCATTCCTGGAGACACTGTGCTTTCCCTGGACGGCGATGGGGGGGGGGCTCTCGGTGCCTGTGAATGATTATATCCGGAGCTCTTACGCGCTATCAGTGTAACAGGACTGACATGCACGGGGCCCTGTGCTGCCACGACAAGCAGTTCGTAGCCTGTTTTAATGAAGGTGCTGACAAACGCTCTTACTGTCCTCGTCTGTCCCCCAAACAAATGAACCCATTCATCATCAAACTGCTTATTCTGGTTAGGATCACATGGTATAAAAAGCCCCCGAACTTAATTGAATTACTTGATCATATCTTGGTAAATCAGACATGATAATTTCTTGGTTTAAGAGGGGGGGGGGGTCATTTCCTTGTACCTAAGGCATATTTATAGCCCCATATGTTAGCAGAGTAGAAAATCTTGCCATGCTGGGAGCTGGAATTGCTCCCCAGTGATGGCAGAGGACAGTAAGGACCTGTGCGTGACAGTGTCTTTTCTCCAGGGTGGACACATCTGTAAGGGAGATGAGGGCAGAACATCGACGAGGTCCTCAAATCCATCCTTTCCCACGCCAGACATGAACTGACATGCTTGAATCGGAGTTGAGTGCTCTTTCCCTTTGGCAAATGTCCCAAGACCTCAAGGGACCTACAGAAGAGTGAGACAGTCGACTCAAACTAAGCTGATATGGTTATTCTGCACGTAAGGCTGTAACAGTGAAATGCAATAAAAAATCTGAATATCTCAATTGGCCGCCTGAAGCTCTAGGAACTACCAGACCAATCACAGCCTGAATATTCGGTCACCTGACCATTTTGTTTGCTTACTATTGAGTTGTTGCTGTTGTTGATGGTCCACAGATGCCTGTATATGGGTGTAATCTCCCAGAGACCAGGCGGTTGGGCAGTGACTCACAGCTGATGTCCAGTTTCCCACCAGGACGTTTATATTCTTGAAGGGCAGCTTATCTTTCGCAGCCCGTAATAGAATGTGCTGTTCGAATGCTATGTTTAACCATCGTCTTTTTTGGCAGCTAAGGTGAAATGTCCAGATGAATATGCTGTTCTGTCTGTTTAGCGTAGAAGCGGTTTCTGCTAAATATCACTTGCAGGAATAATCGGGACCAACTGAACTGTACCCCCCCCCCCCCCCCCCCAGTTAAGAAGCACTTGAAGGAAATCAGACTCAGGAAACCCAAAGCACTCAACTACACTGAGAGGTGAAGTACAGGGATCGCCACTGTTCAACCTCCACCAACACCGGCATTTAGTCAGAGAAGGTGCGCGACCAAGAGAGACGCTGCTTTCTGACTTTAGCGATCACTACGGTTTATACACCGGCCAAAAGTGTAGATCAGTTTTGGCCACTAGCGTAAAACACTTTGAATTTTTAGAGATTGCAGAACTTTATTCATCTGTTGCTTCAGTTACTTACTTAATCGTCCACTGTACTATATTTGTAACATTCTTCGACTGTTTATAAACATCCATCCATCCATCCATTTTCCAAACCGCTTATCCTACTGGGTGGCAGGGGGTCCGGAGCCTATCCCGGAAGCAATGGGCACGAGGCAGGGATGGATGGGGGGCCAGCCCATTGCAGGGCACATTCACACACCATTCGCTCACACATGCACACCTAGGGGCAATTTAGCAACTCCAATTAACCTCAGCATGTTTTTGGACTATGGGGGGAAACTGGAGTACCCGCAGGAAACCCCGGGGGAGAACATGCAAACTCCACACACATGTAATCCAGGCGGAGACTTGAACCCGGGTCCCAGAGGTGTGAGGCAACAGTGCTAACCACTGCACCACCATGCCGCCCCCTGTTTATAAACATTACTGCCAATATTCGCGTAGCTATTGTTAAAGTGTAATGCCAAAAATGGTAGGTGTTTCCACAATTTTGGCTACTAGTCTAGTTTCCTGTGAGCTTTTGGCAGTAAACCTGCCACACGCTCTTTTTAGACCACAATTGTTAATGGACAACAAATTATGAGATAGACATCAAGCATAGGCCTCCTTGACTTTGAAAGTGAACAACACAACATTTAGTGCCTTTGGTAGCAAAATGAATAATTAATAATAATTTAAACATCTTTAATTGCAACGTGTCCACAACCGTATGGGAATGTTCCCTGTTTTTGCAATGTAATTTTGTCTGCAGGTACATTATTTGAATGAATAATTATTTGCCAGTGGGAAAATAATTAGTGCTCTTCTGGGAGTAATTAGGCGAGTTTCTTAAATACAGACATTTGGAGAAAAGGCAGAGCAGCTCCGTGTTTAGAAATTTGCTTGAAGTTTAGGGCAAAACATAAAAGGTTTCGGGAGAACCGTCCCTTTAAGAGTGTCATATTAAACCGAGGATCCTCATTGGATCATTCTGCCAGTTCCAAGTTTTTTTTACTCTTATGATGAGCAGCATGGGATGGGCTGGCCCCCCATCCTGGGTTGTTCCCTGCCTCGTGCCCATAGCTTCCGGGATAGGCTCCGGACCCCCCGCGACCCAGTAGGATAAGCGGTTTGGAAAATGGATGGATGGATGGATGAGCAGCATAGGATGGGCTGCCCCTCCATCCTGGGTTGTTCCCTGCCTCGTGCCCATAGCTTCCGGGATAGGCTCCGGACCCCCCGCGACCCAGAAGGATAAGCGGTTTGGAAAATGGATGGATGAATGGATGATGAGTAGCTTGGGAGATGCCGTGTATCTCAGAAACAATAGGGCCTCTTGCATATTTTTTTGCAAAATGTATACTTGGGAGTGTCAGTTCGTGCTTCAGTGAGGTTGCGTTTTTAAATCACCACTTGAAGTTACAATTGTAATTATTTATTCATCCGGTATAAACATTCATTAAACACCTATTAACCATCCATCCATTTTACATATTGCTTATTCGACAGCCTTGCCTTAATTAGACATGAATGAATTTGCGTGTGTATATATGTACATAATGGGTGTGTCAGTGAATATAGTGTGAGACAATATCCATGTATTTGTTTGCGATATGTATTTTGTATTTTCCAAAGCTAAACAATCATTAAATAACAATGGATGGGGATAACGATAAAGCAGGGAAGCTCTCCAGTCAATCAGGACATACATCACCGAAAACACGACTCACCTGGGTGACTTCTCATAATCTCCTTCAGATCCCGCTCCTCTCTGGCTTTGATCCCCTCCGGAGAGCTGGGGTTTAGGTACCGGAGGGTCTGTGAGAGGCTGTTCTCCGGCCGACATGCAGCAGCGATCGCAGAGCAGAACCCCCCCCCCCCCCACGGAACACACAGCACCAGCACGCTCGAACATTATTGAACGTCCGCAGGGCAAAATTATGCAAGTTAAATATTTTTTTTACAATATGCTCTTCCATCAGGTCTAATATTTGGGGATTAGAAAAACCTTTATTTAAACATGCCCTCTGGTGTTTAATTAATGAAAACCTGTGCTTATAAAGAAAATATATGGTACATCTCTTCAAAAAAAAGACCCAAAATCGTACACTCCGGATGACATTACTGATTTTACACTTTCAGATTCTCCCCACTGCCTCCTGTCTGAGCAAGTGGGAAAGTTCCTTAAAGTTCAATGAAAGTTCATGGTGGCCTGCGATCAGACTAAATCATTCCTCTGCCTTCAGTTTTAAGTGCCACAACATTGCGTCGATCCTGGTACTTGACAAATTGCTTTTATTACAGAAAATATATTGGCAGTATTCAAATATATCTCAATCCCTGTGTAACAAATACAAATTCCACGGCTCGCACTTTAATCCCGCTACTTTACTCGTGGTTTAAAGATTAACCTTATTGAACTTTTCATATCTGCCCAATTGAGACGTATAAAATAATATAGGTAAGAGACACAATGTTACCATCACCATACGTCTCCTCTGTTGCTATTATGCAAATGACTTAATTTTGATTGCAAATATATTCAGGTGGAAGGAATGTGTACACAACTTGCAGAGGGCATTTTAAACAAGCTGACAAACAATGTTTCTCCACAATCTGGAGCTAAAGCCAGCGGTTTATCCTTCTCCAACATGCTGTAAACACACTGCTCCAATCGTTTGTGACATGCTGTTCAGCGGTGGATCTCTCATTTACTGCACACCAGGGCTGCAAAGCACCGGCGTGCGATTAGTAAAAATAAACGCATTGATGCTGATATTTCTGAGGTGCTCAAAGAAGACAAACGTGTTTATTTGTTCGTACACTGAGGACATGAACAATCTTGTACGTAACAGAAACATTGCTGTGATATATTACAGAATTACAAAACAGCACACTGATGTGTCGGTAGAGCTGACTGGATAAGTCATTCGGGTTGAGAGACACTTCTTACAATAAGGGACAAATTCAGGATATAACGTCGCGGTGCGACACGGTATGGAAGCCTTGTAATTCCATGCTTATCGCGGCCTAAACTGCAAAGGATGATTCCCTCTGGAAGAGTCACAACCAAAATTAATGACATACTATACATGCGACGTCCCATTTTCCCTGCGACACCTGGCATGGTGTGACATGCATTCGAGAATATGTTGCATGACATGCATTACACAATTAGCAAAAAAAGTGATTACAAGGTTCAAAGTTACAAGACCACAAGAGTTATGAGCATCGAGGTCAAGATTGAGGTCCGAGGACCTTTTTCTCCTTTCAAAATAATATTAGAGATTTCACTTAGAGCAGCCTTAAGTCGTAAATATGACCCTTAAAATCAAAATAGGATTATACTTCAGTTTATAAATCGGCATTTCAAGCTATAAACAAATCAGAATAAATCTCCTATAAATATTATCTCTCTTTACAAGGCATTTCATTCATACTCAAGTATTCTTTGAAGGGCTGCCACTTCACAGTAGTTTTGAAATATTACATAAGATCAAAAAAGCAACCAATCGACATACAAAACAGGAAAATAGCTGTAATATTTTATCATAATTGCAGTAAATGAGGCCCATTTAGAAAGCAAGACTTTTTAGTGGTATTGATGAAAACCAAATAGCCTGATTCATTTTTAAAAGAAACAATCGATTGAATGGCACCCATTTATTATAGGCATGGCTGAGTGACGTCACACTGCTAAGCTTTGGATGACGGCCAAACAGCTTGAAAGGCAGCCATCTCCCTGGTCCCTCCCATGATCAGAACACCCTGGGGAATGTTAAGTTTTTTACAGGCACAGCGAGATAACACGCAGATTTAATTTGGAGCTCTCGAGAGCCGGGGCCATCCCCCCCCCCCCCCACCCGTCTGTTTGGTGGTCGGTCTAGCAGGTGCCACCTCCTGCCACCAGGACGATGACTGTTGTGAGCTAGACATCCTGTATCACAGGCTAATCCAACAAAGCGCAAGGAGAAGGAGCCATGCGTGCTGACTGATAATGTACGGTGTTGGGATTCCTCTGATCAGAGATCAGCGTGAGACGTGAATTCTCCCAGCAATCGTGTGATTTAATGACAGTAAAATACTGCAAACGTGACGGTAAACAGTTCGAATTGTCCTTTAAGATGGAAATCCTAAACGTATAATTGTCTTGTTTTGATTGTCAAGGCCGAGACAGCAGCTGAACCACACAATTCATTTAACGTCACAGCGTTTCTGACTTAACACACCGGCGGACGGGGGGGCGAGAGGTCAGGTAAGACTACTCAAGATTTTTTCCAGGTCTTGCAGAGGATCTTCTGGAATGCCCTCCGGAAGTCTTGGTTGAAGATCGTGTAAATGACGGGGTTGAGGGAACTGTTGCAGTAGCCGATCCAGAAGAAAAACTTAAACAATGTTTCGGGGATTTCACAGGGCTTCCTGCAAACCCCGTAGAGACTATAGCTGAAGAAGAATGGGAACCAGCACAACACAAACACCCCCATGACCACAGCTAACACGAACGTGAACCTCTTCTCCCTTGCCTGGGAGATCTTCTTCCTCGACATTGTATTCCTCCTCCTCCGCTTGGAAGTGAAGAGGTCCATGGATTGTTTGCTCGTCCTGGAGACACGACTGGAGTGCTTTGAGTTGGAGCTACATTTTCGGCTAGCCCTGTCCTTCCTGGAGCTCCTATCCACAGGATGCTTGTTCTTCTCATCAGATGAGCTACTCTCCTCCAGGTCTATCTCGTCCTCTTCTGCCGGCTTGTGCTCGCCAGGCATCGGTCTGCAGTGTCCGTTCTCCTTGTGCCCGTTCACTTTGTTCAGTCCGTTCTCAACGTGAGCAGTTCCATCTGCCCCTTGTTTCTCTGATTTGTTTCGAGTCCTAGTTTTGGCTACTTGGTATATTCTCACATAAACGAGAATCATTATGATACAGGGCGCAAAAAACGATCCTATGCTCGAAGAGAGAATGTACCAGGTTTCATCGTTTAACTCGCACTGGGGGCGGAGAATGTTGTCCGTGTTTCTGTCCATTGAGATCAGCGGCGGAAATGATATTACGGCAGAAATCAGCCATACTACCACTATCATACACTTCACTCTCTTAGGTGTCCGTTTCAGGTTATATTCGACGGCTTGCGTTACGGACCAGTATCGGTCCAGACTGATCGCGCACAAATGCACAATGGATGACGTGCAGAATAACACATCTAAAGCCAAATAAATGTCGCACCAAACTTTACCGAAAAACCAATATCCCATAAGTTCATTTGCAAGGGAAAAGGGCATGACCAAGGTGGCCACTAGGATGTCTGCACTCGCTAAAGAAACCAAAAAGAGGTTCTGGGGAGGCTTCAGTGCTCTGCTTGTTAACACTGCAATTACGACCAAGACGTTGCCTACAATCGTGAATATTATTAGAAAACTAACCAGCACGGCCAGCCCAGCAATGGAAGCCAAAGAATATTTACTTTCCTCTGAGAACGAAGAATTGTGAAAAGATGCAGGCGATGCGTTAACTGCGCTCGAGAAATTTAAGAAATCCATCCTGCTTGATAATCCCTCCATTAAATCCCGAGACTGCTTTAATTCGGCAGATATTAAGCGCGATCCCTCACAATTTCACATCTCTTACGTTGATAATTGTGCAAACCTTAAAGCATTCTTCTTCTTTACCTGTTCATTGTTTCCGCTGAGTTCATGCGGCTCTGAACCGGAACGGGCTGTACAGAAATCAAACGCCAAACAAGGGCATTTGCAAAAAAGAACTTTTCCTTGAACAGATTGCATGCCTCGCTTAAATCCAGGAGCCCTCGGTGCGCCCTGATTTCCAGTAGATCGGTCTTGCTTCCCAGCGTCGCTTCCTCGATGCACATCAGAAGATCCTCCTGCCAGACTCGCAATATCCACGTGTTGTTCACATTAAACTAACTGGATTGTGCCCCGCCCCTGACAGAGAGGAGAAAAGCGTTGCTAATATGCTCCGATTTGGACGATTTTGTTCATATAATTCATCGAGCGATTTCCCTACAATGCGTAAAATGTTAAAATAATAGTTTTTAAAATAGGTGCATGGGAAATGAGTGGATAATTAAAATATTATCCACAGCAATAAAAGAAAACCATATAAACGAGTAAATATTAGTGGCGTAATTTCCAGTTCTGATTTCTTACGAGATATCCATAGATAGGAAATTGTTTAATGGCAAAATATTAAGCGGACTTAACCCATGTGTTAAGACCGTCGCCTCCCTTGGTGATCACACACACTGGATGTCACTATTGTAGCGCTGCGATTGAATACTTCCTATTATTACACGGTTGTTTGTGTAATATAAGAAAACTGAACTGAAGGTACGTATATACCTTTTCACTATGGATAGCATGTTTGACTAAAAGCCGTGAACAAGCACTCACGTTAACTGAGTGATAATATATATAAAAAAATGCCAATAAAGTATGGGGGTTATTATATATACATATATAATCTTAAAACAATAACGTAAGAATCTTGCTTCGATGCAGAGCAAATTTTTCGGTTTTGAATGGTATATTTATCATTATGTTAACATGCACGAATGCTCCATATGTTTTTTTAGGATTAAATAACGGTTTTTCATCCGTGATGCCTTGACCCGCGCAAGGTATAGGCTATGGACGCTACTGCGCCTTTTGGACAGCTTTGCGCAATCCCATGGATACGCACCTCGGTAGTCTTACTCATTAACATGGGCATACGTTTAATGTTATTTAATTGTTAGGGGGCAACGAAGTCACACGATTGCTGTAGATAAGAATATATAAGATATAGAATGTATTCAGCTTCAATCGTCTTTGTTATTAGTAATTACAATTTCATTTAATTGAGACGAGGCAACAACTGAATAATATACGAGAAACGTAAAAAAAATGCTGTGTTCGTACTTTTTCGTGTGTAACCATTATAGTAGGCCGTTGAAATAATTGCGTCGTCATATAATTTCTTTAATAACATGCGCGCCACAGCGGGTGGCACCGGTTACCTTTAGCTGCGTCATTTGGTAAAATGACTGCCCGAGTCTGGCAGGCTCATTTGGGCATTAAGTTACCCAGCTTCTTTTTTTATTGATCATGAGCTCACGACTGAGCTTCTACCATTAATCACCACTACGCCATGTGAATATCAAACAGTCCCGTGGCCAAATATTCGAGCATTAACTTAAGAAACAAACATTAAGTCGCTTTCCCTAATACGCTCGTCATTTCTTGCATTGATGTCTGAACAGGCTGGATCGGGCCCCGAGGCCACGCACGGAAGACAGGGACCCGTTATTGCGTGATCCGTCTTCAGCTCCGAAAGAAATCCGCGCAATTAACGCGGCTCAGTGCCGCGGCTCAGTTTTAAACGGTGAAATACGGAAGCGCCCTAGGCAAGCATCACCGTCGGCGCCCCCCTGTTCCCGACAAAATGCAATTGAATGGCAAGTCAGTGCCCCCTCAAAAGCTGGCGCCCTAGGCAGCTGCCTATGTCTGCTCTAAGATTGACATGCCCTGTATGGAACCATATGCATAATGCATAACTTTTAACTTTATAATGTACGACAATGAATAAATGTCTAACTGGTAAAACAAGTAACTGGTAAAAGATGGAATTCCTTCCATCTGTCTGTCCATCCATCCTTCCTTCCATCCATCCATCCATCCATTCCTCTTACAACCCCTATCCCATCAGCACTGGGCACAAGGCAGGGTTCCCTGCCCTTGGATGGGACATCAGTCCATTTCAGGGCACCTGAACACACTACAGAGAATTTAAGGATACCAGTTATAGCCTTAACTGAATGTTCTAAGACTGTGGGAGGACACAGAAGTACCCAGAGCTAAGAACCACATATTACTAATTAATCAATCTATTGCTTAATTAAGAAACTAATGAATTATGTTATATATTACACATTATGAAATATATAAATGTATTCATATATATATATATTATGAATAATAAAGTTTCAGCACCAAAGATCTTTACCACTTTTCCACTTAATTCATAAACTGCAGACTTGTTATTCTTGTTAAGCACTGAAATGTTGAGTAAATAACTATGAATGAAAATATAAATCAAATAAAACAAGTTTCCTTCATAACATGGAATGAGTATGTAACAATGTAACAGTACGTCTGACTTCCTACTAACTGGGTGTGTGGTGTTGGTATAGTCAAATTCTAGGCTGTCCTTTAAAGTAGTTAAATGTGTCGTACAATGAACCTGCAGTATTTAATGTCACTTGTAGAGAGAAGGTCTTGAATTGTCTCTGCTGTTAAAGGAGGTTACTTTGTTGAATCAAAGATCTGACATTTTCTTGCTAATAAAGGTACTGAAATGGTGAACATGCTGTAAAATTATTTGTTAGCAAAGAATATTGAGTGTATTTTTAGTAAATATTAAGTGAGTAGCATGCAAATGAGGAAAATTTCATTGTGTGCACAAACCTTTGTTAGTGTATATACATACACACGTCCCTTATTTATTCTATATTTAACACAAATCAGACTTTGCTTTTGATTATTAATTCAGCTGAATATTTTATATAATCAAACAAATGAAAATGGCATGGACAAGAACGATGGTAGCTTTAATTTAATATTTTGTGGCACCACCTTTAGCAGCAATCATTGCCAACAAGCGCATCTCTGACAACCTGTTACGCACACACACACACTCTCTGACAACCTGTTACGCACACACACACTGTCACTGACAACCTGTTACAAACACACACACTCTCTGACAACCTGTTACACACACACACACTGTCTCTGACAACCTGGTACACACACACACTGTCTCTGACAACCTGTTACACACACACACACTGTCTCTGACAACCTGTTACACACACACACACTGTCTCTGACAACCTGTTACGCACACACACACTGTCTCTGACAACCTGTTACACACACACACACTGTCACTGACAACCTGTTGCACACACACACACTCTCTGACAACCTGTCACACACAGTTACGGGCACACACAGTGTCTCAAGCCCTGACCTATGAGATGACCTCAGAATGACCCGAAGTAGATCATTGATTAGTATTCACACGCCATTTTCCCACTAGGGTGTCGTTGCATGAATGGCTTCCATCTCAGCGTTTTTCTCTAAAATTGCATTTTTGTGCCAAACTAGAATAGACTGGCATCGGCGTTTAGCTGAGCGCCATCGTTCAGCCGATGGTAGAAGACCACTGTGTGTCTGTATCTGCTTAGGAATTATGAATTATCAGAAAATCGGCTTTTCAGGAATAACAGTTAAAGCAAGACACCAGGGAATCCTGAGACTGTCCACTTACAGGGTATCTGTTTGTGTTTTACATCATTAGGGTTTCTGGATAAGCAGCTTACTGCCCTTAGTATATTAAAGCTCTATAAATAGCATTGCCAGACTTCATCCAGTTTAGATAAAGGCTACTTATTCTAAACGTGGTTAATGTGTCCAAAGAGAGCTGTTGTTTGTATGCAGTGTCATTGGTGTATGGAACAATTAAAGCAGCGCAACTACATTTTATTTAGACTGGTTTTTCAGATCAATTTGAAAGGTTTAATGTCAGTGAATTCATTTTTAATTCCTAAAAATCTCCTGTTGAAATCAGTCAGGAAACACAAATGATGTAAAACACAGATATAAGTGGACAGATATAAGTGAAACGCCCATTTTCTGATTGATTTCAATAGGAAAATCAATCAGAAAATACGTATTGAAAGAGCCATCTTTTGAAAGAGGTATTAATAAGTGTAGTTCATTCAAATCCAACCTGTTGCTCTCATCATTTTGACCAGGATAAGCAGTTCATGGATGGATGGATGGATGGATTGATGGATGGATAGATGGATGGATGGATGAATGGATATACTAGTTCCATAGTTGTACTGTGTACTTTTATTGTTGCTAGGGGTTACCCAAAGATTGCATTATGGGTATTTTGTTACATTCCGGCTTTCGTTGGTCTCAACGCCAGTGGGAATGAAAATGTAACACATATTTTTGCCAAAATATTTTCGTAGAGCTGATAAATTATCAAAAAACAAACACAAAAACATCAAGCCCCGTGTTTCGTCGATTCTGCTCCCTGTGACCGCGATGTCCCTAGTTCCACATTCCTAAGATGATCAGTTTTATCATGCTATTTTTAAATCTTTTTAAATACATTACAAATGAATGAAAATATCTGCCCCGTGGAGAGATGCTCATGTTGGTGCAGGTGCCCTCTGCTTGCTTACTAGTAAAAATGTTTCCCTGTAATGACTTGTGTTTTCGTGCAGGTGACATGTGGATGCTGCTCATCTTATGCTAGATCCTATGGGCTTCATATGTGTAGGAACTTTCCTGGGATTAAGAAGCCTTGTCTTGCCAAAAATGCAAGAACGTCTTTGATAGGTAGGATGACATCCCTTTGGGGTGAGCTCTCCACGTTGACCCAGCCCCGGGACACACTGGTTCTTCAGCAGATCTTCCCATGGAAGAACCTGGATACCATTTCTTCATATCTGTCTCTGCTTAAGCAGGTCGTCCTGCATTGCTGAAGACCCTGCCCCCTGCCCCTTTCAGTGAGGGAGGTGTTGTTAGGTCGACATAAGTGCCTGTCAGAACCGAACCTGAAGGGCCTATGGGTCAAGCACGGAAGGAAGTCAAGATTTCAGAACAGCTGGGTATTTTTGGATGAGCGTTCCAAGTAGGGAAGAGGACACTATACAGGAGTTAGCCTCAACGAATGAACAAAATAATGGATGCAGGAGTGAAATTTCCTGAATATGGCTATCAATTATTTTGTCACAGTCAGCCCAAGTGAGCTGCTATGGTTCTTGGAAGGATTTAGGTTCAGAAGCTGTGATGTTCAGAAGCTCAAGTGAGGTCCACAGAACATAATTAGTGGCATAGGTATTATTAACTTTTTAGGAACAGTCTGGTGTTTTTCAAAGGGACAGGATCCAAATCTGGAGCGTTGTTAAGGACGTAAACTTCCTGCCTCCTCCCAGGCCTCAGTCATGTGACCTTAAATCCCGCCTCTAATCCAGCACCCTGGGTCTCTACAGTGGGACATCTAATAAATTACAGTCTGACCCTAACATTGCTGAGAACCACCAGAAAACAGATACCACAGCTAGGGTCTGACAATCTTATGCAGTACAAGAAAGCTCTCTGCGATGCTCGTTCAGCCTCAGGGTGTCCTTCTGATCGACGCTTCAGCTATCCACAGGCACCATTGTCCTTGTTAAGCTGCTAACCTACTCAAAAAATCCACTGATGCCTGTGGCCCTTTCCGGCAAAAAAAACATCGCTGATGTGTGTCTGTTTTACTGCGGTTTTATTGTGGGTTTGGGCAGATATCAGTCTTCCTTGAATCTGCTTAATTGTCTTTGGGTCTCGAATACAAATGCATCGATATCACCTAAGCACCCAAAGTGACTTTACATCTTGCCGTACGCATAACCTCTTCATTCCTTACCTTCTTCTCTGTCCTCATATAAAACCGTGGGTGTAAATTACGGGTGGCTTGGGAGGATTGTAACCTCCTCCCCCCAAATAATGAAACCGGCTAATACAACTCCCACAATAAACATGTCTCCCCCCCCAGTCGAACACAAACATACAGGCCCCGGAAACCACGGATTGTAACACAGTGATGTAATTTTCCTACATTCAGATTTTCAAATACAGAGTAAGATAGAAGACACAGAGATACTACCTTTCGCTACACATATCTCCTTTCTCTCTGCAGTAACATCACACGGCTGACGCCTCAGTAAACACCCACCTGTCACCTGATCACCAGGAGGACCAAGGAGTGGCTCGTTATCTCACTGAGGAATGACGAACTGGCCAGTCAGGCATGATGCTGCTGGAGTGGCTTGTCTCTGAAGTATACGGTCGAGATTGCAATGGATTTGGAATAAGATCTCCACGCCTGTCACTGGTGAATCAACACCAGACTATGACACAGCCTCTTCCATGCCTGACAGTGGGGGTCACGCATGCAGAACCCATGTACTTACCACCCTGCATCTTAGAAACACCTTGCAGTTTTGACTGGTACAGCATACATACATATACAAGTGGATTGCTGAGCTGAGTCGGTGTAATGCAGCAGGGACTCTCATTTGTGGCACCAGCTGAGAACAGACCCGCCGTGCTCAGTGGGGGGTCTCAGGAACGCCGCGGTCACTCTCAGCGGCGCTAATGGGCCACATTAAGGTCTGCTCTAGGCTGGGGAATGAGGCTGGGGCCGTTTCAGAAAAATCAAGCAGTCCCACCACTGAGCTACTCCCTTGTGTTGCTGGGCTGCCAGCTCAGCAATGTGCTCTGAAATGAAATGAAGCTGAAATGGAACTGAAATTGACCTGAAATTAAATGAAATTTTTCCATTAGTACACATGCGAGAACAGAATAGAATGTGTTAGTTTTCACATATTCCATCTTGTTGTTCTTTCTAAGACATATCATCAGTGATTCTGGAGACCTTCATAAGGGGGATTCAGGCCCCCTATATTTTTGCCTCAAAAAAAATTATCCTTTTCATTTAGCGGTTGTTCCTGGATTTTTGTATATACATTTTGAACCCCCAACTCAGCAAATGTAATTCTGCCGGACCCTTCCACCTCTTCTTGGCAAATTTAATCATGGGGGGGGGGGGGGGGGGGTGGGATAAATGTCATCTTGTGTTGCTTCGGTGGCTAAGCCCCCCTGAGGGTGAAATCCTACAATCGCCCTTGAGTCACACATACGTTATGGAGGTGAGAGTGGGGCCTGGGGTCGGAATGCAGGGTTAGCCATTTATCCGGCAGCACTAGGACATTCCTCTGGAGCTGATGTACATCCTCAGGGGCAGGAGGGGTTAATGAAACGTTCAGCTTTCGTAGTCAAAATGGGTGAAACCAGCTGCCGATCAACCCATCATGCAACATAGGTGATTGACCAGAGCGCCACCTTCAGGGGGGCGCTGACATTGCAAGTCATTTTGCCTTTGTTGGTGGTGAACCTAAGCTATGTAGCTCCGCATGACCTTCGGCTAGCTCTTCCTGGGGGCCAAACTCTGTCATAGCAGCATGATGTTGTAAACAAATCTATGGAACGTTCTTCCCCAATCATCACAGAGGAACCTCCAGGAAGAGTTCTAGCTCGGGTATGTGTGTGTGAATAGTGATGACAGGTTAATTATGGGTCCATTACTATCTTTCCTAAAGCTGACAAGGACAGTGTGATCCTCTGCGATGTTAATCAAGCCAAAATGGCTCTTAATGGATCAAAAGATTCACTATTTAATTTGCCAGAAGTTTTCTGCTTAACACCTTCCCAATTTCCTGTCTGTAGAATTAAAAATTATATAAGCCATCATTAGACAGCATTTAAGAGATCTTCCAAATGAAATAATCCAAGGGTATTTTACAAATGACACTTCCAGTACTTCTGATCTTTTTAAAAAAAAAAATCCTTTTTCTGCCGTTACAGTTTTTGTTTTAAAACTTGAAATGTGTTATATATCTTTCCAGCTGTCTTCTATAACCGGTTCCCTGACACATGATCTCACTGAACCAATCCCAGGATGCACAAGACACAAGCCAGGAAACATAGATGGGATACAGGTCCATCACCGTTGAATGATTTAATACTTGTATTTGTGTTGTAACCAGGAGTTACAATTGACTCTTAAGGAAATACTGAGTAGCATTAATACTATGAGTTGCATATTCCCATAAAACGTAGATTAGTGTCAGGGTCCAAATTATAAAGGGACTCTCAGCATAAAGGTGAAAACAATCCATAAAGACAAAGATGAAAAAATGGAATTATATTTGAGAAAGCAGAGCTCCCATTGTTTACAGTCTTGACGAAATTCCCAGGCTGAAAAGATCGATGTCTTGCTTTGATTCATTCAGTTAAGAGCCATTTAAAGGTTTTTTCCAGCGAGCTGGGTCTGATCCAAGTCCCCGTGAGCTGGTCAGCACCGAAGGCCCAGCAGACACCATCTAAGCCGAATACTCGGGCATTTGGCTGCTCGAATGAGGAGCGTCCTTCAGATTTACAGCTGCTGTGATTCACTCTGTATTCTCAGCTGCCCATAGGGCATCCAGCATGGCACCTACCCATCAGGACCACATCCCATTAGCTCCGGATGGAAGTCCATGCCCTTCATGAGCCGATCATCCTGGCAGTTTGCTTTATGTCTGACTGTGTATCGCCGTATCTTGCAATCATATTGCTTTTCACCGACTCGAACAGTAACGGCATTAAACATACAGTGCACTTAAACCCTTGTACACTAAGTATGCAGCTTAGCTAAACCTTCATACACTAAGTATGCAGCTTAGCTAAACCCTCATACACTAAGTATGCAGCTTAGCTAAACCCTCATACACTAAGTATGTATTTTAGCTAATCCCTCATACACTAAACATGTATCTTAGCTAATCCCTCATACACTAAGCATGTATTTTAGCTAATCTCTCATACACTAAGCATGTATTTTAGCTAATCCCTCATACACTAAGCATGTATCTTAGCTAATCCCTCATACACTAAGCATGTATTTTAGCTAATCCCTCATACACTAAGCATGTATCTTAGCTAAACCCTCATACACTAAGTATGCAGCTTAGCGAAACCCTCATACACTAAGCATGTATCTTAGCTAATCCCTCATACACTAAACATGTATCTTAGCTAATCCCTCATACACTAAGCATGTATTTTAGCTAATCCCTCATACACTAAGCATGTATTTTAGCTAATCCCTCATACACTAAGTATGTATCTTAGCTAATCCCTCATACACTAAGCATGTATTTTAGCTAATCCCTCATACACTAAGTATGCAGCTTAGCTTATATATTATATAAACCCTTATACATTAAGTATGTATCTTAGCTAAACCCTTAACTATTAGTCATTCGGTCACTTGGCAGATACTCTGTCCGAATGATATTGGAATATCATTTCATTGGAGGAATTCACTCTATGTGACTAATTCATAATACAAGTCTTGTATGGCCAAGGCTCATGACGACTCTCCAGGGCAAACCAATGAAATACTGCCGATGAATCAGACAGGTGAAAGAACAAGACTTTGTATAAAGATTCTCCATGGAGGTTCAGTATTTTGTGATGTGCCAATTTACAGATTATTAGTCCCTGAACAGAGTAGCAAAAAAAGCCATCTGCCTTTTCATTTCTTCTGCCTTCGTTCTTCTTCTCCCCGCTGAAAGGGATGCAGCAGGTGCCGTCGCTTAACGTCCACAGAGGACGGGAGCGGGCGGGAAGGTCTGGTCGTGAATCACATCGGCGAATTTGCCCGGATGGTTGAACAAACGCGGGGGCCATTAGCTTGAGCAAGAGCCAGCTGCGGTCGTCCCTGATTAAAAGCTCACTTTCCAAGACATGCCGGCGATGCGGTTACCTCAACTCTCAGCGTAACACGAGAACGAGGGACCTCAGGGAGGCTCCAGCGGCACGTCTGGGCGTCCCATCGGGCCTTGTTGTCCAGCCCATGTTTCATTTCTACTCTACTTTTTTCTTGCTTGATTAATTTATTACCAAATAATTCACTTTCATTAAATTTACTCAGCGAAGCCTTGTACTTTCTACACTATCCTCTCTGTATCTTAGCTGGCAGGATGATAAAAATGGTCTTTCATAATACTGTATATGATTTTGTGTAATAGTGAATCAACATTTCGACCCGCTGCTGGTGAATGTGCTGGATATCAAGTGGAAACCTAAAAATAAAACAGATTTACCTGAACTGAAAGGTGAATACTGTGCCGCATATTTAAATTTGAAGGGAATGAAAACATTATTATCAGCTAAATTAAACCCACTGCGAATCCGAGAGGGCTAAATTGTATTTGGGCTATCAGAAGCTGTGCCTGTTCCCCTTGGTCTGCTTCTCCAAGGGGTAGGCGTTGGTTTTATCTTCCCAGCAACGAGCGGCAGCCTTTCCTCTCCGCGGGGGATCAGCATCAGTCATTGGGACCTTAAGATCTCCAACACTTCCAGAACATCGTCCTGCAGTGAAGGCCTAGCCTCGCAGATTCCTGGCCCTGTTAAATGTTCCTGCGATGTTCTTCTGATGTCAAATATGGACGAAGTGCAAAGCAAGGTGAGAAAACTACATGCATGTAGCCAAGGTCATGTGGTTTCTGTCAGTCGGGCCCCTAAGAGTACATTTCAGGGCCTGGCTGATTTTGATCGAATGCTGTAGTTCAAGGCTGCTCGAGAAATTTGTGCAGCACCTAGTGTGACCGAGTATCTACATTTCAATATTTCACCCGGGAAGGTGCCAGAACAAAGAAGATTTTTACGGGGGGGCATGGTTGGTAAGTTACCGGTGGGGGGGTGCTTAGGGTAGAAGTTCTCAAGGAGTGGGAGGGGTGGCAGTGAGAAGTTGTTGAGAAACAACACAAAGAAAGCGAAAGGCATGTCATGGATGCTTATAACACTCTTTATATTAATTGTTCTATTTAGCATCTTTGGGTGCTAATTTTTTTTTGGGGGGGGCCACTAGTCTAGGCCTCCCAGTGCCCATGCCCACTGGGCTGTAGGGTAGGTATTCCTGGCAGGGGCACTCAACCAGGATGGAAGTTTAGTTAGAAATGCCAGCTCACCTACTCACATGTATTTGAACTCAGAAGGTAAGCATGAGCATCCAGGGAGAACTTCGCCAGCTTGCGGGGGGGGGGGGGGGGGGGGGGGGAGATACAAACAAACTCCAGATATACACAGCGCCTGGGAGACAATCCAACCTACAAACCTGGAGGTGCGAGACTCCTCTGATACCCACTGAGTCACAGTGCCGCCCTAGCAACAGAGTTTGCAGCGGATGCGGTGAACGACTGACACGAGAGGCAAGCACCGACTGCAAAGAGCTGCATTTTACAAATGAAACTCTGCTAAACTCAACTAAAAAGGCAAAGGGTGCATAATTGTGAGCTTAACACAAAAGAGAGTAATGTTTCTATTATGCTAATAATCTATGTGCTTTGTCAAAAATGTAAAAAGTGCTGTGTGAGCGTTCTGCTCCTCAATTGTATGGCTTTTTTAATGTGGAGGTGTTTCGGGGGTCTGGAAAAGAATTTAGCCTGGTTGTTCGAGTGAAAACTGTCCTCAGGGCGTAAATTAATTTAAAGAACAATGCTGGAATCACTGGAAGCTTGTAGCTTTTGAAAAAGAAAGAGATAGATTTTAATTTTGTAAATAATATGACTTCCCTTCAGCTGTAGAAGCACGGGAATGTATTGATTAGTAAACGATCCAGTGGTTGGTGGGATTTACCGCAAGCTGTCAGTCACTGTCTGGTTTGACCCTATGGAAATCAACAAGGCAGCATGGGCAAAACTAATTGGTGAGTGACAGCTTGTGATAACTGATCCCTCCCATCGTTGAGCACTGAAGCCTGAAATAAACCAAGAAACTTGGGTCGGTACTGATTTCTGAAAGTGCCTTTACTTTTGAAACAACGGTCTCCCCTCTTTGAATATATATATACGCATAATCATTTCAGCACAGTGATGTAAAAAACGTTTTCCTCTGTGCTTCATTGTGGGCGTAAATAAACATAAAGACGCATTTAGAGTCTGCTGTTTTCTCTAGCAGACCCTTCGGTAAGCCTGTAGAGAGTGAGTGAGCCCAGAGGTCCTCACGGTGCATCTCTCATAATAGCCACAGCTCTCTGCCAAGTTAGCAAGCCACCGCCCCCCTCCCCCCGGGGCTCAGCCAATCACGAGGTCCTCACCCGATCACCAAAGCAGCTCTGGAAGACAGGTGTGATTTCCCACAACGCCTTTCATCTTGGTCTGATTTTTTTTTTTTTTTTGCGAAGGGCAGCTAGAATGTTGTCCTGCCTTACAGCCATTAAAAAGTTCTAGTAATAGTGGATTCTCATGTAAGACGTACAATCTCATTAGGAGTTCTTGAGGTGAATGATTGCAATTGAGGAGTTCCGGATGAGTACGGCTATCTTAGCTATTTTCTGGTGCAGAACACATATTCATTACCAAGACGTGCAAGAAATTCTCGCTAATTTTCTTGCACCAGTGACTTTGTTTTTTGTGGATATTTGTTTTGAACGCCACCGAATATCCATTTATGAAACTATTCAACCGCAACGAAAACGTCATTTGCATCCATAAACCAGCCCGCGTGGGCATAGACTTCAAGGCAGATCTGAGAAAGTACTTGGTTATATTTCGATTAGTGGAATAGCATTTCTGTGTTTAATTTAATGGCTAATTTAGTCGCTTAATTCAATCATAATCAGCGAGAAAGAATGCCTGTATTTATGCTGGAAAATGTTTAGGGAACAAGGATTATAAAAATACAGGCGCAGCACGAGAAACAGATATACAGTAATGCCTGTAAACTGCCACAACCCTCAGAGGACGGCTGCATAATGCAAGCAAGGGCTCCCGGCCGTAGCCGTTCTCCCTTGCGATTGAAGCATGGCTGTATTCCTCTGAAGGTAGATTAGCAAAGCGTCACCAGTGAACTACAGATGGCCTGGAGCTCAGTGCTGTCAAGACGCAAAAACACCCAGCAAGCCTGGCAAGTCAGCTGCCCACGTCAATCCCATATGCTAAGCCCCGCCCTCTCTGTGCACTGATTTGCCAGCTCAGGTGCCTGTCTCTTATCACTTTCTCATAAGAAGACACCATACTCCCGCAAACTCGAGCTTGCAATCCGGTGTCTCTGAGGTTATACATCCTCTTGGGAGGTTTTATAAACCTAGGGAACAATATTATGAATATGAGCAGAATGTGACCAAAAATGCGGTGACAAGCTCAGCTGAGGGGAAATTGAGTCAGCATAATTCTGCTTTTACCTAATTCAGTAAAATCTATTGAGGATGTTTTTGTTTTGTACTGTTACACTATACAGGATTTGTGCATCATTACTGTACTGTTTGGATGCCTCAGTGGCACAGTAATTAATATGGTTGCCTCAGTACTAAAATATTAACATATTAATATACTCTGCCCAGTCAGCTAACCGCACCAGTCTGGCAGAGGATTACCCACAGTGCCTCACTGCCAGCCCTAGAAAATACAAAACATAAACAAATTTGGCTTGTTTGGGGTTCAAATCTCCACCTTCTGGAATAACTTGTTTACTGACAGCCATCGAAAAGGGCTGGATGACACTTTATAAGAAGTGCCCAGCGATCGAGACTGACGTCCGAGTTTGTGCCTTATGTCCCGGGAAACGCAAATCCAGTATAAACCCTTGGATACTTTAGCGTGGAGTTTAAAGAATTTCCTTCAAAGACAACAGGAACGAAACCTTGCAGTTCCCTCCTCTGCTTTTCTGCCTTAGTTCCAGCAGCTTAAAGTAAAATTTTATAGCTTTCAAATGAACAGTTAAATATGGCGAATACGTTATGATACTTACAGTGTTTTATTTATAATAGCAAGTATTACACATTGTAATATACTTTTCAAAGTTATAATGCACTAATCTTCATAGTCACTCAATAATATTTAGGTCTTTCCTGAAGCGATGCAATTTATTTCCACCAGTGCCTGGTGCAACCAATGTAATTTATCATTATCACTGACTAAGTAATTTAAGCAAAACATTGTTACTTATACACCACTGGGAGACCATCAGCCCTTAACTGAAAAATATGCTGAATCATGCGTCAATGCTTAGCCTTGGAGAAGCGTAGCAATTAGCCAAAGTTCTGGGAATCTCTCAGTAAAGGTGATCTTCTCCGTACCGATTCCTTTCAAATTATTTAAGCGGAGTCTCTGACATTGCGTTGATCCCCCTGCACATTCCTTTAGCTTTGTGTACATCCTGTGTGTGTCTGTCTTTTTCTCGGTCCACATACCCAGCTAGGTTAGACCATCTTTGCTGCTTCCCCTGAAGGACCAGTGATTCACTGCTGTAGGTTTACATGAATATCTGCCATCCTGGTATAACGTTTATCGACCTAAAACCCCATTTGATGTTTTTGCTCCCTCTGCCTACCTCCCTACCCTCGCTTGTATTCTTACCCGTTGACTAAGAAATTATAAAGGTGATATTTTACTGTAACATATTTATCATAGTCCTTTAACTGCATATTTCTGATTTATTGCAACAATAAATGTGATTTTCCTGACAAGGATAATGCATACATACTGTATATGATAACAATCTTTCCGGTAAGAATAAAATGAGTTTATATCTAGATCATATTGAATAAAATGTGATTGTTCTGTTTTCTTTTCCACTATATGAAAGACATAAGTTCTCATGTATTCGGATAGTCAGCAATGTGTGTCCTGCAGGGTACAGTGTCAATGCGTTGTCACATTTTTATTGTTATTGTGCTAATTAACACATTAAAACATGCTTGCTAACAGTCTCCTTACCTAAGCTGGTCTGCTAAGCAAGCAGCCCCTGTCAAAGTTTGGACACTTAAGCTCATTGAAGGTTTTTTTTTTTTTTTTTTTTACTTTATTTTCCACATTTTAGAATAACGGTGAAGGTATAAAACTATGGAATAACATATGAGATTCTGTTGTGGTCAAACACATACAGTATATTGCATTTTAGAAGTTTAGGAGTTGTTTACTGTGTTTTGGGAGGTGTGTCCGAACTTTTGACTCGTACTGTAACTGTACAGATTTCTAAGAAATTGTGTGCAAATCTGGACAAGAGCATCGGCAGAATAAATGCAACATAGAGGAGAAAAATATGTTTACAGATAATAGCAGCACTCATTATGGATTACAGTACTGTATATCCCAATCCGGTCCTCAGGGATGCACAAACAGTCCACGTTTTTGCTCCCTCTGGAGAAAAAATGTGGACTGTCTGGCAGGGAGCTCAGAAGGAGCAAAAACATGGACCGTCTATGGGTCCCCGAGGACCTGATTGGGAAACACTACATTAATCCACTTTCTCACAGTTTTTTTTGCAGCCAAGGATAATTGCAGACGTGATTCCTGGGGGATCCTCTGCGACCTGATCCAGGGTAGCGAGTGGAAAGGTGTTAGCCAACTCCATGGCAACAGAGTGTTGATTGGATGCCTCAATGTCCCTTTAATTCCAGCGGCCCCCAAAACAAGATAAAATCTATGCTAAACCAATCTTAAACAATCACAGATGGGGCAATAATGTAAATTCCTCCTGAATATTCCTTTGTGAAGGCGGCTGCACATTTAATATTTAATAAAATAAAAAATTTATAACAATAACCCGAAGAAAGAGGTTAAAAAGCTTACCAGGTGTCCAGCCTTTCTAAGACTGGATTTATTGGCTAATGCATTTGAATATTATTTGCATATATTTTGTGTATTTTAAATGCATTGTTTAAGAATAGCGAGCTAGTATTGAAAATTGAAACTGAAAACCATTTATGTTGTCAAGGGTTTGCAGATCACTTTCATACTCCACATCTCCTCGGTGCTGATGTGTCACACAAATACTTCGGCTTTTTTGGAGACAGAGTGTGGCTATTACCAGAGGGTTATAGTAACTTCATACCCGCTGTCTCAGTTAGCCAGTCATCCTCCAGCTCTGCCTCTTCAGCACTCGGTGACCTCTGAGGTGAATAGAGGCCGCTATGTGGAGGACATCTCCACTGCCTCTTAAAGAAAATGAGGGTCTGCATCTCTATCGACATGAAAAGATAACCGCGCTGTCTGCTGGATAATGCTTGTGGTTGCTCGGCGCTAAAGCATCTTTACGCAGGACAGATGCAGAAGACCGTCTCTGGAATGAGCTCAAGATGTCTGTAAGCTCGCGGGAGTTTTCATTATACACAAAGAAAATGTTCTGAGGGCAGAAGGGAAAAAATAATTGGTTCAGAGAGTTGACCAATCAGATTGTAGAGGAGGTGGGTACAAGCAACTAGAGGAGACGGGACCAACCAATCAGATGCCTTAGTCCTGCCTCCTCTATGACCATACAAATAATATGAGTATGGATGTCAATATTTTTGCCTACGTTTTTAAAACATATTAAAAACTCATATCCTCCTTACATGTTGTACGTGTCTATTTGTATATTTCTAAAAGCCAAAGAATTTACCTGCTGACTTTGAGGGGAAACAAAGTACCATTGGATCCCAATCTATTTACATTTCAGTGAGAGTATCCAGAGAGCCCCATAGATATTGTTCAAAGCTGCTCGGTTTATGAATCCGTTTTTAGATCAGGTCTGTGTGTTTCTCTACTGGCCATCTCCTGCCGTGTTTTCAAATGCTTTCAATTGCTCTCCCTGCTTAATAGAGGCCTGTTTTCTGTTAAATACATATCTCCCCCATAGCATCTGTTTCATTCCCTAGTTTCCTGTAAATTACAAACGAATGCGACAGCTCTGGTGATATTACTCACTGCTCAGTGTCGTGCTGTTGTTAGATTCGGGCACATATTTCAGAGGCGAAAATGTCTAAAGATGGAGGGTGGAGCAGCTATCAAGCTGTCTGCAGATAGGGGGTGTAGCCCAGGACAAAGAAGGAAGGGAGTCAGTCTTCTTGGAGCAGTTGAAGTTGAGGGCGAAACAGCACATTATCCTAAGTTTAAACCACTACCTGCATTAGACGCGATCGTCCCACATCTAGCAAGCAGTCGTTCAGACTCTACTTAGATGGAAGGCTGGGATGAGGGGAATTATGGAAAAGGAAAGTCATCATCTTTTCCATTTCCAGGGTGATCCGCACATCTAGGACCATCGACATTGTAGCACCAACCACTTTCGTTTATGGAACATGTAATTTTAAAAGTGGATATAACACATTCGAGGCTGGACAAAAGAATTATGTTCAATAGTGAAGCATTTCCCTCTTCGGAGTTACATCACATGCTCGAAAGACGTACTGGAGACCTTCAGGCATTGATCTAGCACTGATGTGATTAGCGTCTATCTTTCTTGAGAGTATATTGAATTGGCCGCCCGCCCCGAATTTCAATCCATGAAAAGTTTACTTTCCCCTTGTAGGATTACTCGTATTCCGCACAGGTGAGCTGCTATCCCCCGTGCATCAGCAGATCTCGAACTATAGCATTAGAGCAAAGATGTGGAAGAGAGTATGACTTCAGCGAGATTTTTTCCCATCATTTAAAATACATTCGCAGTTATCAGTTGAAAGCTCCGTTATGAATCTGACATGAAGACCTTGTCTTTAAAATAAAACGCTGACGGAATCATTTATTTTTCATCCTAGGTCATACTTCTGATAAATTAAGTTCAGTTTCGCAGAGGTTAAAAGAGCAGTTAACTAATTTAATTCTTTATCAAGAAGGCACCGTTATAATCGACTGTGTCTACGTTGTTTTCCTCATTTATTGCACGAAAAAAAAAAATGTCTTTATATGTGAATCCTGCTGCTATTTATCGGGGTTAATTTCAGTTCAGCTGAAATCTTTATAAACAGTGGATCCCGGCAGAGTCTGTCAGGTACATTTTGTGCTGAATTCTCCAGCAGGGTAATAAATGCATTCCCAGCTGTGTCTGTTTGGCTGGTGTAAGAAGCACCAGCGTAGCCTCTGACTGGCGACCCCTAACATCTGTCGGGTTTTCGTTTACTCTTGCATCTAACCGAATAGCGGTGTTTATTTCACAAGAATCTCAGCCATGCCTTATTTCTCGCAAATTAGATAATTATTACATTTTCATGCTGTCTTGCACCAAAGGATATTTGGGAATATATAAATGAAAAATCTATAAGGGGTGTCTTTGCAAACTGAGACCAAACAACGGTACTGTGCTTCCGTCCTCTCTGACATGGCTTCCCCAGACTAATTGGATAGTCTTGCAGAGAACACGAAATGCAATATGCTTAGGATAGTGTTTTCCAATCCGGTCCTTGAGGACACACACAGACAGTCCGGGTTTTTGCTCCCTACTGGGAGCTGAGCGGGGGCAACGATGCGGACTGTCTCTCAGGGAGCTCGGAGGGAGCAAAAACATGAACCGACTCTGGGTCCCCGTGGACCGGATTGGGAAACATTGTGTTAAAAGGCACCAGTGAGTTAGATGAATCACTGGCCAAGCCTGGGTGTCTCTGTGCTCCTCATCCATAACCTGTCCCAGTGGGAAAGGCAATACCGCCCCAGTGAGAGCTAGTACCTACTGCAGCTTCAGCCATCAGACGAGTTAAACAGACACCATAATCTCTGCGGTGCTCCCCGTCCATTAATGTGCCTCCTGTCCCCAGGATGTGTCATAAAAACGCCTTGTTATGCCAGTCGGGGATGTCGTAGCACTCTCACACTCTGTTTATTTTATTCATGGTGGACATAATTGCCAGAGGATGATGTGTATTTACATGCTGACACTTAGTGGGTTTTGCAAATCGTGGATGTACACACTCTTGTGACCAGAAAATCCGTGAATGTTTTCCTGTGGTAGGAAATTGGATTTTGCAGCGCTATCCCTGTGACCCTGTCCAGGATGGATAGATGTGAAGATGGATAGACTATTATCTATTTTCTCTTATCATCATGCTTTTTTTTTGCCATGCAGTACATAGTATATTATACGTAATGCATAAATGATGAAAAAAATTAAAGCTATTTGTCGGTCAGTTTTGCTCGAATGTGGTGCTGAGGTAGTGTGAGCTGTTCCTCTCTCAGTGGGTGGAGATGCTGGAGAGCTGTGACGTGCAGCAAACGCATGCAGGTCACTTGAGCTCCTGTGCCTACTTGCCTCGCTTGATTACAGCTTTGCCACCATATATGAGCGAATTCTACCACCTGCCTGCTGAGGTTTCCTCACACCTGCATGAACTTTCGTTTAACATCACGTCGGAAATGTGGTCCATTCGTGGAAAAATGGTCAATAGTTGATTCCACATACCGTTCCTACTCGTCATTCATTAATTACCATTGGAATTATTATTATTACTATCTATCTACAAAATAAAAAAATAACAAGTATCCCCCACAGTGCAAAAACATGCCGAGGTGAGCAGGAGTTACCAAATTTCCCATAGGTGTGTATGTGTGAGTGAGTGGTGTGTGAGTGAGCGGTGTGTGAGTGAATGGTGTGTGAGTGAGTGGTGTGTGAGTAAATGGTGTGTGAATGAATGGTGTGTGAGTGAGTGGTGTGTGAGTGAGTGGTGTGTGAGTAAATGGTGTGTGAGTGAGTGGTGTGTGAGTGAGTGGTGTGTGAGTGAGTGGTGTGTGAGTAAATGGTGTGTGAGTGAGTGGTGTGTGAGTGAGTGGCGTGTGAGTGAGTGGCGTGTGAGTGAGTGGTGTGTGAGTGATTGGTGTGTGAGTGAGTGGTGTGTGAGTAAATGGTGTGTGAGTGAGTGGTGTGTGAGTGAATGGTGTGTGAGTGAGTGGTGTGTGAGTGAGTGGTGTGTGAGTGAATGGTGTGTGAGTGAGTGGTGTGTGAGTGAGTGGTGTGTGAGTAAATGGTGTGTGAGTGAGTGGTGTGTGAGTGAGTGGTGTGTGAGTGAATGGTGTGTGAGTGAGTGGTGTGTGAGTGAGTGGTGTGTGAGTGAATGGTGTGTGAGTGAGTGGTGTGTGAGTGAGTAGTGTGTGAGTGAGTGGTGTGTGAGTGTGCCCTGTGATGGGTTGGGGCCCCATCCTCGGTTATTCCCCACGTTGTTCCTATAGCTTCTGGGATTGGCTCCGGACCCCCGCAACCCTGCATAGTACAGGTAGGTATAAAGAATGAGTGGATGAATGAATGAATGAATGAATGGATGGATGGATGGATGGATGGATGGATGGATGGATGGATGGATGGATGGATGGATGGACAAAAGAACGATTTATAATAGCTTATATATAAATATTTAGACATATAGAAATGACTGAGACCAAATGACAAAGACCAAGATCGGGCAGAGCTGTGATGAAGAATGAGCCATTGATCAACACCTTGTATACATATCCAGGCATACATAGCTGTATATGAAATTATAGGATATGAAACCACAAATCATTTGTTTATCATACATTCTCAAAATGTGACATTAATCAATTTATTTTTCCAGCCAATACGGTCTCTTACCAACAGAAATTCAGTCATTCGAAAACATTACAGTGAAATATGAACACTAAAAATGAGAAAACCTAATTTCCCCTTCAAAAAATACTCATAACGATGTTAGCAGGCTTTTAAGGGGCTATAAATTCGTAAGAATGATGTTTCGGTGCCCGAGATGGCAGAGACGCAGAGTGGGATAATCATTTCCTACTGGGAGAGGTTCAGCAGACCCTTGTTAGCAGATCTCCATCCGCCTGGTGCATCTCGCAGTGGGGGCACCATTCGCTACCGGAAAGCCCCCAGGGCACGTCCAGTGCCGTGAACAAAAGCAGGTCCTCTTTAACTTGTCTAAAATATAACTTGAAGACTAAATGAAACTGAAAATGGTGCAGTTTGTTTACTTTGCAGATGCTTCATCCAAAGCGGTAATCATTTTGAAAAAGCAGGGTTGGACAATTCCTGTAACAGCGATCTCCAGCTCCGGTCCTACAGAACTACCATCCAGTAGGTTTTCTATCCTACCTGGGATTTACTTGAGAACAGCTGTGGCTCATCAGAAGCCAGGGAGGACAGAAAACCTACTGGGTAGTAAGGCTCCTGAACCGAAGCTGGAGATCACTGCTCTGCAGCGATTGAGGTTAAGGACTGTGCTCAAGGGCCTAATAGAAAAATTGCTTTAGGAATTCCAGGGTTTGAACAAATGACCTCCTGGTTACTCCCATAGTGTCCCAACCCACTGAGCCGCTCGCCATCCCCCATGTTAAAAAAAGTTCTACCAAGCAATATCTCCAGCATGAGAGCTACAGCAGTATTTGTAACGGGTGTTTGTAATCAGAATTTAATCAGCGGAGACATGAACAGCCATATGATCTATGCTATTTGGCTGTGGTAATGTGGGGCTCATTAAAAATTATGCGCGTAATATGAGCTCATTATTCAGTAAGTTCAGCCTTGTGCACCGTGTCACCACATTCTTCAAGATATTGTAGATTCTGGAAATGTAACACCCGCTTGGTCCACCCCCCCTAATGAGACCGTGCCTTACAGTCATCATTCTTCTATTCTGCGTTTTTCAAGTTTTTGTGCTTTTTAAACCCTTTGAGAAACAAAGTCTCCCTATTCAGCCTTTTAACTATGCATTTCGAATCTTGCCTACTCTGGATTTGCACCTATTCGAAACAGAGTTCTTTTTGCATATTAATGAGCAAAGAAATTTAAATGCCACCTGTGCCCAGTTCAGGTACATGTGCGAGTGTGTGAGTCATTAATTACTCGTTTGGATATCAGAGAGGACGAGCGTGGGCATTATCGATGACTTTGTGCTCTTGCGTGTCTAGCACAGGTCCAACGTGTTGTAGCGCCTAACAATTTCCATGTGACACCCTATACTTACGTTCCGGCTTGACATTTGCAAATGCGTCCGTATTTCCGCACGACTCGTTTTTATCGATTTATTTTTTAATAAGCTCTGGGTGTTTTTGCATTTCTTTTTGCCATTTTTTTTTCTTTTTTAAGATCTTATTTTAGATTTACCTGGGGAAGGAAGAATTCTGCTCCTTCTGCCCAGCGGGGGAGATGCCTCTGATGCGTTATGTATCGTTGCCGTACACTCCATCACACATCCGGAAAATAAGAAAAGTAAAATTGAATAAGACAGACAGGCCAACTCTGTCAATCTTAAATGGGCTGTGGGTATAATGTCGATAATAGAGAACTTTCATCAAAACGAGGGAAAACGTAACAAGAGCAAGACTTGCAACCTCACCTGAAAGGCTGCTCTCTCACATTACAAATGTGCTCAGTTAAGATCTTCCTACACTTTAATTTTTATAAATAGTGTCTTTGAATCATTTATAGCAATTTCACTCATTTCATTTGTCTCCTGAGCTTTTCAGAGGAAATGATTTATTGACGGTGTCACTCCCGAGTAAGAATTCTCAATAACCAGTTAAATCTGACGGAGAGACTGACTGATATAAATTGCATATTTTGTAAAATTAATTTAGCTTATTTTTATCAGTTTTGTTGAAATGCCAATATCTGTTGTTAAAATTAGTGGGTAGATTTTCTCATTTCTGCTGACATGAATGTTGAAATTAAAATGCATTCGGTACAACGCAATCTAAAGTATTGAAGTATTGCTTATTAAATCCGGACTGCCTCGACTAATTTACCCATCTGTGGTATTTGATCTACAAATGGATAATCAGCTCTATCAAGCTGTACCACCACAGTGTAGATCCGCAGCGGCGTGGGAATCGATTGCATTTCAAAGCAAAGGCACATATCATGGTAAATGAGAGCATTTACAGAAGAACTCCGAGAATCTTTTACAAGGACGTCTTTAGCTCTTTAATTGAGGGCTGCCTATTTCAGTAACATTCCATCCATGCAATTAAACATTTCCCCAAAAAATACATTTTGGCTCATGACACTGTGCTATTTCATCCTGCAAGGGCACTCTTCACCTTGATCTTCTAAGCGCTCCTCCACATCTACTTTTAAAGCCCCAGAGGTCTTCAGATGTCCCTTTCAGCAATCTCTGTCCTCAGACTGACTCAACGCATTGCACGGAGTAACGTATGAAGCATTCACCGATGGAACGCCGCATAGCACATTGTATCGCACAAAATCGCTGAGTGATTGATAGCTAAGGACTGCAGTTTACAGCAGGACTAACGCGGGTTTTCTTCAGCTTGACGTGAGCCTAAATTACTGTCGTCGTTATTTCGGCATATGCATATGTTTGCAGGATGGAAACGAAAGGTTTTAAGATCTTATAACAATGTGTAATCTTTCAACGGACACTCCGAAGCATTGCTTCGTCCAATCTTCACACTAGAAATATTTACCAAACGTTACAATTAAGATATGGAAGCATTCAAAGTGAGGGCAGTGTGGTGGTGTAGTGGTGTCGCTGGGACCCTTATTTGAGTCTCTGCCATGCCTCTTTGTGTGTAGAGTTTGCATGTTCTTCATTAGAATGCAGAATATAATACATTTACAAATGAGAGGAGGCCATTCGGCCCATCAAGCTCATTTGGGGAGAACTTAACTAATAGTTTGTTAAAATCTTATCTAGCTCTGATTTAAAGGAATAGAAATAATGTTCCATAAACTGGAGGTGGAAATGTGAGCTCCAGAAAGTACAAATCCAGACCAAGGTTTTGTTTCAGCCAACCAGCTGAGTCTTTATGCGCAACTGGTTGGTTGAAACAAAACCTTGTTCTGGATTCGTACTTTCTGGAGCTGATCTTTCCACCTCTGACAAAATACATTACAGTAAGAATTTTCTCTGCCAGGTTTGAGAAGGTATGATGGGGACGTCGTTGAAGGAACACCTCAGATCTTCGTTATACATTTATTACCTCTGTAGGTAAATTTGAGGCGTTTATTAAACAGTAAAGACCTGGAGTGGGGGGGTTTGATGTTCATGAGTCTGCACTGAAAAGGTCACTTCACGGCAACGAGTAGTCTGAAGACCACACTGAGCTAGCTAGCAGCAGAATATGCTGCTTCAGCATCTATAAATAATCAATGTGTTGATTTAATATCTTGTGTATTGACTTTTTGTGTCCAGAATAGGGCCCTTAAAGCTCAGGGGGCCCATGCAAATGTGTGGTTTGGGGGGGGGGGCTCTAACTCGATTAATCCCTCATGGAAACTGCCCCCAGTCAGGTGTCCCTCATTTAACACGGGTAGATGCCTGCTGCCTATTCAGGTAGTCGTCCGCATTTCACGCACATCCATCGTGACTTAACCTTGATATCCTCCATGGCCCCAGGATGTAGGCCGAGCTGAAAAAGCACTTTTACCGTGGCAACGCTGTCTTCCTGCACTTTAGAGTCATCCGTTCACGTTTCTTTGAATTTTCTGCCTTGTTGATGGGACGTTAGTCCCTCTTCAGTAAATGCCACATTTCATGCATTGCAGAAAATGCCTCGATTTAAACGGCGGCATTCATACAATAATTATAGATGCTATCCTAGCTTAAGTACAGTAGGTGTAAGTGCTTCTCTTTTCAATGGGACTTAATAGAGTCATTTAGCTGGGCCACTACCAACCACATTTTATAAATGTTTAAAAAGCAAATATTATTTGTTTAATAAACCATAAGAAAATATTCCCTCTCGTAGATGTGCATGAGTAACGAGGTCCAGTAATAATCTATATATTGGTTCTGAGACTCTGCATGGCGTAAGCAGTTATGAAAAATGGATATTTATTGCTTAATTTATGGGTTCAAAGCATCCAAGTAGAGGAATGTCAGATAGAACTTCAGCATCAATCTCCTCACTGCCCCCACCCTTCTAAGCCCTCGATAGATCAGTGGAGCAAATGACAAGCATAAGCTTCAATGAACAAGACTGGGAAACTCAGCACATCCCAGTGATGTGGCCACGTGCAGTTCCACAGAGTCCCTGCAGGGGGCAGTAGAGTGAACACATGTGTCTAGGGCGGGGCTCTGAACCCACGTCGTCCCAGCTAATCAATGCTGGTAAATAATGCAAGTGCAAGTCCCCTGTGATGGACTCTGGATTACCAGCACTCTAACTGGGAAAGGACTGAAAGAACATAACGTAGCAATTCTGGCTTTTCCAGAATTCGATAAAGAAGAAATTATTCCGCACGCTGGTGTTTTAAAAAAGAAATAAAACACACATATGAGGCTTTAGAGAACTGCCTGTACGAGAATTACCCACAACAACATAAGTGAAAGGGCTAATTAAACATCTAGTGTAGCAGAGTGACTCCCATTGTTTCCAATTGCATATTAATATGTTTTGGCTCCAACTCCTAATTTCTGCTTTTGCGACTCAATCTGCGCAGATCAGCAAACAGAACCACATGATGCCGAGTGGGAGGAAAAAGTTGGCCTCTTTCTTTGTGTGAGAGAGCAGAGACAGTTTAACAAAAACAGTAGGTAGGAGGGTAAACAATAGCTAGCTTCGTAGGTGCCATCACAGGTAAATGGAATCAGACAGTGGTCCAGTTGCACTGGGAAGCAGGCTCCAGCTCCAGGTTCTGAGCCAAAACAAACACAGCATCTGGTGTTTTCGGATGTTCCTGGGAGTTTTACTTAAACAAAAATGTTCTGAGGGCACCGAGAAAAATGTCCAAGCAACTTGAGGTAGCGGGACCAAGACATCTGATTGGTCCTCAAGTTACTTTTTCCCACCTCCTCTACAATATTATTGGTTATCTCTCTGATGAAGAGCTTTTCATACTAGTAATAAGGCACAGGTACTTTGGACAAATGCCCTCAAGACCTGACCTCTCTCTTATCCTGATGACCACATTCCCACTCCCAGAGTGAGCAAAAATCACTCAGCTGTCCATCATTTTTGCCTGATTTAAATAAGGGGAACATAAGTGTAGCAAGAACTGTGGAAAAAAGTGCCTGGACTGGAACTCAAGGCCACGCCTCCTGCACAGAAGCCCCTCTCTCGCTTAGTGGCGATTGGCTGCCTGGAGAAAATGGGCTTCCTAAACTGCCATTAATCTCAGGGATGGGCTCTGCTCTCCCATTAGGTGGACAGCAGGTCCGGCGTGTACCGGGGCTGGAAGTGAGGCGATTACCACGCCACCCACCTGGCCTTTTAGCATTAAGTGACTCACCTAATCATGCAATCTGAGCTTCAGACAGGTATTAATGTGTAATTGTCTCAAATCTGTGGCGGGATCATCGTACCCTGTGTGGGTATTAGAGACGTATCACTGAATTTTGGAAACAGCTCCATCTGCATCTTAATGTCACATTCTCCTCCAATTACACGTGTTCCTCGGGGAAATTTAAAAGCATTTCTCTGCCCTCCTCCTCTTGCAGCCTGCATTTCCCGGTGCGTCTTCCTTTCTCTTATTATAATGTGCTACAGCATGCCAAGGCAAAGTATTTGGGAAGATTGCAGATTCTTCCACCAATCAGTGTATTGAAACCCATCCATCCATCCATCCATCCCTGCTCCCATCTGAGATGTGTCATAAGGCCTTTAAAGCCCGCACATCCATGTTGCAAAATAGCTTTATCCCCAGGGCCATTGCAGAACTGAATAAACATAACCCACCCCCCACCCCCCAGCTTGTATATTTGCATTTTTAAAGGACTCTAATACAATGGGACTCAACTCTTATTTGCTGTTTTTTGAAATTTGTATTTATTTATTGAGTTAGTGTGTATGTGAGTATTGTTTTAAAGGCTACGTAAGCAAATTTCGTTGTACGGACCTACTGCACAATGACTATTAAAGTCTATTCTATTCTATCCATCCATCCATCCTTCCATCCATCCATCTCCTGTAACCGCTTGCCCTATTCCAGGGTGAGACCCTAACCAAGAGGCTAAATGCACAAGGCAGGGTAAATTTAAACCAAATTTTTTTAAATCATAATTTTATTATGTTACACGTAATGTTTTGCTAGGGGCAGGTCTCTAGCCAGGAATAAATTTTGCCAGTGGGGGGTGGGGAGGTCACGGGCCTTGGTGGATTTCACCAAGTAAGCAGGTCCCTTGGCAGATTTTGCCAAACAGGGAAGGGTAGGTTCCATACTGATCGAGGGGCAGAACCGACTTTTTTTTTTTTTTTTTCTTTTGGGGGGGGGGGGGGTTCAACTCTGTTATTTTGCTACCTGTCTGCATGCCTGGTCGAGAGCAAGTAAATTACATTGGGGGGGGGGGGGGGGGTTAAACCCATAATTTGACTAAGCGGCTAAGTGCCTGGATGTGGGTGTGCTGATATGCCCATTCCCACCGGGGACCCTAAGCCGTGCATTTAGGCGAATTAGAGCCTTTTGTGCCCAGTGATGGGCTGGCATCCCATTCAGGTTGCATCCCAGCCCTGCGCCTTACACTTCCTGGACAGGCTCCAGTCACCATCCCCCCGCCCACAACACTGCACCAGATAAGCAGTTACAGACAATGAATGGATGGATGTTACATTTACAGGATAAATGTACCTGATTCTCAATCATTTTTTTGTAACAGTGAAAACATCCCGGTTACAGTGTATCGCTGAGCTGACCGCTGTGTAATTATTCTCGGGATTCGGTCATCAGTGGATAGCCAATTCATTTCTTATCTGTCTTGAAGCAGCAGCTGGTCATCCGCTGTTTTTCTCTCTCTGCTTCCAAATGGGAAAATCACCAGACTCGTCTGAAATTCCTCTTCTCTCCATTCCACAACTGCTGTTACATTCTGCTACTCTGCAGTTATGGGCACCTTTGACAGGTGCCGACATGTACATATATTAAATGTCTCAAGCCAAGAAGTATAGAGTAAAAGGGGCGTGGCATGTCCCAAATGGGTGTGGTGATTGCTGGAGGGGGCGTGGCATGTCCCAAATAGGTGTGGTGATTGCTGGAGGGGGCGTGGCATGTCCCAAATGGGTGTGGTGATTGCTGGAGGGGGCGCGGCATGTCCCAAATGGGTGTGGTGATTGCATGGAGGGGGCGTGGCATGTCCCAAATGGGTGTGGTGATTGCTGGAGGGGGCGTGGCATGTCCCAAATGGGTGTGGTGATTGCTGGAGGGGGCGTGGCATGTCCCAAATGGGTGTGGTGATTGCTGGAGGGGGCGTGGCATGTCCCAAATGGGTGTGGTGATTGCTGGAGGGGGCGTGGCTTTCCGGACTGTAGGACAACAAGCAGTGTTCAGCTCCTGCAGCCATTACAAATACAATAAATTGTCATTCAGTCCTTTATCTCTCTTTCAGAGGCACCTATCTGGCACATATGTTCTATAAAACTTAGTTAAATTGCCTTGAAAGAGAACAGGGTGAAGTACAGTACTGAGCAGAAGTCTTAGGCAGTCCAAAGAAATGTTTAAAGCTGTTTATCTGGGGAGCAAGTGTACTTTGGCTTTGAACAAAAAACACAATTAAACATTAGAACGTGTGCAAATTAAGAGTAACACAATAAAAACTAGTAATAATTTCTTCTTCTTTCTAAAAAGTTACTGATATATAGTTGGACGGCTAGATGACCGCTTCAGTTCCCAAACTTCTCCCCAGGGGCACCTCAGCCGTTCCATGATTTTGTTAAATTTCACCAACAGCTCAATTAAATAATTAATTATACTGGTTTAAAAAGTCAGTGACAGATTGACTAGCTGTACTGTATGAGGTGTGCTAGTGGCCAAGTCAAAAAATACATGGCTGCACTAGAGGGTCGCTGCAAATACTAGGATGATTTTAGCAGAGGTTCTGAAATGGCTAAGCTGACACACTTTGACAGGCATCATATCATAGTTTTACACCAACACGAGGATAATCTAAACATCACTTTCTTTGCCTGCCTAAGACTTTTGCACAGTACTGTACATATATATATATATATAATTGATGATTAAGGATATATTTCTATAATGACTCAGGGACACCTGAAGTGAGGAAACCTATAGTAACCATCACTTATTGGCCAAGCCCATGACCTTTGTTGTGTGTAGAAAATATAAGGGATGTATCCCCAATGATGAAATTCACCAAGCAGGGTTGGGGTGGGGGGAGGGGGGATGGCATCCCTGAAGAAAAAAATTGTCGAGCACATCCAAGCGTACTATTGGCCACCCTCTAGCGCGGGGATTACTGGAGCCTGCGAGGATCTTGTTTGAGGTCATCCAATACCTGCCCTCACTGCAGTGTGACACAACCTAAACTTCGCAGTAGGGAAGTTCTACAACTACTGAAGCAATATATTTCACTCTTGAGTGATATACTGGATAGATATAATATCAGTAAAGTAATATCACTTAATTTAATACAGCTGCCATTTTTTTGTAGATGGATGTTTCAGTGCTTATTTAAAAAATTTTTTAAAAACCTATCTTTTTAGAAAGACATTTAGTTAAGTATTTTACGGTAAAGTCTAGTATTTTTTTTATTTATAATTTTTTTTTGTATTTTTATTACACTACTCTTTTACTTTGTAGCACTTTGAGATTGCTAAAATGTAAAGTGCAATACAAATAAAATTTATTATTATTATTATTATTATTATTATTATTATATTTTTATTAATATTATTACACTTATTTCTGGCTGTGTCTCCATTATTGCTCTTTTCCTGCACCAAAACATACCCAGTTCTTGTAGGTTCTACATGCCATACTGGTTGTACTGGGAATGGCTGTTATTCATGTGCCTTTTTGCATTATCACTCCTAATAATGTGACGGTGTGTTATTTCAGGTTTATTATATAATCTGATAATACTTGTGTTATATTTTACCTCAGTCACAAGTATTTTTTTAATGTAGATTCTCAATTTCTCTTTATAATCACATTAATATAATTATCACGCTGACTTTGAATTCAAATAAAATTACATGGATGGTGGTTAGCATGGCGTCCCTGACAATTACTGAACAATATATTTTGTCATTCGTTGATTTTTTTGCTATGAAGAATGTTCAGTTTCAGGCTTTCGTCCTTCGGGTTGATGATGGGATGTATTACCCTGTGGTTTAACATGCCTTGGCTGTTGGCAGACTGATTTCTCCACCCTAACCCACCAATTTTCCTAGGCTGACCCTGCATTCTCAAAATTGTTTGTGGCTTTGGATGAAAGCCCCCCGAAAATGCAAATTTCAGGAGAACAACATGACAGAGAAAACTAGAAATTAACGCCCGAGTACTGATCTACCTGCAATACATGCGAATCCAAATTTCTTTTTACATGTTTAATGCGGGGTTGGGCAGCCAACTAACAAACGTCAGACAGCAATATGCTTTGTCTTTATACGCAAATCTTCTACAGTCAGTTCACCTTTGAAGACACCTGATGAAAGTGACAGCACCAGTCGAGAAGACATGGAGAAGAGGCTTCGGAAAAACTACTTTAAATGCAAATCCGCATCCCGAATTCCTCTTCCCCTTTCACTGTTTGTAGGGCTTATTATAAGGATCCAATCTTTAAGCGCAGGGATTGTTTTGTCACCGGATAATGAATGTATGAGAAGAGTAAAAAATATTCTTCCACCCTCAAAGAAGTTCTGAAGTAAGGAGAGTGGTACAAATTCCTTTCAAATCACGTAGCGCATTTTGATTTCTGGATGTAATATGTGTCATTTATTGGCTCCTTAAATATGACATACAGCAGGACTGAATAATTTGCCATTTAATAGCGATGCACTATGCGAGAAAATATTTCCTGTGTTTTGAAATGTATCTATTTGTCAAGATATCCAACAGTATGACGGTTACACAGAGCAGAAAATTTGCTACAATAAATCCTGGATTTTCTATGCTGGACTTTCTTCATCACTTGTGTGCCCAGCAGTTACCTGAATGTGAAACGCCGGAAAGCGTATTTGGCTACACAAAGCTTACACAGAAGCAGAAGCTCACATGAATGAAATTGATTGGTTCAGGCAGCGATTTCACTTTACATTAACCACGGAATCAGATGCGACAGCACCGACGGTTCATCTTTATCATTGGGGGGGCGATGAGGGGGAGAACCGGCGGAAAGGATCTTAATTTCACATGCAGCAGGGTAGCCAAAGGTGTTGCGGATTATGGGACATGGACCAAAAACTTTTATCTGAATTTCGGTTCAAACCATTGGAGAGGAACTATTATTACACCCCAGAACATCAGCTGTCTATTTGTAGGCAACAAGTAAAACAGAACTGTCAGCTAAATTAACCAACTAGAAAGTTTTGAAGTCAAAGCTGACAAAGACAAGAATATTACATCCGGTAAGCCGTGACATTAGTATTAAGTTGCGTTATAGTTTTACCAGTAGCAGTCAGTGTAGTAACACTGCTTTTCCACTTATTTACTTGCCAGTGAACCGAATTAACATTTAAGGCAGCATTGTAATAATTTAAGAATTGACATTTCACGGTTTGTATGGTTAGATACGCAAATAACCTCACAGTGTAGAAAATTCCGAAAGTCAAAGTTACGTGCTTCCATGTAGGAAAGACAGCAATTGGGAAGAGCCGCTTGAGAGTACTCTGGGTTTCAGAGCTGCAGTATAGTCAAAAGAGACGAGTCTTCATCCCTTTCTTGAAGAATGAGAGAAAGTACTTGGGGTCCTGCGAGATACGGGGAAGCTCAGTCTGTCAGGCGGGATTTTGATTTCCGACCTTTCAGTCGATGGAAGTGGATCAGTAGCGGAGCGTCGTGTGACATTTTGGGGAGGCTGAGCTCAGCTGGAGTTTGCCCAGCCAGGGTGGAGCTGCAACTTTCCAAGCAGGAGACGATCATAGCCTGGACCAGTAGCTGCGTCCACATCTCCGGGGGGGGGTAAAGCATCGGGCATCCTGAGATACTAAGAATCTCAGCAAGTACTGTTGAAGCAATAGTGGTCTTATCATAGGAGTTTGGATGTGTAGGATGCGTATGATATGGGCTGAAGTACATTCTGACCAAGTTATGATAGAATAGAATAGAATAGAATAGAAAAGAATAGAATAGAATAGAATAGAATAGAAAAGAATAGAATAGAAAAGAATAGAATAGAAAAGAATAGAATAGAATAGAATAGAATAGAATAGAAAAGAATAGAATAGAATAGAATAGAATAGAATAGAATAGAAAAGAATACAATAGAATAGAATAGAATAGAATAGAAAAGAATACAATAGAATAGAATAGAATAGAATAGAATAGAATAGAATAGAAAAGAATAGAATAGAATAGAATAGAATAGAATAGAATAGAATAGAATAGATCTGTAAGCTAGACACCCAGAAAGAGAAATTAGCCTAGTGGCGGATGCTACCCTAAGCGAAACATTGCTTCGCTTGAGGGTCACCTGATACAAGAAGGAAGTCTGGTTTATGAGCCAGTGAAAGTGAGTCTGTAAGTGAGTGAGTATAAATCAGGGAGCTCTCCACGATGCAACCAGGGCCCTGTCGGGGGGAAAGGGAACAATTAGTAACATTCTTGCTGAGAACAGACACGTCGCAGCGGTGAAACGGCGAAAGGCTTCCCACGGACTCAGAGCAGGGCAAAAGGAAAACACTCAGAGGAGAGCTAATGGGTGTGAATGTAAAAATGTGCCAGGCAGAATGAAGGCTAATAGAGAAAAGCATTAACAGGGCAGTGTGATGGGCAGGCGAGCCCAACTGGGCCCTGAGCTGGGCAGGCGAGCCCAACTGGGCCCTGAGCTGGGCAGGCGAGCCCAACTGGGCCCTGAGCTGGGCAGGCACCTCACCCTGGGGGCGTCCTGGACCCCAAGGTTCGAAAAAGCAGAAAAGTTGCAAGCTGAGTTCGAAAAAAATAAACTGCAGGTACTGTATTATGAAATAGGATTTTATTTACATTTTACATATTTTGCAAATGCTTTTGTCCATACTGCCGTATGCAGATAGCAAATAGCGTACTACAAACATGCATGCTGTCAGAAGTGAAGATTTCAGGTCCAGAAATTACAAATCCAGACCATGAGTTTGCTCCAACCAACCAGTTGCGTATAAAGAGTCACAATCACAGAGTAATCAACTGGTTGGTTGAAACAAAACCTTGGTCTGGATTTTTACTTTCTGGGCCTGAAATTGTCACCTCTGCATGCTGTTAATATGCTACACTGAGCTTCCAGTGGGTGTCCATGCACGGGTAAGCAGTGCGGCAGGAGCTGCACGATGTCATCCAACAAAGCAAGAACTTAATGAGACTATTCGAGGACTAGAAGTGCAACATTAGGAACATTCAGGGAACAGGGGGTGATAACAGACTAGTCAGGAATTCCCGGGATATATTAGCGCTATGTGTAAGGACTTTATGGATGCCACCGAATATTTGTGCGGCAGAGAATCAACACTTAAATCAGCCCTTTGACTGGCTCGTTAACATCTGTCTTGTGTGCGGTTGCCATCTTAATGTCTGTCTAACAGCCCCCCTGCATTTACAAAGAAATTGCACAACCGAAATTCCATTATCTTCAATAGAGCGGTGACATCTGCCTGATATTCCATTTCAATTGGATTATTACGCCCCCCCCAAATACGATCAAGTAATAAAACATGGATTAGTATCTTTTGTTTACGAACATATTTATCTGTTAACAAAGGTTAACGCAATTTAGGAACATAATCACAATCATAAAATGTATCCTTTCAATGGTACCTTTATTCGCTTTTCTGTGCATGACTTCTAACTTTGGTATTTTAATATAATTTATTCATAACATGATATTTTGCACGCGTCACACAATCTACCGACCATTTGTCATGTAGGTGACCTCGTGAGAAAATGTGAGAATTCGCCTGACATTAAATGGTGTTTGACTCTGTCGTAGTAATGTAATTGTCTTTTGTACAAGCTGTGTTCACAGTTTAATATGAATAAAAATATTCCAGATAGGAAATGTTTGGTACTGAAGTAAAGCTAGAGGAAGACTTGTCAGTGGTATTTAAGGGTTTTCTGGGATACAAAGGTCAAACAGAGCAGTGAAGACATTGTGAGACAAACACTTTGCTTCCGTTATCCAACTGTGTTCTGCCACTCCATCATACTGGATAGAAAGCATGAGGTTTTCTGATAACCTATTCTGTTAAGGCACTTCTATATCAATAATTGTTCCGTAAAAGAAAACGCCGAGCACAGACAGTGAAAATATGTTTGAAACAACATTAAAGTAACAGAGTGCTTTGATGTAAAGTCCAGCATTTTTTTGTGATTATTGATCAAGACCAGAGTGGGGAATATGCTGAGCGACTGATGACCGAGCGATTCATGACGTGGTTCTCCTGCAGGACTGGGCACTGTGTTGAGATCTTTTCCTCAAGTAAAGTGTTACCTAAGTTATCTACAGGATCAGCAAGTCTGTCTGCTGTGATTCCCATTAAGGAGCTGCCCTTTAAACCAGTGTTTCTCAACCCAGATCCCCGGGGAGCCCCCCCCCCAGACAGTTCACGTTTTTGCTCCCTCCCAGCTCCCGAATTGGACTGACTGGCAGGGAGCCGGGAGGGAGGAAAAATGACTGGAGGGGTCCCCGAGGACCGGGATGACACACATTGTTTTGAACAACATCAAGGGGGTGTTTTCCTTTTGCCAGTGATGGTATTTTTGCTGATACATCTTCCTGGCACCATTTAGACACAAAGAAATCCAAAATCCAAAATCATTTCGATTCTTTAACCGTGGGCAAGGCAAGCAAAACTGGAACTGATCTGACACGTCTAATAGCCAACAGTATGAGATACTGTCCAGGTAATTTAACATGGGTAAAACCTTTATATGTATATATTTTATTTTTATATTTATTTATACATGTATCTGTTTAGCTGGATATTGTCCTAAAGCAATTCAGGCCTGGTACTGTTCTCAGATCGATCACCTTGATCAAAGCTCCCTATTGTTCGCAAAGAAAACAGTCTTTAGCTAGTTTCTCAGCAGAGTCCCCAGGTAGTTTCATGCTTCTTTTAGTGGCATGTTGGTTCGAAACATGGCTGTTTCGAGTGTCTTATTCTGCTCCCGTTGACAGCTTGCTAGTCTCCGGTTAGCCTTTAGCCGCTTGCCCAGCGTTGCACCTCCTCTGTTGGCCAAATCCCCCGCATCACACGCCGCCAGCCCGCGCGTAGGGCCCAGGCACACCTGGCGGCTCCTTTCAAAGTCATTTCATCAAACCGCCAAAAACACAGCAAGCTTCCAACAAGCTTTCGCTCACACACATCTGTTCCATTAGCCGGTTTGCTCCATTAGCGCTTAGCGGCGTAAGGCAGAGGTGCTCTGGATTGAAAAGCGTGTTGGAATCGATTCGTACCCGCTGCAGTTTGGGGCTCCCAAATTCACATCGCATCACATGCATTTATAAGCAGAGCAGGTGAAAACGCTATTAGGGTTTCCGATGCCTTGAGGTGTTATACAGTGAAACGGTACAAATAAGGTCTGGTCCCATAACCATCTAAGCCCAGACGTGTTATCCATCTATAATCACATGCCTTCGGGGGGAACCACAATAAGAGTTAATTATTATTCTTCATGCATAACAATAGGGAATGATTAATCGCACATCCAATGCTCGCATTAATCTCATCCATAGAGCAGAGACAGTGGAGTCAGGTATATAGCCCTTCATAGTAGACTTTTAAGTCTCATTAAATATGGAGTGCAGCCGATTCCAAGTAAAAAGTCAATCTGAGTGTGGGCCAAGTGGGTGGAAGGAAATGGCCGGTTAAGTGTGCTTCAAACGTCTCCCGCAGGAAACCTCACACTGCGGTCAGTCACCCGGCTCTTCCCGGCTATTCAGCTCTCGATGCCCGTAGTAAGAAGCAATTTTGTGGAGAGCTGACGTCAGCTTCAGGAGAGAGGAACAGAGGGAAACAGGCCTCACAGACAGCACAGGATAGACAGTGATCCAACGCTGCCTGCCAAGAGCACAGCCCAGCCCCCGCACAAAAAGGGATTAGACCCCAAAAAGGGATTAGACCCCTGCATCTTCAGCTTCGATTCATCAAACCTGTTGACGAAATGCTTTTGCTTCTTTTTCACTCAAAACACACGAACAGCTCAAGTGAGAAACAAGAAACAATAAAGGAAACTCCAACTTAGTGATTAGGGAAGCATGCTTCTGATTGAAAGGTTGTTGGTTCGAATCCCTAACCAGCAAAGTACATCTGAGGTTCCCAGAACAAGGTATCGCCCCCACTCACTGCTCCTCAGCAACTAAACAATAGCTGCCCACTGCTATGCCACATATGGGCGAAATGCAGAGGACACATTCTGCTGTTCTGCACTGTGTGCTGTGGTGTGTCAGAGAGTCAATGAAAACGATGACAGTGAATTACTTTCACCTTCAAAATGTCCATCAAGCAACATGGCTGCAAAAGCTCTGTGGTACCACTGAGTCACATTACCAGACACAGCTCACAAAATCAGTGTTTAATTCTCCATGTCTTCAGTTTGACGCGAAGCCCTCAAAGTCATGTGACTCAGAAGCCACGCGGATTACACCGCCGGCTGTTTAAGAGCCTTTATAAACACGCTCTGTCAAGGTGCTGACTCACAGGGGAGGCTGTCATGCTTTCAATGCCGCCGTATTTTTGCTCCAGAACCAGACCAGAGGTTTAAACTCCTTCCCTCACCATTCGTGTCTTAAAATTTGTTACTGGAAACAGTTCGTGACAGTGGAGATTTTCTCTGAGTTGATCTTTGAATGCAGTATCATCTGCAGTCACAATAAATATGTGCTTTACTACTGTCATATTCTCTAAAATGAGTGAATAATGGCATGGCACCGTTATGCAACTTTTATGTGACAGTTATTATGGCCCCGTCCAGGGGAGGGGCCATAACAGATGGAGTGAGTAGAAGACGGGAGGACAGCAGGAGGAGGGTAAATGGCTGTGACTGTATTGTCAAAACAGACAATGCAATATTACCGTGCAATGAAATATTACAGTGCAATGCAATATTACAGTGAAAAGCAATAATACAGTGCAATGCAATATTACAGTGCAATGCAATATTACAGTGCAAAGCAATAATACAGTGCAATGCAATATTACAGTGCAATGCAATATTACAGTGCAATGTAATAATGCACCACTGGTGGACTTCGGAAGTGACCCACAGCCAAAATAACGAACAAAAGCAGGACACGCTATGATTATTCCCAGTCTAATTCACAGCTTACCTTACTTATAACACAATAGGTGATGTGCAGAACTTCCATATTGCAGCAGAAAGGAGAGAAGTGGAAGCAGGGACGCCAGTGGGGGGGGGGGGGGGGGGCAGCGACGGGATCTGTGAAGTGGATGACAGACCTGTAATACGCAGACAGCACAGCGGCAGGTGACAGAGTGTGGGAAGGTACACTGAATGAGGAGACACAGGGGTTATGCGGGAATTTGGGGGATTGTTCAGGTGGAGCTTTTCCATTACAGCAGCCAGTCGCTCGACATGGGCGGGACAGACACATAACGACAGGTGAACGGGTAGCTTGGGTCCTGGTGTTGTATGGGTTACAGTGAGGTGACATGTACAGTTAACCAGTGCAGAATGACCCGCAGCAGTGTTTCTCAACCCGGTTGGAGCAAAAAACGTGGAATTGAGATACACTGACCTACAGTAGGGGTTCAAATCATATGGTAAAACAAAAATGTCACCGATCGGTAAAACAAGGGGTTCCAGTGCTGAATCGATCGGCGGGACAGATTTAATAAGCTGAACTGTGTCCATTTTTTTTCAGACGCAAGCAACGGTCGTAAAAAAAGACAGTTTATTCTGGTAATTAACCAGCTATCCCCCAAAAACCACAGCATGCCTCAGGCCAGTGGGCTGGGAGCCCCTTACATACTGTATTACACCATCCTCAAGTTCAGATGCTCCTTCTGAGAACTTGAACACCATCCCCTTTGTACTGATGATTATTAGGGCATAAATGAAATATAGAGGGTGCTTTTATGGAGGGTGCTTTTAGTTTGGTCTCTGGGCACGATGGCCCAGTGAAAAAGGCAGGCAGGCTCAGCAGAGGCCTTCTGGTAGCTGGCAGATAGAACTGGCTTATCTGATTCATTCTGCAGGGAAATTAGATTTCATTAGTGGGTGTGTGTGGAGGGGGAGGAGGGGTGGGTTGGATCCGTTCCAGTGCGGGATTTTCCTGTCTGTGTGCCTGGCGAGAGAGCCAAGATGGAGCTTGGATATCCCACCAGGGACACCTTTGTTCCGTAACGTATTCCTGAGTTTCCATTTCAGCTGTAAATACGCATCATGAAAAATTGTGATCAAACACATTGAATAAGCAGCATAATGAGGGGAGAAGGGGGCGGCATGGTGGTGCAGTGGTTAGCGTGGTGGTGCAGTGGTTAGCATGGTGGTGCAGTGGTTAGCATGGTGGTGCAGTGGTTAGCATGGTGGTGCAGTAGTTAACATGGTGGTGCAGTGGTTAGCATGGTGGTGCAGTGGTTAGCACTGTCCCCTCACACCTCTGGGACTGGGGTTCGAGTCTCCGCCTGGGTCACATGTGTGCGGAGTTTGCATGTTCTCCCCATGTCATCGTGGGGTTTCCTCCGGGTACTCCGGTTTCCCCCCACAGTCCAAAAACATGCTGAGGCTAATTGGAGTTGCTAAATTGCCCATAGGTGTGTATGTGTGAGTGAATGGTGTGTGAGTGTGCCCTGCGATGGGCTGGCCCCCCATCCTGGGTTGTTGCCTGCCTCGTGCCAATAGCTTCCGGGATAGGCTCCGGATCCCCCGCAACCCAGGTTTGGAAGATGGATGGATGGATGGATGGATGGATGGATGGATTAGGAGAAATCATATTTAAAACAGAAGCTTTTCGCAAGGTTCAGCTCAGCTGTGGCCTCAGCGCTTCTCACATCTTCCTTCGTCACGGTGTCACTGGGTCACACGCCATCCCACTCTGCCAACAAATATGCCGGCTTGGCTGGCTCAGTCCTGTCCTGCCAGTGGTATCCACATTGGTTTTTACATTCTGTACGTTTTCCAAAAGCTCTGGCATAATCCATCCATCCACCTATCCATTCATCCATCCTTCCATCCATCTCAGCCTATTCCAGATTTTATGGGCACAAGACAATAACCAGGATTGGGTGCCAACCCACCACAGGATTTGCACACACACACACAGACAGGTGTGTGATTATATCTTCGTGGGGAGTCTCCATTCATTTCTCCCAACATAACGACCTTTGACCCCTACCCGGCCCTAAGCTTATCCATAAGTAATCAAACAAAATACAAGACTTTTGGCGTTTTTACTTTTTCGATTGCATTCACAGATCTTTGTGGGGAACTAAAAATGGTCCCCACAATGTAATATAAACATAATCCACACACACACACACAAACACACACATACACGCATTGAAGAATAATTCCAAATGTTATTTACCCGTAAAATTCAATCTTTCATTCTGTTTAAACTGATAATGAGCCAGAAATTTTTAACCAAGGTTATTGAATAAACAATAGTTTAGAAATGATTAATTAAATTCTTAATGACCGACAAGCAAGGCCGCCCCCTTGAGCGTGAGTGACAGGTGCAGGAAGGATTTTGGGTCTCGTGTGATTGACAGGGTCAGACCCTCTTCTCCTGCAGCCCGGATCTCACACGCTATGAATGGAGGCCCAGAGATTAAGTGTAATTATGCCGAGGGCTCACTGACATGGTGGGTGAAACCCGTGACCGTTTTCCTACATGGTGATGGTAGATGAAGAGTCGGCCTTGTGGGTGTTATGTTAATCAAAACCTCCCAGGAAAGTGGATTACGGTGTAGGAGGTGAGGTGAAGTCAGTGCGTCAGCTCTCTGACCTCAGCAAACATTTGCATTGTCACCATCTGTATCCGTCACTCTGATATAGCTAAACATTTTCTATCTGCATCTCTCTGGCAAATAATGAACACTGCCGTTCATGTGGGAAGCACTCTTGAGTTTAAGGCAGGAATAAACATCCAGGGGATCATTCTGAAGCATCTCTCAGCTATAGGAACAGAACTTTGGGATAGAAATGCTTAAAATATTTGAATTAATGTAGTTTGAATAGAGGAGAACATCAGGTATGGGATCTAACGGCTCTCAGCTGGCAGAGAAGCTCAGCACAGCCAAATAAGTTCTGGCTTGTGTTATTCTTCCACAGAGGGAGGCTCATGACTGGAATTTCCAAACCCCCCAGTCCTCTTTGGTCCCGTAGGGAGACGGCATATCGCGCACGAGGTGGGAGGCTGGGAGTGCATTAATTCCACAGAATACACTAAGCATAACAGTGAGAGTCAGAAGGAGGGCAGGAGAAAGAATAACAGTAAGTCTGACATTATTTGACTCTGACCAGGATAGAAGATTGATGGATGGATGGATGGATGGATGGATATATTTGACTAGAACTTTTAGAGGTAGTTATTGCCAATGGCTATTTTTACAGACCAAACCCCATTTGAACAGCAGATGATCAGAAGCGTTTTGAGAGATAATCCCTGTAGAATTTCACTTGGCACCTTCTGCAAAAATCTACACAGTATTTCACAGAGACAAAGGGAACCAGATGGCGTGTTTAAAATCAATAAGCTCTCTGTAGGTTCATGCCATCATCATTTTCATCCACAAAATTGCAAGCAAACACTCACGCTTATTATGCAAACGTTTGGGAAATGCCTGCATGGTGCTTTGAATTTTTTCACGTCTCAGTGAGCCGCACCTCAGCGGACGGCCCAAAAATGTGCAGGTGTCACGCTTTGCCTAAAAACATCATCTGCGGCCAAACGGAACATGCAGAACGTGTATTCCGGAACAATCAAACAGAATTCATGATGCACACATAAAACAGCTCAAGTTTACTCAGGGGGGAGAGATGATTTGCAGCGCAGTAAACACAGGGCTTTAAAGATCTAGCAAGATAGTGTCTTAGATCCTAAGGCGCACTTCTCTGTGAATGCAGTTTGTTCTACTAAGAATCAGGCCTCTGCAGGTCAATACATGAGTTCCCTTCAGAACTGCAGCAAATAAAAAAACAAACGTAAGTAAATCATATGAAGAGAAAAGATGATAAATATGACTGGAGGTTGCCTTTGGAAATCACGCATAACAGAATACGTCGGCCAGCTCTTCCAAAAGCTTCCGTATGATGGGTGTGACTCTTGATTCACCTGCAGCTCACGTGATCCCCTCACCCATTCCATCGTACCATGTTCATGATGGAAAGTGTCCCTTAAAACCTGCAATTAGCATACCATTTTTTTCCACCTTGCAGTTGGAACAGATGCCTAAAAATCAAATTAGAACTAATTAGAATGTTTGCTCCAAAAACAAACATCGGAATAAACGGCGATTCACAAACAGTTCTGGCTCCGCCATGAATAATAAAGGCCTAGCAGGCTCTTTTAAACTCTCCTACGTAAAACCCCTTCAGTGCAGTTACGAGTCACATTTACATTTGCATTTATTTACTCAGCAGGTGCTATTGTCCACAGCGATTTACAACCGAAGCAGATAATGCATCACAAGTACACAGCTACACTGACTGTCCCCATATACAACAAGCTGCATATATGACCCAAGTTTTTTTTTTCTATTAGGTTAATATAAGAATTAATTTCTGGCAGTCCAAGATTATGTTTCAACAAACCAGTCGAGCATAAAGAGTCACAGTCACAGAGTCACAGTCACAGAGTGACTCAGCTGGTTAGTTGAAACAAAATCCCAGTCTGGACGTTTACTCTCTGGACCTGAACTACCCAACTCTATGTACAGCAGTGTGACCATTCCAACCTCATTCTCACACCTAAAACCCGATTATCCTATTGCAACATACTGTACGTCCAATTCGACATACGACATGTTTGTTGGATTGCAAAACCACTCGCAATTTGGGAACACCCTGTGCAACTAGGCTAAGCTTCTATTGAAAGATCAGACGCAGGACAGCTATGGGGACTGTAAGCGCATTACAGTACTGAATATCATTCCATAGGTAAATCACATCAGATAACCTTGACTTCATAAAAAACATGACATATACAATAGTTATTTAAACCCAAGTAAAATGCGTATGGTTGTTCTGCGATAGACTGGAATCCCTAGGTTATATCTCAAGCATCCTAAGTGATCCTGACTGACATCAACAGATTGTCTGGTTTTTGTATTATTTTAGTCTATCTGAACTATTTTGCCTGATCTGTACTGGTTTGCACTTTCTGTATGATTTTGACCTGCCTGTCAGAGGTGGGTAGTTCAGCCCATCGCAGGACACACTCACACACCATTCACTCACACACCATTCACTCACACACCAGTCACTCACACACCATTCACTCACACACCAGTCACTCACACACCATTCACTCACACACCATTCACTCACACATGCACACCTACGGCCAATTTAGTAACTCCAATTAGCTTCAACATGTCTTTGGACTGTGGGAGGAAACCGGAGTACCTGGAGGAAACCCCACGATGACATGGGGAGAACATGCAAACTCCACACACATGTGACCCAGGCGGAGACTCTAACCCGGGTCCCAGAGGTGTGAGGCAACAGTGCTAACCACTGCACCACCATGCCACCCCTTACAGTGCTAACCACTGCACCACCATGCCGCCCCTTACAGTGCTAACCACTGCACCACCATGCCGCCCCTTACAGTGCTAACCACTGCACCACCATGCCGCCCCCATAGAAAAACATGCTAAACAAATAAAGATCTTGAGTCTTGAATCTTCATAAGCAGATGAAAGGTGGCCATTGGGATACATGTGACTCGCTAACCATTGCACACCAATGTGCAAAATTAACAGCCCTGTTCCCTCCCTCTTGATCAGACTGGAAATAATCATCACAGACCCACAACTATAAATGTCCCAGTTGAAAGTCTAAGTTTATCAGGACCATTTGGCTGGATGTATCGTTTTGTATCAGCACAGAGAAACACATAATGAGTCTCATAAAGACCAACTGTAATGAAAATGTTGAATCATTTTCGAGATGGTTTGGTCCCAGCGCCACAAAGAGCTCTTTGGATCAGCTTGACCTTGAAAACAAAGCGGCAGGTAGGCGTTCAAAAGCGTTTCAAATGTAGCAAGGCCCATACATTCAGCCGGTGCATCCTTCCCGAGATCCCAGGAATCATCATCAACCTCATTATCAGGTGATTGGCTGAAACGTTGTGACAGGGTGTCAGAAATCACCAATCCACTTCTCTGTCTCAGGGTATAAGCCGAGGAGGCCGAAACTGCAGTTATAAATCGTCCGTATAAATGTCCGACTACAATTCCTATTTTCTATCCTTAAGTATTTTCACATGTGCCATAATCAAGCAGCCAGGTTATAGCTAAATGAATAATTGAATACACCTGAATTATTCAGCACGCGGTGGCTTGTACGGAACCAGGAATGTGGAATCTGATGAGCGTGGGGGCCGGACGGCGATATTGGCATCCAGGACGTGAGGGAGCATGTGAAAAACGACAAAATAAGGGAAACGTAATTGCCGGTTAAAATGAATAGACTGCAGTTTAATTACAGAGCCCAGTGGCAGCTGTCTGCTAGCATTCGTTTGCGGCTCAGCGAGAGCTGCGGCTGAGGATAAGGAGATGGAACCGCGCCAAGGCCGCATCTGCGAGGTCCCAGGGCCAGTGGGAATATCCCTGCACGCCGCGTCCCCAGAAGGCCAGCTCTCCGATCTGTTTCTTAGTGCAACAGGTTTGAATAAATGGGAAAAGGTGCCCTGATAACTTCATGCAAAAAAACCCAGTTTACATTTTTTTTTCCATTTTTTGTACATTTATTCATACCTTGCGGCGAGTTGCGAGTTGGTTGGGTGTCGCTAAGTGAAGTTTTTATTTCTCTCTCTCTCTGCGTTCGTTCCTGGTCGTCCAGTGCACCGGTCGCCTCTGCGGCTGACAGCACTGCTCCTCTTCGGCTGTGTCACTGTTGGGTCGGGTGGGGCAATGGGGGTGGGCATCAGTGGGTGGTGTTTGCTGTTGCACACAGTGAAAATCTTTTGCCCGCTCTATTCCTGTGTTTTTTTTCTTTAATAGCAAATTCGTTCAATTGCGGTACATTTATTTTAGGGGATGCTTTTACCCAAAGTGATGTACTGTTGAGAAGGGGGGCATGGATGGTCCAGGGAGCCATTGGAGTATAGGGTCTTGCTCCAGGGCAAATCACATGACATGGTGGCATCATTTTGCCGTCCGTGGTATTTGATCTGGTCACCTTCTGGTCAAAGCCGCAGACCCCTAACCTGCTGAGGCACAGATCATTTTTTATAAGCTGATGAGCTGACAAACGGCGTTTTAGTGCATTTCCTGTTGGCTTGCAGTTTGATCCTTTTCTCCTTTCACACGATGCTGTTCCCACACCTCAGTCTGCGTTTTACAAGACCAGGAAAGGACATCTGGCTCATTCAGATATTAACCTACCCAGGATGAACCAGAAAACTGCATATCCTCAACACAACTCCGGCGTTATGGACCACTCAGAATTATGGCCACTTCCGCATAGTAGATCCAGCTAAATTCCCTAAGCACTGGAGCCTCTTACCCCCATGCCCTGTGCTGCTACACACTGCATTCTTCTCCACTGGAAGAAGCTCTCTGCTCGTATGTATGCCTTTCTGCATTCTGGATACCGACCTCTTGGCACCAGAGGCCCCTCTCTGTTAAATGGCTCGAATCTGCATCCTCTCAAACTGAATCTCGCAGACCGAGCCTCTGAAAAATTTAAAAACCCACGTGGAGATTGAACGTCTGCTCATCATCTACGTCCCGCTGTACTCTCTTTAAGAATCAGTGCGATGTACTAATGTAATGTGAGAATTTAATCTGTGGGGGCACTGGGGGAGGGTTGGTAAAAAGTTTACTTTTACACAATTTTGTAAAAGCAAATCCTTCAAAGTTCCTTGATTTACTTGCTCTGGACTTGGGATCGATTCATAACTTCCATCTACTACCTACCAGTTAGTAGTAGATCTTTTTTCTGGAAACAAAAGGGAAATCTCACTAAGTTAGTTTTTCTGCTCCCTGTATCCAATGGTGCCTGCAGAAAAATTTTGATTGGACCAGAGGTGCTGCTAAAGATTTCCGGACCCATGAAACATACCGTATTGGGGCTCCAACCCAGACCAATCCAATTACGTTCCCAGTTTTTTGGAATCATCTTAACTTTCCCCCTCTTTAGTGCCACTGGACTGGGGGGGGGCAGGGGAGGGTTATATTTATGGGGGTGGCACAGAATGAAAATGAAATGATCAACCTACATACTCGATAAGCACGTGAAATACTTCAATAGGTGGCCACATATTTTTTGGGGGGGGGGGGGAACATGGCCACAAAAATATTCTGAGGGCAGAGAAAAAAATGATTCAGAGAGATAACCTGTCAGATTGTAGGGCAGGTGGGTTCAAGCAACTGGACGAGCTGGGAACAAGATATCTGATTGGCTGGTCCTGTCTCCTCTAGTTGCTTGGACCCGCTTCCTCTACAATCTGATTGGTTCAGAGAGATAATTTTTCTTTCTGCCCTCAGAACATGTGTGTAAGTAAAACCCCCATGAGTGCATGACCACCCCTATAGCTACTCCTCACATCCACCTATGCCAGTATCCCCAAAATTTTGCTCTCAGCCAATTAATCGCAAGCGTTGTTCCCCATCTTCATTAATGATCTTACATATCGAGCCCTAAATAATAAGTGCTGAAGTCTATCTATGCTTGTGGATTGACTCCACACGCGGACCCAGCTTCAGCTAATTGCTAATTACGGCTGGAGTGTCTGGGATCACGGGTCTCCCAGGTACGGAATCCCACCAGAGGGACTTCCATCAAAAGGTAGATCAAAGTGCGGATGGATCCACGTCTCCGTGGCGACATCTTCTTCCTTTTTACTCCTCATCTCCTACTGGACTTCATTGAATTAATAAGAATATTTCTGTCCAATCAGCCTCATAATAAACATGTTGCGCTCTCCAACAGGCTCAGAATGAATTAATTTACATCGGGATTGCAAAGGACAAGCAGATGTCCATTCGTTCCTGCCACAGTCTTATCAGACCTACTTTAATCTGTTTTAATAACACCTTTACTGTCCCTTTTGTTTATTGTTCAGTAGAGCTGGTTAGCCTTCGTACTGCAGTTTGCTGTCTAGACTAGAGAATGAACACTGGCTGTCTGTCTCCCTGCTGTTATTGAGAACCAAGAAATATCCAGTTGTATGGACTGCTGCTACACTTTTAAGTTCACGCCTATCGTGCATTGTATCAGTTTCATGAGTTATTAAAAGGACCATGCTTGATATGTGTGGGTAACAGGCAGATTCCTGAAGCGAGGCCTGATTTTTGATCCGGGTCGAGGCGTGTGTAGCGGACAATGTCGCGGATTCAAAAGGAATTGGAACATGAGGATGGCCGTTGTAAGAATGTAATTGATCATTATAAGCTTTGTACTTTTGTACTCATTTATTATCAGTTAATATTTACTATGGTGTAACTTCATATTCATGTGAGAGAGAATGAGGTTTGATTGCTCTACCCTGTTAAATCGTGGTTTTCTTGGTTAACTAGTAGAGTCTAGTTTCTGGGAAAAGAAAATGAAAAGAGCAATGAGAGGTGGAGAGTGGAGGCTGAACGACACAAAAGCATTAAGACATAACTCATGTCTGTCCTTCAGTTCAATTCGGCCATGCCCATGTTACCTGCACGGCAGGTAAACAGAAAGATAAACAGAAAGAAAACTAAAGTCCGAACCAGGGAGCAGAACATAACTACATGAAACGAAAGAGAAACGGAACAGAAACTATAACAAAAAACACCAAGGATGCTATTTTCCACCGCAAAACGCGGCGCAAAGTGGTTCTGCTAGTTTCCTACCAAAGCATTGCCCATTTTCACGCGAATGATGAAATGCGCCCCCTTTCTCCTGGTAGGAGTGATGTTTTTTAAATGGGACGTGGGTGGGAACATTGTCCAAGGGTTGCTGTTTGACATCGCACTTCTAACCGCCAAAAATCACACCTAAAGCCATCAATCCATCCATCCATCCATCCATTTTCCAAACCGCTTAACCTACTAGGTCAAAGGGGCTCCGGAGCCTATCCTGGAAGCAATGGGCACGAGGCAGGGAACAACCCAGGATGGGGGGCCAGCCCATCGCAGGGCACACTCACACACCATTCACTCACACATGCACTCCTATGGGCAATTTAGCCTTAAGTTTTTTGGACTGTGGGAGGAAACCGGAGTACCTGGAGGAAACCCCATGACGACATGGGGAGAACATGCAAACTCCACACACATCTGACCCAGGCAGAGACTTGAACCCGGGTCCCAGAGGTGTGAGGCAACAGTGCTAACCACTGCACCCTTACAGTGCAAACCACTGCACCACCATGCCGCCCCCCTACAGCCAGTACCTCATTATTAAATGGAATTAAACGTGCGAGTGCACAACGCTCATGACTTACACAGATACGCGCTAATTTTTTAATTTTTTGTTATTTTACTTCATTTATATACGCTTCATTGTAGAGTACATCTGGTCCTTTCATGTAATCATACTGTTCAATAAAACTAGCATCAAAAACCTCTTTCAAGTTCATTATCGGAATTAAGCACGTACTGCAATTGAAAGGCCATTTGTATTGCTGAAAATGCGTCTCGGATAGTCAGGTGGAGCATTATAACGCAGCCCTCAGAAGGTCGTGCCATTCTTTCCGGCATGTTGTTTGCTGCGTAACACGGCCACGTGTGATGGATGTCTGTTGTGTATAAATCGAAGACACACTGGAGGACTTCGGAAGGCGTGATGCTGAGCTGCATGTGCCGATTCCAACAAAGGAGTCTACGCCGGCAGCAGTGCGGGCAAGGAGGGATCAGCTGGCAGGAGAGCTGAATCGGCTGTAGACTGGCAAGGAATCTAAATTGTGAAATGTAGAAAAATAACAGTGTTATTGCACATTACTTGAACAGTTTAAAAGACATTAAAAACAAAGATCACACTTTATATTAATATTTTGCGAACTGCAGACCCAGAATTAAAATTAAACATACAAGCATAATTAAGTCCCCGTTCCAGTTCAGCAGCGAGCTTCCCCAGCTTTTGACATCATTATACTGCTTCCGGCCCTGAGCAGGTGATCCGATGATGTCAGAAAACGAGCACATGCTCGCTGTTACCTCATCCCACGCCTGCATCACCTTGAAAGGCTTAGGTGGAACTGCGCTGCTGGATTGATACGCTCGGCACATTTTCACTTTGCGCACGAGCGCATCCGTTTCCTCGGTCGAAAAAGCAAACTTGATCGCTGGAGAAATGCGCCGTTGCTATAGCGATCCGCCATAGATCATGTGCCGCTACTTTTTAAAGGTGACGTGACATTCTGATTGGTCCGTTGCATGTTACACCCAAAACACGACTCTGAATAATTAAGAGAGTTAAGACAACTTCAATTGTCAAAATTGAGCCCCAAGAATAGTGCAACCAGAGTTGTAATACATGCCGGGCTGCTTTCATAGCCCCCAGACTCATCACATCCAAGTTAATATGATGTCACGGGGTTGCTAAAAGGGGACTAAGCTAATCAACTTGTAAGCATACCGTCTTCAGATTCCTGCAAAAGCTTAATTCTGACAGAATGATTGTTGCTTTTTCTATATGGAAATGTTTAATTGATATCCATTTATCATTGATCGTATATAACATAGACTGCCCCCCCAGCTCAGTAAGCAGTTAGAGTTTTTGTAGGAATGCAAGTTCATCCACTGATATTTTATCGAGTTGCAATTTCCTGACCTCAGCATGGAAACTATGCTATGAAAGTCACAAGCCTCAGGCTCCTATAGATTCTGCTGTGTGCTTGGGAATTTCCCGGGTCGACCCATGTATACTTGATATGCTGGCAACATATCTTTCTTTTGACATCTGCTGAGTTCTGCCGGTCCTTTGACTTTCAGCAGATTATAAACTTTAGAGAAAAGTGCCACATGTCGATCGTGGTGATGTTCTTGAACAGAATCTCATTTAGAAACTTCCAATAGATTTTCCATGCTTTGTGTTTTCTGCATGCCCACCATTCAGAAGTTCTCTAAAATGGGCTGTTTCTGCTAAGATTGAACAAGTACTTTTGACTGACAGGTCTGAGTTGAAAAATGAAGAAGAGGTTTTAGCTGTCAGTTTGTCTACAGTCCGTTCTAATGAAACCTCACCCAGTCTTGCAGCAGATCAATACCTTCCTACCAACCAAGAAAGCTCATCTAAGCCTTTGAAAATTGACTAATAAAACAAATATTTCTTCAGGTGGTTTCTCTTGCTCAGTGATTATAACTTCTTACTTTCTTATTGGTGTAGAGAGCCTGGGAGACCCCAAGAATCATCCCAGCAACTTCTGGTGTAGCCTTGCTAAGCTAACATGCCCTGATGTAGCGCCTCAAGTCATCTACAGTCACATGAGTAGAGTAATCTTACATAGAAAGGGACCCGCTATATACCCTACATAAGGCCACCCTTCCTGTAAAAGCCAAACCGCGTGCCAGGCCAATACGAACGAACGAGTCACGGGAGTCTAGTCTCCAGGGGATTATCTACATGTTTTATTTAGCTACATCTGTGACGCATCAAGATACTTCAAGTCCACGTTCCTCCATCCCAGGTTCGCTGTATATTTGTCTACTAATCCTTCCTTGACAGCATGTCTGTCTGACAAGCATCACCTGTCAGTGGCATTAATACTTGTAGGTAAAATCATGTGACTTGACATGTCACTTGATGTGAGTGGGTCAGGTGCAACCTGTCATGCATGCCTAACCGAAAGCGTCAAAAGCGTAAAATCAGTGTAATCTTCATTTACACTAAGAGTAGAGTCTGCAGCAATAGTTTTGTATGTATTTATGTTTTGAAATGTAAGCCACTTTTATTTTGTACTTTAATATTTCTCTCTGAAGTGGGCATGTATATTTTGGCTCAATTTTCTTCTTTTTGCGGCTGTATTTGTGTAACGTTACGTGGCTGTTAAGTGATTATTTGATAAAAGCTAAATCAATGCTATCAGCGCTAAGTGTCTGGGTTGGTTTCCTCAGTCGTTTGCACTACAATACATCTGCAGAAGTCTCAGAGTTTCCAAGCCGAAAACTTAAAGCTGAATGGAGAAAAACATCGATGGGAACTGAAGATCACTGATCATGGAAGGTTTCTGCAAATACAGAAATGCTCTCAGAAAGTCCAACTTTGTCAGAACAAATCACAGTAATCCAATAAACAGACCAAACAATGTCAAGCCATAATGTTTACGCACATACTCAGGTTACGCTTGTTGAAAGGTTTAATTTGCATAATTTCCTTCTTTTTCATCTGTAGTGGTGTAACGTCAACTCCTGCTGTAAGTGTGTATGTACCCCTATAACCCTGCTGATGTTGGGGGTGAAAGGACCCCTTAAAAATTTGGCTGGGATAAATGAGAGGGATGGATGGATGGACAGACGGATGAATGGACGGATGGATGATAACTGAACACTGCAGATGGTATTGCTTTTCTTTTTTTTAGTTGATCACATGTCCAGTAAAAACTAAAAAAATTCAACATGACATAGTACGGAGTAAATGCTGTAGATGTATTATTAACATCTTAATTAGACCCCCCCCCCTTCTGAATAGGAAATTGGCTCATTCCTCATAGGCTCAGCGTTCAGTGACACTGGCCTGTGCCTTCTGCACCTGCTTCCTCTCACGCTGTGAGTCACACGCCATGTTTGGAAGAACCAGCAGGTCCCACCCCCGACTCCCACCCCCCCAATTCCCCTTATGGCCCCTGAGGGCCCTCAAGCAGTGTGAGACATCTCATCTCCCTGAAAAACACAAACCAGTTTCCTTGCACGTTCCAGTCCCCAAAAGTTAACGGAGCAACTGGAAACTAGAGCAGGACAGCCACTGTGAGGCTCATGTAAATTTGACATTATTAACATTTCTGTTCATGTCACAGATACTTTCATCCGCAGCATATCTGTAACCGCAAGTAACAGCAGTCAAAGAACTCAAAATATAATCAGCAAGTAACCTCCAATAATTTAAAAAATTCGATAAAATATTTTGCCTAGTAGCTTAAACCATTCATGAAAGACTTCATTCATTTAAGATAGATTATGGAAAAGCCCTTTATGCAGTGAACAAAAAAATCTAAAGATGTATAGCGCATGAGTATCTCATTTCCGAAACATTATGATTCTTTAGGCATTTCCTCAAGGGTAAATAAGCTGTTTTCCACGTAGGGTTTTACTTAGAAACAGTTAGCATATACATTTCCTGCTACAGCTGCAAAACTCGGTGAAATGAATTCACTGCTGGTTTTAATTTGGACACTTTAAGTCATCAAAGTGATCCTCCGCTTCTGTCTTTTAAATTGCACATGTCATGTCCTGTTACCTTTTTCACTTGAGATCGGGCTTTAATCACGCAAAGTATTTCACCCAAGTCTGTCTCTAGATGAGATGGTTCGGGCGATACGTGACGCAGGAAGTGAGGGAAAGTCAGCCTCCCACCAGTCTAACTTGCCTCCAGAGGTGTAGTAGAGGGTATACACAAGTTTATGGTGTACACCCACCTCTAAAAAAATAGATTCACCTTACACCCACCAAATAATTGTGAGAAATGTGTATCAGTCTAAAGATAAGTGCGTATACATAATTATAAGTATAACATATATACCATTAATTGTATAATGGTACACTCACCTACCAAGAGTCCTGCTAAACCAGTGTTTTCAAAGTTGGTCCTCAGGGACCTCCAGACAGTCCATGTTTTCCATCCATCCATCGTCCAAACCGCTTATCCTACTGGGTCGCGGGGGGTCCGGAGCCTATCCCGGAAGCAATGGGCACGAGGCAGGGAACAACCCAGGATGGGGGGCCAGCCCATCGCAGGGCACCAATCCATGTTTTTGCTCATGAAAAGGTAATATCAGCCGAGACAGGAAACGCATAGAAGGCCGCTGGCTGCTGGTTTATTTAACAAGCAGGACAGACATCTAGGGGTCCAGCAGCTCCGTTTTTACACGACACCTTGAGACAGGGAGAGATCCATCGTCTCAAGCCTTTGGATTTAGCATGTGAACCCGTTTCAGTGATGTGCAGCAGTAATGTCCCATCCGTGTGTGTTTTCTTGGGTAATCCTGAAGTAGGGAATGGTAAATATTTATGGTTAGAAAAACTGTAAAGCACAGAAAGATGTAGAGATTATACTGCACCATCAATCACTGACATGTGTAGGGGAATCAGTCACCAATGGGATATAGCATCGCATCCCCCCACCCACTATATTAATTAATGATAATTTCACTTCCTGCTCAGTACAGGTAATTCAGGGGCCCTAAGCTACTGCCTATTCTGCCTATAGCTAGAGCTCTGGATGTGGGTACAATCAGTTGGGGTTTAGAGTCATTTAAACCTCTATCAGCATCCTTTGCCGGTTCGTCTGGTCTGCCACAGATACATCTCGAAACAAACTGCCGACACCAGCAGCAAAATCACACCCAGACATCCAGTCCCTCAGAGCCTTTCAGGCTTGAAAAGTGCAGACCTCCTGGAGAGCCGATTCCTGTGGTCATTACAGATCCTCCGGGCTCGTCTTGTCAGAGAATCCCAGATGAAAACATCAGCGGAAGATCTGGCGTCGTACTCGATCAAGCTCCGCTTGAAAAGCAGCCGGGCGTAGGCAGCCATACCGGTGATGTGTGGAGCGGGTCATATCGCTCCGATGAGACTGCGAGGACGGCAGTGGAGTAAAGCAGCATAAACGCTAAAACCGTGCAGCGAGAGTCCATTAGCGGCGGGCAAATCAACCATAACTCGACCTGGATCTCAGCCCAGATCAAACTCCCTCCGGAAATATATCGAGAATCGCAGCAAAATCTACTTCTCTGCCCGTCAGCCTCTGACTGACGGCAGCTAAATTGCTCACGTCCAGATAATTAACATAGAATATGTATTAAATATGTAGTAGCTTGCATTTTTTTTGGGGGGGGGGGGGTCATTTATATTAACAAAAGTATCGTCTGGATTCGTGTGGCTGGTGGTTAGGAACAGACTGTATGCACGCTGAGTGCAAGCTCAACTTAATTACACTACAAAGGCTTACTTACCCAACCATTAGTCATTAACAGAAAGATAATTACCTCGGAAAGAAGACTAATTTTATATTCTTTTGGTTGGATATTCACTTGAGCGAAAGACTCCCTTTCTGCACCCAATACCGTCTTTGCATTCATTTATATTATCGTAAGGATTCCTCAGTCTTGAGTTAACAATGGGATTGTTGGATTAACGTTATAACCGGGCCCTTTCTGGATGCACAGAAAAGAAAGATTAGCTTTGTCAAATACAAAAGTATTTGTTGGCATAAGCATATCAGACGCGGCTCTCTTTTTAAATGAAGGATGAAAACAGAAGTGTATACAAACCCATAGAAATCTCGGACTGAAAAAAAAATGATGTTGATTCATGGAAAACCTTGGAACACGAAACTTTCATTGTTCCTTAATAACATGTTTCAGTGTGAAACTGAAGCAGCCTGTTTCAGTTGCTCCAAATTGATTTTGTTTACTTGTTATGCTTCTAAAAAATGGGAAATAGTTCCCAATTCCCCTGTCTATATGCCACCAGAACATAGAACCTGACTTCTCCTGTTTACGCTGAAGAATTGCAGATTGTTTTTTTTATAAATACAGGCAGTATGTGACATTGGTAACTGTTTCTACAGCATGGGGAAAGGAGACCAGTGAGCGATGGCTTGCTTTATAACTGAGACTTCCCTGTAATGGACTGGCATCCCACCAGGGCGTCCCCCTGTCGTGTGCCCAGTACTGCCTGGGATTGCCTCCAAGTCCGTCTACTGGGTAAGTGGAAGATGGATGGGTCGATTATCCCTCTTTCATTACAGAAGCGAGTGTTGACTCTGGATGGATATCCACAGAGACAAGATCCCTTACAGCAGTAGTTCTCAAACTGTAGGTTACGCCCCCCCCCCTCCCCTCCCCTCCCTCCAAGTGGGTCATTAAATAATTGTCAGGGGTTGTGAGATTGTTAGCAATCTGTTAGTGAACTTTATATCACCAAGCACCCTTGGAATATTTTAGCGTGGGACCCCCCCCCCCCCAGGCAAATTTAATCATGAGTGATCTACATTCCCACCCACCCTTCCCCCCCACTTAGCGAATTATATGGTACAAAATAAGGATCACAAGACTTACCCAACACTCTTTGTGGGGTCTCCAAACATAGTAAGCCCTATAATAGACATTTTTGCACCAGTATAAATAATTTCAGACAGTCTGGTTTGTCACCAAAGGGAGTCCTCTGTGACTGGGAGTATTTAAGTATCATTTCCCTTGTGGCCTCCTTTGCCATTTTCAGATTCGGCCCTGACGGAAAGCGGTCCGAGCAGGTCAGACGCCAGTCCAACCTCACTCTCGATCTACTCCGCGGAAAAGGCTTTGCGTGCCAGAGGCTCAGAGAAGAATATCGGTAGCGTCAGGAACTTTTTAAGGTTTCGGGGCTAGGCAAAGAAGCATTGTCATTTTTTCAGGTAAAGACATTCTGGCAGCCAGCACTGGCAGTGAGGTAGCTAAATAACCTCTGCACAGCTAAAGCTGTCACCTGAGACGTAATGCGGTATCATCTAACGTCATCATCGCATTTGTTTGGACGTTTTCTTCTTTTCTTCCAAACTTCCTCAGCTTCTCCTCGCTGCCCTTCTCAGCTGCATGTGACGTCCATCTGTGCACGCCAAGAATAATTGTCACGTACGGATGCCGTTTACAGTCTTACACGGCACCTAGCCATTCGCCATTCATCCATAAGCGCGTCAGTCGGCTCACTGAAGGCAGCTGACGTCTCATAACGATCCCTCGGGTCCCTAGGCGGCGCTCGTCTGTCTCACAGCAGATGTGACGCTTAGCGGAACGACGTTGCGCAATAGTTTCACTGCCACTTTGCTCATAGCAAACAGTAGCAACGTTCTACATTAATTTAGCTAACAGTACAGCACTTAAAATCAGATCTGTTAATGACTCCTCCCGTAATCACCATAATATATGGGCACACATTGAAGACAGAGCCAGAGGACAGGATTAACTTAAATAATGACAGTTGCCTCACTCATACCCTCCCTACATCTAAATTAGCTGTTGCCTAAATAAATTTGCCCCATTTAAGCCAAAGCAAACAAATTAGCAGAGGATTTAATATTGCTCTTTGGTCCTGTTACCCCAGATTTATGTAAAGCGAGAAGCACCTGCAAATGTGAGCGGAATAAAACCGGCGTCGTGTTTTCAGTAACAAACTATTCCCCCCACAATCCCAGCAAAGCAGATACAGTTGTGTCAGGCTGAGCTTAGGACGACTGTGTAACAGCTTTGAACATTTTGTCAATCAATTATTCTAAAAACCAAAAAAGTTATGAAATACTAAATATTAATTACTATATAAAAAAAACAAATAAACATTTTTATTCATAAATGACCAAAAAAATATACAAGTGAAAACTTATCCAGCACAGGGTCTCGAGCTACTGACGATATTAGTTTTTTAATTAGGCAAAAATAAAAACGACAAATTTACCTGTTACTGCCAATGTTTATCTGATTTAACCCTGACCATAAATGCGGGCAGTAATTCAAACAAGCTTAATTAATTAAACAAAAATACCAGTGCCCCCTCCTCCATCCCCCATCCATCCACCATCCCATGAGGAGTGGGATGATCAAATTGTACTTGATCCCTCTTGCCCATCCACACCCCCCACCCCCATCCTTTTTGGCATCATCCAGTGAATGATAGCTAATTAGCATGTTACATTACATTAGGTGACATGGCTTAACTCGGGATTTGAAATTAATGTGTATCATCTCGGGATAGCTAAAGCGCGCCCCGCAAGTCCAAATTTAATTTACCTCAATTGAGTTCGATTAATCCCCGGAACAAAATGAGAACCCTGGAGGGATGTCGTTCTGAAAGTGTCTCTAATCGGCGCGTGGGGACGGTTTTTATTGCCAGCTTTCGATAACGGCGCTGTTATATGAGAGGTGTGTCAGCGTTTCCATTTTGTGGCCCCTCTCAAATGGCGCATTTCCACCGACATACAGGAACTGACCCGTACCCAAGCCGGTTCTAGCTTGCTTTGGTTTTCCACTGCATAAGGGTCGGTTCAGTAAAGACGTAGCCTAGTTTGGAGAGCAAGAGGGACGTAAAACCAAAGAAGCGCTTATTTGCTGTTCACATGGTGTACGTCATGATTTACTACAGTATGTGCTAATTTTCCGCTAGCATGTCTGTCAGAATTATATTAGCATCAACCAAAATTAGCATTCGCTTGTGTAAATTTCCATTATGAATCCATTCTGTTCAACCAATCTATAGTACTTTTTCCAAGTAGAAGGTTGGACATTTTCGAGTTTCGAGTTATCAGGAACGCATCAATGCATCGCAATGTTCGTGACCAGTAACCCATACGTATCGAAGCAGATCACTGGATCTTCCTTGTGCATTTCTACGAATGAGACGGCAGTGACGCAACCAGCTCGATTTAGTCTCACTTTTGGCTGTGCTTGTAAGCAAGGCCACGTCAGTGCCGGTACGGGTCCGGTGCGGCTTGCATAATTTACAATGGAAAACCGTCTCTTTGCGGTTCGGCTCGGGTTCGGCTCGGTACATGATGGCAGTGGAAAAGCGTCAAGAAGCCACAGGTCAGTGTTTAGAGATTCACCTACATGCACTTGCAGCTAAACCACTGTGGTTCCTTTGTTTATGAGCTCAGCCTGAGGAAATTTTAAAAAAATCAAATGCTGTCTCTGATGCTGGGGTGAGTTGACTCGCCTAAAGTCTTAATCTAATCGTCTAATTGGATAACATGGAATAATTTCACGGCGTTTTCACAGTTGCCGGTGAAAACTGCAGGAACTGCGCCCCCCCCCATGTCCCCCCCACGGAAGACGCAGTTTGTTTCTGCCGGTCGGATTCACTTTGAGCCAGAGGTGGTCCAGCGAGCCGGAAAATATTAACATGTCAGTCAGACTTCGACGTGGACAGCTGGCCGCCTGTCGTAGCTTTCCCGACAGCCATTTTACTACAAAGCTGTCACCGAGAAATCACATTTAATTCAGCTCATGGCCCAAACCTGCTCGTTCCCTCCAGATTTCCTCTACATCCTGTGAGGCGCCTTCAGATGTACCTGCCCTTTGTATTTATATACCGAACAGCTTTTAATTAAGAAAACGACAGGAGCCGATCATCACTCTTTCCAGCCTTGATTCATTTTGACTTTGCCATTAATATAAAGTATGCAGCTGTAAGTTTAGCGGGCAAATTTACTGTTCCTTCCACACACACATGGGTTAATTAATTGTATTATACAAAGGCTAATTGCCCGAAACGTCCCATAAATTTTCAGGTGACAGTGATTTCATTAGCTTTTTATTTGCCTACAAATCTGGTATTGCTTTTCAATAAATGTAACATCGGACCTTTGGAAGAACTACACACCTCCCAGTAATAAAGATGAATTTACAGCCGCGCTTAGCGGTTGGGTACCTTCTTGCGTCAGGGGTGGGGTATTAACGCAATAACTCAGACGTGTTGCTCTTGCAACAAGTGACCGCCTCTTTTTTTTCCTCCGGAAATAGATGTCAGCCAATTGTGAAATGTAATAAAACTGCCGGGAATCAGAAGTCAGGCTTGAAATAAAATAATTTAAGGTGACAGGACTCTATGACCAAGACACTGGCCCACTCTCCATACTCAGGGACGGATTATGGGTTGTGTGGCCCCTGGGCAAAACGTTTGCGAGCCCCCCCCCCCCCCACCATCACCAGCACCACCACAATTCAAGGGCCCTTGGCAGCCAAACGCCCTCCCTATAGGGTCAGGGGCCCTTGTAGGCAGAGGATCAAAGAATGTAGGCCCTCTAAAATAGACAAATGAAAATACATTGTTGATAAGCGTTGCAAATTGTTTTGGGCCCCCTGCACCCCAAGGGCCCCTGGGCAGCGGCCCCGCTGGCCCGGTCCGTAATCCGTCCCTGTCCATACTGGGCTATAATTTGTCCTTGCGTGATAATTCGTAGGTCACTGACTTCCTGACACCTCATTACTAAAACTTGAGGAAACTCTAATTAGGCCTTTTCCTCTCCTGAACGTATCTAAAGGACACTGAAGACGAACAGCTTCAATTTGTGTCTCTGACCTCACAAAGCTTCACGTTACGCTGCTTTTCGGCGATACCCTGGGCTTATTCCATCCAGTACCAAACCAATGTGGTGCCCTGGGCAAGAAGCACCACTGGCGCCCCCTGTCTGAGGCAAAGTGAAACTAGTTTGGCATGTCTGCACCCCCCCCCCATAGTCTGGCCCCCTAGGCAGATGCCTATGTCACCTATAGGACTGACCGGCCTGGATCCCATAGATCACATATAGGGACCAAATTGTTCCCAAAGTGTAGGTAGCCCCGAAACGTCCTTACTTTTGGGGACACGTCTTCAGGTCCCCGTTTGGATAACCTCAATTATATAAAAATCTGTGAATGCAATCAGAAAAGTTAAAATGTCGTAAGGTTAGGGCTGGGTGGGGGTAGAGGGTGTCGTCATTGGGATTAGGGTTTTTCCCATAGAAATGAATGGAAGTTCCCCAGTTAGATAGATACCGCATTTGACTTCACTCCTTATGAAAGAATAGCTACATTTGAAAGATAAAGGGAATCCTTCCATCATGCTCAGTATATCTGTCAGATTAACAACAAATCACTGCATTTTAAACCCGAATTTGGTTTGATAACAGAAATCGTTTTTTTTGTATGGAGAGTCAGTGGGTCACTGTAGGAGAACCCCAGCGAAGATCACGGTCCCTCACGTTAATACACGCCCACCCTCCCCCTCTCCACGCAAACCTAGAGGTCAAACCTGCCCTGGTGGCCAAGGAAGGAGCCACCATGTAGGCCCTGCTCTCCATAGCAGCCGTGGGCTCTTTGCTGGACAAGCGCTGGAGCTCGTCACCGAAAGTGGGAGCTCAGCCGCTCGGGAGCTCAGCCACTCGGGAGCCCGCGGAGAGCTCAGTGAATCCGCCATCTGTCCCGTCTGTTCCTCCTCGAAAAAGCAAACAGGTAACGGCATCCCCTGAAGTAGGAGGATGTGTTTGCCGTAGTGCACGGAAATATCAGCGCCGTATGTGAGCGGACACCCAGGTCCAAACGACGCACCTCCGTCTCCGGTGGTCCGAGCGGGTGGTGGATTTCCGATCCCTACTGGGAACTCTCTTCATGCGCTTTCCAGGATTAAACCCAGCAGCTTCTGTCACCAGGAAATGATGCGTCACACGACTGCGGGATCTTTAGACGAGCTCCGCCTGGCGAGGGGAGACCGCAGCGGGAGCAATTATCCCACCAGCAATCAAAGCAGTACATGTGGACTTTGATGTTGCGGACCATGTATGGTGAGATATGCTCAGACTTTTCAACTTTTGAAAGGTGCCCCTTCATGTAACGAGTCCCATGTGGAGATGATAAGTCGGATCACAGTCAACTTTCAGATGATCTCTTGCCATTATTGACCAGCAAAGGGCAGAGCTGGAAAGGCAGCTTAAATGTTAGTCTCAACGGCAAAACTGCAAAGATAACCAACTGCAAAGGTAGCCTGCATGTCACTCTCAACGGCAGAACTGCAAAGATAACCAACTGCAAAGGTAGCCTGCATGTTACTCTCAATGGCAGAACTGCAAAGATAATCAACTGCAAAGGTAGCCTGCATGTTACTCTCAACAACAGAACTGCAAAGATAACCAACCGCAAAGGTAGCCTGCATGTTACTCTCAACAACAGAACTGCAAAGATAACCAACCGCAAAGGTAGCCTGCATGTTACTCTACAGCTCATCCAAACTACCCAGAATTCACTCTGCAGAAAGTTCTCCTTGCGTGCTTATTGTCCAGTAACCAGTGTGAAATTCCCATGAATAAGGTTCGTTCCGTAAGGCTGGTGTTGTGACTTGATCCATCACAGTAGGGTGCAGTGGCCCCGTGAATCAGCCGGGGCAGTTTTGACCCCCACACCTCCAGGGCTCTCCGGATTTGACCTCTCCCTGTGCTTGAGTGCTACAAGCGTGTCTAGCGGTGACCTTGGATTGTTCAGACTAAGTGTTTCTAATCCCAAATGGGGCACAGGAAGCTCCTTGCCTTTCATGTGTAACCTTGTGTGAATACTGATAGAGGCTCTGGGTAATTATGACCCTCGATAACTGGGCAAGTGATCACCATTTGTCCAGAATAACAATTAGCCTCACTGCATATCTTTGGATGTCAAGACTAAAACAGGGTACGAGGAGGGAACCCACTTAGAACAACTAAATAATAACAGTGATCAAGATAGACATCGTGTTTACGGAACAGATCAGTCTGTACTAAAAAGAAATACCATTTATTTTAGGACGCTAAGAACATTCCTTCAGACTCAGACTTTAAAACTGATATAAAATGGTTCTTGATGATAGTTCTTTAATTTCCTCGTAAGGATTAATATCTACTGAAATATCAATCTTAACACTTAAATCTGACTTTAAACCAGTGTAAGGTAGTTTAACCCTTAACTCAGATTCTTAAGGGATGTTTAAATTCACAGGCAACATTCACCTCTTTACAAAGATCACCTAAATTGGCTGCATTTATGAGATACATTGATTACTCAAAAGATACTTTCAGCCAATCAAATTTTGAAAGGATTTTTTTTTGCATCAGGTTAAATTACGTGGCAAAATAGATGCACCCAGGGCATTGAAGGAATATTAGGTGCAGATTATCTTTGATGTCTAATGGCTCTGGGCGTGGGAGGTGAGCAAAGGTAGCCCGCTTCCCACAGCTAATGTTTGTTTACAGTGCTCAGTCTGAATCCCCCTCAGCTTGTTTTTTGACCCATCTGCATGTCAATGATTTGTTACATATTACTGCTGCTCGGTATTCAGGGAAAAAATAAACAGTCACATTGGCCCCAAAGAACTCAATATCCCAAAGTTCAATGGGAGCATTTGGCTGCTCCTTTGTGCCGCAGCCTGGTTAGAGTACGTGGGTGTTATTCAAATAACTTAATATATTAAATTTGCCTCCATGACACTAATAATCTCATTTCCTTCCTGCTGTGTTCCATAGTTTAATATCATATATCGTTTTGATTAATGATCCGAAACCATAAGTAAAGATTCTCGATGAAGTATATTATCTGTGCTGAAGAAACGAGCAAAAAAAACATTAAATGATTGATGATATTTATGGTAAATTGTTATGCAGCTGTATGTTGCGGAGGTGAGGCGTCCTGTGACTGTGAAAGAGGTGTGACACTGAGTATTTACTTTTATTCATTTTACTGAGCAGGAAGCAACATACTTCTTTAAACACAGGTAGCATCAGTCCGTCCCTGGAAGAATTAGGGGGTTAGGGGTCCTTACTCAAGGGTCCAACAACATTTTCTATCAATCCCAGGATTTGAACCAGCATCCATCTGATCCCAAGCTGCAAATCCACACACCACCCAAAGCAAACCATATGGACACCGACTTTCCCTTAATATTGTCCTGGAGGAGCCTCATAAACATAAACACAGAAAGACACACAGGCTCTGCCCTGCAGGACTCTCCTGCCCTCACACACACACACACACGTCGGGTAAACATATCTATACCACTCATTTATTTCTATAGGAATAATGCTAATGCTAACTATGACAAGCTTATCCCCTACCCAGTCCTAACCTTAACCCTAAGTAACCAAACAAAATATGAGATTTTTGGCATTTTTACTTTTTTGATTGCATTCACAGATCTTCGTGAGGACCTGAAAAATGGTCCCCACAACATCGAAATAACAGGTTTTTATGGCATTGTGGGAGACATTTGGTCCCCACAATGTAATATACACTTAATCCACACACACACACACACACACACACACACATACAGCTCTGGAATAAAATAAGAGATCGCAGCAAAATCTTCATTTTCACTCATTTCTCAATTTATTTATTTTGTTTATTTTATTTGAGCGAGGAATCAACCTGCTTCTCAGCATAGCCTTCTGCCAGCAGAACCAGGATTAAACCAGCATTTAAAAATACAGATTCTTAAAAAATATGGAGTGATCTTTTAATTTTCCCAAAGCTGTATTTGTATTCATATCTCTACGTAGACAATCCATTCATTTCTATGGACAAACTCTAACCCTACCTATGACAACCCTAACCCCTACGCAGCCTTTACCACAAGTAACTAAAAATACAAGACTTTTGGCATTTTTACCTTTTTGACTGCAGTGACAGATTTTTGAGAAATGGCGTTTTCTCCATTACTGCTTTGCACACTCTTGGCATTCTCCCGATGAGCTTCAAGAGGTAGTCACCTGAAATGGTTTTCCAACAGTCTTGAAGGAGTTCCCAGAGATGTTTAGCAAGTGTGCGAAGCAGTAATCAGAGCAAAGGGTGGCTATTTTGAAGAAACTAGAATATAAAACATGTTTTCAGTTATGTCACCTTTTTTTGTTAAGTACATAACTCCACATGTGTTCAATCATAGTTTTGATGCCTTCAGTGAGAATCTACCAATATAAATGGTCATGAAAATATAGACAACACATTGAATGAGAAGGTGTGTCCAAACTTTTGGCCTGTACTGTATGTATATATATATACACAGTACAGTACAGTAGGGATTAACGCTGGAAGTGTGTTAAGCCATTTCATCAGCCGGCCTTGTCAACAGTCATCGCCAGTCTCCCCTATGGCACGGGTTTGGCACCCAAACCATTCTATTATTGCCGGTCCAAAGCAGGACGATGCAGAGCCGCTCTTCTGGGGGGGGGGGGTTAGTGGGGTAAACAGGCAGCCAACGCCCGCCAGGCAGGCTTGTGTCCACGTGACCACCCGTCGAAGCAGTGGTCGGCACGCCTTTCTGGTTTCCGTGGCAACCACCCATCCGTTGGACATACACTGCAGTAAGGTCTTCCCCCCGCTGCCTTGACTGACGCCTTGCGATTTCCTCAGATGTCTGGCGGCGAGGTGCATCCCACGGTGGTTATGAATGTTTGCTTATTCACCCCATCGCCCTGCTGTTCGTATTTCCCTCTGGGCCTGACCCAAGCTGTGCCCAAGCAGCCGAATTCTACCTCACCTCCGGAACGTCCAAGCATTTTCATCTGTATGATTACAAGTCAGCGGGGAAGGTCAGATCAAATCCGTTCTTTCATGTTGTGACATGGAAATACTCCCATATATTTTTTCATACCCGGCATTTTCAAAATGTTATATTCTGCGGGGAAATAAAATTAATAAAATATGACAGGTCGATGACATGTCTGTGTTTCTCACAGTCCGAATGGAAGAGGCAGAATGTTAGTATCATCGCTGTCCGAGGAAAACCGCGTATTTCCAAAAAATCCACTACTGCAGGACTGCGAAAAAATGCATTTTCTCAGAAACTGCTTTACAAAATAAACTTAAAACAATGTAAGACACCCTTATCGCCATGAACAGAAACAGACGTTAGACAGCCGTCAGTGAACAGTTTAATGTTCTAAATGGACTGAGATGGATTGTCAGCGAGGCGAATCAGTATCAGCAAGATATAAAGTAGTCTTGCTTTATATTCACTATTAACGATGATATTAGCTAGCTATCTAGCTATCAAATAACAAAACCCATAAAAATAACCATCATGAATACAAATGTTAACCCAGGAGCCTCCAACTCCGGTCCTGGGAAGCTACTGTCCAGTAGGTTTTCTATCCTACCTGGTTTCTGGTAAATACCAGGAACAGGCTTGTCTCCTCAGAAGCCGAGTAGGATGGAAAACCTACTGGACAGTAGCTCTCCAGGACCGGAGTTAGAGACCCCTGGGTTAACCAGTACAAACCTAAAAAATATTTAAATAGATGACTTCATAAAACATTAATTGGTCGATTACATGTCAAACGACATCGGTAGACCGAGGAGAAATGGATGTATTCCCTTTATAGTAATCATTCATTTAGAGTAAAAGTTGGTGTCCCAATGAATGCAATAAGGACATATCAGAGATGCATGTTATGTTTAATATTAAATTTTTTTGTTGCTGTACGATATGCACTTCTATCCCAGGGCCTTAAAATCCCTGAAAGTGTATTCAGCAGCTGTCGGCTTGGCAGGCGCTGGGTCCTGTGGGCTCCCCATGCTCGGCACACTGTATTCCAGAGGACAATGCAATACCGGCGACCTGGCGGGAGATTAATAAAATCAAGCTGCCTCCACAAAAGGATAGAACAGTGAGCTTTCTGCCCGCCCCGAGGGACCACTCCGCGGGAACAAAAATAATAAATAAACAATAACAGTAACGTGAGTCACACCAGCGTGAGTCACACGCAAGGAGTGAGCACGTGCGGCCGTACACCAACGCCCCCCCGTGACCGCCATGTTGCCAGGTGAGTCACCTGGCTCTTGACAGCAGGACAATGATATGCCGCCTCGCTCATGGGATGGGATGTCAAGATCACTCACATGGCCGGAGTGTCCATAACAAATCTATATTCAGATCCCGCATGTCGCCCCCTACAGGTCACTTTGTGCATTTCAGACAGTAATTAATCAATACCAAGAAAAGGGGCTATGCAGGTTTTTGTGATAACTTTTTTTGTCAGCTGTTCAAACCCAGGTGCGAGGACTCTTCGGCCCATCAGTCCTCAAATTAGTAATCCAATTAGGGAGTTGCAGCGAAAACCCACATTAGCAGCTATCCTTTTTGGATGACATTGCCCCCCCCTGACCTAGAAGATAACTCTGATTCCCCAAAGACCCAGTTAGACTTGGGACTTCACCTTTTAGCACTTATGGTGAAAATTTGAGCATAATGTTGGCATGGTTACCGGAGGCTGAGGGTCCGAGCGATGCTGAATGGGTAAATAATCGTTTTAACCAGGTTTTCATTTCAGTTGCTCTGGTAAAGAGGGTTATGAAAAAGCTTTATTTACAACAAATTTACCACAGAAGAAAATGCATTCATTTTAAGTCATTGTCATCCTTTAGAAAATATTTAGAAAGTTTATATTAAATTATTAAATTATTAAATTATATTTAAACAATGCTTACCACCTCATCAGTTTTTATAAGACTGAAAGATGCATGTTAATGTTGTCATGAGCTGCTCGTACCGCCCTCATGTGGACCACACCCTCTCATTTACCTTGTGTGAAACTCTCATTGTCACCTGCTGTTCCGCGTTTCCTGCCTTCAGTGTGTATTTAGTCCGCGGTCAAGTCTGTTTCCCCAGATCTGTCACTGATGTTCGTTACCATCTGTCCTGCATTGCCCTCGTTTCCCCATAATAAGCCCGTCTGTTTGGATTCCTCGCCCCCAGAGCTGCTTCCACGCTCATAGCTCATGCACAGAATGCTACAAATGTTCTGAAGAATGGGAATATTTGAAAAATTTGCCAAAATCACTCAAAAATTAAGATCCCAGCAGTGCTCTTCATAAATTCATTTAAAATCTCGTTGGATCCTCCAGTTTTCCTTAGCAGCTGTGAGATAAAAGAGTGGTATTCTGCATGCGCACCACGACTTTGCCGCGATCGTTTGTCTGGAGACCTGGCAGCCGTACTGACCTGGAAGGAATAGCTAATCATTTATGCAGAAACAATATTTACCCATGTAAACACGAATCTACAGGGTTTAGCCAGAGGCAGAAACCTATCTCCGAGGATCAGTCTTAATCGCATAAGCAAAGATATTTAACACGGCCTAAATTTCTCAGCAGAATACATGGACACCCTGGGTGCATTGACAAAACAGTTCGCCCATGTTATGTCATCCACACTTTGGAAGGCCATGCAAGAGCCCTAAGATACAGTTTCACTTGCTATGTCTAAAATTGTATTTTTACAATAATGTTCGAGAGCCAGTCATTAACAAGAAAACCAACCCAAACTGGAGGGTTCAACTAATCATCCCCTTAGTTTCCTGTCAAGCACGGCATAGGAGTTCCAGGCAGAAATGAGCTGTTTTAATCTTTCGCAGCCCAGTAACCAAGACCTATACGGAGGTTAACTTATCCAATATGCACTCAGCTAAAAGCAGGATTAAAAGACTCACGGAAATATATGCAATTACGCTCATTAGCATGCATCGCCGTGTGTCCGGCCTTGCGTTTTCTTATTCAAATATTCAAATATAATGCTAATTCTTTGACTTTACTGTGCGGAAATGTAATAACCTGCGAGGTCCAACCTTTAAAAAAAATATGAGTAGAGAGTTTAAATGAATTCTGAGAGACATGCTAGCCAACTGCTTTCAAGCAAAGCCCAAGGTTTTACTGAAGGTTACACAATATATTGGAGAGAAACTTTACGAGTCACAGAAAAGTTGCGTAACGGCATACAGTTCTTCTCTGCCGCGTGTGTAGCGTGGTATAGATTCCAAAAGAAATTATACATTGAAATTACAGGAAATTCTCCTCTAAATCACATGAAGGTGTGGAAAATGAGGCTTGAAAGGGAGCAGGCAGCACCTATAACAGGTCGACCGTGGTACAGCTCTGGTGCGCATCAAGCCGGTCTTCTGATGCCGGAGAGTGGTGTCTGCTTGCTCGCTGTCACCGAAATAATGCCCTGATTCCTGGTCACTGAGCTAGTTAGCGTTTGTTGTGTTTGGTGTGGGAAGGCAATGTGGGGGAGGGGAGATGGGGGGGGGGCGAGTCACGATGGGAGGAGGCTCATATTCTGAAGGGTGCTTATTACAAAAACGCAATCAGGACTGTGGGGGTTTAAAAATGCCCCACATATCCCAAGCTAAGTCTAGTCGCTCTGAAAACCTTCCAACTTAAAAGCCCCCACTAAGGTGACACTATTACAACATGGAGAAGCTGCCCCCCCCTCAACCATTCCATTTTTTTTAAGAAGACTTGCTGTCCAGGAGGGGGCTTGCTGTGAATTGTTTGGGACTGACATAATTCCAGCGTATCAAGTTCATGGTCCAAGCTGTGTACGATGTGCTACCAAGCCCTGCTAACTTATACGTCTGGGGGAAGTGCGACCTTTCAACGTGTCCCCAATGCCCAGGAAGGGGCACATTGGAGCACATCCTTAGCAGCTGCCCAGCAGCCCTTGGAGGTGGACGCTACCGCTGGCGCCATGACCAGGTGCTGAAGACAGTAGCTGAGACCATAGCTACTGCAGTGGCTAACAATATACACACCCGAAGCCGGAGGGTAGTACCCTTTGTAAAAGCAGGAGAGAAGCCACGACCACAGCCAATTCCAACATCCAGCCTACTTTCATCGGCATCAGACTGGGAACTGCGAGTTGACTTGGGCAAGCAGCTCAAGTTTCCAGAGTATGTTACATCAACCTCATTGAGACCAGATGTAGTGCTGACTTCTGTCTCTTCTAAGCAAGTCCTCTTATTAGAATTAACAGTCCCTTGGGAGGACCGCATGGAAGAAGCCAACGAACGGAAGCGGCTTAAATACCAAGAGCTCATAGAGGAATGTCGGAGAAGAGGCTGGAAAGCCCGCTGCGAGCCAATAGAGGTGGGATGTCGAGGCTTTGCGGCTCGCTCCCTATGTAAAGTCTACACCTTACTTGGCATCACTGGAGCTGCAAAAAGAAAAGCCATCAAGTCCACCACAGAGGCTGCAGAGAGAGCCTCCAGGTGGATTTGGATGAAGAGGTCTGAAACGTGGGCCAATGCTGCTGGGACACAAGTTGGGGCCTGATCAGCCCTGGCTGGGTCGCCTGAAGGAGGGTGTCTGATGTTGCGAGACCCGAAACACCCAAAGATCTCAGGAAACATCACTGATGATGTGTCCCAGGGCATCTACGGATGTATCTATTCACCTTTTTAACTGGCGTGACCAGTGACTCCCAGGAAGAGACTGGGTGACAACCAAGTAAGATTGGTGACAACTGGAGAGACAGTGACAGCACGGAAAGACGGCAGTTGGGGCAGGAAGGGTTAGCAGCCCAACCTGCATCTCCTGTGAGGGAGAACCCAAAATAAGCTACAGATCAACCCACAGATAAACACCCCCAGGGGAGCCCGAGAGGGGGGGAGGATGAGCACCCCATTAGGACGGACCTAATGACGACAACTTCTGAAAACGGAATATCGACGACGAGCAGATGCTTTTGCGGCAAGGTCTGCAAGAACGCCCGAGGCCTAAAGATCCATCAGAGCCGGATGAAATGCTTGGAGCAGGAGAGCGCAGCACAACGCACAGGAATAACGCCTGGTGAGACGCAGGAGGAGCCCGGCCCGGAGACAACCCACAGTGCCCAGAACCTCCAAGTGCCCAGCACTCCAACTCCCAGCAGAGTAGTCCAGAATCATCGTATTAAGTGGCCTCAAGCGAAGCAGCATGGGCTGTGGCAGCAGTTTGATGATGATACATCTAGAATTGTCAACTCAACAGCAAAGGGAGGCGTAGAAAGCCGACTGAAGTACCTGACCACCATTATAACAAGTTTTGGGGCCGAAAGGTTTGGCATCGAGCAGGCCAAGTCCAGTAAGCCCACTTACATCAACAACCGGAGGGCAGACAAAGTCCACCATTTACGAAAAGAACTGCGTACACTGGCAAAGCAGTTCAAGGTAGCAGATGAAGAGGAAAAGCCACCTCTCGCGGAGCTTCGACACACTATCCGGAAGCAGCTTAAGACCCTGCGCAGAGCTGAATGGCATAGGAGACGGAGGGTGGAGAGAGCCAGGAAGCGAAGTTCCTTCATAGCCAACCCCTTTCGTTTTGCTAAGCAGTTGTTGGGACAGAAACGAAGCGGACGTCTCGAGTGTTCCCAGGAAGAGGTGGACAACTTTCTGCACAACACCCTCAGCGACCCAGTCAGAGAGCAAGGACTTGGACCACAGACAGCCCTTAGGGTCATGCCAACCCCTACAGTGGAGTTTAACACCTCAGAACCCACTTGGAAGGAAGTCCAGGAGGTGGTAACAGCAGCCAGAGCCAGCTCCACTCCAGGCCCCAGTCAAGTACCCTACAAGGTGTACAAGCGCTGTCCAAACCTCCTCAGAATTCTATGGAAGTTGCTGCGAGTGATTTGGCGGAGGGGAACCATTGCAGACCAATGGAGACAGGCGGAGGGTGTCTGGATACCAAAGGAGGAGAACTCAACCAGGCTGGAGCAGTTCCGATCCATTTCACTTCTCAGTGTGGAGGGGAAGGTCTTCTTCAGTATCCTTTCCAGAAGGATGACAGACTTCCTCTTGAAGAACAAGTACATCGACACCTCAGTACAGAAAGGTGGCATTCCTGGAGTTCCTGGCTGCCTAGAACACACCGGAGTAATTACCCAGCTGATCAGGGAGGCACGAGAAGGGAAGGGGGACCTGGCAGTGCTGTGGCTGGACCTAGCTAACGCATATGGGTCAATTCCCCACAAGCTGGTGGAAACCACTCTGGACCGTCATTATATACCCGATAAGATCAAGGACCTCATCCTGAACTACTATGGGAACTTCAGGTTGAGAGTGACATCAGGGAGCATAACATCCAATTGGTATCGGCTCGAGAAAGGGATTATAACTGGTTGTACAATCTCAGTTATCCTGTTTGCCCTTGCCATGAATATGTTGGTGAAGGCAGCTGAGATGGAGTGTAGAGGCCCCCTGTCCAAGTCTGGAATTCGTCAGCCCCCCATTCGAGCCTTCATGGATGACCTGACAGTTACCACTACGTCAGTGCCTGGATGCCGGTGGATCCTTCAAGGCCTGGAAAAGCTCATTTGTTGGGCTAGGATGAGCTTTAAACCAATCAAATCTAGGTCCATGGTCCTGAAGAGAGGGAAAGTGGTGGATAAGTTTCGCTTCTGTGTGGACGGTGTAACGATACCAACGATCACTGAGAAACCAGTCGTAAGCCTAGGCAAGGTTTTCGACTGCAGCCTCAGAGACACAGCATCGGTCCGAATTACCATTAAGAAGCTTGAAGCCTGGTTGTCCACAGTAGATAAATCTGGCCTTCCTGGCAGGTTCAAGGCATGGTTATACCAACATGGCATTCTGCCCCGCATCCTCTGGCCGCTGTTAGTGTACGAGGTGACTATGTCCACTGTTGAGACCCTGGAGAGAAAGATCAGTTCTTTCCTCCGAAGATGGCTGGGCCTGCCACGCAGTCTAACTAGTGCAGCATTATACAGCAGAAGCAACAAACTCCAGCTTCCTTTCAGCAGCCTGGAGGAGGAATTTAGAGTTTCTCGTACAAGAGAGGCACTTGTTTATCGAGAATCCAGCGACTCCAGAGTTGCTTCAGCAGGCATTGTGGTGAAGACTGGCAGGAAGTTCAGAGCTCAAGAGGGGCTAGAACTGGCAGAATCTCGTCTAAGGCACAGGGCTTTGGTGGGCACGGTGGCCGTTGGACGAGCAGGGCTGGGGTCATTCCCACAGCCACGGTTCCACCGGGCCCAGGGAAAGGACAGACGCCACCTTGTCCTGGAGGAGGTACGGGCAGGTGTTGAGGAGGTGAGGACCAGCAGGATGGTGAGCATGCAGCAGCAAGGAGCATCAGCAAGATGGGAAGGAGCGCTGGGGAGGAAGCTGACCTGGAATGACATCTGGAAGGCAGAGCCACAGCGTATCAAGTTCATGGTCCAAGCTGTGTACGATGTGCTACCAAGCCCTGCTAACTTATACGTCTGGGGGAAGTGCGACCTTTCAACGTGTCCCCAATGCCCAGGAAGGGGCACATTGGAGCACATCCTTAGCAGCTGCCCAGCAGCCCTTGGAGGTGGACGCTACCGCTGGCGCCATGACCAGGTGCTGAAGACAGTAGCTGAGACCATAGCTACTGCAGTGGCTAACAATATACACACCCGAAGCCGGAGGGTAGTACCCTTTGTAAAAGCAGGAGAGAAGCCACGACCACAGCCAATTCCAACATCCAGCCTACTTTCATCGGCATCAGACTGGGAACTGCGAGTTGACTTGGGCAAGCAGCTCAAGTTTCCAGAGTATGTTACATCAACCTCATTGAGACCAGATGTAGTGCTGACTTCTGTCTCTTCTAAGCAAGTCCTCTTATTAGAATTAACAGTCCCTTGGGAGGACCGCATGGAAGAAGCCAACGAACGGAAGCGGCTTAAATACCAAGAGCTCATAGAGGAATGTCGGAGAAGAGGCTGGAAAGCCCGCTGCGAGCCAATAGAGGTGGGATGTCGAGGCTTTGCGGCTCGCTCCCTATGTAAAGTCTACACCTTACTTGGCATCACTGGAGCTGCAAAAGAAAAGCCATCAAGTCCACCACAGAGGCTGCAGAGAGAGCCTCCAGGTGGATTTGGATGAAGAGGTCTGAAACGTGGGCCAATGCTGCTGGGACACAAGTTGGGGCCTGATCAGCCCTGGCTGGGTCGCCTGAAGGAGGGTGTCTGATGTTGCGAGACCCGAAACACCCAAAGATCTCAGGAAACATCACTGATGATGTGTCCCAGGGCATCTACGGATGTATCTATTCACCAACTTCCCCAGAAGCATTCACAGCAAACTGCTGAGAACGGCCGTCACATCAAAAATCCAGTCCCCAGGCAACTCCCTGCAAGAATGTCATGGAAAATTGTAAGAAATATTGTAGCAACAACAGTAAACAAAGACACAGCTATTTGCCTTGACTGCTTTTCATTACATTTTCTTGTTTAATGTCTCAGGCAGAGACGGAATAATCTCTGCACTTCTGGGGACATTTTGAAATGAAACCACTCTGGGACGAGCTCCTCTCCTGACCTGCCCTGACCTTAAACCTCCGTCTGTTTCTCGTACGACTCCCAAATGTAGCTTTCAATCTCCTCCTTTATATTATTTGCTGATTTTAGGTGACATGGACAACAAATATTCTTTACCCCCCCCCCCCACCCCACTGCTCAGATGATGATCATGTGTTCGTTGTAGTGACTGTGCAATTTCCCCACTGATGCACTCGTCGCGTTATTCCTCATTTTGTTCCTGAAGTACTGTATTTTCGAGAGGCATTTAAGCATTTATCCAGCATGTGGTTACTGTGCAGTTGCCGCATGCAATGTGGTTTAAAAGCACAGAGGAGAATCATTTTTTAATTGAAAGTGAAACATATTTAGGTTTGATATCAAAATTGATAGCTGTTAGCATTGATAAGCAGTTAGCGGATGGATGATGGATGGATGGATGGATGGATGGATGGATGGATGGATGGATGGATGGATGGATGGATGGATGGATGGATGGATGGATGGATTAAAAGTTTATTTGGAACAAAGACAATATATGAATATGTTTATCCCTTTAAAATTTATTTACAAGAAAATTGACATAAACAATAACGGTTGACTTTAAATTGGTGAATTCGGAGATCGGAGTGCAAGTTTGACTAAATCAATACGATATAGCTAATCAGCTGGATAAACAAAGTGTTTAAAAATAATATATTAGCCCTCGTAATGGTGTGTGAGGGTGATAGTGCTTTGGGAAGGGTTGGTGCCCAATCCTGGGTTGTTTCCTGCTTTGCACCTGTAGTATCCAGGACAGGCTCCGGACCCCCCCAGACCCTGAATAAGACAAGTGGGTACAGAAAATGGATGGGATGGATGGATGGATGGATGGATGGATATTAGGCCCCGTCCCAGTTTTCTGTTTTAAACATGTTTTTCTCTTTTAACTAGCCTGAAGTTAATCTCCTTCCCCGAAAGTCTCAAGCTGTCAGTGCTTAGCGGAGAAGGCATAAGAGCGCAGTCCTTTCTGTCAAAATGTGCCCACTAACCACAAGTGAATTTACGGGGGAAAGTACCTGCCTTTCCAAAATGGAAAAGTTTGCAATGGAAAAAAAAGCACTTCGGTTTTAGCGCTCAGTATTTGTGGCCTGGGGGAGCATCTCCGGAGTGCAAGGTTCAGATCCCACCCCTTGCTGTGTGTACGTGGAGTTTCCACTTTCTGTCCAGGTTGGACAGGTTCTATCCAGGTACTCCGGTTTCCTCCCATACTGTAAAAGTCTGCATTCAGATTAACTGTTGTCTTTAAATTCCCTTTGTGTGAGAGGATGCCCTGTGATGGACTGTCCAGGATATACCCTGCCCTTTCAGAGACAGGCTCCAGGCTGTCCATGGTCCTGTATTAGATAAGCAGCTAGAATATAGGATATATAAATAATCCAATTCAGTAGTTCTTTAGAGTATATTCATTTCTGTCGAGGTCTGTGTGCCTTCCATTTAAAAGTTAAAAAGTGGCAAAATTTCTATAAGCGCACGTTAATGAAAATGTTCCACTGCTCGTTCTTGGAGTATTCTTCATGAAAATTAATATTGATATAGCAGAAAAATCCTTATAAAAAATCCATGTACGACAAATCGGGTGCTATGGTTTTTCATGTTCTTCAAAACTTTTAATTATCTTGTCGACTCCTCAGACGGAGATAAGGAGGTGAGGCGACATCCTGGAGGTTGATTTTTAACAGTGGGGGGCTTTTCTGTCTCTACCGTCTGCCATCGAGTGTCTTTTTAATTTGCCAGCCGGTCGATAAAGATGCATCCGATCGACGCTCGATTCGGCTCCGAATGGCCGGCGAGTGACGTCTGGCTTTAAATGAGATATGCCAGCCAGCTCACGCAGCCCTGGATAACACCGGGAATGACAGTATGCATTATCAAGACTGCACCTTTGATTGAAAGAGAGCCCTTTGGTCTATTATGTGCATTATCTCGTAAAATCAAGGCCTGTTAGAGAGCAGAAAAGCAGCAGTCATTAACAGACAATGTCACTGCAGAGTTACACAATATGCATAATGGACTGAAATATAAAATAACTGGACTGAATGAGCAAAAGATCTTTTTTAACACTCCCTCACCCCCTGAGTCTTTGATATCTAAGCACCTAAAACAGATCAAGCCTTATTTAGGGAAACGAAACATTTACACGCCATTCTGAGCTCAAAGTAGGTTATACAAACATATACCAGCATTGCTCTGATACCTTGTCACATTAAAGCACAGAATTGTTGTTTAGCATACTGCTAACTGGACAAATTTAGAGGGGGTGCTTATTTTTAAACGACAAATGACTTTGAATTTAGTTAACAGGCAGACAGCAAGGGCAGCACATGCAGTAACAACCACCGACACACAATATAGCTCTAGGTAGCTTGGTGTTACTTTGGAGATGAACTCACAAGAGGCACTGGATGGCATTCGACTCGTTAGGTCTGACAGGCAGCTCACCTAATGATCGCGTGGATTCAAATGCTGCAGCAGTGCATCCTGGGAAAGTTAAGCGCTCATTGGCAATTGTAATGAAACTCCCAGCCACCAGCTGTGATTAAAATGCTAAGTGGAAAATCACAAAAAGGCTTTTTTTTATTACTTATTAAAACTAAATAGCTGTTACTGGTTCTAGATTTTCACCCGAGAAATAACATATAAAATTACTGCGTCAATGCATTTTCCGCTTAAAATACTATTACCCCATTTGTCTTCACGTCACATTATGCATTACTTTCTAATGTTTTTTTATATAAATGTATTTTAATAATCTATGCAACTGCTTGATTCCCAGAGGGAAAACTATAACAATATAGAGTGCAGTAATTGCTTGGACTGGTCAGATGCATGGAATACTCCATGAATAAAAGCACATTTTTAAATCAACTGCAGTTTTGCTGTTTCGTTTCCTCTCTGAGTGCCCTAATTGTTTAATTGCCGCATTGCTCTTTGCAACTACCATTATATTTAATCTAACAGGTTAATTTGTAACTTTGCAATTTATAATTGTCTGTGTGCCCTCTTTGGCATATATAGACACCTGTATATGAAAATGAATTGTATTAAATAGAGGTATGTGTGAGAGCTCCAGAAGGTTCTGCAAAGTTCAGATGCAGTTGGTCACATTTACCGGATCCTTCAAATGTTTCAAATTTGTGCTTTTTGAGGACTGTTTGAGGTCTACAGCCTCAGGCAGCCTCTGAAAGCCCAGAGGTGTTATAGCAATTTGTTTCTTGGCTGGTTGCTTTTATGTATCACGGTCTGCAAAATCAAAGCATCCCAGGCTTGTTCTTGCAGAGGAACATTAAGTATGTTATTCTCATGTCTTTCTTCAGACTACTTCAGTATTTGTAAGAAAGGTCATGGTGCTTTAACCTGAACACAATAATTCACGTCAACACAGCTGAAAACCAGCATACAAGAAACCTTTATGCAAAAGATCTTCTCCTATGACTTTTAACTGGGTTGTTCTCTAAAGAAGATATCAAGCATGTGATGAGGTTAATTAAATCACAGCAATTCATCTAGACTAATGAATGGAAGATCCATTCTGTCAATCTCAAATCTCACTAACTTGCCCGATTCATTTCTCCTTTGTGACAAAGTATCTGTCAATAAGATTAAGATTATGTAAATATTATACGGCCACTTCGGGGAGAGAATCTGAAATTTCAGACTTTCTGGGTTTAATCTGCCTCTCGTGGGTTGTAAACACGGCCCATTTTAATGGAAGATATGGAAGGCAGGTTAGATTTCATCGCAGGATTTCCTGTCTCATGAAAAATTGACGGTATTGTCAGGGGTTAAAGGGCAGTGACCCCACAACTGAGGCATAACCATCTGTGTGCATAACAATCCATGGTTCACTATAGGCAGCTCCCCCTTTTGGCAAAAGCAGAGTCCTACAAGGGAGGATTACAATACAATTTAAATGCTAACCGAATTATTTTATTACAGACTTATTTTATTGCTGCTAAACAAAGTTGAAATAAAATGGAAAGAAAAATACAAAAGGTTAATAGTAATCTTCATGCTCAACACACTGCATGAGTAAGGAGTCAGGGTCCCAAATACGCGGGACGAATGGGGTCCGGTCTCTCCTAGTACTCCTCAGGCCTTTGCTGGGAGATGCTCGAGTACCAAGCATGTCCTCCAGCATGTCCTCCTCTGATGTTCTAAGGATCCCACCCTGATTGAGGATCATCCTTCTATTCCTGTACCACAACACCGGCACTGTTCCAGGGGCACGGATAGCCCTGCCTACATGGACTGGTTGGTTCTGCTCCACAGCTAAAATGAAAAGCATGCCACAGGATTGGGCTGCTAGTCCGTCATGCTAACACCCAGATAGCTATGAGATACCTTCAGCCTAAAGCAGGCCCAGTCAGTTATTTTCTGTGGATTGCCAGATCTGTATCAAGAAACCTGAAAGGCACAGTGCCCACTTCCGGCCAGCCTCAAGCAGTGGGACAGTTAACTTCAGTTACCAGCTCAGAAAGACTGAACACTTCTATTTCATATTTCCAGCAGCCACACTGCGTGGACTGACTCGATACAGCCGTTTCCTACAAACGGACTGTGTCCCAAATTTCTTTCATCCTTATCTCTGAATGAAAAATGTCAGCATACAGTCATGTTCTGTACTTCTGTAGAGTGAGGCATTCCGCAGTGAATCACACAAGGCACAGCGCGGAAGCCATATTTAATGGAAAGTAATTAAGTATGAAGAGTCTGGATAAGGTGCACGCGAGACTAGAAAGGAATGTTTAATGCTAAATCACCAAGCTACTTCTGTGAACTGAGTAAAGTATGATGTTGGGGAATTGGGCTCAGCAAAGTAACATCTGACTTTCTCCTGCTTCTGGGAGCGAACAAGGCGGATGAAACGAAACATAAGAAGCATTATTTGTCCAAAAGAAAAACCATTGAACCAATACCCTAAAAATGCAACACTTTAAACTTAGTTAAGGTATCCTACCCTTGGATCAGAAATGGGCCAATTATTATGCAAAACTTACGAACCAGATCTAAAGGTAAATTTACCCCAATTCCCTTCACGTTTTAAATAAGAATTCATCTTTATTAGTCTCCAGAGAGCTGAGATAACTCGAATCTGAAATACATGCTGAGTACTATTATTTGGCTTTTGAAATCTAAACCTTTTGCAAGATTTTCTCTTTTCCTATCAAGGTTGAGTCCTTGTTGATGTTTATAGCTGGCTTTGCACTTGGTTGCCATACTGATGTGTTTAATGTGTTCCTTCTTGGGGAAAGTTACTAATGCATACAATTCAGTGGTTCAAGGTACTGGCTAGCTTCACCCCATGTCATTTTACAAGTCATTATTTTACCATGTTTACTTGGAGTACTTTATTTTAATAGTTTTACAGACATACCATAATTGATTCTATTGACCAAAACTGAATTTCAGCATTTATTTATTATTATTTTTGCAGCGCATAACTACTATTTTCTGGACTGTGAGAAACTGCTAGAGGCCAGTCCGATGTTCACCCTCCTAAACATTAATGGTTAATCTTTCACAGGACGGCGCTGCTATCAGTCCGTTGTACCGGGTCAGAGCAACCGGAAAAATTTTGGGCAAACACTGCGCAGTTTGCCTTTTTTCCTTGAAGCCTCCGTAACTCCTTAAAAAAATTAAAATAAAATAATAAAATAATATATATAAGGAATATTATATATATTATATAATATGTATAAGGAATATTTTAATTTCCGCCTGATCTGCGGATCAACTCCATCACATAAACACTAAACATTTAAATTATGTTTCACCATTATCAATAATGCGATAATATGTGTTTTTCGCACACAATTAACACAATTAATAACAAAGAATAATCATAATAATAATTAATAACAATTTTGATTAATTGTTTAAATGTGTGATTATGTTGGTAACTTGAAAAAATAATGCAACCAAATGCAATTGTAAAACAGACACATATAACTGAATAAAATGCCAAAAAACGGTGAAGGTGACTGTTGGCATTCCCTGTCTCTCTAAACAGCAAGAACGCTCCTTCTATCGTGGGTGCTTCTCATTTGCTCACAGTGTTTCTGCAGTTACCAGGAGACGAGCCTTTTGAGCATTATGGGAATTGCAGTTTAAAAGTAGTTTCTAGTTTTAGATGACGAGCGCCGTGACGCTGCCTAGTAAACTGCATATCCCATAATGCACTAGCCCCCGGTCCTTTAAATTTGTCTTTTGCGTGCCTGTGCACATGACTAGCGTCCGTGCAGCTTTTGGGCTAGCTAGGTGTTGTTCGCGTATGCGATAGTTAGAAGAGAATTGATTTCGTAAACACGTAAAAAAAAACTATCGCTATTTGTTGTACAACATGAAGTTCCAGAGCTTGTGTGTGATGTTACTTAGCTGTTTAAGTTTCAGGGCCCTGGCGAGTAAATATTCCAAGGAAATGAATGACCCTAAACCTACTGATGGCAAAAGCACAGTGGAGTTCAGGATCGCCAAACTGAATCAGGTCTGGGAAAAAGCGCTTCGGGTGAGTAACTTAACGAGATGGCGTGTACATGTGCGACGTTAGGTCCGATCTCGAGTGTTTTAAGCCCCGATTCCAATCTTCCTTCAAAAAATAAAAATGTCAAGCCCCAGCTAGACTTGACTCAGCCCCTGATCTTTTCAATAGCTAGAAACACCCCTGGTCATGCGCAATCAATCACTCAGTGTTGCCATTTGTTTCTATCCATTCGGTGAATTAAAATATCTACAACCCCGTATTACTTGAGCTATTTTGTCATCAATTTTTAGGCCTTACACGAACACTGGAAAACTGAGTAGCAGGTGGACAATAAGCTTTAATTCTCTTGAATGTATGCTATTCTCAACAGTAATATGTGGACTTCAATTTGATTACGTTTATTTTATAATGCGATGAAGTAATTTGTGATCAAGGGGTGATGAGAATGGTTTACAGCCTATTTTTAAATATGCGGTAACGAAGTATGACCCTCTGATGGGGGTGCTGAGTGTCGGAAGCAAAAAACTTATTTTCCCGAAGGAAATGGCTTCTGCTCATACATCCAGACAAAATAGTCAGTACGCAGTATGACATAAAACAATCTCTGTATGAAAACAAATGTGTCATATATTACAGATGACAGATAAATAGCTGGGTGAATGTGGCGATACGTACTACAAATATTGCACTCGAAAGATATTAGACAGATATATATATGTCATGGTTGGCCACCAGGTCGGTATGTCACACCCCGTTCTTTCCCCTCCAGATGCAACTGGATCCAGTTAAACAGGCTGAGCTGCACAGTGACCTAAAGATCCAGGAGAAGGATGAACTTCGCTGGAAGAAGATGAAGGCTGAGGGCTTGGATGAGGACGGGGAGAAGGAGGCCAAGCTGCGACGGAGCTTCAACGGTGAGCGAGCCTCCGGCCACCGTGGTGACGCGATGCCGTGCCTCTTCACATATAAAGGGACCCTGACCTATAACCTTGCTAAGTGTTTAGGGCCTTATTTAAAAAAAAAAAAAAAACTAAATTATTGCTGCTGTAAGTATAGCCTTGGCTTACTCATGTGCTTTTTTAAATTTAGTAAATGTTTGGATGAATATCTTAAAGAACTCAATTCAGTTTCTAGACCTAACCATTGCTTACCATAGGAAAGCTGCGAGTTATTCTCAGCGTAAAAAAAGATGAAATTCAGATCTTAAAAGGTTAATTTGGAAAATAATTTTGTAGGGTGACTTCTAAATGTCATGTTCTGTTTATCAAGCTAAAATAATTAAAATACTCTAAAACTGCAAAGTGTCTGTTTTATTGGCTTTAATTTCCTAATTGGATTCTGAAGGTTAAGATTTATGTTTTTCCCTAGAAAAATGTGCGTAGGGGTGTTGTGTGGTCGCTGGTTCAAGCCCAGCCTAAGATGAGTAGTCGTGTGTCTGTAAGCCCTTGAGCAAGGCCCTAACCCCCCCCCCAGTTGAATGGGCACCACAAGCTGGCTGTCCTGTCACTGTGCCCCCCCAGGCCTGCTCTCACCTGCATGGAGAGCAAGATGGGCCAAAGAAACAGAGAATTTCCCCACAGGGGAGTTCATCAATGAAGCATCTCTCTTCTATTCTATTCTACTCCAAATTCTCTTGTGAAGTATGAGCTTGTATCCTTTATAGGGTGCTTGTAGTACTGACATCTTGAATGAAAGGATGGTGCATCTTTAACGAGTTTTGTTTTCAATTTTGTGGCAAAGCTAACAGCACCTTACTGTTGCCTTGTTTCTCTCGCCCTCAGTTATTTTAGCCAAGTACGGCATGGATGGCAAAAAGGACACCCGACCATTAGAAAGCAATAACCTTAAAGATCACGAAACCAAGGAGGGAGATTTGTTTGATGACCCCAGGCTGGACAAACTCTGGAACAAGGTGAGGGAACGATTATAAAATTGATGCTCCATTTTCAGTAATGAGAACTGGAGGCCTGTCGTAATGGATGGTGGTGATGCTTAAATGGTTCCCAGCAGAGCGAAATGGTGGGGTTGATGCACCGTCGATTTGTCTCTCCGATGGTGTTGATGGGTTTTCTTCCGTAACTTTCCATAGGCAACTAGACGTTGAGAATGACCAAGGAAATGAGGTCCTTTTGAACATCTGTTTGTCTTTGTAAATGGTCAATCGTTTCTGTGAGGGAAAAGTCCAGGGTTCGGAATACTAGCCTTGCTGGGTTTGGTTTAGCTAATTTTTTTCACACCAGCTAGATGTTAACTGTTGACTGCTGTTCAGGAACCACACTTCATGTCTGTACAGGTCTGATGTGGTGTTAGTACTGGTTTATATACTTAAAATTAATTGTAATGGAAGCCCAGTAAAGTCCCCTACTTGTTTAATTGGCAGATAAGCAGCTGGCATTAAATACCACTTAGTTTTGGGCTTGGTAGCCCGTCCCGTCAAGCAAAAGTGAAGACTCAGTTTTATGGTGTTCACACAGTAATTTGTTTGTAATCATTTTAAAACATTTTGGACTTTTAACTATAAATTAAACATGAAAAGATCAGAAGAACATAGTGAGAGAAGGGAATGGAAATTAATTAGACCTTAAAATTCAGTAGAAAGTGTAGGCAGTGTGTTAGTTTGTCTTGTATGCATGTTTTAAAAGGATATACACCATTCATGTGGTGGTACAAGTGAAGAGGAATGACTTCAGATACTGTGTCTGAAGCCCCTTTCACCTTGTAGGCCAAGTCTTCTGGAAAGTTCTCAGAGGAGGAGCTCCTGAGTCTACGGCGGGAGTTTGAGCACCACAAGGAGAAGGTCCAGGACTACAACATCCTCATGGACACCGTCAGCAGGACTGAGGGTGAGCGCTCCCTCCGAGGTTCCCACTCCTCCCGTCCTCTGGTTTTTAGATGTGCCCATTACAGATCGATTTCCTGCATCCTTCACTGGGGACCTGCAGGGTTTCTGCAGGGTCTTTGTTGTCACTATATTGCCAGTTCCTGCTCCCCAAGCCTTCTGGGAAATGGCAATCGTGCATCGGGTCGACCCCTGTTTAATATCAAGATTAAGGCTGATATGTCGTCCCCCTTCAGAAATCCACAAGAACGTCATCACCCCCTTGGAAGGGGAAGTCAAGGAGCACGCTCTCCATCAGAAGCACCAGGACCTCAAGGAGAAGATGCGGAACCTCAACCAAGGTTTTGAACGACTGCGCAAGCTGAGTCACGAGGGATTCAGCACGGATAGTGGTGAGCGGTCTGAGTCTCACATTCCTGGGTTGATAATCTGCGGGAAGCCAGCTGTCCATCCAATGAAATCGGTTATTAAAAACTTAAATTCTGTCCCTGAACAACTATTCCATGTTTTTCATCCCAAACCTAGTTTGAAGGGCTAATTATTTAAATACAGGTGTATATGACTTTGTGTATTATGTATTTATGGCAGTTTCTAGTCCATGTCATTTTTGAACCCACAATAGGACTATTGTTTGGGCAGCTTCCTCAAAGGATTCGTTGGTTGTTAGCCATGATGGACGTGACATTTTGCAACAGACTCGAAAATGTGCCTGTTATTAGTCAAACGCAAAAACAAGTGGCAGCCCGATTGGCAGCAGATGACTCACGGTTATTTCTTTGCTGTGTGAAAACCGGCACTGGACGGTAAAAATGTACTAAAGTTTTTCAGTTAGACAGGGCATGGAGGCTTCTGACCTCTTGAGATTTGACCATGTGGTAATTGCGCTCCTCACTTTTGATCTTTAGAGTTTAAGGAACCAAGAGTTATTGAGCTGTGGGAGATGGCAAGGACAGCCAACCTCAGCAGTGATGAACTGGATTCCCTCAAGGTGTGTTTCCCTTTTAAAATGAGTGTGTAAGAAGGTTCCTCGAGGTCACCTTGAAAGGTGACCGTTGTTTCTCTACGCCCTACAGGAAGAGCTGAAACACTTTGAGACCAAGGTGGAGAAACACCAACACTACCAGGAGCAGCTAGAGCTGTCCCACCAGAAGCTGAAACATGTGGAGTCCCTGGGGGACAAGGAGCACATCTCAAGGACCAAGGAGAAGTACAACAACCTGGCGGAGAAGACCCGGGAGATGAGCTACAAGGTGGGGCATGCAGCCCTTTTCCTAAATGTGTAAAACCATTGTGAGGAATTGTTCTGAAGGCATTTTTATGGGATCTTGTCTTTTTAGATGAAGAAACACCTACAGGATCTCACCAGTAAGATCTCACGCAATGGATTCAACCATAATGAGCTCTGAGGGTGCGTGGATGCACCCGAGTGAACTGGCTTCCTGCTCCTGAGACCTTATCGACAGGGTCTACATTGCAGTTCTTCCCTCTCAACACACCATGGTACGGTTTAAAACACTTTTTGGACCATAGGATATAGAGATTTGTGTAATCAAAACACGAGAAATTGAAAGCACTTATTTTATAATGACCAATTCATGTTATTATTGAATATTTTCGCTCGAATGTTGCAGCATTAGTGAATTTCAGTTCAGATGGTTTTGTGCTTTTGCCTGTATATTTCGCTTACAGTCTTGACCCTGCTTCACATGAGTGCCATTGTGGTTTGAAGGGTTTGGCTGGGGTGACCCAATCGTGTCTCACGTACAGCTGAGTAGGAGGGGGATGTTGGGATAGGTGGGTTTGCTGGGGAAAACCCAACAAGTCAGCCAATCAGATGTGGCTTTACCTGTATCCTGCATTCAGTGTTATCCCAGCATTAGGTCCAATGAAAGTAAGAGGTTAGCAGTTACAGCATCCAGATACAGACTGGCTGTGTGTGTGTGTGTGTGTGTGTGTGTGTGTGTGTTTGTTGGGGGGGGGTTGTCTAAATTAGTTGTCGTATGTGTCTGTATATTGGCTATATATTGGTGAAAGTGTGTGTCGTCGGGCACAGCAACTGACGGACTGATCGGGGCCTCCTGGGGATTGGCTGCCAGCACCAGCACTGACATTTGGTTAAAGACAGATTTGTATTGTATGCATTTATACTTGTGTAACTCTGTCTTTTTATGAAGGAACATAATGTGAGAGAAGCGAGGCAAAACTTGTATCTAGCCTACTAATCAATCACCTTGAATAAAGGTTATTTTACATCTGGTTATACCCTGTGTCTTGGCCTAGAACCTGAACAAACTATACTGCAATGTCTTCAGTTCAGACTACTACAAATCGAACATCTTCTTGCAGACTTTTGAGAGTAATTGTATGCTAAACTTGCTTTTCTAAGGGTAAGCAAAGGTATAAAAGGGCATAGCATCTTCCCCCCAGTCCTCAAGAGCAGTGTTTCTCAACCCAGTATTCCGGGAACTCCAGACAGTCCAGGTTTTTGCTTCCCCTCAGCTCCCAGTGCGCCTGTACCAGGTATTCGACGTTCCTAATTGGCTGGGAGCTGGGAGGGAGCAAAAACGTGGACTGTCGGGAATTCACCGAGGACTGAGTTGGGAAACACTGCTCAAGAGGGGCACAGAAGTCCAGGTTTTCCTGAATTGGATCGTCTGCCTGTGATCAGAGGGTTGTCAGTTCAAATCCTGCAACTGGGCAGGTGCTTACATCACCGGGCCCATGTTTGTTTGTTCGGTCTTTGTATATCGCGGATTTTCACCTATCGCTCATGGGTCTGGAACGCATCTTCCGCGATAGGTGGGGGATCACTGTATACCTGTTTGCCTTCCCGTGGAACCAACCTCTGCAGTCCACTGGGCAGTCGGTGTTTTAGAGCATGAATGTGAGGGACAATGGTAGCCACTTCAGCTGAATACGTGGAGGATACAACCATGCAAGTCTGCAGCTGGTTCCTGTGCAGAAACACTAAGTGGAATTCTGGTTAGTGCATGAAAAGGCCACTGACTGGAGCAGAAAGATGGTGTGCGGCTCCAACACGTCGCCGAGAGCACCGACGGACAAAAGTCACACCTGAACAGGTAAGGTGCCTGAATTTATTAGAAATACAAAGTTAAATCTATGCGTTTGAAAAAGATCCCTTCCAGAGTGTTCACATTACATAAAATCCTTATATGTACAACTTTGAGATGCGCGTTACCCACACGGCGAGGATATTTACAGGTCGTGTGGAGCAGCCGGGAGCCGAAGGCGAGAAATGGGGAAAGTAAAGAGCGTCTTCCTGCATCTTCACCTGTCTGCAAGCCAGGAGTTCCGGCAGAACTCCATTTCTACTCTACCAGCCTAAACATACAACACACCATCGTAAGACAAACACACTCCATATACCAAGAATAACTTCCTCCTCAGGGCCAGAGAGGATCAAATAATGCTACAAAATTAGGAAAGATCGTACATTATTCTTATCACTCTAAAATCGTTTTGCATGATTGAGGTCTCCTATTCATTTTCTGCAAGGGAAATATACCCAACTGTAAAGATAAGACGGTAGATTTGGGGTTAGAGCTGTCCGAAGATTATTTTTTATGTGTCCCCCATGGCGAAGAACCAGCCATTAGCATAGTTGCAGGACGGAAGTTAGCACCAGAAACTATGAAATTCCGACGCGGCCAGTTTCGCGTCCGTCTGGGAGGTCGAACGTCCAGCTCTCGGCAGGACGATTTCACTCGAGCTTCAGGCCGCGTTTTGCACCAAGCCGTTCCAGAGCTGAGGAGGAGCATCGAAGCGTAACACTGAATAGGATTGGTCTTATCACACGCATGCACGTTACGCATCAGGACGTTGCGGGAATCGAGTGAAGACGTAGAGGGAGTGCCGGCAAGTGCAACGCTACAAACCAGGGCTGGACTGGCTCGAGATTTTTCCTGGTAGACCAATGGAACATGTCCCCCCCCCCACCCCATGAACAATATTTAATGTAAGGGACCTGAAAGTTCAGGGCCAATTTTGAATCTCAGTCCAACCCGGCTACAAACTCGCTTGAAAGCCACCACCCGTGAAGCACATATGATGCATAACCACGATCTGAATATCACGTAGATAACTAAATACAGGAAGTGGCATAACAGACCCAAAAAAAAAACCCCAAATGCATCACAAAAAGGTTTCACAGGAGTGTTGCCTCCCGTGGCGCCGAGCCAGTCCCCAGGAGGCCGACAGAGCCCCAAGGGGGGGGGGGGCACGTGGCAGTGAGGACAGGGAAAGAGATGGGGAGTCTGTGTGCGTCGTGTCCAGAAAAAGGCTGAATGTGGAAGGAAAGAAAAAGGAATACAAATGAACTGCGACAGCTCCCGTAATGGGGGGGGGGGGGTTGGTGGTCATTTTCTCAGACATCAGGTCTGGACTTGGTTACTCCATGCATGGAGCGTGTGCTTCTGCTGCCGGGGAGGAAAAGGAAGACTGAGAAATGGCGCCGCGGGGATTCAGTCCGCTTGACAGGTCACTGCGGCGCCCCCTTCTTCCTCTGCTCCAGCTGCTGCAGACGCTCCTCTCTGCACTGGGCATGCTGGGAGCCCACTTTGTGGGCCGTCTCCGTGGCAGCGATGTCAATCAGGGCGTACTTTGTGGATCCTCCTCCTGACGCGGGAGAAAAACAACAACAAGAGCGTCATCGTCTCCTACCTTGCACCCTAAAAATATCAGCCGACTACGGAAGATGAACATCCCGGTACCGACACATGCAAATCCCTGAATCTTCTTATTTATAGAGCACTGGATATGCAAAAAGGTGTGGGTTTGAGTCCCATGACCGGTAAAGTAATCACAGCGCCAATGGGCACCTGAACCCAACTGCCCCAGAGGTGCTGGAAGCTGGGTGACCCGGCTGTCTGACCCCAAGCCTGTCCTCACTCTAGACAATAGCATCTGCTGTAAACGTCAAATGGCCATTATATCTAGTAACCAATTGAGAATGGTACTAAAGCATTAGGAAATACCAACTTCAGCTGTAGTACTAATGCTACGCATCGCTTACAAATGACATTAGGGTGCATTTTCTGATAAATTACATCAGGCATAAATCTCCCTGTGTAGGCAAGCAATTACATTAACGAGCTGTTTTGAGCCGACTTTGAACACAATTCACCGTAGCCCTCAGCTGTCAACATGGCCGCAGAAAACCGCGAGTATAGGTTCACTGTTCTGTTTCCTAGCAAAGTCAGCCTACGAGGCAACTGCCCCCGTCCCCCCTCCCACTCAGCACCCCACCCCGCCACTTCAGCACAGTGTGGCGATTAGCAGCATGCTAAGAGTGTGCGGTCGGGCCGAAGCGCAGAGATGGCCGTGCAGAGCGGGATCGCTGGCAAGCCGTGCGCACACCGGGCTTAGGGAGGGAGTGCTCTTACTACGTCCGCGCAGATGTGCGCCGTTACCTCGGACCGCAGAGCCAGGCTCCTGCAGCTCCAGCTCCATGTAGTGGAGCTGCTTCTTGGACGCGGGGCTGATGGGAATGTTGACGTAGGTCGGCCCGCTCCCACGCGGCCTTTCGGGCAGTCTCGCTACCGCCACGTCCCCGAGGAAGGCCAATGTGCTGCCTGGCGAGGGACAAACCAGCATCGGCACCATCGAGCCAGCCATCGGGGCACAGGGGAAGACCGGAAAAACGCGAGGAACCTTCAGGGATTAATTTCAGCAGCTCGGGCAGCAACCTGACAAGTCTCGAGTCTGGCACGAAGTCCGTCTCTGCGGCTTTAGTTTAATAGGCTTACAGAAGTTCTGGCCAATAGAGTTTATCAAAACAGAAATGCAGAATGGATTCAACAAACCCGGATTTCTTCAGTAAATATAACACTGCCGGTCTATAGTGATTTTCAGCTAATTTTCGAAAAGCATCTTTCCCAACCTGCAGGCCCCAATGCACTTGCTAATAATCAACCATTAGCCATTTGCAGGGCGGCATGGTGGTGCAGTGGTTAGCACTGTTGCCTCTGGGACCCGGGTTCGAGTCTCCGCCTGGGTCACATGTGTGCGGAGTTTGCATGTTCTCCCCATGTCGTCGTGGGCTTTCCTCCGGGTACTCCGGTTTCCCCCCACAGTCCAAAGACATGCTGAGGCTAATTGGAGTTACTAAATTGCCCGTAGGTATGCATGTGTGAGTGAATGGTGTGTGAGTGTGCCCTGTGATGGGCTGGCCCCCCATCCTGGGTTGTTCCCTGCCTCGTGCCCAATGCTTCCGGGATAGGCTCCGGACCCCCCGCGACCCAGTAGGATAAGCGGTTTGGAAAATGGATGGATGGATGGATGGATGGATGGATGGATGGATAGCCATTTGCAGATGAAGCTGGTCTTCCAGCGTCAACTATGTCAACTATGTGGTTTCATTGAGATGACAACGTGGGATACTAACCACACTCTGCTGGATTCACACCCCCCCTCCTGGGTGCATCGACAGTGGAAGCCATCAGCTCATAGCCTCCTTTGGGATCTAAAAGGAACAGAAACTAGCAATGAGCGTCCCGTGAGGGACTGGACGATGGAACAAGAAGCCACCCAAACAACTGCCCCGGATGACATATTCAGTCACGTGATCCTAAACGCACCTGTTATCTGATTAGTCACACTTCAAAGTACACATGCAACACTGCGCGAGAAGAAGGCGCACTGCAACAAGAAATGGTCAACTGCCAGACCAACTGTAAATGATCAACCGAGGGCAACCATCGCCCCGAAAAGAAGACTGTGGAATCCCTTTGTAGGATCTGGAATGATCCGCAGGTTGTCTCGATTCACTGTGGTGGTTAGTCCAGCTCAGTTCATTTTGACTTCATGTCCTCAGGAACCTCAACTGAGCATTTGTGACGACGTCATCAAATGTTATAAAAAAAAAAAAACAAAATAAAACAATGATACACACTATACTGAAAGCAGTCGAGTTAAGTAAGCAATTAACATTCCATAACCTTGTAGCCGTGTATAAAAAGAGGCAGGCAGGACCCGTTGCCCCTTATTTTGGCATTTTTTAGCATGCCAAGAAGACGTGATGTTTCACAAGGATCGACATCAGCACAGAGGCGTAACGAAAGGATAGCGCCATCTAGGGCTCGGTATGGAAATGAGCACATGCTCCTTACTCAGCACTGTCTATACATTTGCTTAAGATGCAAGGATGAAGAGGCCAGCGTCATAGGTTGGCTGCAAATATCAAGGTACGAAGATACGAAAACGGAGCCTAGTCAACTGCAGCCCATGGATAATTACAGAGAGATGCTATGGTTGGTTTGTATTGCATTGCATCATGTCCTTACTTTCAAACAGAACAGGCAGAGGTCTAAAGAGCAGGGGGGGGTCTGATCAGATAAGCCATCCTTCTAGAAGAAACAGACGTGCACATGTTGGTCTGTGCCAAAAGCAGCCTACAGGCTTGAAAGTTATTTCCTGCGGTGAGGCATCCTGGCGGTTCTGCTATGCTGGGATGCAACTTTCCTGATTCTACTTAAACCCTTGGAAGACAAAGTAAACACCAATAAATGCGAAGCCAGCCTGAGCGGTCGTGTTCATCCCACAGTCAAGCATTTCTAACCTGGTGGGTGTGGTGTCATGTAGGGCGAAGACCCCCCCCTTTTCACCAGGCACCAGTGGTCACAAGCCTGTTCATACTGACAGCAATGTCATCCTTGACCGTGAAATCTGAACTGGTGCTTCTGTGGGACTCCAAAGTCATACCAAAACTAAATAAAATAAAAAAGTTTATAAAGGCATCAAATCCCTCCGAAAGATCTCCAGATGCTTTTAGAATCTAAGCAAGATATCTTCATGTAAGTGGATTGTCTCAAAACCATATGACCATTTTTCCAGTCACACGCATGCGGTTATAATACCTATCGGACCAAACAAATGGCGTGAGGCTGAAGCCAACATCCGGTTGCCATGGTGCCAGCTGCAAACACCAGCCGCAACTCGCCAGCAATTGGCTCGTCCTTCATATTGTACGACTGTCTTACCAGAAGCTTGCCTGTGAGCCTTCACCATGGCGGAGGAGCCCATCGAAGACACTGCTCCTGTCGGGATGAGGACAGCATCGTTACTGTAGACAGACCTCTAAGCCCCGACAGCCCGCATGCTCCCGCTGTCTCCCCACGCGCTGCCCGGGCACGCTCACTGACACGACGAGGCGGGTGAGGCCTCTTTATGCAGCACACGTCGTGACAACCGCGGCGAATCAATTATATTTTCTGCACGACTCCCAGCTCGATGATCGATGCGACAATGCAGTCATTCGCAGTGTTCCATCAGAGCTCAAACAGGGATTTCTGGCCTTATTTAACAGCACGCAGAGCTCCCCATTACTGAAGGACAACTAAAACAAATAATTCAGACGGTGGTTAATGATTCTCAATTAGCTGGTAGTGAAGAAAATAAATCTAAAATAAGTACAGATATTGTACATAAGAAGAATTCCTTCGGGGGAAGGGTCTTCTGATTGAAGTTGGTCATACATTTATATATGTTTTGTTATATATGACCAATAAAAGCTAGTTCTCTGGTGGTCTCCATATATGGTCTGAGAAGCTCAGCTACCAATTAGTGAAACCAGGCCAAACCGGTCTGGAGGTGCCTCTCCAACCCCCACAAATCCGGCACGACACACGAGTCACACCAGAACGACCCATCAGGTCAGAGGTCAGCCTCACGTATTCAGAGAGGCACTCTAATGAGGCAGTCCTTACCTTCAGAGTCGGCGTACAGTCTCTGCTGACCACAGCTGCCCATCAGTTCATAGCTGCTTCGCTCATCAACCTGAAAGACAGCAGGCGATGGGAGAGAGGGGCTTTGCTCTGATTGGCTGCTCCCTAAACCGCTCGCCCAATACGATCACTATTTATGCTAACTTATACAAAGGCATTTCATATTTGTCTATCCTATTGACCGTATATTCCAGCCATAGCTCCCAGTTGCCGACTTTGAAGAGGTCAGGGAATAATTGATCCAGTATTGAGGTCTCAAGATTATTCCATCTTTTATTCAATAATTATCATAAACTACGGCATATAATACTGTTCTGGCCCTATTTCTTGCACAAGCTAATTTGTTGCAAAACATTCCGCATGATTGTCAGAGCACATCTGCATACACACCCAGTCGTACAGGTGAAATATGATTACTGTAAGTCTGAAATCATCACAGACTCATGAATAAAGGACTCAAGTAATGATCAGTCTGTCCCAATACCCACCAAATTAATTCCTGAGTTTAAGAAGCTGACAGCCTTGGGGTAAAAAGGGCCGCTACCCTTGACTGTAGACATTATTGTTACATATTATCGGGTCTCATGCAACTGCTCATTAGACGAGTCTTCAAATAAATTTGCAATAAGCAGTTTTCCGAACTATTAAAAATTACCTCGGAGGGCTTCTCCACTCCCCGCCGTTCCATAGCTTCATAGGCCACGCCTCCTTTGCCCTTATCCTCCTTCTTCGTTGACTTTTTGTCTAGATGACAGAAGGCGGAGCTTGTCATAGGATGTTCGTGACATCACAATACCCATAAATCCTTCAACAAAGCTCTGACTGCCATCTTCAATCAAACATTAGCATTAAAATCCCAAAAGACCTGCAATGGTTCAGGGCATGGAGGGAAGTCCTAGCAACGTGTCACCTGCTAATACAGTGAAACACTGACAGTGAAACACTGTCTTGCCCACTGGAAGGTTACACTGCAAGGCAGGAAATATAATCACTGATTCACAACACGCACATGGAATTAAACTAAAACACTGCATGAGACTTATGTTGGAAGGTTGTTGGTGCAAATCCCCGGGTTGGCAGAGAGATCCCACCATTGGGCCCTAGAGCAAAGCCCTTAACCCCAAATAGCTCCAGGGACTCAATCTGCTTTCAGAGAAAAATATTTCTTCAGACTAAAGCATCTGCTAAAATAAAAAAAATGCATTGGACTGGCCAGAGACCAAGATTTATTATTTTACCATGTGTCGCATCCCCTGGAAAAAGGAGGTATTTTTTGGATCTTCATAAAGGAGAAAACAGGTGCCCCCAGGCTAGGGGAACATTAGTGTATGGAGCAGTGATCTGACAAAATAAGAATATGGAATGAAAAACTCAGTGTAGAGACAGTGGCTCAGAGACTGAGGACCCAGGCAGGCTGGGGGAGCAGGAGAAGGAGACCCCTTGGCATCTCAGCAGCCTGGAGAACCTGAAATGCTGCAGCATCTGGATCCACAGCCGTAATGCACTTGACAATCGCCATCCACCTTGTACGACAGGGGTAGGTGTGGAAGGTCACCCTGATCCTAGACTGCCGGTATCCAGCAGGTTCTCGCCTCCTGTCAGGTTTCTGATGAACTGCACCTGATCTCAGGCAGATAGTAACTCATCAGCTGGGATAGAAATCCTGCCAGGTACCGGCACTCCAGGGTCAGGGCTGCCTACCCCTGTTATAGAGCATAACGTGTCTGCGCATCATTGTCCTAGCATGTGTGTGTCACCGCATGCTGCCATTAATCTGTTGCAGGGGCGTTAGCCGTAGACTCCCATTTGTAATCATGTGGCATCAAGGCTCTGCCAGTTTTTGAAATAAACATCACTGCAAAAAAACAATGAATGACCCAAAAAAGTGTTCCCCAGCACCTCCCCCCATCCAGAATAAAATTGCGTCAGTCTGAAGGCAACTGCTGGACTTCTGGCATTTGGCCTACAGACACATCAAAGGAATGAAAAAAGACTTTCGCCATATAAAGGCGTTTCACCATCTAAACAGGGCAGGAGTGAAAGAAACCGGACCCGCTGTGAGCCGCCCATTCTCCACCATCGTGACTCACGCCCACAGGGGATGTAGCTCAGTGGTAGAGCGCATGCTTCGCATGTATGAGGTCCTGGGTTCAATCCCCAGCATCTCCACTCTTTCTTCATCCAAGGATCAGCAGAGAGACTCCACTTTGGACCCCTGAGGAAGGTCCTCAACCTCAGTCACTCCAGGGATTGTCTGATTCTGCTTTCTTAAAAATATGCACATTGACTAAGCAATTTTGTAATGATTGCTGCTGGACAGTGATGGTATAGACAACAATGTGCAGTTAGACTGGGAGGCTCCTCTGTTTTCCATGTGCTTGTTTTTAAACCTTGACTGAACCGTGCAAGACTTCTAATGTACCAGAAATTCTGTACGTGTGCAAATGGAAAAAAGTTTCAATTGAATTCTAGACAAAGCATTAGTTAGCTCCAATGGATGACATGTTTCGTTTAACCTCAGCACCCACCACACCGAGTCAACACAACCAACACAGAATATACAGGCCTGTTATGATACTCAACCCTGGTCCTGGAGCGCCGGAATCCTACCTGGTCTTTGATGAACCACCCCAGATCTCAGGCAGATAGGAAATCATCAAGTTGGGCAGAAAACCTGATGGATACCGGCACCTGCCTACTCCAGCTCTAGATACCAGCATGCACGCCATCACAAACCAGTACAGGCGGTCCTACACAGAACCCTTCATAGGACGTACCTGATCCGGCTGGGACGGACAGGACTCCTGGATGCGGGAGAGTTGTTCCCTAAATGGCAGAGAGAGCAGAGCGTCAACTGATTAGCGTGGGACTGAAACATCCTGATTAAATGTACCTGCAAACCCAAGGCACTGCAAATAAGCTTTGCTCCGGAACAATGTACGAGCCAATATAAGTGACAGAAAATTTCAGAGATAAAATGCAATATTTTTAAAAAGGTACCACATTTTTAAAGTTTAATTTGTGCATTTTGTAGAGCAGGAATGGGTGAGCACACTTCGGAAAGGACACGGAGTCCACACAATTTTTGTTCTGGCCCAAGGATTAATCAAATTATGTTTACTTATGGATAAAACCAGCCGGTTTATTTGCCACTCTGAATAACCTACTGATTGGAACATTTTCCTAAGAGCAACTCATTTCACCCGACAAAATTCAGTAATGCAACAAAATACAACAGACCCCGTGGCCCTTCCAATGCATGGCTGCCCACCTCTAGTGCCAATTCAAAAAACTAAATAAAACACGTTCTTGGCATTACGGCCACTCACCAAACAATATTATAATTACCGGGAGCCATTCAACCACTGATTTGCCTCCCTTTGCCGAAAATTGCAGGGTGAAGAGGAAAACGCTGGGTTAAAAAAAGGAAATAAAAAACAGGCACGCAGGTGGACACCTGTGGAATCCTGAGAAGCCCATGGCTCTGGGTCCTACTGTTCTTGAGATGGACTTGGTTTAAAAAAAATGCAGCTTAGGTCTTTAGATGAAAACCGAGGCCCACTTCAATCACGTAAAAAAAACAAGCATTTAATGTAAAGGTCTTGTGGAGTTTTAGAGGACATTGTGGAACCTCGAAAAGGTCAAAACGCCAAGCACCGTCTTCTGCTCCAGGACCCACCGTAAAATGTAAGCCCCTGAAAATACAATGCCTTCTGACATCACATCACAAGGTCTGCCCCACAATAGCTCTCATTGTTTGGGGGGGGGGGGGTAGGCTTTACCTCCCAACAGCTTAGGACAGAAAGCCAGGTCCCTGAAACCTCCAAACGCAGATCCACAAGTATCACACTGCTTAAAAGTAAAAGCGATACACAAGCAGCGTGAAGAACCCCCTGAGCCAATCCAAACAAACCTAAAAATTAGTCCACCAATAGGAAGCCAGCTGTCAATTTCATTAATCATGCCGGGACCTTTAGACTGCATCAATCAATGTGGAAGGTAAACAAGAGCAGATGATAACATCAAAACGATAAAAATACTGTATGTTTTTTTTGTTAAGCAATAAGCAGAAAACGTTTTCACTCGCACAGTTCTTACCTGCTTACCACATTTTTTCATTGCTGAGTAGCACTGCTCATGGGTAATGTAGTTTAGATTAAATGAATGATTGCACTGGATGGAAAAAAAAAAGGTTTTTGGGTTTTAAGACACAGGAATTTCAAACGGCACGTTTCATACTGATGGCCTGCAGTTAATATGGTACAGCAGGGAATCACATAAACCATCTACCACCGAGTGTCCCTCACGTAACTCCACAAGCTATCCATAATATACTGTACCAGTCAAAAGCTAGTTCAAATCCCTGGTTGGCAGAGTGATCCCACCGTTGGGGCCCTTGAGTAAGACCCTTAACCCCAATTGCCCCAGGGACTGGCTGATCCTACAGTCTCATAAGAACATAAGAAATTTACAAATGAGAGGAGACCATTCGGCCCATCAAGCTCGTTTGGGGAGAACTTAGTTAATAGCTCAGAGATGTTAAAATCTTATCTAGCTCTGATTTAAAGGAACCCAGGGTTTAACTAGCTTGAGCTACACTAGCAGGAAGACTATTCCATACTGGTCTCCTCTACACCAGTTCCATGAGGTGGCCTCCTGAGATGCTTTTCCAGCTGTCTTGAAGGAGGTCCCACATATGGACTCATTGGCTGCTTTTCCTTCACTCTCTGGTCCAAAACCATATCGAGTGTGTTTAGGTCAGGTGGGCGGGTCATGTGATGCGACACCATCACTCTCCTTTGTGTTGATTGGCAAATCCAGACTTTTGACTGGTGCTGTATGTCCAATAGTTAACGCTATATGAAGACACGACTGAAAACATGTGGAAAGCAAGAGGACTCCTAGTACAAGGGCAGCGGAGGGGTGCAGGGGGCAGTAGCCTTCCACTTGAAATGAAATCCATCCAGTACCAGCACCAGTATTTCCAGCACAGATCTGCTTAGCAGGACATCCTCTGGCCGCTAACCTCCTCACCACTTTTGTCTAAGTTGAGGGTATTATTTCAGTGACAAAAATCACTGCAAAAAACCTTTTAAACAAATGAAAAAATTGGCAAATACTAGTAAATCCATGTACACTGGAACACACAATATTCCAGCAGTATTCTTTGCTGAATCATTTGCCTGGAGAAATGTTTCCTCAGATATGCAGAGTGGCATCGCACTGAATGACAGTTCACCCCCCCAGCAGTGGCATTTGGTGTGGAGGACAAGAGGGGAAAAATCCTATCATTAGCCAATGATATGTTTTGTATCAATGAGTGGGAGGGATAGTCCACAAGCCAATCGGCTTTTAGCTGAGGCCAATAACCCCGCCCCTGTAAACACCGCTCTCCTGGTTTATGGACCATCACCGAGCCAACTCAGGCAGAAAAGTTCAGCGGCCATTAACAGTTCCGACAACAAACCATATTGTTACTCTCAGTGTCCTATTTCCATGCAGACATTTTAGCTACCTGTTTATGACAATTTGTTATAAGACGGACCTTTAAGGCAGCCATTGAATATATCCGAATATAGACTTTAAACTAAATTATGAGCATGTTCCATAGATAATTTAAAAATATGCATACTCTCTGAGATAATTTGCTTTATCCTGCATGAGACAGGTTCTGCAATTAGTTTTGCAAAACAGGTTTTGTAGTATTAAAATCGGTTTCGCAATCGTTAACAGGAACTAATCAGTAAGGCAGAACAACCATTTCAGACAACATACACGCCACGTACTCTCCGGCGATATGAACTGCAGTTCAAAAGCAGGTCGCATTTTTTTTAAAATCGACTGCCACAGAAATGTGCCTGAATTCCGCCTAGACCTTCGCATGACCATCCAATGCAAGCGGGAAGTTAGTCACCACACACAGAGCCTGGAGGAGAAGTTTAACCGAGAGCTAAACAGCAGTTTCCAAAATGCAGGGTCTCGGCCGTGTCCCAGAACGGCGCGGAAATGAGCCGGCGTTGGATGCGCTGTCGGCAGTAGAAAGAAGAACGCGAATTATGACCGAAAGTCCAATTACACGCCGGAGAGTTACATTAGCGTGGCGGAAGATTAATGAAGGCGTGTGGCGGTGACCGAAGGCAGATGAGACGCGCGGCGCTTCATGGTGCATCTCCATGGCAACCCAGGACTTTAATGTCAATGCTGGGCTTTTAATTGGCTCAGAAGCAGAAAACGTTCACGTTACCAAGAACAAGCAGAAGTTTAAAGGCTTAGTTCCGGGCGCCGTCAGGTCTTTCTGGAGCACAGATAAAAAACTAAGGTTAAAACCTACACCACTATGTCCAAACAAGATAATTCTGCTATACTGGAAGTGACCATAAAACCATGAATTAAGTCCAACGATAAATTCGACACATTTGTCAATCGAGTAGCTAATTCAAGAATAAGAATGGTATGTCACAATGCAACGTTTCGGGAAATATTGCATAAAGCTGTTCATAATTAAACATACATCAGAATTAGTATACAGGAGCAAAACCTTTGCTTAATTGGGGTTAGACAGCATCTGCATACTGGACCATCCGTTAGTTTAAATTGAGGTGCTGTACCTTCGTTTTGCCGCAGACAGGACAGGAGGCGAAGAGCGGTCTTGCCATCCCAGACTGGAGGCTGAATGTCTCGTGGGATTCCAAGGGGCTGGCAGCAGGGGGCGCCACCTCGGCCGCCCTCAAGTCCAAAGTCGCTCCGTGTTTCTGTGTCGCCGGCAACTTCAGCGCCGAGTCCGTGGAAACCTGAGCCAGCTCTCCGAGCTCTGGGCCGGACTGTGCGGCCGGTCGCCTGCTCGTGCTCAGATCTGGGCCCCCCCCGGCATCTGGGGCCGGGGGGACAAGCTGGTCCCTGGGTGGTGCACTCTGGCGGAGGCTCCTTGGTGTGTCATACAGAGGCCGGAGGGAACCGGGGACCTGGTATTCAGCAGCTGGACATGTGCAGACATTACGGTCGGGCAGGCTGAGCAGAGAGCCGAACTCATCTCCCTGGCCGATGTCCAGACTTCCGGTGTAGGATGAGAAGCTTCCGGAATAAGACGAGTGGCTCCCGGTGGCAATGCCACTATCCGATGAGCTCTGCCGACCAATCTCCTGCAGCCCCCGGCTGCGGGTCGGCTTGGACAGGACCCGTGTCGCTGTAGTGATGCCAGCGCCCAGGCTCTCCTCGGTATGCAGGGGGCCCCTGCCTTGGGCCTGGCCCAGGGGCTCCACGGCACCAGATGCCCTGGTCCCCGGCTCCGCCCACAGGGTGAGGCGGCTTCCCAGGCTGGTGTCAGAGTGGCTGGTCTCCGAGGAGGAGCTGGATATGCTGTGCTCGTCACTCGCCACAGACGCGCCGTAGCTGCAGGTGGACGCTAGCGAGGACATGACCCTGGTTTTAGCCAACTGGACGCAGAACAGCAGCTACACAACTTGCGCAAGAATGCGGGGCGGTACCTGCACTGCTCTGGCGACTGCAGTGGGAGAGGAGGCTCAGTCGCTTCTCCAGCTCCTGGGTCTCCTGCCTCGCACGCTCCTCCATGGAGGCTGGACTTGCGTTGGGGTCTGAAACACAACGTTTAGCCAATGTCCACAGGAAGTGACATCAGTGCAGTTGAATAATCGTCACTTAGGCCAGAGTTCAGTGAAAAACCAAACAATAAAGGTGATGGTACACGGGGCAGCTTTTTGAGCAATGTTGCCAGGGGAGACAAGGGGCAACTCATCTGGATCAGGATGATCACAAACAGTTGCCCAGTGAGATTTATTGCCCAATAACTGCCCAAGCACCATTAATCAGCAACACTGCCTGGCAGCATTACTCAAAACATTCCCTGTGTATCGACACCCTAAAACTCCATTTGAAGCAGTAGGTGTTATTACGTGACCAGAACCGGAAGTGATATACCATGAAAGGAACTGGGGCTGGTCCTAGAGCAAGTGACCCATCAATGTCCTTGGGACACAGGATGGGAATATGCAAAACAGACAATGAAGATGGACAGAGGAATTGTACAACATGGTCGGAAGAGCAGCACAGAACTCACGGACTGCAGAAGTGCATCCAGAATGCATGGAGATGCACTACAGCTTTGCCAAACCCTAGTGTGGAGATGTCCTTGATTGTTTAGCCGTTGTTGGATGCCTTGGCACAAACAAATGCATCATCAGGCCAAAAACATCTCCTGGGTGCAGCTAAGTAGAGACAGACCAAGGGGGCCCAAGTCCAATGTCAAAGGAGAAGCTACTCGCCAGTCAGAGGTTACAGCTAAACACGATCGGGATTCTCCATGTTCCAGAGATGGCTGTGGACCAGCAGTTGCTAATGACGGGATACCAGCTCCCATTTTTTGCGAGTCGTACATCCAGGCTGAATAAAGGCGTGCGAGTCATCAGGATGGGGCGGGGGGGGGGGGGGGGGGGGGGGGTGTTGGGATGCCATGGTGAGGTCAGGCGCATTCCAACAGCAATTGTCGGCGTTTGATGGGCCGCGTCACCCACCCCGACTGGTAGTCCGACGCTCCTCCCAGTCGCTTTTCCTCCTCTTTACCCCGCGAGGCGGTTTAATAATAGTCCCTGATCTAAGCCGGGACGAATCCCGCGAGTAGGTGGTGACAGACCCACTCAGTCCCCTTATTCATCATTAGGAGACCTTTCCAGCTTCTGGGAAGATTAGAGGGGATGGAAACGCTCACACCAGATGGAGTGCTGCAGCCAAAATTCCTCTGTGATCGGAAGGAAAGAAAATTCAAGGACTAGCTATTAACAATGATCCCTGTCATGCTCACTGTCAACGATCCGACAATGATATCCTTAAATCTCGTTCAGAGGCTTCACCGCAATTGTAACGAAAAATGCAATATTCATTAATTAAAAAATTCACTTTTAAAATAAAAAAATACAAACAATTTTTTTTTTAAATTATTATTATTTTTTTAAATTAGTTACGGATCTAATGAGTTATAAGCACTAGTCAGAAGCCGCACTGGACCGATGAAGCTAAGAACCTAACAGCCGAGGAAGATGTCTAAAAGTTGGGGAGTCTATCAATAGGGGCCCTCTTCGAAAACGGCAGTATGTATTTTTTCCGCAATTTTTATAAATCCTAAGACTCTGTAGCTACCAATAAAAAGATGTATTAGGAACACGCGCCCGTCTGGCCTCTCAGAAAGTACTGTGCTGTATCAATATCCCGCTGGCTAAATTAGCAACGTGTCATTCTCGGCGTTGGGTTTGCGAATTTATAGCTTCCAGGTTCTGATTTCACATTCCGACACCGTTGGCTTAACTGCAGGGCTTTTTTATTTTTTAGCGAAAAAAAAATAACAAGAAAAAAAATAACGGTCAATCCGACATACGATCCGGCAGGGGGTGGGGAGGCCCAGTGCCTGTCATACCTGCACGCCCTACGATCGGATCATCGGTGTCACTTGAGGTGTCAAACCCTGATGCTAATTTTAGCACCTTTATCGCAATAAATGTCTCAGTTTTAGAAGGGTGGTAGGGGTAGTAGGGTTCTAACAGGGGTTCATAACATATGCATTACAAAAAGGCCCCACTTTCTAAGTTGGGCTACACAAAATCAGTCTAGTTGACGATCTAGGCAACTGCAGTGTCCTATAATCAAGTTCTGAAGGTTCGGTATGCTAACAACCGTTGCTAAATCAGTAAACCCACGATAAATATATAATAGCTATCAAACCGTCAGCAGATGTTAACCAAATTATTAAATACAATCGTTCCAATTATTCTCTTCAGGTTCGCTGTTGCATTAGATGACTCCACTATAATTTTTAGTCGCAAGAATAGTCGATACATTCTTCCCGTTCATGTTTTCAGGAGTTCCCCATGATGCACTGCGGCATTTGCCCAGGCAGGACGCTTCAAGGTCGCAGGGGCCGCGCTCCCCACAGCATTCCTGAATGGATCCGCTTTCCCCAGAACCATAATCTCACCGCGCGACCCACTTCCTGGTAAAGCCAATTAAAGGGCTACGAACTGCGCAAGGAGGCAATTTGAGATAAACCCCCTCCCTGCACACGCACTGGCCCCCCCTGTCCCCCGAGAGATGCCAGGTTACCAGTTTCCAAGCCAAAGATGCGGGCACTTAGCGATCGACCCACAGGTGTGAGGCCCAGACCGAGAACACCGACGGGAACAAGAGAGGCATTCAGGAGCGTCACGCCATGTACAAGAGCCTTATTAGCAGGCAGCTGCGTTTCCACGGTGATGTTTTGTCTGCCGTCTGGCCTCCGCGAATCAGGCAGGTCAGCCTCACTTGAACCCACGGAAAGCAACACCAAAGGGGTCAAAACTCGGCGGGCGGTGGGGACAAACCCAGAATTACGGGGGGGCTAAGGGTGTAAAACAGCCCGAAAATAATAATGTGGCCCCTCAGGGGGACGTCCATCGGTCCATGATAGGTCTCCTGATAAAGATGCTTTTGTGGACCCAGAACTGGGTGGAGACACCGGCAGGTATAAGTGCTTCGCAGGTGATTCTGAGCTCACAGGCTGCTCAGCTGCGCCCTCTACAGGGCAGGAGGTGCAGGAACTCGGCATCCCTGTGGGTTCTGTAGGTTGAATGGGAAGGGATGTGGAAAGGCCCCCATGTGCCATCCCAGAAGGAGGAGCTCGGCGCCCCCCCCCCCCTTCCTGAGGCCTTGGATCTGTAACCCGAACACAGAAGGGTGGGGCACCAGACAGGGTGTGGTTTTGGATTAGCACTTCTGATATTAACCTGGCAGGACTGGCCTGAGCCCAAACGGGCCGCGGGTCGGCGAGACGCCCCGGACGATGCAGTCGAACAGAAAGCTGATCTGCTCGCCCTCCAGGCAGGACAGGAAGAAGACGCCGGCCCCTGTGGGAGGAGAGGGGGGGGGGGAGAGTGTCAGGCACGTGGCGCATGGAGGGTGGCCTGATGCCGCAGATCCAACACTGTGTCCCTAGGGCTGTCATTCAGTGGGGGGGTCACTTCCTAAAGGGACTGCCATGATTTTCTGGGGCCGATGAGTAAGTAGAGGCAGACTCAGGGGCCCCAGCGTTTCATAGGGGCCCTTGCATATGAAAAGTTGGGCGGGATGGGGGGTCCCAAGGTAACAGCTGGGGAGTGACGACACGTGAAAGTCCCATGGGATAGAGCACCGGTCCATCACAGGGCACTGGCAAAGACACTGCCTCACACACTCACGTGCAAAGCAGGGCACCCGGCACCATCACCAAAGAGCGGACCTTCAAGTCAAGGAAAAGAAAGGCGGATGATAATGTCTCTCTCTTTCACACACACACACGTTAGTAATTAAATCTTTGTGGGGACTCTCCATTCATTTCAAAGGGAAAAAATGCTAACGCTAACTATGCCAACCTTAACCCCTAACCCAGCCCAAACCATAACCATAAGTAAGCAGAAATACAAGAGTTTTTGCATTTTTCATTTTTTCATTGTAGCCGCGGATTTTTATAAAATACAGTTTTCCCTTATGGGGACCAGGAAACTGGTCCCCATAAGGTAAAAAGAACAGGTATTCATCACATTGTGGGGACATTTGGACACACACACACACACACACACACACACACACACACAAACAGCTGGAATCGGACTTTAACCAGCAACCCCACAGCCATGGAGCAGCAAAAGCGATTCTCACTGAAGTGTAATGCAGCCTTTCACCAGCACACACTGGCCGCATACTTTGATCACATGATCACAACTGCCCTGGGGGCGGGGGGGGGGAGTGTACAGGAGTGCTACATTAAGACTATTCTACAGCTAAATCACAGCCCCACGCGGTCATCAGAAAGAAAACCATGGGTCAGTTAGAAAAATATGACGAAGTCCCGCTAATCATTGGCTCCCATCACAGGATGCCAGGACATAATTTATCACAGCATAATAAAAAAAATATTGCGACAGTTGAGAAGCAGTGGCAGCACATTTGGCCGCCTGAAGGCATCAGAACCGGGTCCACCTGCTGCCCACGCTTGGATGCGACCCAGGCCAGCTCTGCTCACAGCGGGGCTATCATGCCATCCGATCGCTCTGACGGCAGTCCAGCACTCCTCTCACACGGTCAGGGGGGGTGTAAGAATCATACACCATAATGGCGGTGAGCAGGAACAAGAGAGAAGGACATGTCCTTCCCTGGCGCCCCGAACCACCCTCACGGACGTGGCACCTGGACGTGCGACCTTCTATTACCCTCCATGGAGACCCTGGAATTTTCCCCACTCAGCTGCCTCTCGGATATTCAGCCATAATCACAGTGAGGTCGAACGCACTTAAACAACTCTGAGGGTTAATTGGATTAACTTGTGTTTTGGTGAGGAAGGTCTGCGTGTGTCACGGTTGATCTCAAGCAGCTCTCATGCCCCAGCGTGTTTGAGCTCATATGTTCGTATAGCCGCGATGGTGACTGTGTCACACTGTCGAAGGACCATTAATCTGCCGCACGCAAGTGGCACAATTCGTGAAAGAAATGGGTTTTACTTACAAACTTCTGTTCTTATGTACTGCCTGGAAAGGGGAAAGGGAGAAGACATGGGAGGGAGGAAGGGGGGGAGAGAGAGAGAGCGAAAGAAAGAGACAGAGAGAGAGACAGAGAGAGAGAGAGAGAGAGAGAAAGAAAAATACTGCAACAGTCTACAGAGAAAAAGACCGTAATTCCAGCACAGAGAGAATCAGATACCAAGCACTGGCGGTATATTTCTGCCCTGGGGGGTCGGCTCGATGCACAGCTAGGGTTCTGGTCCGGGTTACTACCGAAATATAACGTTCAGTACCTTGGGAAGTGGGGGGGTGCTAATCACATGACCCCAGTGACAGACAGCAGCCCCATTCGGCCCCTTTTGGCCCTGCCACCCAGGGAGCAAAATCCTCTGCTATATCGAATGCTACTGTCAACAGACTGTGGAGTTATAAGGTAAATACACCTGATTAATAACAGCGTCGCACCCAATTAATAAACTGTGATTTTTAGGGGATACCGATGCATTATGGGAGTTACTCGGCCGCGACAGCCCATAATGTGGATTCCGCAGTTTCCATGCATCCCCAAAGAAGGTCACCCCGCTTTTGGCCTAAAGACCACCCAGGCAGACCACTGCCACCCCTCCTGACCCATGTCCACGGGGGGGGTGTGAGAAATTCTGGAAGTCACCTAAGATTGGGTGGATGCAGGGGTAACTAAGACCTCCCAAGAAACTACTATATGTGTTATGGTCACAGCAGTCATGACGGCTGGGTGGTGGGGGCTAACCTTCAAAACAACCACGGGGCAGAGGACGTTTCCGCCCCCCCCCCCCCCCCCCCCCACCCACCCAAGAGCCACCTCACTTAATGAGGCGTCAGCTAGGAGCCAAAGCCGCCCCCAGCAGCCAGCCACCTGCTGTCCCCGATAGGATTGGCGTGAAAGCCACCATGTTATTCTTACACCGCACAGCCCAGTCTCAGACCCCCAACCTGGCCTTTCGGGCACCTGTAAGCACCCACGGCCTTTAGCGGTGGCCCCAAGGCATGCTGGGTATCCAGCTCCCACCCTGAACCTGAACGACATCACTCCTTGCTACATGCACAAGTCAACACTAATAATAATTGTTAAGTGGATAACATAAACACTGAAGGCCAAAACCGGGGTAAAAGCAACCAAAACATACCCGCCAGTGGCTCACGGCGAAGGGGCAGAGCGCGCTCTTCAGTTTGCACTGCATGGCATATCCACGTTTCGCGAAATATTTGCACAGGGGAGGCTAACAGCTATTCTCAGCACACACGGGGAGAATGCGCCTCGCATGTTTGTAGAGTATATTCCTGAATTATGAAATGCAATCCCGGTGGCCTGGAAGTTATTTCTGTAGGGTCTATGTTCCTCTGCAATCACATGCTACATTAAAGATAGACGGGGAGATTATTTGGCTCCGTTGTACATGATAAAATAAGACAGGGAGGATTTGGGCTGCCAGTCATTGTGAAGGAAAAAAAAACACACAAACATAAGTCAGGCGGTGGGAAAAGGCCGCCGTCATCAATCAAGTGAGACGTTTCGCAAAGTTCCAGCCCAAACGTACAGAACACAGACCCAAAAGTCATAGTGGTGGTTTTCATAGTGAGCCGACTCAAGGGCCCAGACCAGAACCACTTGTGCCATGTACACCCCCGGCCTGCCGGCGGGACAGAGCACCCCGTCAGGCTCGTAAATGGGACACGTTTCTCGGGGGATAAGATTCCAGAACAGCGCGCCGATTAGCATAACTTAGCACTGGGAGCAATGAGGCGTGGGGCCCATCCACTGATCACCGGCCTGTCAATCACCGTTTCGCAAAACGCCGAGGGACCCAGAACGAGTCGTAAAGCGATTACCGACTTCCAAGGCAACGATTGACACCGGCGAGAATGAGCCGAGCATCTGAGCGCTGGGACACATTTCCATATCGATAAATTTACGATAGCACGTCTGGCAATAAGGAGCTACCAAAAGTGAGAGTTTGCTGGCTACATCTACAGTAACCGTATCTCCTGATTTTTATTACCATTATGTCTCGCTATGGAATTGAAGCATTCATCCATCCTACTGGGTTGTGGGGGGTCTGGAGCCTATCCCGGAAACAACAGGCATGAGGCAGGGAACAACCCAGGATGGGGGGCCAGCCCATCGCAGGGCACACTCACACACCATTCACTCACACATGCACACCTATGGGCAATTTAGTAACTCCAATTAGCCTCAGTCAGTCTTTGGACTGTGGGGGGAAACCGGAGTACCTGGAGGAAACCCCACGACGACATGGGGAGAACATGCAAACCCCGCACACATGTGACCCAGGCAGAGACTCGAACCCGGGTCCCAGAGGTGTGAGGCAACAGTGCTAACCACTGCACCACCAAGCTGCCCCAGAATTGAAGCATTTCACGTTTAATTAGTTCTGAGGTTTGGAAAACAACCCATCGCATCTGCTTAATTAAAACTGTTTTTGCAAATTATTTCTCAGACAGGAAGAACAGAGAATTCAACCCGAAAAAGTGCCTGCCTAGACCAACTGTACCCCAGGGTACGGGCCTGTGACCAAAAAGTTCACATTTAAAAGGAAATGCCCAGGAAATTCAGAGCGCATTTAAAAAAGAAAGTGCTACAGATGCACTTTGAACAGAAAAGTGGCGGAGAGGGACATTAATTCGATCTGGAAATCCGTGGAAAGCAGAACTGATGCACACCGTCAACTAGAGAAATGGAAATAATCACACATTCTATTCTTATAGTCACAACATGGGGGGACACAGATTCATTTTAATACTACAGGCTCCAATAACAAACCAAGCTGTCAAACTTTTAGGAACGAGGTCAGTCAGGTTAGCTAGTGCTGACTGGGCGATAAAACAGCTCGATTAGAAGGCGCTGAACTAAACACTTTACACTAGTGACTAATAAGCAACAGGCTTCATAATCACACCATCTGAATGTGTAAATTTAATATTTCCGACAGACACTATTAGCACATAATCGTATTTGTTATCGGTTTTTTCTATACATAATATTTACCCATAATGCTGTTCAGTCTGGGACAATGACTAATGTACATTTTAGCAATGTGGCTATTTTGGGAGTTAGACCCCAGAAGGTGAATCATGTCTGACAAACTTGCAGGGAAATACACTCTCCTGATATAATTTGACCAGCGAACAGACTGAGCAGCTTGCAGCCGGCTGACACAGACCACCACGCACTAAGGCCGACTCGGGGGGGCCGGGGACCCTGATTGTACGTCTTTAAACGTCGGGGGGGGAACCGGAGCTTCGGGAGGAAAATCTACATTCAACCTCTGCTACTAGCATTATAGCTAATTAACGACGTAGCACAGCATGTTTCTCCGGGATAATGACGAATTTTTAAACTAAGCTAACTGCGAGTTGTCTAATTTGTCTCTAATCTTGTTAAAAACATTTTTTTTTTCATTTTTGAAACATTTTTTAAAAACATTTTTAAAAAACTTTAAACCTGGCAGACTACTTTTCAAAAAATATTACAAAACATCTTGGCACAAGCTTCAAGTGAACGGCCGAAAACAACCAGATATCCATGACGATCTTACAGACAGAACTTATATATATTTTATATATAAAATATTATATTCATCAACTGCTCGACTTAAGCTTCTCGTTCGCTAGTTTTTCAGCTAATTACCAGCAGGGGGATTTGATCAATTTCAATACACCTCCCACCAGGGGTACAGATAGAGATTTTGGGCCCGATGAAAGCATATGACACTGGGCCCCCAACACAGAACAATCCAATTATGTTACAATTTTTTTTAGGGGCCCTGTCACTCGGGGGCCCTTAAAATCATCTATCTGCCCCCCTCCCCCCCGTTACAGGACACCTGCCTCCCAGGACTGAGAGTTTAGAGACTAAACGGCCAACAGGTGTGACACCATTAGGGTGCATATCCGTAAACTGGGACAACCTTTGAAAGTAGACTTGTTCTCTTACGTAAAAAATAGTACCCTAATTATAAATATTACACATTATAAATATTTATAAGCATAAAAGTATGACTGAAAGTTCAAGGCCTGAGCTTAAGTTAATGGACTACAGAAGCATAAAGGTGTCAAACTGCAGTCCTGGGGGGCCGGGGTCCTGTGTAGCTTAGCTCTTTCCCTGTTCCACCATAAATGATTCAGCTCAAGAACTGTGTGGTAATAACTGTGTGGCAATCCCCCAGGACTGCAGTTTGCCACCCCTGATAGAGTATCAAACAAAAGTGTCCCAGATGTCCCATCCATCTACTGTAACTGCTTCTTGTCCTATTTAGAGTCGTGGGGGGGGTCTGGAGCCTATCAGTGCAAGACAGGACACACACCCACCCCATACACACTTTGGTAACTCCAGTTAACCTCAGTACGGTTTTGTTCTGCGGGGGGGGGGGGGACATGCAAACCCCACACACACGGAACAACAGCAGAGCCTCAAACCCTGGTCCTGGAGGTGTGAGGCTGCACCACCACGACACCCAGCCCCTCAGCCCCACGTAACCGATACCCCACCAGCAGCAGCATCCGACACCCAAATGAAGACTGGGGGAGGGGAGGGGAGGCGGACAGTGACTCACAGTAACCGCAGCGTGTGCCGCCCTCGAAGACGAAGCCGTTGGGCACGGCGCCGTAGCGCCGCAGGTCCGAGAGCTTCCACTGGCCCACGACGGCGGGGGGCAGGTCTCGGGCCAGAACCAGCAGGTTGTTACACAGGTGTAGAGTGGCAGGGCCGCTTTCCAGCCGGGTGCCGGGCAGCACGCCCACGGAGAACCTGTGAACTGGGAGCGAGAAAAGTGGCTGAGAGGGTCGACCGAGCAGCATGTTCCTGTGGGCGAGCGCAGCCAGGCCTTTATAAAGATCTCGTCGGGGGCTGAGAGCAGAGGCTGGGATGTCCATGGGGCCGCGGGGGCCGCGGGGGCCACGGGGGCCGTGGGGCCGGACGTTTCATCGCTGTTTCACGGTTCCCACCTGAAATTTTCATCACAAAGGCAAAGCGGGATTGCCAGTGTCCCGCTGAGAATGACTCAGAGAGAGGGAAATTATTTATGGTAATGGGGGGGGCAAGGAGGCCACAGTAAAGCCGTGTATGACAACAGCCTCCGGCGGCAGACCGATTAAATGGATTTACACCCAAAATGCCACTGGTCCGCATCCCAAGAGGCCACTGGCACGCCTGTGAGCGTCAGCTTCAAAAAATAAGCTGTAAAAATGGCCACGCTGGAAGCCAAGCAAGTCGCCTCAGTTAAAACTCACCCATCAGGCAGCGAGAAACTTGTATATATTTACAGAGATGCAGCAACAGGACAGGCAATGGCCGGGGGCCCCGAGCTAGGACAGGGGGGCCCCCGAGGGCGGCCAAAAACAGTGCACTGCAACAACAACTGCTTCATTTGTGTATTCTGTTTGTGAAAATTGTGTTTATTAAATTAATTTTTTATATTATTAATTTATACTTCACAAATAAAGATAATAAATGTTACTATGCTCGGGGAGGGGGAATTGGAGGCCCCTATACTCCTAGGAATCGCCTCTGTATATTTATATTCTCATAGGAATAGTGATCCGCTGGGACCTGAAACAGTTACCATCAGGGAGCTAAAAAAAATTAGGCAGCTAAACGCGTCGTGCAGCTAAATGAATGCCGAGCGGGTGAGAATAAGAAAGTGCAGCGTGTAACGGGCATTCACTTAAAGTCATTAGTCATTTTAAAGGAGTAGTTTCAGAACTCCCGCCACCCCAGTTACTCAAAACAATATTTGCTCGATACTGTCTTTTAAAAATGAAAAAGGAAACAGGCAGTGCCAGGGGCAGCCGTGTAATTCCGCAGCTCTGTCAGGAGAGGACCCTCTTCAGGGTGTCCCGCGCTCCTGCGGACAGCGACCCTCCTCCATCAGCCGCAAACAAGCACACAGCAGACGCCTGCGACGTGCCGGCCAGACGACCAGAACCAGTCCCAGTTCTCCAGGCTTGGTCCGTCATCGGTCCCGGCAGGAGACACAGGATATGAGGGACTGAGAGGTAGGCGGAGACCCTCGCAGTAGGGACACCCAATCCACAGGACCGCTGGTCAGCCCCCCCTCAGGCCCAGCCCCCACAAGACGACTCTCTGTAACTAGCTGTTGGACACAAACGTGAGGCGTTCCACGATCTTTACTGAAGCCTAACCATAGAAAATATAAACTTCACAGTCGAAAACACCGCCCCCTGATGGGAAGGAGGTGCATTACATCATTCTTATCGTAAAGCATTCCGCAGTGAGACCGGAGAAGAGGCACACACCGTTCGGCGTGGGGTGTACAGACAGAGCCACGCATTACGGGTCCCGGTGCTGGTGGGGGGGTTGGTATAAACGACATCCATGAGGCCGTGTCAACCACCAGCGACACGCAACCCTTCGATATTTTTCACCATCTGCACTCCCGACTGCAAATATTTTATGCACTTCTTGGCATGCTGGGGGGATTGTAGATTTAAAAAAAAAAAAAAAAAAAAGTAAAAAAACACCCCCACCGCCCCGGGGAACGTAATGGACCAGCATTATTTTCAGAGCTTATTTTTACCCTATGCGGCCAGTATCATATAGCAAAGCTGGGATAAACACTTCACCCCCAGCAAAGAGGACACAACAGGAGCAGCTGGAAAGCACAGACTCGGGGGGGGGGCGTTACCTTCCCCCAGGCTGTAGCGGATGCGGATGTCCCAGGCCAGCAGGGCCTCTTTGCTGTCGAAGCCCAGCATGACGGCCTGGCTGAGGGTGACGATGGCCAGCGTGTAGCTGACGCCCTCGTAAGGGGGCCCCGGCTCCAGGCCACAGATGTCCTCCAGCGTCACGCTGCTCCGCTCCTTGTGACCCTTGGTTTTATCTGACCTGTCTTTGTACACCAGCAGCACCAGGCAGTCTGGAGAATCAGAAACATCAAAGCCCTTGTAGCCTTTGCAGTCACGTATAATACACTATAGATACCTTCATAACACACTGTAGTGCATATGCAAAAAAGGCATAACACACTATAGCCATGCTTATTATGCATTATTAATGCTTTATGAAGCTGGTATCTATAATGCACTATGGATACCTTCATAATGCAGTACAAAGCATCCTTAATTCTTACACTGACCATTATAATATATTATGAAAGTATCTAGGGCACATTACAGTTGAGACCTTCATTGGAGCTTATGAAGCATTATAATCAGCGCTATAATGCCTTATGACTGTCAATAGAAGATGCTGTAATGCTTTATTAATTCTTATACCGACCATTATAATGCATTATGAAGGTATCTATAATGCATCATGATGACTGCTTTAAATAAAATGTTACCACAAACATTTTTCATTCATTTTACATCGTATAAAATCAGTGTCACACTTTTGTGTATGTTTCACCAAACATTAAAGATGGACATTCTACGATAGCATTTAGAATTTAATGATCAATTGTCATTGTTGACACACCACAGCACACAACAACAAAATGTGTCCTCTGTATTTAACCCATATGTGACATAGCAGGGGGCAGCTAATTCAGCACCCGGGGAGCAGTGCTTGGGGGTGGTACCTTGCTCAGGGTACCTCAGTGGTGCCTTGCTGGTCGGGGATTCAAACCTGCAATCTTTCAATTACAAGCGTGCTTCCGTAACCATTAAGACACCACTGCCCATTTAACCAGCAAACATTAAGTTGCACATCTTAAGTTCATGACATTGCACATCTTACATTTATCCCAAAGCCCTTCACTCACAGGGCCATGGAAGTGACTCAAACCGAGGTCTCCAAAGCAGGAGGCAACAGTGCTAACCACTGCACCAGCATCCCAACAGTGCTAACCACTGCACCAGCATCTCAAAAGTGCTAACCACTGCACCAGCATCCCAACAGTGCTAACCACTGCACCAGCATCCCAACAGTGCTAACCACGGTACCAACATCCCAAAAGTGCTAACCACTGCACCAGCATCCCAACAGTGCTAACCACTGCACCAGCATCCCAAAAGTGCTAACCACTGCACCAGCATCCCAACAGTGCTAACCACGGTACCAGCATCCCAACAGTGCTAACCACTGCACCAGCATCCCAACAGTGCTAACCACTGCACCAGCATCCCAACAGTGCTAACCACTGCACCAGCATCCCAACAGTACTAACCACTGCACCAGCATCCCAACAGTACTAACCACTGCAGCAACATCCCAGTGTCCCAACAGTACTAACCACTGCACTACCATCCCAGGGTCCCAAACCACCCATGCAGCTCTGCCCTGCAGTAGATACCACACACTATAAACTACCCCACATTTTACTTGTTAGGTGAGGACCTCAGTTTTTGACTTATGATCTCAACACCTTACCAAACACTGCAACCAGCAACTAGTTACCTAAGTGGCTAATTATGTTGCTTTATGCATATCTAATCACAGAATAAACCTGAGTAGGGCTTGGAGGGTATGCCTCCTCTGAAGGCCTGCACTGGAGTGCGCCAGATGCTCAGGGCACCTTAACGCGCTCAAAGGCACGCAAACAAACCGTGCGCTCCGTCGCTTTGTCAGCTGTCGCGGCGGCCAGCCAGACAGCGGGGTTATCGAGGGGACCCGGCTACTTCAAAAGGACGGAATGATCCGGGGGCGCAGCTCCTCATTAAAACCTCAAGCGGGACCTGTCCTGCGGCTTAGCCCACTTCAAAGAGCGAGTCCCCTCTCACACACATCCCTATGCTTTTAGGGAGAAAAAAGACAAAAGCGCGCAATATACACACCTTCCCCGAGCATTATATGCAATTATGTCCCAGAAAGGTCCCCGACCCCACATTTTCTAAAGGCAGCCAAAGTAGGACAAATGCGCATATATGGTTTTCCCGCGGCGGCAGATGCGCGTTTTATGCCGCTTGAATCCGGGATTAATGAAACCCGTTATGTCCTACGGATGAGCAAGAATGGCTGGCGCAGGGAAGGTGTGTGTAAAGTCCCTTATATCCCACCAAAGCCCAATTCTGGCCCAAAGCTCGCTGATCTGGGAGCAGACATTTACACTAACCCCTTCAGGCTACAAATTACAACTTCAAAAAAGCATTAAAGAAAACCGGCCGCAATTAAATGTGCAGAGTCAAACGAGGCTGTTAAAGAATCTGCTTTTATTATGGCCCCGGTTTGTTAATAAAACTACGGATATATTAAGCTGAATTCGGTTCGTTTTTAAATATAAAACACACGCCTTTGCATGGGTAAAATTCTGAATGAGCAAGATGAAATTTAAGACTCTGGCCGGCACCCGGTGCCAAATCTGAATTATTTTCAAACCACGCCAGCGCAGCATGTCCAAATATCAAGATGAATTGAATATAATACTATCCGATTACTCAGACTGTAGTTCTCGCTGTTTTTCTCCGTCTCTGTGCCTTAGGGGTGCTTTTCAATACCGAAACTAAGCCGAACAATCCGAATTATGTCACGGCCGCGCACTTTCACTTAAAAATAGCACGACATATGTAAAAACCAACCAATTTCTTTAACAATCTAAACAATAGACTGCTTATTTTAGTCTTGTAATCTTACCAAAACATATTGTAAAGTAGTATATTAGCAACCAACCTGCTACTGGGGAAGGTTTCCGGAGAGCCACCCACCTACTTTTCCACTGCGAGGAAAAAGAATATCAAAAATAAAAAATAAAGTTACAACTGCTCATTCACACCATCTGACAGCACCGAGAATCAATCTATGAGAGTCTTGCAAGGTGCAAAAGAGCATAAATGAACGCATTTAAACAACCTTTTTTCCATCTCTGTACTTGGCTTGTCCCTCCACGACAACAGTATCCGTCATCTTCAGTCATGATTCCGGACAGCTGCTCTCTGCTCTCTGCCCCCTTCCCTACTGAGGGGGTCACTTTCAAAATAGCTTTACTAGCTCCCAGCCTGGCTGCTGCAGACAAACGGCCCCCGTCCGACAACCTTAGAAGGGCCCACCCCGAGTTTGCTCAGTTGTCAGTCTGTTTGGGATGCATGTTTCCAAAGTGGACCAAGATTAAACGCATTAAATGCACGCTCCAGGCTTTAAATGAAGGCTCGGGTTAATTATAGTCACGCATAACTTTGCTTCTGCAAGAGGCGAAGAACTTTGTATTATTTCTAGAGCAGATCAACTTTTGTGGCAGTTCTGAAAGCAAGGTGAGCGTCCTACAGATTTAAGATGGATATATTGGACAGTGCAGACACTTTCAGAAATACGAGAAAGAGAAAAATTCGCCTGAGTGACTGGCTAAGCGAAAGCTCCATTTCTAGCATAACCATCTTTGTGATTCTCCCCTTATAAATCTTCAAGCACTTTCGGACGTCCGACTCGGATTTCATTCGAGGCTGGGAACTAAGTTAATGTGGGAAGCCGGACGAGCAGCTGTCAGGGACAAATGCATGGAAGGGGACGAGTCCGCCCGGAATGGGAGCCTGCGCTGGGATTATTCATCAGCACGGAGCTGCCAGAGAAAATCGGATCCAGATCCCAGTAGCGCAGGCGAAACCTTGGATAGGGAAGCAAGCAGGGAGTGTTTTACGTGGCTGACCAGCTGGCTTATTGTACCGGCGGTGCTGGTTTTGGAGCACCAGTATCCTTACCATAACGGTAAGATCAAGGCAGGGGCGTTTCTTCACACTTTAGAGGTAATTTCCCCCCCGTACTGGAGACGCTTGCACATAAACGAGGCCTGATGTAGAGACGCCTGGGTGATTGTGTGTGTCCCACTGTCACAGGAGTAAGGCTGACTGGCAGGAAAATGATCGTGCAGAGAGCAGGTCAATATGATGAACATATACAATATAGATCTAAAAATCACAGACGCTTGTGTTAATGCCATTAAACCGAAAACGACAGAGACGTTGCTGTCACTGTTGCTGTCATCCTACGACGCGGGTATCGCGCTACCTGGTTATTCTGCGTCTGCGTGTTCTGCGCATGCTCAGTGTCCAATTTTCGAAAAAAGTATTTTTAAGGTTTTTAACTTTCTATAATGTTTCTTATTTTTAATGATGTGTATGTGATTAGGGTGTATGGACATCCTGGGGGAGTGAGAGTATAGTGTTCATAGTGTTCCTGTCCTACCCACACCCCCAGCACCTACACGCAGCATAATAGCTTCTCTTGTTTCTAGTGTCCTGCCGGTTTTGTGAATCTTGTCCAGTCTCGCTAACCTCGAAAAGGGAGTCAAACAATAAAACACCCGTTATTTCTCCCTTCATCGTGTCGCCTGTTTTGTCCAGACCCGACAATTACAGCCAGACCCGCCGAGTCTCGCGCATGCGCAATGACTCTCCCGCACTCCTGCAAGCCCTGTTTTCCACGCACCCAGAGTCAAAAGCAAATTTGCAAACACCATTAGCATACAATTACTACATGCGACTAGTAAATGTATTGCTGACTTGTAATTAAAAAATAAATCCGTTTATGCTTAAGAATTATGCATATTTTTGTATCGTTTAATAGGTTGAAAAATTGCCTAAAATCAACCGGTGCAACCTAACACATTAACGCAATTAAAATACGACAAAATACGTTGGAGCTGTAACAGATAACAAAATAAACATTATTCAGTTGAGGTGTGAGGCAGACAAGGACCGTGGCTGAGATTTTTATTGGTTATAAAATGGACCGATTCAATGCAGTTCACAGGATTACAAATGAGCTTCGTGTAGTTATTTTTTTGGCTAGTATGTTGTATACTTCACCGTAAATACCTACATAGTAAAGTTTATTGACCAATCTGACCCTCGAGAATACCGAAGGAATTATTTGTTTTTATTGTTTGTCTTTTATGGGCTATGTAAGGCGACCGTGTGTTTGAGATAGGCGCCCGCAAATAAAATGCATTATTATTATTATTATTATTATTATTATTATTACTCACTGCAAACGCAGGACACCGCACCCACATTCTCTTCTTTCTGTTGTGTTACAGCATCTTAATTAACCTACTGAGAAAAGAAGCGCGACCCCATCAATAATAATAACGATTTAACTCGCGGCAGTATCCATAACGCGCTGAAAAATTATGAGGTTGAATTTCTGGCCGGCGTCAATGTTTGTTTGTAAATCTTAGTGAATTATTTTCTTTTGTCAGAGAAAACACTCATTATTCAGGGTCGCATAGGGTGTTCAGTGCCGCCGTGTGAAACAATAGGTCGTATCAGGGCTGCCCTAGTGAAATCACAGATCCCACGCCTGCTGTAAGCTATAAAGAGAAGTATCTGTCAATGTACGGTGTGCAAAATTTACATGACTATATATTGGGAAATGTGATATATTCCAAAATAAATAATTAAAATAGAAATTAGATTTCCGAAGAATTACATAGTGTTGGACATACATAAAATGCAGGGTAAACTGAGTGATTTTCGCTGTCTATATGGACACAGCCGCCAAAGCTAAACCGCGCAGATCTTTCTAGAAGCCTTAATTCTTCAGGTAATGCAGTGCATGCCTGACAGTGGTTTTTCTGGGGTAGGGGAGTCGCCTCAGGGCTTTGCTGCCTCTGCTCGTCCTCTGTTGCGGTGAAGCAGGAAGGCTCTGATCTCCTCATCTCTGGCATGTAGCCTCAGCGGCAGAAACATCTTAGCAGTCGATTATGAAGCAACTTTAATGAGCGTGGGGTAGCAGATTGGACAGTGTGGAGTTCGTCCAGACTTAGCTGTCATATCTCAAATGTGTAGAACCGGATAATGATCTTTAAACCCCCCCCCCCCCCCCCCACACACCGCTCCCCGCAGCAGACGTCTCCAGGATTATGTAAGAGGCAAAGTTTTGATGTGGGGGGTGGGGTGCAGTGGTTAACATTGATACCTCGTATTTCTGGGGAACAGGGTTCGAGTCTCTACTCAGGTTCTCTAGGTTCTCAAGCACGTTTACCACGTCTGTGATCTCACATCGGACATGTGGGCATAGATGTTCTAGATCAGGATTGGGCAAGCTTATCCAGAAAGGGCCGCAGTGTATGCGGGTTTTCGCTGCAACTCCATAATTAGTTTACTAATTAGAGGACTGATTGGCTGAAGAGTCCTCACACCTGGGTTTGAACAGCTGACCTAAAGGTTACCCCAAAAACCTTGCATGCACACCGGCCCTTTGCTGATAAGATTGCCCACGGTTTGATTGTTTTAAACTCTGATGTCTAACCACACCAAATGAGCATGTTGCTCAGCACACGGAACAAAAAATTCCCAGCATTCCAGCTAGACTATTTCCACCCGCTCTTCCTGTTTTATGATGCCCAATTGGGGGATCAACAGCCCACCTCGATGGACAGGTCTGACCCCTCCAGCACACTCCCGCCTGAAGACAGGGGTGCAACAAGCCATTTCCTAACAACCTGCTGAGACTGGGCACTGCTGAGTACATTCATCAACGATGCACATTACAGAAGGATCCTTCGTGACCACATGAAAAGGCATATCTACTGGTCTGCACGTAACCCACTGTGGAGAAGAGAGACAATGTGTTTTGTTTACGATAGCTGATTAAATCTTTACAGGCAGGATTAGTTATTAGCTTCTACTGCTCTGATACACCCAAGTGGACACGGTCTTCCATATGACTGGCTCTTACTAAGTCTAATTATCCCTTTCCGTCGATAAGTGCCCTGTCATTGCAGAGTACGTTAATCTCAATGGGATATTTTTCTGGCTATTTTATGGGTATTGATGAGCCACAGTCAATACAATCAGCCGCCAGTAATGGAATACAGATTTACAACACAGACAGTTGCACTCTCACATAATGTTACAGCACACGTTGATTTCATTAATCCAGTCTCTCACAGACGAATCCTCACTGCAGTGACAGGAGCAAACCAGGGTTCAGAATGGTCTCTCATACAGGCTCTCCAGTTAATGCTTTTATATAGAAGCTGAAACATCAGCCAGGTTATTTATCTCATTAAAACAAACGTCTAAATAAAACAAACCTATTCAGTCTGCTTCAAAGATTTGCTAATTTGCAATACAATTTCCCAACAATTGCTACCAACAGGTAAACATCTACCCCACTATTCGATACAAGACAGTATATAAATATCTATAAATATAGCGTGTGAAGGCTGCTGTAGTTTTTTTCACCTGTATATAAAAGTGCCTTTTTACCCGAGAATGACTGCAGCTTCAAGCAAAGCAAGCTCTTGATTTCTTAAAACCCATTTACACACAGAAAAATGACCTTTCCTCACTTCCAAAAAAAATAACTGATAAATCATATATCTCAGGCCACAGCAGGGAACTGCGGTCCTCAGCCGGCTATATGGGTGTCATTTTGCACTCTGCTTCAGCTCTTAATTACTACGGCAAGGCTGTTGCCCTGGTAGGGTGGAAATTCACCTGGTGGTCCAGGTATTCTGACAATATGCAGTCATGGAGGGTTTTCCTTCACCTACCAATATCCACAAACACAAAGACAGCAGAACAATGACTCTTCACGCTGGGCACCGAGATGCGTATGACGGTCTTATCGCAGTCGACAGTTGGTGTCGCTGTTGAGCGAGGAGACGTAAACGCCAGTCAGTTTTCAATCCGGCTGAGGTCGTGAATAAAAAGACGTGATTAATGTATTGATTGAATGCATTACACCATTTTCATCCCGTTACGGAATACGCTCCCATTATTTGATCATTGGTGAAACAGTCAATTATTTCATTATGGAAAGGACACGAACTAGTCATTTATACAGTTAACGCCGCTTCATTCATTATATTAATCGTTAAAGCGAGTTTTATTTTCATGGATCAACAGCTCATTACAGGTTAAGTAAAATAAATCTCAAATGAACTAAAAATCAGCATAACACGGTACCCAGCCTGTACCACAAAAATACTGCTTTAACTTGATTCACTTTAATTGTGCAACTTTATTAGAATAAGAATGCAATTAATACATATAATTCAGCTACTTAATTGTAGGGGACTACAGATTTCTTAATCTAAGGTATTATGTACATATTCTTCGGGTACATTTGTTTCTGCGGTATAATTGTTGCGCTTTTAAAGCCATATCTATTCTCCCAGTTGTCTTAACATTGCGAAAATATCTCAGAAGAGACTCTGGAAGTGATTCATTTCGGTTCGGTCGGGTCTCGTAAACGAAAAAATCTGCTGGCTGGGGGATCAAACGCAAGTGTGTTGAAAGTGCGTTTCCCGTCGGATGACTGTCAATGGGAATGTCAACGTAATGTGAATTAACATCCCCAATGCACTTCTAATTCACCATCAATGCGGGGAAGCGTTTTTCAAAGCCTTAGCAGAACTGACAATATTAACTGACTTATTTGCTCTAACTGGCTTGATTCGATGTCTCAGATATCCCGTAAATATAACGTTGTGTGTTGCCTTGCCTGATGATTTTCGGTTCGCATGCTATTGAGAAAGTAATCATTCGCCTACGTTATGTTCTGAATTATTTGGTGGTTAATGCTGGCTGTTTACCAAATATCACCAAACCCAAGGTACAGCAGAGCCTGGTGTTGTCATTACAATTTATCAGTGAGTAGCTCAATACACTATAAGCGTGACTAATAAACATCGGTCACTTACACTGAAACCTAAATGTTTTAAGGCGACGCCAAACTCAGTTAACGCAGGCTAACGCACACGCACACAAATTTACCTTCTGTAATGCTATACCTGTTATTCACTAGTGACCTCCGGGTAAACCAAACTCGCCGACTGCACTGATAAATATAGGCCTATATTAAAATATGAAGTATATATACATATATATGTATGTATGCACACATACATTATGTGTACTTAGTCATTCTCAATATATAACATTAATTTTACGGAAATGATGACTACGCTTAAAAAAAAAAAAAAAACGTAAAGCTAAAAGCTGACAATCTATATTTACATTGCTATTTAACAGGCAGATTTTTTCAGTTCGACATACATTTCTAAGAAATCAGGGTCATCCCTGGAGCAATTTAACGTTAAGGGCCTAACAATGAAATCACTCTGCATACCGCAGGATTTGAACATGCCGCCCCGTCATATATATATAGTTGCTTATGAAATATAATCAATTAAACATCTCTATGGAGCTAAATATACAGTTATAATCACAAAAAAAATCTGCCATAGAACGGAATATACATTGATCTAATATACAATGTCGATGGAGCTGAAAATAAAACGAACGCACGTTTTATATATATATATATATATATATATATATATATATATATATATATATATATATATATATATATTCGTAGACGTTTTTTATTGACGAAAACGGGATATTAATGCAAGGAGATCTGCGTTCCATAAATGAAGTGCTCAACGGCGTGTGATGGATTTTAGCTCAAATAAACACATATTTCCCATCGCTGCATTTCCCCTCTTCAAACTCCCCATGCACACGGCACTTCTTTCATACCAACACCCAACACCTGTTTAGACGGCAGACTGCTCATTTTTACCCGGTGATTATATAACACATCGAGGATTTACAGCATCTGGCCCCTAAGCCCACCTATGTAAGCTTTGGCTACAGCTAAACCGTTCGCTGCCGATTAATAAATTACTAATCTTAAACGCAAGCAGGCGCTGATATATCGCCATCTTTATGTCGTCAGTCGTAAATCCTTTAAGGATTTTTAATGGATTATTGTATTATAGCCGACAACATGAGACAATATGACAGCTACATCGGTAGTTTATGTTTAATTTTATTCAGTAGGCATATGATTAGTGTCCTCCTGCGGTTTTGTTCATTCAGAGATTGTCAGTTGATGCCTGGGATTATGGGAAATGTTCACATTTCAGCGTAAGTATTTTGATAAATGACCACAACAGATGGACTCAGACATAAAAGTGTGGGAAATGTGCATCGTCAAATTGGCCGTAATCTCTGCTGGACGTCGCGCGATAACTGGTAGGAAATGTGGTGACAATAAGGACGGTAATGCATTTGCAAAGAACGGAGCGTGCTGACCCCCAATGCTTTTTATTCCTGGAAATCAGTAGGACTATAATTATTATCTGATCCTACACAAGACATCAGCAGCTTGGTGGTCTTACCAGCCTCGAGATTCATCATTTCACATCATGCTGAGAATCTGCAAATATCGAGTGTAAATGCTGACTTTGTAAATGCCCCCCCCCCCCCCCCCCCATCGTGGGCTACATACAGATATGAGGAGAATCACAGTTCAGGGATACACCCCAGTGGGTTTATATATCACGGCAGACAGAAATCCTATTACTCCACTTAATTGAAAAATCTTCTAATTAAAATCACTATGTTTGTACCCCTTACAAACACATAACGATCACCGGCATTATCAGTTTAATACTTTTATAAGCATGTACAGTGTTTTCCATTGACTGCTACATTAACTTGTGAATCAAATTTTCAAAACAGGCTCAAGTGACACCTCATTTGGAAAAGTTTCACGCGTATAGCGACTCGAAATATTATTCACTTAGCAATGTTAGTGTAGTTCCCTGTATAATTCAGTCTTAATATAAATATAATGAACTAAACAGTCGATGATGCTGGAAATTACTGCCTATGGAGTTTCTATGTCCTCTTTGGGTCGTTCTAGTTTGTAGTGGGTACTCTGCGATTTTACCCACGCAGGTAAACCAGTTTGCATCACATAATTGCCTGTAGCAGGATATAGTGATTTGTGTGTTTGCATATACGTGCCCTGTAATGGACGTTAATCCCACACGCGGTGTGCTCCCTGTGTTGTTTCCTATGTTGTTTCCTGTGCTCCCTGTGTTGTTCTCTGTGCTGCTTAGTAGTCCCACCCATGACCGTGCCAGTGAGCAGTCATAAGAATTCCCGACTTTACCTTATCAGCTACTTACAATTTGTCATGTGACCAAAGATTGGTTTGCCAGTGCATCATAGGGCCCAAGGCAGGGGACACTCCGGATGGGACGCCAGTGCAACACAGGGCCCAAGGCAGGGGACATTCCGGATGGGACGCCAGTGCATCACAGGGCCCAAGGCAGGGGACATTCCGGATGGGACGCCAGTGCAACACAGGGCCCAAGGCAGGGGACATTCCGGATGGGACGCCAGTGCAACACAGGGCCCAAGGCAGGGGACATTCCGGATGGGACGCCAGTGCATCATAGGGCCCAAGGCAGGGGACACTCCGGATGGGACGCCAGTGCAACACAGGGCCCAAGGCAGGGGACACTCCGGATGGGACGCCAGTGCAACACAGGGCCCAAGGCAGTGGACATTCCGGATGGGACGCCAGTGCATCACAGGGCCCAAGGCAGTGGACATTCCGGATGGGACGCCAGTGCAACACAGGGCCCAAGGCAGGGGACATTCCGGATGGGACGCCAGTGCATCATAGGGCCCAAGGCAGGGGACATTCCGGATGGGACGCCAGTGCATCATAGGGCCCAAGGCAGGGGACACTCCGGATGGGACGCCAGTGCAACACAGGGCCCAAGGCAGTGGACATTCCGGATGGGACGCCAGTGCATCACAGGGCCCAAGGCAGTGGACATTCCGGATGGGACGCCAGTGCGTCACAGGGCCCAAGGCAGGGGACTCTCCGGATGGGACGCCAGTACGTCACAGGGCCCAAGGCAGTGGACATTCCGGATGGGACGCCAGTGCGTCACAGGGCCCAAGGCAGTGGACTCTCCGGATGGGACGCCAGTACGTCACAGGGCCCAAGGCAGTGGACTCTCCGGATGGGACGCCAGTACGTCACAGGGTCCAAGGCAGGGGACTCTCCGGATGGGACGCCAGTGCGTCACAGGGCCCAAGGCAGGGGACTCTCCGGATGGGACGCCAGTACGTCACAGGGTCCAAGGCAGGGGACTCTCCGGATGGGACGCCAGTGCGTCACAAGGCCCAAGGCAGTGGACTCTCCGGATGGGACGCCAGTACGTCACAGGGCCCAAGGCAGTGGACTCTCCGGATGGGACGCCAGTACGTCACAGGGTCCAAGGCAGGGGACTCTCCGGATGGGACGCCAGTGCGTCACAAGGCCCAAGGCAGGGGACTCTCCGGATGGGACGCCAGTGCGTCACGGGGCCCAAGGCAGGGGACACTCCGGATGGGACGCCAGTGCGTCACAGGGCCCCAAGGCAGGGGACACTCCGGATGGGACGCCAGTGCGTCACAAGGCCCAAGGCAGGGGACACTCCGGATGGGACACCAATGCGTCACGGGGCCCAAGGCAGGGGACACTCCGGATGGGACGCCAGTGCGTCACAGGGCCCAAGGCAGGGGACACTCTGGATGGGACGCCAGTGCGTCACGGGGCCCAAGGCAGGGGACACTCCGGATGGGACACCAATGCGTCACGGGGCCCAAGGCAGGGGACACTCCGGATGGGACGCCAGTGCGTCACGGGGCCCAAGGCAGGGGACACTCTGGATGGGACGCCAGTGCGTCACGGGGCCCAAGGCAGGGGACACTCCGGATGGGACGCCAGTGCGTCACAGGGCCCCAAGGCAGGGGACACTCCGGATGGGACGCCAGTGCGTCACGGGGCCCAAGGCAGGGGACATTCCGGATGGGACGCCAGTGCGTCACAGGGCCCCAAGGCAGGGGACACTCCGGATGGGACGCCAGTGCGTCACAGGGCCCCAAGGCAGGGGACATTCCGGATGGGACGCCAGTGCGTCACGGGGCCCAAGGCAGGGGACACTCCGGATGGGACGCCAGTGCGTCACAGGGCCCCAAGGCAGGGGACACTCCGGATGGGACGCCAGTGCGTCACAGGGCCCCAAGGCAGGGGACATTCCGGATGGGACGCCAGTGCGTCACGGGGCCCAAGGCAGGGGACACTCCGGATGGGACGCCAGTGCGTCACGGGGCCCAAGGCAGGGGACACTCCGGATGGGACGCCAGTGCGTCACGGGGCCCAAGGCAGGGGACACTCTGGATGTGGTTTTTAAGGGCTGAGCAGGGGCGATTCTAGGATTTGTAACAAATAAAGGACCATAGTTCATACGGTAGGGGCCAACCTCATCACTGCACAATAATACTTTTTGCATTGCTGACTGACAAGGGAGGGGGTATTCCGGGGACCAATCAGCTTTCAGGTGAGACCATTGCCCCCGTGGCCCCACCCCTATGGGTGGAGCTGATGCTGGACTGACTGTAGAACGTGCCTGATATAAAAATGCTCTGGTCTTTCATAAAGCATCGCAGAATATGCATGAGCGACGTACAAGCGACCACCTGTGTCAGGCATCAACCTGTTTGGCAAAAAACGTTCAAAGGGGCCTCATTATGAGCTCTGAGGTCACGGCAGACTTTGTTATTCAGAGGAATGTTTTTTGCTTTGAAATCAATGCAAAGTGCTCAGAATTCAACACTGGTTATTCCCGGTGCATCGAACAGTTAGCAATGACAGAATACGTAATGTTTAAATCGAACTGCAGCAGGGTTTGCTATAATACCATGGGTGCTTCTTTTTAAATTGTGTATGGAAAGCCATACGGAAAGTAATGATTCCCAATATTTAAGGACAGAAATTTGACCGAGATCACATTCCTGTAAAAATGAGGTTTAATCAAAAAGAGGTACTACTTTGGTATTTCAGTTCATCAATTTATTAAATTAATATTACGCTCACAGGCTGCGAACCCCTTGCGATCCAGAAGGATAAGCGGTTTGGAAAATGAATGAATGAATGAATATTAAGCTCCGTACAATTTACAATACGATTAACCGGCTGCTGTCGGTACTTTTAAAGTCCGTAGGCTAGGAGCGAGTTCGAAAGGGCTGCCAAGGTCCATAATTCCATGATGTGCTGCGCTAACATGGTGATGTAACACGTTTGTTCAGCTGGATGAATTAATAATGGAGATTACGGCATTACAGACCCCCCTCGTCAAGGAGCAGCGTTTTGGACAGGCACAGACTAAGTCAGCTCCTGGGGCAGCAAACCACCCACCGCGCATGAGATGCTAACATTTGGGCTGCTTCAGTACCACACTGCGCTACTGAAATCCCCGCCTGACCAGTGGCAGATCCACTTTACATTCCAAAGCTCTGACGAATGACTGCCCCCTGCAGGTGAGTCAGTCGTCACAGCGTGGCAGGACGTTAATAACAAATTCTTGTCTTCCCAGCTGTCGAGCTCAAGTCCTGTATGCAAAAGCAAAGAGGAACTAAAGCAATGTACTGGTTGAGCCTTTCAAACCTTTAATTGTAGGTGGAAACCTGGAAAATCATGACTGTTAAGATGTAACTGATACATCTGATGTTGGATGGTAGCAGAGATGGAAAGTTCGGGGCCAGAAAGCACAAATCCAGACCAAGGTTTTGTTTCAACCAACTAGCTGAGTTCTCTGTAACTGTGACTCTTTATACTCAATTGGTTGGTTGAAACAAAATCTTGGTCTGGATTTGTGCTTTCTGGCCCTGAACTTTCCACCTCTGAATGTGAGGGAGGTAATCGCAAAGGCCTCCTGAACTCACTGTGGTGCCACCTGCATTGCATACATCCTTCGGTGGGTTCTTGGTACCATGTGTGGTGGGCACTCTGCAAACCCACAATACTGTGTTTCTGCTCATAAGGTAGCCCCTCGATGAGCATATGCAGATAGGAGCGGGTGTTCCGGAAGCCAGTCTCACACGAAGGTGGCCCGGTATTTGTTCTTGCTGGCTTTGGTGTCGCCGGCCTGGGTGCTGATCATGGAGGGCAGGCCGGACGGCTGGCACACGCCGGTCCTCGTCCTGCCCTGGCACCCCCGTAGCTCCGACACACAGCCCTCCAGGCTGCGGCTCAGATGGGATCCCATCTTCCCTGGGGGGGCGTCTTCCAAGCGCACCCCATCCACATCGATGATCCTGTTGGCGGCCAAGGACAGTTCCTCTCGGGATTCTGGGGGAGGTAGGCGGCCAGAAGAAGACGCCCTCCTGTGGACCTTCTTGGAAGTACGTCCCCGCTCCCGGTCCCTGTCCCGATCTCGAGACCTCCTCTCTTTGCCTGGGGACAGAAAGGTTGACCTAAGGTTAGCGTTACGTGACGTCCTGTCGTCCTCTGTGGAATACAACAGCCTGCTGAAGCCAAGTAACTGTGGTTGCCTTAGTGGATTAGCAATGCTGTGCCTATGATCAGAAGGTTGTAGGTTCAAATCCTCGAGTTGACAGCCAGACCGTTAATTGCTTTGTTATCATTAGTGAGCAGTAATGGTTGGCTTACATCATCTTAAGGAAATCTTAGAAGGATGCTGTTTCCTTTCCAAGAAAGGTTCAGTTGCTATAATGTTATGGAGAAAAGTGCTTTATTTAACCTCATTCAGTATTTAAATGATTGATGTGTACTTACATTATGTAAAAGGTTTATAAAATGTTAAAACTGGAATATCATTTATAGGCAACAAAATATCACGAATGTGTTCCAAGGTTAGAGGGACATTGTTTCATAAAAAATGATCTTGTTGAATCTCTTGTTGAAAAGTTCCTTTAAACGCAGGGCTGAATCTAATCACGTCTGGCCTTGAGGACAATCGAGGGCGAACGCCTGGCATAGAGTTCATCTCATCGCATCAGGACACTCTAATCGAATTGCGACGAGCATTGCGGTGCTCCCCTTTGCCTCAGTAACCAGCTAAAGCGGACGCAGTGAGCCTAGCGAGTTCAGACGTGTCGATGGCCACAAGGAAGGGGCACTCAGCCTCACGCTGCCCGGCTTCAGGTGTCCGGGCAGGTTTTTTCAACTTTGGCATAGCATGTAGCACCAAGCAGCTCTGCATACATCCTGAAGATAGTCTAGAGCGGCTGTTCTTTCATCCCAGAGTTGAAACCTTAAATCACTTTGATGTTGCTGAGGGCTCGCCCAAGACATGAAGGATCTAATTCTGTTTAATTACCAATGAGGGCCAAGCACGGCCTTCTGTTGTCCCAACTTGTGACATTTCGCCCTATGATTGGCAAAATTCCGCATCGTCCATCCAAGAACCTCGCACAGACATGTTCAGACCAGTGCTACTTATAAATATTCCCCTTCCTGAATAAAATGTGAAAGTGAGATGATAGCATCTGAGGCACACAAGCTGAAACGTTTATCTGTGCTTTGGCAGAAATTTCAGCAGTGGGACTTGGAGTCCCTGACGAGTGTTTCATCTTTGCCATCTATAGCCATTGATGTCCTACAACTCAATATCTGAAAACATTATCTGTGAATTTAAAGTCTGTTTTTTTTTTTTTAGGCAAACTGAAAAAAAACAGGCCTGTTAGGTATTAACTAGGTTAGTCCTTTACCTAATCATGACTGTACACTCTGCCTTATTTAGCCTTGTTTTAGCTTGGCTCAGATATGGGGCATTCTGCTTTTAACAGGAACTGTGTTACAAGACTTTGAGGGCAATTCCTATGGCTGGAGATGGATCCTGTAGAAACCGGGGCGCTGTAGTACCAGCGAGGCAGCCTCTGAATACCCCAAACTCCGAATGTCTTGGACCTGCAGAAACGGCAGAGTACTGAGTCTCGCGGGGGGTGAGACTGGTCTTACAGCTCAGCGGGTCATTGACACACACTGCCACCTGCTGGTTGCGAGCAGCATATCAGGCAGCAGAGGAAGGCATCGCCGTCCATTCCCGCTGTTATACACCCAGAAACATTTCGTTCATACACCATGTGCATTCTGTGACATCGTGCATCTACACAGAATCTACACAATGGATCTTCTGCCTGAACCATGCGTGCTGCCCCCTAGTGGGCTACCCTGGGTGGTGATCCACAGCTGCAGAGCTTCCTGCTGGAGTCTCCCTGGCTTTCTGTAGTAAGTATGCTGCTGCCAAGCCCCCCCCCCCCCCACACACACACACACACCCCCCCACACACCTGTCTAGGTCTTCCCACCAAACAATGCTCACGAGAAGGGAGGGGCACGCTGCTAGATCATATCAAACCCTCTGATGCTGTGGTGTTCAGCCCCTCTTCCTGAGAAGGTTCTAGTAAGCCGAGTCTGGGGCTGATGTCATGGCGTGTATTCAGTGTTCATTTCCGTAACAGGTTCAACCCAACACAAACAAATAGTAGTTCCGAAACAGGGCTTTGAGACTGATATTGTTTATTCACTTACGCCAAACCAGAATGTTCCATGGAAGCGTGCTTTCATGCCATTCTACTAAACAATCCCTGGCAAACAGGGACGCAGTGTGAAGAATTCTGTGCTGCTCAATGCCAGGAACGATCCGGGCCAGAGACAGCCTTGAGCCGGCCCACTTGTGAAACTTCACTCCGTGATTGGCTCAGAACTGCCTCATCTTTGAGCCTTATACAGAAAAGTTTGGATTGATGCTATTTATACACATCCACCTCCAATGAGCTCGTTAAAGTGAAATAACAGTTTCTCACGGGACGCAGTAGAGTCGTTTTGACGCACATTCGTCAGTCGTCAGGCCCAAATGCGAAGGACTCTTCTGGATTTCATTCAGTCAGTAAATTTTTCAGCCTCTAATAGGCAAAACATATCATTCATTCATGAACTATAAGAAAATCCAACCCTTTTAGTAAGCTAGGGAGAGTTACGTCGTCGTTAAATATTACACGTAAAGACAGATGATGCGGTGTTTTTGAGTGACATTAGCTAGGTAGCTAGAGAATCCGCCCGTCTCCCTTGCCGGTCCCCGGTTCTCCCCGGTTCTCCCCGGTTCTCCCCGGCCGGGACGTGGCTCAGGAATTAGCCCAGGCAGGCTCTGGGATCCTGGGAGATGCAGGGCGAGTGGGGAGACTGCGGGCCGCGCCAACAAAAACAGGAACGGGGGTGGAGGGGGGACATGTCCAGAGGATGGGAGCAGAATTAGGGCTCTCGGGGGAGCCGGCTACAGACAGGGCCCAGGGCCACACAGCGAGGTGCTCCGGTTCTGCGAGGGGGAATGTGGAGACGCGCTCATGCTGCATAGACGAGAAAAGCACGCAGGGGTGGTCCAGCATCGGAGCCGGCCATTTATTTAGCCTACACTTCTGTCCGCAAAGACCAAACATGGCAGGAAGCCGAAGCGATGCCTCTTCTGAATCATACCAAGTGCACCTTTCATCTCTGCTCTGCACTTTAGACACAGAAAGAGATTCGTAACGGCTTTCTGAGTTATCCGTAACCTCATCTGTTCTTAGCAAGGCTGAATTTTACTGTGGGAGAAATGAACCAGGCTTATGTTAATGCCTGGCTACACAGCGCCGTATGAATAAGTTACCGATCTGTCATTAAAGTGAGTTATTGCCTGTTTGGTTACATCTGGAGGTCAAGACCTTGGCATACTTCCATATATCATCTTTTTTTTTAGGCCAAAATATACTAAAAAAAAAAAAAGTGTGCCGACAATATGCACAGCAGTTCCACCCAGAGCATTTAAACATTGTTTATCTGGCTCTACATCTTATAAGATCTGACACCTGCAGTTTATTGCATCATAGGTGCTGCCCCCTTGTGGTCACATCATGTTTGGCGCTCTGATCGTCCCGCGGGCCTGTCTCATGATGAGGACGCGCGGGACTTCAGAGTCCAGTGGCTTCACGAGCGCAGATTAAATCTCATCATGTCAGATGCACTCCAGTGAACACAATGCGTCTGTTATTTTGCCGTTACTGATGCTTGTTCTGTTGATAAATGTGCTCAGGGTGGAGAGCCGAATACTTAATTGCATTAAGGTACCAGCAATTTGTCATTTGAATGTCAGGGCTGGTGTTTAATTTCCGCATGACAACTGACTAGGGTCTATGAAAACATGCGACAGGTTTCAGGGTCGGCCACTAGATGGCAGTGTGGTTAACTAGCTTGATGGCGGCCAAGCCGGTCCTGAAGCACAGTGTTAACTTGCTACTGTCGTCTCCCTGCTCGTCTGCCATGAGCCGCTTGGCCTTGCAGTGTAAATGGAAAATCTGGTCATTAGGAGATGGTAGCTATACAAGCGGGGCGGAGGGGTAGTAATGCAAGAGGTCCAGTAACACCAGTGCAGGTAATATGAGGTGAGCGACAGGTTGCTGTGAACCCATTGTGTGTTGAGCAGATCGACTGAACTACAAGTCCTCGCAAAGCATAATTACGTTTACAAAGCAATTACTTCTTAGCTACTCAAATCACGCTCAACATACAAAGTATCAAATGGTAAAAAAAAACAAAAAAAGATTTGGATCCATTACTCTGTGCTGTTTGAGTTCTGTGGAAGAAAGAGTTGAGGGAGAAGAAAGTAATAAATCCCACCGACCCCACCCACTCGCCGCCCCAACCTCCCCAGGGCTCATTATCAGCCATGTGGAAATATCCAACGTGGGCGGCTCGTTTCCATGGCTCCCGGTGAGGCGAGGAGAGAGCACAGTGCTGCTGCACCTCTGTCGTCGGGGGTGATCTCTCCCCACCAACACGCGGCCCCACGCTCCGCCCCCCCCCAGCCACATGCATCCCACGTAGTGTCTACGGCACGTTACTGAGGGTCCTCCGCATCGCCACGGGTAACTGGGACGTGGAAAATCCCGGTTGCTCTGCAAGGAATTCCCACAATTCGTGGCCGTACGATGGAGGTGGAGAAAAGTCCCAGGAAAAGGCTCAGCAGGTCAGACGGTTGCGAATTTGGAAGAAATCCGGGGGAATTCCGACAGGAGGTGGGAGATGAGAGGGGAAGGGGAGGGTGAGGCAGCACTCGGGGGGGGATCCGAACCCCAGAACCGATGAGTTTCTGTGACTCTCGAGCGGGCTACCGCACAGACGTTCCCACATGGTACAATTCAAATTATGCCCAGGCATTTAACCACCGTCATCTGCGTGAGCACGAGCACAGAGCAGCCTCTGCACGCTGTAGGGATCAGCAGTGACCAGAGTCCTGCTTCTAGGAGCCTGATATGAACTGTCCTAGCCGTGCACTTCACACCTGCACTTAATGTCTCCCTGTCCTTTTGAAGGTCACTTGATGTCATCCTCAGATTCATGAGTCACTGTTAGATAAGTTAACGGTCTCTGGTATTAGAAAGTCACTTCCACCCTCCACCTGGCTGGTTTCTGCTCGTTCCCAGTGTCTCCTGCTTCACATTGTTCTTGTGTCCTGCTGTCTTAGAAACTTTGAACCTGGAAGCAACCAGCCTTCTGCCAGCAGAACCACGGTAAAAAAAATCAGATTTTTAAGATATACAGTGGTCTCAATTTTTTCCAGAGCTGTATTATGCACACACACACACACACACACACACACACACACACACACACACACACACACACACACACACACACACACACACCCTGGAAGCACGAGACACCAGCACTGCCTTCTGAGCAAACAGGCCGCTGTCTACCAGTGCCACAAATGTCATGTTATGATCACCAAGATAACAAGGCGGAACGCTGGAACAGACACACTTTGCAAATATTTCCATTTTTATCAAGCATTTCCGTACTACTGGTCAGACCACACAAGACTATGCAAATCTGTCATATTCACAAGCTCACCGCATGAGTTAATCAGCAGACAGTGCACAGAAAAAGGCTCTTTGCAGCAAAGCAACACGATCAATGGCAAACCAGCCCCATTGTGCCCCGGCTGGTGCAACGGCAGAGGTTCAGATTCACTTCCGAAAGCCCCTAGAGAACGAACCGAGGAGCTTATGGAAAGGAAACCTGAAAATAACTCTGGAAAGGAGAATGAGAGGAGGTCCTGGAATAGGGCCGTGCGGGTCACTCAGAAAGATGCTCACTGTTGCTGGACAGCTGGAAAAACAGCAGATGCTGGCTGAATCTCCCCGGGGGGGGGGCTCAATATGGCTTTGCGTTACTGGTGTGGCTGCACCCAGACGCCTCACTGGGAGCCTGTCAGGAGGACGGACCCTCTCTGGATGGGGAAAGCTTACTAAGCACCCCCCCACAACTTCATGAACCTGCACAGAACTACCATCAGCTAATCCACCACACCCCTGGGTCACCTGCCCTTACCTCTGCCGAGGTTTTACTCGTGCTCTCGGAAGCGTACCGTCGCAGATTTTAATGCAGGACCCGTCTACATCCAGAACGTTTGAGCTGATCTTCCTCAGGAGGGTCCCCACCCACCCCCTGCTGCGGGCTGTACCATGTGGCCCCCGCCAGCGTGCCCATGTCCCTCGCCGACCCCCTCGCCTTTTGATGTTCCCGTGCCTTGCTCCAGGCACTTTCTCATTTATCCGCCGCTTTTTGAATCCCGGCCCGGCCCTTTGAATCACCGGAAAATGGCTCTTTGATGATCCCTTTCTTTGCTTTTCGGGAGGGGGGGGGATGATATATGCATGTATTTTTAATTACAAGTGAGTGCTCATTCTTTTTTGAAGTCATTTGATTTCAGGTGCTTGATTCTGTGAACTGAACAGGTTCGTTTGTTTTTTTTAATCTCAGGACTGTGAAAAAATTCTTATGAATTTGAATGTGAAAACAGGAACCAACGGTAATTCTGAGAGAGCGACAGGAACCTTGTGTCCCGCCGAGATCTGAACTCGTATCGCGGGATTCGGAGTCCAGAGTTTCACGCACCCCCTCATTTCTGAGCCGACGGTGCCGACCTTTCTGAGGATTCCCGGATGCCAGGACAACAACGGACCAAATGCCGGATCGCGGCCTCTTGGGAAGCCCATCGGGAGTGCCAGGGCGATTGTATCATCAGGAATATACCCCGATCCTCCACAATCTCTCATTTTCCCAGTAACCATCTTTGTTTTCCATTAACAAAATGTCAAATTTATACACAAACCTGGACCTCCCACAATACTATGGTCACGTCAAATAAATATTGAATAATTGCACACAAATCTGAGCCCTTTAAAGTGAACATTCTGATGAAACGAAAACAAAAAGGACACTCTCCGCTCACGTAGCGCTTGTTGCTAACCCCGCTTGCGATGCTGAGCGGGGAGTGGATTCCGACAGGCCCTTGCTGTAAGCGCACAGAGCGCTGCAAGTGACCGAGGGAAGGAAGCGGTTTGAACACCGAGGCCCCGGAGAGAAGCATCCATGTTGTCTGCGGACATTGGGACTTAGAAAACACGAATGAATGAAGGGTGGTAAATGAACAAACCGAGGCCAATTAGGAGCCCGCTAACGAACGGCTGTGCGCTGGGGACAGACAGAGCGGGCTCTTGTTAGTGGGATAGCAGTGCCTATGCAGCACCAAGCTGGCTTGGGGGGGGGGGGGGCTGTGCATCGCTAATAGGCCGGACTTTTTCTCCCCCCGCACAAAGGGCCGACACAGCGCCGGAAGGCTCCCTGGCAAGGATTAAAGAGCTCGAGGCTTCCTGCGTACACACCCCCACGCCCCCCCCCCCCCAAGCACTCCCCGGAACTGGGACGGCCAGGGGTTTACTCCTTTGGGACTCGCCACTCAACACCTCACAGAGCAAACACAGCAAACATGACAAAGAGACAGGAAGAAATGGATGATGGGATCATGCCGGGTTACTGAGGAGCAGAAGAAGGTGGGGCGGGCCTGTCAGTCTGAGCGAAGGCCCGGGTCACGCACACACACCCGCTCAAGCCTGACAGCCTGTCCCCAGGCCAGAGAGGTGGGTGAGAAATGAGCAATGGCACATCACGGGCATTTAGAAGACAGTGAACTGTGATTTCACTCTAACATTTATTAGATCTAATCACACAAAGGTACAGAATTAACCAGAACAGTTATCTACAAAAAGGCATCTACTCAGGACAGGAAGAATCTAAGGGAAGCTAAGGGGGCTGCAATTCAACAATGGCACTTTGAGGACGACTATATGTACATTAACAGTACATGTCACTCTGTGAAAGTCACACAGTAACAAAAATGACAAAGATAAATAATCTGAGATCTTATTAATATATTACGGAATTGCATACGTAAAACAGGAGTGGGAAACGGGCTTTATCTGGGGTCCATGTTGGGTTTCGGAGTGGACGCACCGCGGCGGAGAGCGGGCCAGCTCACGGACATTGTTGAATTGCATTTCACTGGCAGACAGAATGGGGAGGGGGCTCAGGGGTGGGAAAAAACACGTTTTTCAAAGAGGAGACAAAAGGTGCAGGAACTTAGAGCGGGCGTGATCAAAGCATCGTCAGGTGTGGGGGCTTCAAAAGGATGCACCCGACGGGTCTCTGGGTCCGGCTTTGCTGTGCCGGGGGGCATCTTGGGGGGGGGGGGGCATCGGAATTATCACTATATACAGCACCGACGGCCAGTGGTGGGTCTGGGCTCCTGCGTCACCTTCCATTCCCCAGAGAGCATCGTGAGAACGGCCGGGAGTCAGGGTCTCTTGTGAGAGAAGCTGGATCCAAGACAGGGTCACAGCAGGCGGGGGGGGGGCGGGGGGCACTCTGCCAACAACATCTTTTACTTGCCCCCTTTTTTTTTTACTCTCCACCGCTTCTTAATTTGAAATTAGTCACCATCAGGATTACTTGGGCAAAAATACATAAAAGGCTCGCTTTTTTATACAGAATAAAGTGCATTAAGTAAGCATTTGGGGCTGTGATGGTTGGCACTGGTCTCCGGGGTCGACAGAGTCCTCAGCGATGCACTGAGCACACAGAGAGATACATCACACTCCAGAAATACCTGAGCTCGAGCGGACGTCCGCAAAGCTTTCCTCAGTGTCATGGCGGGGCGAGGGGCTCGCGGGGGTCGCGGGGGCCGCCTTCCGGAAGGCCGGCCCGGCGCGGGGCGGGCGCGGGGGGAGGGAGGCAGCAGCGTGCTGTTAGGGCTGGTGATGTCCCCCTCTCCTACGAGAGTCAAGTCCGCCACGTGCTCGCCCTCCACCGTCTGGATGACATCACGGGCCCAGGGTGGGGCCTTGCAGTCCGCAGTGTGGGGGATGGGCGAGAGGGGAGGTGAGAACGTGGCCCCGGGCCAGGGACCGGCAGGGGGCACAGGGGATCTCTGGCCAGTGGGGGGGTCCGGGGGCGTCACCGCGGACGAACGGGGAGTCCAGGCTCTGGGATTGGTGGCTGGCGTTGAGGGCGGCCCTGTGGGCCCCGGCGGCGCCGTTTTCGGGGCCCCGCCGCGGAGTGGAGCAGGCAGGCTCCGGCACCAGGCGCAGAAAGTCCGGCAGCACCAGGTCCTTCTTGTTCAGGAGGCCCCGCTGGTCGTCGGCCCGGTGGCTCTGAGCTTTGGAAATGAGCTCGAAGAACTCTGCGGGGGGGGGGGGGGGGGGGGCACATAGACCATCAGCCACCAATACTCATCCAACCAACCCCTGATTCCCAGCTAAAATCCAGTGCAGTAGTGCAGGTAAACGAGCTCACAGGCAGCTTGGCAGGACTAAGAGGAGAGGAGGTTAGTGAGAGCTGAAGCGAAGCTGTGTTTCTGTACGGTGTGGGTAGGGGGCGCCGTTTACCTTCAGCTTCATCTATATTAATCTGTTTCTGCTTTCTCTCAGGACGTGCCTCCCCGCGCAGGGCCCTCACAGAGCTGGGCTTCCCTGCCGCTTTCTCATCTCCCTGGATGGCGACAACGAGAATATGCAGCGAGGTGAGGGGCCGGCGGGGGAAGCGGCATGGGGGGGTCCATACGCGCCTGTCTCCCAGGTCCCAACGGCCCCCCAACCATTCTAACTACTGACGGAGGGAGGCCTTTCTAAATTGCTTTTGAGTCGGTTAAATCCAGCCACAGCAACAGGCGGAATGCACAGGTACACAAACACACACACACACACACACACAGATACAAGCACACACACAGACCCACACACACAAACACACACAGAGATACACACACAAACAGATTATAAGAGGTCTAAAAGTACCGGCCCGTGACATGTTTATAATCCATTATTAAATCTGGCCCACAAATCGATCACCCATCTCTGTAACGACATTCCACTTATCTGCACAGGCAAGCTCGGCAAATTACCCTGCCGGCAACTCCCCCACCCCCCAGGCCAGCCAGGGCTTCCGCATGCGTTTCCTTATTTTCTGTACAGTTCAGTAGTCGGCCTTTTTGACAATTTGTGCTGATTTGTCCTCACTATTATTTTAACAATAAATCCAAGATTCTACTTCCTTCGTAATTCCATTAATAATTAAGTTCCCATGGCAACTGTGATCTTTTTTTCAGTGAAGTTAAAAAACATTTGGATTTATATTATCAAAATAGTCAAATAATCGATTAATAGAACTGAATCAGGATAGAAATGAAAGATTTACAATGTATCTTTAATTTTTACTAATAACAGCAATTGAATCGCCTTGTGGGCAACGATTCACAGCCCTAACACAGAGATACACAGACACACACACACACACACACAGACACACACACACACACACACACACACACACACACACACACACAGGCGCGAGGCAGCAGCGCGATGCAAGGGAAATGGAGCCCAGAGGGGGTGAGTATAAAACAGGACCATGCGGAACACAGGAAGGACCCCACCACCACCACCAGGAAGACGACGTTCCCTTACTCCTGCTGCTTGACCTTTGGGCGCCATGTGGCTCTTCGATGGGATGGGCTTCTGTTTATCTGCTGGAAGAAGGAGAAAGGGAGGCGAACGCTGAATGGACCGGTGGAGAACGCTTGGTCAGCGGTACTGAGGGGGAGGAGGAGAAAGGAGGGCGGATGGTGGATAAAATGGGTGGAGGGCGATTGGTCAGCGGTACCAGGGGGAAGGAATAAAAAGGAGGGGAATGTGCATCAAGCTCTGACCGGAGCCAGAACCTCCATGCAGAACTGCTGTGCGTCACGCGGGCCGGTCAGAAGACCCACCTCGGGGTGCGAAAGTAAAATCCGTGTGGCTCCGTGGGAGCCACCAAATCCTGTTACCTGGGAAATAGCCCCCGCCCCCGCTCAGAGAGGTGGCACGTCTCACACTGCGCCGGAGATGGCAAGAGGGGTTGTACCTTTGATCTATGTGCTAAAGCCACGCTCATGAAAGGTTAACCGACGTCTGAGACACAGGTAATTCAAGGCTGCCCTGGTTGGCTGACAAACGCCTGCCCTGATAGGCTGAGTAACGGCCGTCCTGATAGGCTGAGTAACGGCCGTCCTGATAGGCTGAGTAACGGCCGTCCTGATAGGCTGAGTAACGGCCGTGCTGATAGGCTGAGTAACGGCCGTCCTGATAGGCTGAGTAACGGCTGTCCTGATAGGCTGAGTAACGGCCGTCCTGATAGGCTGAGTAACGGCCGTCCTGATAGGCTGAGTAACGGCCGTCCTGATAAATAATGGCCATGGACAGGCTCAGGGCCCCCCCCCCCCCCCCCCGAAGTGCAGACATGCGGAGAGACGGCTCCCTGCTTACCTTTTACAGCGGTGTGGTCTGCTACATCCAGCACCACACGCAGTCCATCCAGGTTGGAGATGGGCAGGCCCAGATCCAGGGGCTCCCTCTCGCCACTCTGCAGGGGCAATGTGGTGGTTACCGCAGTGGTGGCTGGACACCACAAACACATCAGTGCAGTCTTTACGCGCCTTGCATTTTCAGCGCGTCGTGCCACTTACGATTTTGGCCACCAAGTCGTTCAGCTGGAGGCCGTACTTGGCGACGACCGGCCGCAGGACTTCCGTGACCGGCTTGGTGGGTTTGGCCTTCAAGCCAACTGACCGGTTAATGGGTACAAGGTCCAGTCTGGATGAAGAGAGAAGGGATTTGGGTGAAGCATCCATCATTAGATGCAGCCATGTAGGACTTCCTTGCTCTGGTGGCTTGGGAGTACCTCCAACTGATCATGTGACCCATTACATCACTAAGACATTTGCCATTTACTTCTCTGCTAATGATTTTCTTGTTCAGCAAATATTCAAGGGAAACTCCTTCAAGGAAAATGTCTTAAAAACACTAAGCACTCGATTTTCTGTGTGTTCCTAGTGTCCCAGGCAGCTACATACACGCCATTTAACCTGCAATTACCTGAACAAAGTGCGTTTCTCTAAGCGCAGGTCTCGGGAACTCAGGGTCATGCAGTCTTGGTCCAGGACCAACGGCTTTTGGAGGGGGAAAAGGCAAGGGGGCGTTTCTGAGTGATATAAAGGCTTCATTTTTGTAGAAAAAAAGGAATTATTTGAAGAGGAGCACCAGCAGAGATGCAGTGCGGATGGGTACCTTCTCGCCCCCCCACCAGAAAGAGGTCCACTGCAGCCAGGTTAATGGACAGCTTCTCGCAGAGGTCCTGCAGCACCTCCCTGACAGACGTGCCGGGCCGAACTTGCACGGTGCAGCAGGTGCCGTCCGGCAGGTTGACATTGCACTGCTGTACGGATGCCGAGCCGCGAGAGGCGTCGGCCTGCAGGGGGCGACGGGAAACAAAGGCAGTCAGTCTGACCTTTCCATGGCCTGCCCATCCTCCTCAGTCTTCTGGAAGGTTCCCCCAGTCCCCCCAACACCCAAATAGTCCCCCCCTCCCCCCAAGCCCACCCTAAATCACAGAGCTGGAGGAGGTGCGACTGTCAAGCACTCTACTGACAGGGCTCTAGGGCGTGTTCAAAAGAAAAGAGGCATCTCTTGTTCTTCATAGGAAACCTAATATCCCTTCTTAACAAAATACATGCAGAATGCCTCTTCAGACAGTGGCTAAAATATCCACTTCCTGTTTATTCAAACATTACACAGATACAGAGCGGCAGGCACTGAAACACACAAGGCATCCATACAGAACTTGACATCATCCTAATAATGAAGCCACCAGCAACCCCCTGAAACCTCCTGGCCAGCAACGCTGCCTTTACCTAAAGCTTCATCCGATAGACTGGAGAGTCCAGAACACCAGGCACAACGAGGTTCTAAAACCGTGCTTTATTTCCGCAGCGGGTCAGGCTCAGGACGACGGAACATGCAGAGAGCGGGAGCCGCGCCTGAGCATCGCACCGACATGCCCCAACAGCACCTACTCACCTCGGCCTTGCCCCCAGAACTGCCAGTGCCCAGCTCCACACTGGCGCCGGACGACAACGAGCCCTGCGATTCCCGTCTGGCGTTGCCGCCGGTGAAATCTGTCGGCAGGACACGTTCAGGAACAGAGCAATTAAACGCACGCTTACCGGGCCCCCATGCCCTTTAAGACTCCCATTCCGGTCCTCGGGGATCCACAGTCCACGTTTTCACCCAACTGGGAGCTGAAAGGGAGCAAAAACGTGGACCGACTCTGGGTCCCCGAGGACCGGACTGGGAAACACCACTTTAAGAAATCCGGGCTCGATGCGCTCGACTCACTGTAGCTGTAATCCGTCAGCTCCCTCTTCTTGGGCCCTTTCCCGAAACTCCGATTGCGGGACCAGGAGAAGAAGAGCCCCTTCTTCTTATCGCCATGGTCCTCTCGGCTGTCGTCGTTGGCCGGCCGACCCGCCTTGGTCCTCTTCTCATCCTACCCACAAACCCTGTTAATCAGTGCTGGGACGGCCCACTCCAGCCCTAAGAGCCCTCCCCTCTGCAATCCTCCTTGACCTCTCACCCTGTGCTGTTTGCTGTCTCACCCCCAATGGATGCTTCATGCCTAATCTCCCCTCGGGGACTAATAAAACTCGTGTTTCAGTGCGTCTCTGGGTTGGGAGCCTCTCCCTACAGGCCCGCCCTCTCCCGCAGCGTCAACCTCGGACACGCAGGGAGTTTTTCTGCCTGCTTACGTAAGGCCGTATTAGGAAATAGGGCTCCGTCAGCCGGAATCACAGGTTAGCGTGAGCGGGGCCGAACGAAAACCTCAGATGCTGTAGACCTTGAGCAACGCTGCCGGTGTAGCCCAAGGGAAAGGAGGACCAATTCACACCCACACCTCCAGTGGCCTAGAAGACGAGCGTGGCACTTGCCCCTGCAGGGACCCAAGCCTGCCAGCAGGGTTTGACACCCAGTTATGGATGCCAATCTACAGTAAACGCCACGCCACAAACACAAAGCGTTTACGGATGGGCCTGAGGCAGGGTAGCATGTCACCGGAAAGCCCCGAGGCTCCTTCTGACCATCCCGGATCGCAGGTGACAGCACGACGCCCACATGGCGCGTCCCAGTCAGGCATCGAGGCACTGCGAGCGAAGGCCTCTGCCCATGTAGGGGTATCCTGGGAATTCCTTAATATGCCACATGGGCCAGTTGCTGCTGCTTCACATTTCCTCAAGATCTGTCAGCTCACGAGTAAACTGGCACCAAGCTCGATGGATGGGTACCTTCTTGGGCGTGGACAGGTTGGAGCGGTCGGAACTGGTGCTGTGCTTGGACGTGGGGCTGCTGGGGATTTGGTAGGGGTCGGGGAGGGGTCGGCCCTCCACCTCGGCCAGCATGCACTCTTGGTACAGGAAGGACTTGAGGAAGCGTGTGTAGCTGTCGAACTTCATTAGGTTGAAGATCTGCAGAGTAGGGGGAAGTGGAACGGGGGGGTGGGCGATTACAGGGTCAATAGAGAGCCGCGTCACCTCCGCTGAAGGGAAGGTGGCCTGCCCCAGAGAGATGCTTAATGTGTTTATTCATACAGCGTGACGCGTTCTCATACACAGAGACAAACCAAACTGAGCTGAAGAGTAATGAGTAACAGCAGCACTGTTTGCAGAACTGACAAATATAGTAGGCGAGGAGGGGAAGAGAGAGCAGGCACCTCGCTCTGCGGCCTAATAGGCTGCCCAGCGCTAATGAAGCAAACCACACTCTGGTGGGAATGCGCATCACGCAGACCTCGCCCCCCACCTGCAGCTGCTGCTCTTTGAACATGTCAGGGCGTGGGGCGTTGAGGATGTCGTCCGCCAGCTGGGCCTGGCTGTCAATGTTGACTGGCGTGGTGGCCTTGCTGGACAGGAAGCTGTTGTAGATCTCGCGGGCTCGCTGGGACAGCTGGGGGACAGGAGCAAGGCCATGTCAGCAATGCCACTGAGATAACAGCACTGAAAACAACCTTATCTCACTACCTGGGCGACCTCATCCATTTCCATGTAGGCATGCAGTGGCAGCGCGGCCCCATCCTCATGCTAACATGGCATCCATGCTACCATGACGCCTATCATAGCACCCATGCTAACTGACCCCTATGCCAACATTGTACCCATTCTAATGTAGCACCCATGCTAACATGACCCCTATATGCCAACATTGTACCCATTCTAATGTAGCACCCATGCTAACATGACCCCTATGCCAACATAACACACATTCTAATGTAGCACCCATGCTAACATGACCCCTATGCCAACATTGTACCCATTCTAATGTAGCACCCATGCTAACATGACCCCTATGCCAACATAACACCCATTTTAATGTAGCACCCATGCTAACATGACCCCTATGCCAACATAACACACATTCTAATGTAGCACCCATGCTAACATGACCCCTATGCCAACATTGTACCCATTCTAATGTAGCACCCATGCTAACATGACCCCTATGCCAACATAGCACCCATTCTAATGTAGCACCCATTGTAACATGATCCCTATGCCAACATTGTACCCATTCTAATGTAGCACCCATGTTAACATGGCACCCACACTAATATGGCCCCTATGCTAACATAGCACCCATGCTAATATTGTACCCATGCTAACGCTAATGCCTCCTTACCTGCTTCTTGTCATTTTCTGGCACATGGCTGAAGAACTCGCAGGCCTGCCAGAACAGAATGTTCTCCTCGCTGAACTCCTTCTTTAGAAACTCCTGTGGGGATATATCTGGAGTTGTGGCCAGGGTTCAGAGCTTGGGGTCCAGAGGTGAAGACTTTCGGGAGGGGGTACTTACGGAGAAGTACCGCACGCCCACGGGGTCGGCGAGCAGACGCTCGAAGCAGACGGCCCAGCTGGGGACGCGGCGCTCGGTGTGCCGCCGGTGGCTCTGCACGCTCGGCAGGCTGGCATTGCTGCTCAAGCTGTTCTCGCTGCCGCAGCCCTGCAGGTCGGCGCTGTTCAGCTCTGTGGGGCATGTGCAGGACGCTCTCAGGAGGGGGATGCCGCCAGGCTCACTCGGCCACGATAATGCCCGGATTCTTCAACAGCAAACTTATCAGGACTCAGACGACAATGGAGGGGCGGCATTGAATGGTAATGGTGCCCCCCCCCCCCACCCCCAGAGAGAACAGGCCACCCTAATCAGCCTTTCGGGAACAAGCTGTGTGTGCTGCAGTAATGAGATTGAGAGGTGTGATCCCCCACTTGGCTGGCATCTTTAATTTAGGTGGAATGTGGTCTGCCTCCTGAGCCTGCGTGGAGGCATCTCCGCCAGGTTCCTCAGAGGACCAGAGAAACCTGGGAGCTTTATGACCCCAATCCCCTACGGAAAAGTGAAACATTGAAATCCCGCGTCTCCCGAGCTTCCTATACGGCCATGATCTTCGCCGCTGGGGAAACACTGAGCGTCTGATCCTTACAAAGGTGCTCCAACGAGGCCCCTCCGCTCGCCGTGGGCACTGCCGGCTCGGCTTTCACAGCCAGGGACAAAGGAGCTCTCTGTCTGCAGCCTGGAGCTGGGAATGGCCCTGCCTCTTCACGTCGGCACACTTTACACGGACGTGTTTGCAGAACATTCTCGCATCTAACCTAAACCAATCTGCGTGAACCGCAAGGCCTCGTCTTAACAGCGGAAACGTTTCGCGGCGTCTGGACGCCGGCTGCCGAGGAACGATGAAAACCTCTGAGCTACGGAATTTTGGATTTAGCTCTCGCAGACGTTAGACCTTGCGAAAAGACCATCGGTCTTACCCGGGTACAGCTGGTAGAAGCCTGTGTGCCACCGGGTCAGGTACTTCAGCCCGACTGGAACCCACGTCCCGGGATCCATGGCGAGCCCATCAAAGAGGGCAGAGGCCCCCCAGGGAGGCTTTGGGGTCCATACGGCGGCTCATAGCGAGTGGCAGAAAGCGGATATGCAGTCCGGCACAAAGCCTCTGGCGGCTTCGTATGAATAATGGAAGCCAAAGGGAGGGGGGAACCAAAGATGCCTTTGGCAAGTGGGGCCCTGCAATATTGATGGCCTCAGGAGAGACCACTCGAGGGGGGGGGTCTCGAGCGGGACCACTCCATACCTCTCTGACGACATGGGAACACAGCAGGGGAGGCCCTAGAGGTCTGCTGCCTTTCCTCGCAGTTTGGGACATCCCCACCCAACCCCGCATAGATATTCCGGCCCTGGCTCTCCCATGCAAGGAGAAGCCCCCCCTCCACCCCTCCCCACACAGAGGTGACGCCTCCCTCAGCGTGACACGTGAGGCCTGGCCTCATTCTCATGTAAACAAACAAGCGACTGGCCATTGAAAAGAGCGAGGGGGCGACGGGGCCTCGCCCACCCCCCCACTATCCAAGGCCGCACAGACGTCCCGCGGGTGGTGAAGGTGACACTTACACCCGATCAGGCTCCCAAAGCTCAGCCCTCACATCTTTTGTTCCCCCGCCCCCCCCCCGGGGGGGTTGAATTGTGAACGTAGAACAAACATTCACACCTTGCACGGGGCATTGTGCACATGCTAATATGGAGGTGCTGGTGGGTGTAGTGGTGGTGTTGAGGGGGGGGTAACAAAAGTTGTGAGAGGCTGACACAGAGCATAAATGCAAAGCCTTCCACAAAGACGCAATGCAGCCTGACGCACAAACCCATGGAGATCGTTCCCGGTCAAAGCGCCAGGACACCAGCCCAGCTTAGCAGCCATGACGCCGATCCCGGGCTAATCTGAGGGCAGCTTTCCTGCTCAGTCATAGAACTGAACAAAAGAAAAAATTAAGCTCTGGGGTGTAATGTGATACCCAGGCAGGTGTGACACCCTCCTCCCCAAAACACTTCACAGGGACAGCAATACCGTAAAACAAGAGGCTTCATATCGAGTGGTGGCTGCGGCTGAGTGTGGGGCATCGGCGACGATGGCTGCTCCATGTTAACCCCCCCAAGGACTGTTAGTGGAAATGCGGTGGGTGTTAGTATAGGAGAGCAAAGGCTTGGCTTACCTCCATCGGAGAGAGCAGCAGACTGTAAGAAAACACAGAGAGACATGAGTGAGAGGGGGGCCCTGCGAGCCCACAGGGCGAGCACAGTCTCTGGGGGGGGTGCGGCGTTCGCCACTGGCATGTCCTGGGCCACGCCGAGTGTTTTGCTCATGCAACGGAAGCTCCTTTCGCGCTGGAAAGCCGGGCTGCGTCTGGACCATTGCCTCCACCCAGCTGTTGCCACCTCAGACGGAAGCTCCGCCCAGGAAATCCCCCCCCCCCCCCACCCCAGGACGTTAGGCTGCCTGACACACAGCACTCATTGACCACTGAGGATGGCTTGCTGGGGATTGTGGGAAAATTCTAGCTTTCAGTGAAACAGCTCGATGCTAATTAAGACTAAAACTAAACCAACTAATTCCTAAAACAGGGGCACCAGTAGTGATTCAGAATTATGTTCAGGTTCTGTCATGCTCGTTAGACACTCATTAAACATGTTTTTCAGGCATTATAACAAACCCCCTACAATAATGAAAGTGCACTGAAAATCCCACGCCATAATTATATGTTATTTACTGTTACACTAACAGGGAAGAGCAGATGCAGGGCTGCCTGTGAGAAGTCACGTCTGTCCAAGCCGGGTCCCCAACACGCACTGAGGAATGTGCTGCCCAACATCACCCACCAGGATGTGCCCAGGGGTGCCAGGCTATCGGCTCCTGATCAGTCCTGAGGGATTAGCTGGCTCCTCCTCAAGAGTTACACATCCACCACTGTGACGAAAACCCCTGCCAAAATAACCAGCTCTTTAAAATGCTAAAAAGACCCCCGAGAATCCCACACGCCCTGCCTTTATTAAGGTGAGATGGCAGGACACATGACCCCCGTCCGACACCCTCTCCCCATTTCACAGCTCTATGTGCTGTCCTCGTCGACCTCAAGAGGATACCTGGACCATGAGGCTCGGAGCGGGGCTGGGCCGCTTGGCTTGGGTCGGCGGAACAAACGGTCCATGATCTTCAAATCCCCCCCCCCAGAAGTTTCTGGAGAGAGATGGATGAGCCCACGTGGGCGCTGGCTCCCATAGGCACTTCTATTCGCATTCGTCTAATCTGTTAAACACAACAACCCGAAAACAAACAGCCTCCGTAATAAAGGCGATCACCACATCCAAACCCCCCCCCCCGGAATAAAGTCATCTGCTTCATGAGAGCGGCATGACCGCGAGGGCTCGGAACCACGGGCCAGTAAATTACAGCATGCGGAGCGCTTTGAAGGGCATAAATAATGCCTCGACCTGAAACGGCGGTCGCGCTGATTTTCCACTCAGAAGCAGCTGCTCCCCATATGATGCTGGCCCCCGGACTCCGGTGAGACTGAACCGCACCCGCGAGCGAGGGAAAGAGACAGGATCATGGCTTTGGGGGGGAGGGGGGATGCCATGATGCAGCAGGACCCCATGACAGAGTGATCGCTGCTCGACAGGAGGCTTCAGTTCAGAGCCCGCCCTTGCCCTGGTTCAGGCTCCGCCCACATGGGCGGGGCATACAGGCCCACTCGTGTCTGCCTCCGGTCTGCAGACAAGACAAACCAGGGGATTGCTGTCTGCGCGGAAGCTGAACCCACAAGCTCCTGCAATCTCCCTGAATATCATTTCCACAAAAGCTGAATCACAACAATTTTCACGGTAATTACAAAGATGGGATAGTTTCTGTGTTACGTATGAGCTGTTATATTCACTTCCCGGCCCGTGACTGTTATTCATCCCGCTTGTCAATAGGTAAACAGAAAAGACTGCTTGTCGTGAGGATCTTCGCTGAGCCATTGTGCCTGGTAGCTACGCTGCACCTAATAGGCTAAATCCCTGTGAATGTACAAATTTATTGATTTTGTCTTTATTTCGGTAACTGTACTCAGTTCAGGAATGTGGTTAGCACACCCCGGACAACCCTAGCCCATCCTAGCCCAGATCCTTTTGTCAATAACTGCCACAATTACATGAACGCCGAATTCCATCCACCCAGTTTAATCTATCATCCTTTAACCACTCTCCTAGTAAAGGGTCAAGGAATGCCTGAAGCCTCCTTAAGCAAACACAGGTCGTGGGGCAAGGGGCACTCTGGTGGGGATGCCAGATCATCGGAGGGCAAACGCTGAAACTCAATTAAGAGGCAAATGATGTTTTCGCGTGATTAATCAAACCCATGAGGAGCAACGTGTTTTATTAGAGTATAATAATAAAAATAAAAAAAAAGCCAAACATGTCTCAGTGAGGCTGCCAGCGGAGGGAAAAAGCTTTAATGGGGGTGTGGAATGTGCACCCTGAGCAAAACGCACCGCTAGGCGCCTTCCTACCCCCAGATGGGACGCCGCATTAACCTCCGGTCGTGCTCCGCTCCCCCCCAACCACTCGGTGCTCGTCACTCACGTGATCGCCAGAGATGTTAACGGGAAAGGCGTGCCTACCACCATAATTAACGATTCTGCTTGCTTAACGAGCCGGCGGACACGCAGCGCTTTCCCTGTTTCCGGTCGGTCGTGACTAACCCCGTCACGAGCGCGAGGGGCGTGGACGCGCGGTTAGGCGAGGGGAGGAAGCTCGCTCAGCGAGGGCTCGCACCCACTGTGACCGGCGCATTACGGCTTTAAGACGCGTCATAGCTCCTGCCTCCTGGCCCTCGCTGTGATACCTTTGAGAAGAACACTGTGAGATGTGTGGCTCTGTGGGTAAGTATGCCGGGCATGTGATCAGAAGGTTGCTGGTTCAAATCCCATCGTAGCAGAGTGATGTCACCATTGAGCCCCAGAGAAAAGGCCTTAACCCCCCAATTGCTCAAAAGACTGTCTGACCCTGCTTTCAGTTGTATGTTAATCTGAATAAGAGTGTCTGCTAAATCAATGAAAAGGAAATAAGTCCGTTATCAAGTTTTTATACTGAAGGCAGTAGGTGGGACTAGGTGGGAGAGGCCCCTGATATTCCATCCTCGAACAAAATATCCGGCTGCTACAATGCAGTAGAAAACATCCTGCAGCTTTATTGAGGGTGGAATGTTTTATGGTAAAACAATCTGCTTCTGGATCTTGCAGATTATCACCTTATAGCAGGAAAAAAGAAATCAATTCACTTTAATGCAAAGCTGGGTTACTTGCAAATTCATCTTTGCATAATTACGCCTGACCCTTTTCTTCCTGTTACTGACCTGATGTACAGATAAAAGGACTGATAATCTCTCTTTCCTTTTAATTTCTGCATAGATGGTGAGACCAGGCAGACTTCAGTTAAAGAAGCACACATACCTATCTCCCCGTTCTGGGTTTACACAGAGGTTTGTATGGGGTTAATCGCTGTCATTCTTACCAAATCCCAATCGTGTATGTGAGCTGTCCACATTCTGAGAGAAAAAAAAAAGTTAGACGTAATACAAAATGATGAACACTTAAAAGCAAGCGTCCAGAATGTGCAACACATCTTCTAGCGTGTCCCACCCTGATGCAGGATCCTCCACAGAGTTGCCACAACAATGAAAAATCGAATCCATCCCCCGGAAGGAATGTGTTAATGAGACACACATTTGAGGCAGAATTTCAGCCTGACCTGAAACGCAGCTCCACGGATACAAACACAGATGACGGCGTTTAGTCTGAAGGTGCCTAGAAATGCCGTTTTAAACCCACATTTATGAACCACTGCTTTTATAACAGTAAAGTGTTAGCACCTTGACAAAAAGGACGAACCCCAATCGTCGGACAACGCGAGTCATGTACAGTAGAGACTGTGGGAAAGGTGACGGCCACCAGTCCGCTGGGGACGTACTGACTCGAAGATGCCGATGGAGTCGTGTGGATTTTCCAGTGAGACACACAGGAACAGCGGGGCTTTTGAGTCCGCGTGGTCTGACGGAATCGCGTGTTTACTTTTGAATTTGAAATGAACGGTACCTGGCAGCCTCAGAGTCCCCCTGGGAGCCGGCGCTAGGGAGACCTGCCCCCCCTGCTCGTCTGGGCACACTCATGTCGATAATGCGCTGGGACATCAGAGAAAATGTCTCCGCGGGGTGCAAGGAGCTCTGCACGCCTTCGGACGCGAGGCAACCCCTGCGGCTTAAAGACGCCCTTCGCCTCCACGCCGGAGGGCAGATGGGATAGCAGACCATCTGGAAACGGAGCAAACCAGCCAGGCGGCGGACCTAAACGGCGTGCCTGCAGGAGCAGAGCCGGACGGGTAGGTTTCAAGGAAGTTCTACTCACGGTGTTGGGGTTGAAGTAGAGCACTTTCTTGAAAGACAGCCTCTTCTTCAGACTCATTTTGCAGAAGAGAAAGAGGAGCTCGGTGAGGGGTAACGCGGCCGTCCGGGCCCTGCTGAGTGAGAGCAGCGAGCGCACGCTGCCGCCATGCCTGTACAAGCCCGCAGCCAGACCTGACTAGGCACTGACTAGGAAGTTCCATTCTACTCCCGTGTAGTTCCCATAGCAACCGGCCACTGCAGGAAGCCGCCGATTTGCGAGGGATTCGCATGAGGTCATAAAGTCCTCCTCGAATATGAAACCAGGCACGCTCTCCATTCTCATTGGACCCCATTTGTTCCTGTATGGCCCCAGCGTTTTAACCCGGCGTGCGGTGCTGCCGCTATGTGGCGGTCTGGACTATTTTTAGCATCTATACTGTCTGTAGGAATTTCTGCCGGTCAAAGCACAGTTTCCACCGTGAAACTTGGGTGCAGTTAGAACCGCAGCTGTTTCTATCCCTTCTCTCCTGCGGAGCAGTACTTCCAACTAAAGTCGGGCTTGTTGTTTATCAGAACGACCATAACAACAAAATGTACACGCATGTCCATTTTATCACACTTAACACATGTAAAATGGATTTACTTAGACAAGCCGTTTGTTGAGAACACATCCCACGTGTGTGAGGAAGCAGGGAGACTTTTCCGCGGGAGTTAATCAGCCCTTTGGTCTGGAACAATGAGCAGATGTACAAAGGAGAAGCGGCTCACTCCCAAATGATCGTCTCTAGCGTAGCGGACAAGGGCCGCGTTTAATTTCATCCACATGGCTCGGCAGAAATATTTCAGAGTTTCTTTAACCAGCTTCCTGTCTCCAAGAGTTTTTTTTTTATAAACATTTGGCACCTCCCGCTGCTTCAGTAGGAACAGTGGTGTTTTTAGAGGCTGCGTTTCAGCCTTTTACGTCCAGTCTGGGTGGCCGTTTCCCTGAGTTCCAGCCGTTCCTTTAGCAGTCATGGTTCTTTACAGCGCTCTGTCTCCGTGGCCGTTTTCCCGTTCAGTCTAAATAACGGTTCCATTAGTCTAAACAGGGCGTATCGGTGCTCTGGATGGACCTCGCAAGGCCGCTAAACCGTCAGGAGACTCCGTGATGTTATTACAGTGACTGCAGACTGAAGGGCCACGTCTCGATAAGCTGTCACTCAGGTCCATGTGCTCAAGGACGGTCTCCACGGTGACGCACCACCCCCCCCCCGTCTCCCTTAACATGGCCGGCCACTGGCTTTCTGCCGTAGCCTGGGAGATTGGGAAGCCGAACGGCACACTTCACCGGGTCAGACAAAGGGAGCAGCTTGCTGGAAAAAGATGTCAGCACTTGGAGTGAAATATGCATGCAGAGAGTTACGGGCACAAAAGGAAAATTAACGGAGACAATGATGATAATCAGTAAAGGGATTTTTGAGTAATGGGGATATGCATGAGGCTGTACCTAAATGAATGAACACAATAACATAGCATCCATCGCCTAAGTGTTTCTCCTGGAAAGCGTCACGAGGGAGAGGAGCGCGTCACAGGCTGCTCTGCGCTTTGCAAACGGCGTCTAATCCGGGAAAATGCATCATCTCCAGTCAGTGCGTGTGGTGCTGCCCGTGAAACTACCGACTGTCCACAGAGGTCAGAAGATTGCTCAAGATGGCTGAGACTGAAAAGTAGAAAGATCTCTGGTTCAGATTAGTTTTTAAGTGCGCTGGATAGAAATAAACCTCAAAGCAGAACTGAATAGGCAGCTGTATCGTCCACCACGGAGAAACTCCCAGATCATGCCATTCCGTTTTTAAGCCAAATCTAAGATCTAAGACCCCTTGAAGGAAATGCATGTTCAGTGGTGTCCACCCAGCAGTTTGCTGCAATCACTAAATAAACAATTATATGTTTAGGCCAGAGACCTCAAGACAGCAGACAGAGCTTTAAAGCTACAGTTTGCTTTATGTAAGAGATGCTTTTTACTTAGTGAAGTACTCGTTTTTTTTCCTTCCTCTTCTTATTGTGGAAGCAGGAACAGACAGTCCCAGATGGGATAGAGGGTTAAAGGCCTTGCTCAGGGACCCAATTGTGGCATTACTCTGCCTGCTTGGGGGATTTGAACCCATGACCTTCTGATTACAAGCTCAGCAACCGAACCTGCTGAGCTACACACCACCCCCGGTGCGTCCCATTAACCGTGACTCTGACGCTTACACAGTCCACAATGTCTCCATCTACTCAGGCTTTACACTAACTCCCGCCCTGACAGTGTAAGCTTGTGGAGCAAGCCAAGCCAGATGGGCCACGCGGAGACGAGCCCGGGGGACCCCCGACTCCAGGCTTCGCCATCTGGCCTTACATGCACCAGCGGAGGGCTGAAAACGCAGGGTACGGCCGTGGAGCTTAAGGCGGCCGAAGCCCGTCGAGAAGGAGCTACGGCGCTGAGACCGTGGAGCCTAACCAACGCGGATGACGGAACATGAGCTGAGATGGATCTCCCATCCTTTGATAAAGGAGGCTCGGGGGAGGGCGAGATAGACAAGACAACTTATAGATCATTGACAGAAAACAGGGGTCACCACCCTTTTTGAAACTGAGATCTCCTTCACAGCTACTGAGCCATACGAAGGGCTACCAGTTTGATACACTCTTCCTAACAAATATGCTCAGTTTACCTTTAGCTATATATTATTATTAATGATCAATGATACTCATCTATGTGTAGACAATGATCACGTTTATGATTTTATCAACAATGACTTAAGAAGGTGGGAAACATAATATCAATACGGCTTTAAACTAGTTTACTAAACTTATTTAAACTTCATGTATAATAAACATGTTTTAAATGCTTTTTTTATAGATATTGTCATTTTCAAATCTATATAAATGGAAATGTGATTAAAGAAGAATAGCAACAGGATAAAATTACATTTTAGATGCTGCTCACTGTGAATTGTGCCATTTTTAGAACAGGTCCGCGGGCGACTCATGTGGCCCTTAAGGGCACCATGTTGGTTAACCCTGATCTACAGCCATGAGAGAAAGTAAGCACAATTATGGCAGTATTGAAAAGCACAGACATTTAATTAAGCACCCGAAAGCCACCCGGAAAAGGGAGAGAAGATGGGGCAGCATGTCACGTGAAGTCTGTCACCTCTGAGGGCTCGACCATCAAGCATTTAAAGAGCTATTTAAGGAGAAGTACTTTGAAAATGACAATTGCCGTCTTATCTTGGCCGCAGACGGCAAACTACAGCTGTCATCTAATCCTGTGGTGGTGGTGAGGAGGGGGCTCTTCCTCTGTGTCGGGCTCTAAGGAAAGGCGGAGGGCGTGACAGCTGATAAGGCGGGATGGAGCAAATATTCAGGCTGAAGAAGCTCTCAGCGCAAATAGACAGCGGGAGGCGGTTTGGTCGCGGAAACGACGCATGGGTAGATACAAACTCGGACGTGAAACCAGAAAGGCCCTGACGGAAACAGAAAGCTGTTCAAGACTCTCTGAATAAAAGTGCCTTTTAAACACCTTGGAAAAACCGGAATACGTCTCCGACATCATCCTCCTCCACACTCCACTTTTCTCGTGAAATCAAAATAACGGCATGCGGCGAGTAGCTGCAGCAAACCTCCGCCGGTACGGGTAAAGCGAAGGCCGTCACTCACATCCCGCTTTCTCCGAAAACCCATCGACAAACAAGGCCGTCAGGACCAAAGCGGCTCGTCTTAAACCCCGTGGGGGGAAGGAGAAAAAAAAGAAAAGAAAAAAAGAACGCATTAATGCCTTGACAGGATCTGAACACGCGTCGGTGATGTCATCAGATGCTCCAGCGCTCTGGGCAAACTAATGGCTGTGAGTCACGGAGACAGGGAAGAGAGAGAGTGGTCGAGAGCAAACATTAGCACGAGCCCGGTGTGTATAATCCTCTCCGCAAACAGAGGAGCGTTGCGCGGCATCAGGCACTGGACATATTAGCATTTAAATGTGCTGAGCGTGATGCTCCATTTCATGTGGGCCCTGATCTGGCATCATTCTCCGACAGGCACCAATCACCTGTTCCCGCTCTGATTTGCTGCTCCCGCTGTCGGCCCGCTAATTGGATTGGAGAGGATGGGCTTTCTTCTGGCTTTTAAATGAGACGGGGATAATTGACTCTCTTTCACACCCTCTGGTGACCCAGGTGTGGCAGATCGAGCTCGGGACTTTCCCAGCAAGCCATACAGGAGACTGGGATTTGAACCAGTGACCTTCTGGTTTCCAGCAAGGCTTTTTAACCGCTACTCAATCTGAGATTTCATCCTGAAGATCCCAGAAATCCTGATGTGGGGCCACATGTGACATGAGTTTCAGTGGGATCGGCGACAGCTACTGGGAGATAAACAGCGCACACAACATTCCTTAAAAGCAGATGGACATTCAGCTTTAAGAGTGAGCTTCGAACGCACTTTTATATGAAACTTAATCCCTTCACATACCGGTGCACAGACAGCAAGGCTTAGGAAGTCACACAGAAACCACAGCATGGACGTCACTACCAACACCTTTCGTGAAATAAGACAGTAATACTACGTCTGCCCTCCTCCCACAGCGGCAAAGGATAGAACATCACAATGCGGGGGGGGGGGGGGGCATAGCAACCACCTGTTGCTAGGGTATGTTCCCAGTGTCGAGAGAAAGAAGAGAAAGCCGTTGATCCTGTGACCATGGCCAGAGGGAATTCCTCAGTCTCTAAACTAAATGGCATGTCTAGCCCCCCCAGACCTTTGGTGGCACCTGAGTCAGGCCGGTCGACATGACGGCCGCGGAATGCGGATACGGCCCGGGGGCAGAGAGCAGGTCGGCGCGCCCCATGAGGAGTGCTCGTGCAGATCGTGTTCCGCAGCCCTCGGGGCCTTCTGGCCTTCCCGGCTGTGATGCGTCTCGCAGGATGTGTGACTGGAGCAGGATGGGACAGCTCCCAGTACAACATGAGGGCCACCAGTATGACAGCTCCCAGTGTAACTCTAGCTCATGATCTGCTGGTGATGTCTTATAAGACTTCATACGGTACAGAAACACTGCTTTGTTCTGGAAGCTGACGGAAGGCAGTCAGGATGACAGCGTGTCCCAGTGCAATCAGGGCCCGAGATCACAGGGGTTAGGGCATGTAATTAGCCTGCGCCTGCCCCTCTCCCCCCCATCCATCCATCTACAATCCCGGGCACATCCACCGGGGGCATTTAGAGTCCAGACTAAACCATCTTGGTCCCTGAGCAGGTCCACGGTATCGGCCACAGCATCTGTCTAGTCTTCTAACAGAGGCAGTATAAAATTAAGCGAGGGGGCAGCCTCGAGACCTTTCCCAAATGACAGGCTGACCCAGCCAAGGCTGCCGGTGCTGGGGGCTGGCTCTCACCTCCCAAAACGGGTTCCCTGGCCACAATGCTCTCTGAGGCTACCCTCTGCTGTCCACTTGTGGGAAGCACCACGGGGCCACCCGCTCCGCCAGACCGGGGGGCACGGCTCAGCCGCAAAGTTCAGGCGATGGGTTCCACGCGCCAGGTTCTGTCGCCACTCACGCGGAACGACATTAACCAGAGGAGAGCAGAAAGTCGAACAGGAGGAGCCCGCGGGAATAAAGGCACTGGAACCCCATGTGCGTAGCCACGGACCATTTAGTGCCCCGTTACGTAAAGGGGCTCCAGCTGTTAGCGGACATCTGGCCGGCACTGGGCAGCCCCCCCCACCTCACGTGGCCAGGACACCCAAGATAAGCATGATTCTTTAAAGGGAAGCCGATATCCGCGTCTATTAAATAACTAAGTACGCGCCGCCCCGTGGAGCCCGGCGCAGACTGCCGGAGATACCCAAGCGAGAGTGCGGAGGACCAGGAGTGGGAGGAGGACGAGGAGGGGGAACTCACCCCGTCGGAGGTGACGCTCAGCGAGGACTCCATGTCGGCGGGAACAGTGGCCGGCTGGCTGCTCCCTGACAGCGGCTCCATGCGCCTGCAGCAGCGCTGGCTGCAACCCGCTCTCCACGGCGCGGAACAGCGCTCCGCTGCGCTCCGCTCCTTCCCTCCCCGCAGCCGCCTCCCCCTCCCCCTCCCGCTGCCTCCTACACGCCCCCCTCATTCCTATTCCGCCTACTGAGGAGGAGACGGCCACGCTGCGGGGGGGGGGGGGAGGGATGATGATGGCAGAGAGCGTGTGTGTTTGTGTGTGAGACAGTGTGATGTTGTTTGTGAGTGTGTGGTCACTGACGGGTCGGAGTTTCTTTTAAACCTTTATAAGATCCCACACATCTGTCCGTGTCTGTTTGCATACCTGTGTGTGTTGGTCTGTGTAATATCCATGTATGTCTATGTATGTGTGTGTGTGTGTGTACACTCACAGATCAATGCTCATTTTAAGCCCTCGCGTGTGTGTGGTCATTGATCTGTCACTCTGTGTGTGGGGGTCGTGTGTTTGGGGGTGTCACTGCAGAGCCCTCTGGGGCAGGGGGGCTGTTTTCTCCTCCGGCTCCTTCACGCGAGCCCCGCACCCCAGTCTGGGTTCTAATGGGGTTGGCCCAGGCTGGGGGCTGGGCGGGGGTGGGTGGGGAAACCCAGGGGGCTCGAGAGACATGAAGGGCGGCTCTCTGCATTCTTTGACGTGCTCAGACACAGGTGGGAGCAGGCGAACAGCGGGGCCGGGGCCACTCATGGCTGACGTCGCTCGCGAGCTCGGGGGCTCGGGGGCGGCCTGCGGCAGCGGCACAGACGCAGAGTGTCCCTGGCTACCAGATGTGCAATGTTTGGGGTGGGGGGGGGGAGGTAGGGAAACAAAGACTGACTGAAGATGCAGGCAGAGAAACCCAGGGCACTCAGACACGAGGCCGACCGGGCCAGCGGTCCCCGTGTCGCCCCGGATCACCCTGCCCCCTCACTCCTCCCATATCACCTCCTAAGAAGTCGCCCTTAAGCAGCCTTCAAGCCAGCTGCTCTTTGACCTGCCGGCCCACCAATCAGCTCACGGACTGCTGACACTGCGGGCGAAGAGACGTCCCTGATCACATTTCCCATGAGCACTGCCGACGCCCCGCAGACCCACGCTGCTGTGTACTACATGTACAATATAGAATAGACAGAATGGACGTGAAAGTGCGAGGGGGGGGTTTGCTCTCTACATGTGACATGGAAGCGTGACTAATGAAATGCACCACAAAGAAGGCACAGAACCCCCGCTGCCTGACTGTGGAGTCACCATGGGTTGTTCAGCCCCCCCCCCCCCCCCACCAATTTAGGCATATTCTTGGCCCTCCAGGATGGGAAAAGTGCCGTGTGTCGGGATCCAGAACTGCAGCTCATTCCTGAGGTTAGGGGAGGCTCTGCCGGCCCTCTGCCGCCTGAGGGAATTCCTGTTCCAACTGGTTTAATGGACCCCCCACCCCTGAGAAGCAGAGGCACGCGGCTCATGCGGCCATCCCCGCCCCCGATGCCCGCCCCCGATGCCCGCCCCCGATGCCCGCCTCCACCATGTCACCAGCCTCGTTTCGGCTAGGGGCCGGAAAAAAAACGCCGGGGTGGCACGGCGACACCATGGAAACTCCTGGGATTTCTCCGACCCTCCCGGCGGAGTCAGCACGTTCCTTAGCGTTTGTGGGGGGGGGGGGATGGTGGGGGTGGTTGGGAGAAGTACCACCTGACCGAAACCATGGACACAGACCGCCAAGGTTTCCCTTTGGTGTATGCAACTGTCCCCAAAGGAAGAACTCCAGCCCCGCTGTGAAGACCTGCACAGGACTGCCTCCCGCCATTGCCTCCGTCTTATTGGCTTAAAAGCCCTGACTACAAAATTACCCCCCCCCACCGTCTGGAGCTCTATATAATGGTGCACTAATGACACCATGGCCTCTCTGCCCACGTCCTGCTTCTATAGCCAATTATTTTCCCTTCTAGTAGCCTTGAGATAAAATAATAGGCTGTGCGGTCAGTCTGCAATTATCCAGATATACGGCGGCGGTCCTGGCCCTCTCAGGGTGCCTGCTCAGCCCGGAGACGGCGAGTCTCACGCAGCGTGCGTGTGCGGGGGGCGCAGGGAGGAGGGCTGTCTGTCAGCCGGTCTCGGCTTTCTGCTACGTCCCCGAGGGAGAAGCGCCGGGGAGGGGGGCTATAATGATGAGCTCTGATGGGGAGAGGGCGTGGTCAAAAATGACGAAACACCAGAGGAACAGAATGGAGAGGCGTGATGGGACAAGGCGGTGCCAGTCACTGCTGGGTCACCAGGATGACACAGCGCGGAACGCAGGAGCACGGTGTGTCAGCATGTAACATGCGGGAGCCATTCACACGGTGCTTTCTGCAGTAGTTTCCTTGTAAAGGATGTGACTGACGGCTCTGAGATGGCGATGTGATGATGCCACGTGTTTTTGTGTTGCTCTTCCATAACCATCCAGCTCTTTATTAAAGGCCCCCCAGGGATGACGCTTTGTCCCATAATGATCGAGCGGTTTTTCAGGTGGAAAGAGAAGCGCTTCCCGTGAAATTCCAACTGAGGAAGTCCAGCGGCACTCCTGTCAAACTGAACAATGTATGGCGGATGGCTGAGTCACTGACAAGTGACACACGGGGTGGGGCGGCACGTGACATGCCCATCGTGTTTGTGAGGTTCTGCGTGTTGCAGTGAGTGTGCACCGGGAGCAGGGGTGTCGCCTCTAATGGAGGATAAACACAAAGGAAACGGCCATCGCCGGCGAGACGCAGGTGGCGCGTAAACGGGCTCCCCTCCACATCTCACACGCTGCGAAGCCTGGCATCTGCACCGGCGCTGCCAATTAATCCAGTTAGGCCTTGCCTGTCTTTGTGGCCAAACTCCGGAAACACCGGCCTCGATCTTATCAGCTGGCATTTCCATTTCGCTCCGAGGGCCGCTCGCACGGTGCCCACCGTCTAGCGAAACCAATTTAGCACGAAGCTAACAAACGGTGGCGTGGACAGCCAAGGATAGAATGTTCCGGATAATGTATTTAATTAAAGCGGCGTCTCATTTATTTGCTACACTGCAGCAAACGTGAAACGGACACACCATGGCAGACCGGATGCACTGCCAAACTGGGGGGGGGGGGGAACAGGGTAGGGTTTATAAGGCACAGCCTTCCTCCATCCTGTGGGAATGAGGTCATCCTGGGATAACCACTACACCCAACCCACCCCACCCCCCCCACCACAGCACCAAATCCCCATGTTGGCACGGGGGGGGGGGGGGGGGGGCACCAACCCAAGACACAGTGGGGGGGGGGTTGGGTGTAGTGGTGCCTCTGTACAGGCAGAGACACACAGCCGAACAGTCACCTCTTAGGCTTCTTGTCTTTCTCTATATCAGTGTTTTCCAGAAGTAAAAATGTGGACTGTCTGTCAGGGAGCTGGGAGGGAGCAAAAATGTGGACTGTCTGACAGGGAGCAAAAATGCGAACACAAGTGCACACACGCACAGGCACTCAGCTTGACAGCATGTGGGAGAAAAAAAGGGCCCGACATAAACAGGAGGTCTGATGCTACAGAGCACCGCACAGGTCCACCCTGCACCCCCATGAGAGATAAGACACACATCAATCCTCTCTGGAAGACTGACCTCTATTACTCTAAGACTCAGAGGGTTAACATTCGGAGCGCTTAGCTCATTTAAAGCTCACATGCGGCACAGGTCGCGCATTACCTCCAGGTCGTCCAGGGAGCGCGCCAGGCTGAGGCGTCGGCTGCGACCTAGGGGGCGCTTGGAGGATGAGCGCTGAGGCAGCTGCGGGAGACCCAGGTGGGGGCCACCAAAGCTCGAACCCTAGGGGGCGACAGAGAGAGAGAGATTGAGTATTCACAGAACCAAGATGGAAGAGGAGGAGGAGGAGGAGGAGATGGAGGAGGGTGCCCCGGCATCCCCAAGCACCCTGCGGCCCCCAGTTCTCGGGGGTGTAATTTACACGTCGCTCTCCCGGCCCCATAACCCGGCTCGCACGTCAAATGGAGCGAACACAGCAATTACGCAGGCAGCCGTGCTGTTAAGATGGCAGGGCCTGTTCTACATCTCGGGAATAACAGAATGACTGATAATTAGCGCAGCGTCACGTCTATCACCAGCCTGTCAGCCACGGCGCAGATGTGATTACAGACAAGATGGAGGGCCGTCGACGAGCGAGGCCACTCGCTGCCTCTCGCACAATCCCCGCTCTGCTTTACCTTTCCGTCATGTCACGTGGAGGCCGAGCCAACAAGCACCCCGCTGCAGGTCAGCGGCACAGAACAAGGGCGGCATCTGCTGCAGACCCTAAACCACCCACACGACCGCGACTGCGCGTCCCGGAGAGAACGCACAGTTAATAAACAAAAGGAACCTCGACTGCAAAGAAACAAATCCGATAAAACTGGCACAAAATCACAAATGTAAGAAAAAATTACTCCCGATATAAACATGTGATCGCATTGTGAGCCTTTGTAAAAAACTATTTTTTATATTAGCGGGCAAATATCATCAGCGAAAGATAACGAGAGGATTCCAAGGGGCACATGCGATGTAGCTGCACATTCATTCCCTAGATTCAGATCGCCAAGGCGCCTCTTGAGGTTGCCTGGATACGACGCAAGGCTTGCACGGTATGTCACTGACATTAGTCTGCCTTCCATGTGCCCAGTGCTGGCTGGTTCCAGGGGCGTGTGGGACAGAGAAACATAGCCCCCGTTACACTGCTTAAAACGCTGCCACCAGGAAGCCCCCGCTTGGGCTATACTTGGCAGATGAGCTCAAATCTGGGATTGAGCACTTCCCCAAATGTCTCTATTATAAATTGAACACCAAATTATTCTACTCTAAATATACCACTCCATAAATTTCTCCATTCTAAATATACCATTTCCCAATATTCTACAACCTATTTATACCAATCCCTAAATATACCAGTCACCAATTTCCTCTAAATATACCGATGCCGTAAATTAGAGAATCTACCATAGATACAGCTCTGGAAGAAATTAAGAGACCACTCCCTATTTTTTAATCCTGGTTTAATCGTGGTTCTGCTGTCAGAAGGCTACATAGCTTATTGCTTCCAGGCTCAAAGTTTCTAAGACAGCAGGACAGAGGAACAATGTGAAGTAGGAGACACTGGGAACAACCAGAAAGCAGCAGGGTAGAGGGTGGAAGTGACCTTCTAATGGCAGAGACCATTAACTTATCCAACAGCTTCTGATTAATCAGAGGATGACATCAAGTGACAGGTAAACATTAAGTGCAAGTATGAAGTGCACTTGGATAGTCTGAATAAGGCTCCAAGAAGCAGGACTGAAGATCCATAAAGCAAGGAAGAAGCCCTTCATCAATGAGAAACAGGCTGCAGTTTGCAAAAAAAAAATATATATATATATATATATTTTGAAACAGGTACATACCCATAAATCGAGAAATGAGTGAAGATCTTTGCTGTGCTCTCAATTTTTTCCAGAGATGTATATCTATTTCCTAAATTTCGCCACTCTAAATACAAAATCTGGGTCAGAATTTAGAATATGGTGATCAGTGGTCATTTTTGGACTCACCACAGCACACAACAACGAAATGTGTCCCATGCATTTAACCCATATGTGGCATTGTGACATAGCAGGGGGCAGCTAATTCAACACCCGGGGAGCAGTGCTTGGTGGGGGCGGAACCTTGCTCAGGGTACCTCAGTGGTACCTTGCTGGTCGAGGATTTGACCCAGCAATCTTTCAATTACGGGTGCGCTTCCCTAACCAATAAGACACCACTTAATGTACTACCCCAGTGGGAATCAGCATGTCAGGCATCACGCCGTTTCCAAAGGCATAAGTTAATGAGGCGTTACTCTGCTTTAGACGAGCAGCTACCTTGCTAATACACATGCGAGGAAGAAGCCGACAACCCAATAAGTCCCACTGACTTCACCCCCCACGCCACCCCCACACAGCACGCCTGCTTGTGGGTTTGGGTGAGGCCCAGGGGCTAAATTATTCCGACATTTATTTCAGGGGGTAATTTTCCTTGGGACTCCCCTTTCAAGCTGCCTTTGCAATTACTTGTCATTTCTAACCACTAGCCCTCCACCCCCCTGCTTATCTCAAGATCAGCTGACCTCATTCCATCCTGTTTACAGAAATCCAGAGTCGATACACTGCGAGTAAACATTGGATCAGGCCTCATCGGCAAAGGCATGGCCTTGTCATCTCCAAGCCCCGGCGTCCCCCGCAAAGTGTGCTCATCTCCAGCATCAAGCCATCCACAAACCAGCCCCTCTCCCCCTCCACCCTCTTCCAGCATAACCGCACCACATGCTTGGGCTGGGAGCACTGGGTGGAATTTACGTTTCAGCATTTCGCAGGCTGACAGAGGCTGCGGAGAGCTCTTCTGCAAGCATGTTCAAACACAGCCTGATTTACCACCAAAAGCTGCAGAATGTACAGTCAGTGTTTGGACTTTACCAGCTGCTAACCTATACCTTAAACGTCACGCACTACTCAGTATAACATGGGCAATTACAATGCAGAATGCAGCTGTCTAACGTAATGTATCCAAAGTCACCCCCAAAAGGAATGATACTGGCTGCCTTTTAGCACACTTAATACAAAGCAAAGTGATTGAAGACTTTACAAATCTAAAATATTTAAGATGGAACAGTGACATCTAGTGGCCACTAAAAGCAATTCCTCCACAAACAGGGGTCTCCCCGTCCTGCTTTTGGGTCTGTCCGCTACAAGCAAGGACTGGTTCTTCATCTCTTAAATTAATCCTGATTACTAGTCAGGAGTCTGCAAGAAATTGAAATGGTCAAACTCCTTATGGAAAGAGCCATTTAGAGCCATGTTTAGCACTAATGAGGACCTGCTGCTTTTACACTACATCTAGTCACCATGCAGGGCTGTCCCTCCTTGACTATCCTGTTCAGTGAGTGGCACACTGCACGGGTTTAAGACCCACAACCAAGGGGTGGTACTAAGCGCCCTGGGAATTTGTTTTGTAATCGGTTTACTTTATTCTATGCAAGCATCTTTGAGATTCTAAAAAGCATTATATAAATTATTATTCCATCCATCCATTTTCCAAACCGCTTATCCTACAGGGAATTATTATTATTATTATTATTAACTCAGCAGAGCACCTACTCCTTTCACTTGAGTCCCCCCCCCTCTCCCCCGCCCCCCCATGAAAAATTACCAAGGGGAGAAAGGTAAATACTTCAGTGTTACAGTCTTGACATTCCTCAGACGATGAGAACTCACCTACAGATCCCACTATCAAAGAAACAAGACTATTTCATTTAACTGACAAATTGTTTATTTGAATATAATGACCCCTTCATGACGCGTTATGAATCCAACACGTCCAACCCAGACCACCGCGACATTTCCATTGTCTGAACCCCGGGAGGCAGGAGCGGTGCCCATGACAACTGTGTTTACTCCCATAGGCTGCTGGGAAGTCTTCCAAGCTCATGGGCAAAACAACTGTATCGACTGGTGACCGGTACCTCTTTTTGTGTGGCTGGGGTATACTCAGTGCTTCACCCACCACAGGATGAATGTAGAGATCTGCCTGGACTCTGCAAGCTGCGGCCCACCACACTTAAGACCTCGCAGTGGGCAGAGGGGTCTGTACTTACAGCACAGCGCAGTTAAGCTAATATACTCAAATCCACTGCACCATCTGTTCGTTTCTGATTTAATGATCGATGCTGGTTTTTGAAGAGGGAACCAGTAACTGTAAGGGCACTCTGTCTCCACATACTGCACTAGGAAGAGCCCCACTGATGTCCGAAGAATGCAAACATTCCCAAAAAACCCCAGAAAAAACAATCCAACCTCTTCCTCATGTAGTTCTTTACACATTTTCTACGAAACAGTCATATTTTCGCACTATTCCTGCGATGAACACTTTCTGTCTGTCTCTTTCACTTCAGGAGACATAACACTCAGCACACCGCAGATTAGTGAGTGTTTTATTATTTCACTGTGTTGTTAAACCTCGGGCAGCTTTGACTGAAAGAAAGATAAATCAAAGTTGCTGGATTTTTCTCCAGCAATGCGCCATCTGGACACCTGGCAGCACATCTGAATGGCGTGTGTGTACCATGCAGCACCAGCACTCAGCCCGAACAGCGGGGCGATATTTCATCTTCTGCATAAAACAGCGATAAACACGAGAGCGTCTCTCATCTCTCATTACATCAGAAAATCTCCGTTCCCCATTCCCGTCAGAGGCCGTGGGACAGGCACGGTTCGTGCTCATTTTACCCAACAGAGGCAGATACAGACTGCTTGTCAAACATGTCAGGCTAACCGCAGAATTATACCATGCACGTCTCCCATTCTGGCTCTGCTGGTTGGCATCATCCCAGCAGGCACTTTACAGGCCCACTGCAAAAACAGCCGCAATTACACATGCCGAACCACCAGGCGGGATTCACAGGCATCCTCAAACGCACTGGTGCCAGCTAGTGACCGTGGCGAGTACTGCATGTGCAAACAAATACACTCCAGCATTTCTACAGGGCCCACTTTCCTGAAAGGAGAAAGTGACACATGAAATGGAGCCATAATGGAAGATGAACCACTGCACAAGCCCTCAGTTTAGTTCACAATTTATACAGTTGCTTCAGCCGAGGCTAAAAGGTCTGTGATACTCCTGTAGACACCAGATGGCGAGTGTCAGCTAAGCATTTAAAGGTATATGCAAAAAAGTAAATGTATAAATACTATACCGAATACATAAAGACTCCTCTCTAACATATGCAAGGGAAAATTCGTGGGCGTCGTGTTGGCTATGCCAGACTGGCCTATTTGAGGTCATGACACGACACAGATATGTTCAACGAGCACAAGTGTCCCAGAGCCATCCCTGCTGGTCAAACATCTCAAGGTACCTCAAGGTATCTCAACATACGAGTTACTCTTATGGTCCGAAGAGCCAGCGTGGCTGTGGTTATTTTTAGAAGATGGACGAACCTGAAGACGGAGTTTTACTCAGATATCGAAGGGACACTGGAATCCAGCAAATGACAGCTCGCCTGGTCACACATCACACAGATAACACCACGAAAGATATGAAACACTTTTATGAATGGTGGCAAAAAAAAAACTGCACTTATTTCTTCATACACTGAAAAATACGGGCGGAGGCGCGGTCACTAAAGTCGCAGGGACCTGCAACTGGGCGCTTAGCCCTCATCTTCAAAGGCTGGAACCTACAGTCTTCAGCAAACCTCTTCTTTGCATTCATTTGTATTTATTTAGATAATAAGAAACAAACACTTTTCCCCAAAAACTTTTGCTTTGGTCCTCGTAGCAAAGGGCTAGGAATCCCTTTGTCGTTGGCTTTAAAGCCATAAAGTATTTTTTAGAAACAAAAAAACCTATGAGCAAATAGCATCATTGCCAAAGCAAGTCTATCCACTCTTCAGGAAGTTCAGTAAGCAGTTTTAATTTTGCTTACTTACGCTCCCCTGCTTAATGATTGTTAGAAGCAAAGTTGAAGCGCAACATGCCAACAGCCCCCTTCGACTATAAGTAAAACGACTGGGGATGGATGAACCCGGGGTGCAAGCATGATGACTAGAACCCACCCTGTGAATCGCACACTCTTCCACAGCAAAGCACTTTTACCTTTTCTTTCTTTTCCGCATCTTTTCCACGCTTGCCGTTCTGCCGATCCCTGAATGCCCTGTCTGCCCCGAACAGCTTCTTCGCCCACTCGTCCTTCTGTGCGGCAAGCCGGGAGGGCTGGGCTATTTCCCCGGCTGCCCGGTACCGGTCTGCCGGAATTTTGCTCATGGGCGGCGGCAGGGTGCTGCAGTTCGCGCTGGACCAGCCGTCGGTGGACTCGGCGTAAGACTCCTGGTCGCTGCTGGCGCCCCGCTGCCGCTCTCTCAGGACGTGGACGGGGAGCCAGCGCTGGCCAGCGCTGTGCGCTGCTCCAGCCACGCCCACCTTCTTGGCATGCTGGTAATGAGCCCGGGGGGGCGGGGCCGGCCCCTCCATCCTTCCCGAGGAGCCTAGATGGCGGCCAGAAAGCTGAGAGTGTTCTGGGTGGGGCAGATCCGAGAGGTGGTACTTGCCCTCATGCTCAAAGCGGTAACCATTCCGGTGCACGGCTGGCTGGGTTCGAGCCGGAGGGTTCTCCCACAGGCCGCTGGGAACGTGCCTGGCAGGTGCGCCGCCGAGGTCGACGAGAAGCACCCTGTTGTTCTTCTCTTCCGGCAGGAAGTTGCCGATGCCACTGTCGCTGTTGCTGCTGGTGCTGTTGTTCTGCTGGCCGTCCACGTCCCCGTCCAGGAAGGCCCGGGCCCGCATGCCTTCAATGGACTCACCCATGTCCCGGTAGAGCACAGAGACGAACTGCAGGAGGGGCTGCGAGGTCGGCGGGAACTCCAGGCAGCCGTTGGTGTCCGGATCGGGCGTGCATTCAAAGCCGAAGCGCCTGGCAACACCCTGGTGGACCTTGTGATGACACAGCTCGGGGTCCACGATGAAGACATGGCAGGAGGTCCTGAGGCTGCTCTCCTCCTCCCTGGATAGGCCATGATTCTCCGTGACCTGCATGGTGACCAGCCCGAAAAACCTCCTGTCATCAGGACACACAGCGCTGAACGCCAGCTTCTCGGCTGGGTACGTGGCCAGGGTGGCGCCCTTCTCGTTGCACAGCTGGACGCAGTCATGCATGACCTTCATCATGACCAGCGAGTGGATCTTCTGCTCGGCTCGCAGCCGTCGCATGCAGCCACGGATGGCCTGGAGACTGTCGTTCTCCAGGTTCGCACTGGCCGAGGCCAGCTCGATGGAGCCTAGGTAGCCGACCACCATCCCCACGTTCAGGATGCTGGCGTCCAGCGCAAAGTCGTCCTGATTCTCGAACATGTCCACGAACACAGAGTCGTCGTTCAGCACCTTGGCCATCTCCTCCTCAGACAGCAGGTCCGGGTTGCTCTTCGAGCAGCTACTCCGTCCCCTGTAGGAGCAGTCCGGTTCGGATAGAGGCCTTGGCTTCGGAGCCGCCGCCTTTTCGGAGCTGCTGGAAGAAGCGCTGGAATTCTCGAAGATCATGCTGAAGATGCCCCCAGACTGCATCTCAGCGACGACCCTCTCAGCCCTGTTGATGCCCAGGGTCTTCGAGTCGACCTTTGGCCTGACCCAGTGGTTCTTGGAATCGTGGAAGCCGAGTTCCTCGTCACTGGAGCAGGAATCCAGGTGGCCTCTGCACTCGCCGATGACCAGATGCAGGACCCCCGAGCATCTGCCAATCAGTTTCACCACGTCCTCGTGGGAGGCCTTGGAGACATTGATCTCATTGACGCTGAGGATCTGGTCCCCGGACCGCAGGCCAACGTAATCTGCTGGGCTACCCTTCAGGACGCAGCTCAGGACGCATGGGGCCTGACCGGACAGGGTGAAGCCATAACCTGTCCTGCCCCGCGCCACCTGCACGCTCCTGATGCGCGCCGCTGCCGGCAAATTCAGACGCCTCTTGGCCGTCTCAGGCTGTCTGAACATTTTCTCTTTTATCGAGGGCTTCTGAAATGCAGAGAGAGAAGACCAAATGTAACACTGGGGTGAAACCGGCGCTGGCTGCCAGCATCACCATAGCGTTTTTATCTCTGTGTTAACTCTACTTCTTGGAGTGTGTTAAAAGGAGAAATATTTAGAAGGACAGGCAGCAAGTATATGCCTACAAACATTCAATAAATTATATGCAAAGAACAGAATAAAAGAATAAACAAAGAATCAATGGATAATACGCTCAACCTAGTATTACTGTAATATTAGACTTGGATTCTGAAAATCGGGTGTAACGCAAAGCCTGCATATCCCCAATAAATAGTCTTGATACAGACTCACAGTATAGCATTTAATCTTATCGAAAATATGCAACGTGCAAGTGTCAAGATATAACCAAAAATACTCGAAAAAATCTCAGCTAAATACTTCAATGCATTACATAAAAAGAAGTGACTGTACAGGACTTTGAAAAAAAAAATCAATATAAAAATAAGCGGTTTAGGGGACGTGTTACGTTTCGGAATAGAGCAATAAACGATTTCGTTTAATTTGTCTTTTTTGTTCAGTGCCAGCACGCATACCTTCGGTGCTCGTTCTACTGAATAAACAAGTGGAAGAGAGGCTTACACATATTTGATAAGAAAATGGGAATCGCGTCCCTCCTTGCATTAGCTGTAAAGGTAAAGATCGGTGCAGGGTGGAGTCTCACAACGCAAACCGGCCAATCAACCGCCGTTAGTTCATATGTGGGGCGCCGAATCGGGGCACACCTTTGCACAGGTAGGGAGTTGATAATCATGCAACACACCGTAACCCCCCTACCCGATACCTTCACAGCAAACTGGCAGGACTTTTGGGTCAGATGTGCATTATGAGAGGGAAAAAGAATCAAATTAATAAAAAATAAAAGAGATGCTGCTAGCCAGTGCAAGCTAAATACTGAACCAAAGTCAGATCTAAGTCCAAGTGGAGGTTAGTCCACTAGTATACAAGTTAAATGTGCACATTTTACTTACTGGTCCAAATCTGAAAAGAAAGTGATGGCCGACTCAGAATGAATCTGAACAGCACAATCTACAGTTTTGGTGTTTTTAACGCTGTAATAGGCTCGATAGCGGGCTAAATGAATTGTCGCTCTGCACAAGTAAAACTTTTCTCCGCACCCACTCACACGAGATAAGCTGCCCTGCATGATAAATGCATTTAATTTTTTAACTTTTAAAACTCTCTTTCTTCATCATCCCCCTTTTTACGTCCCGATGTGGAATTCCAGAGCCCAGGAAAAGTCAGCCAACCCTGCTTGACAACGCAGCTCCGCCCCGCCTCGCCATTGCTCCAATGCGGGCGGCCCCACCTCCGTAACCATGGCAGCGGAGATGTCCGCTCGCCGTTGACTTCTCTTATTGGCTCTGCAAGCTGTCAGTCAAGTCCGCTAACATCTGCGCTGTTAAACAAACCGCTAGTCTACTGTCCCTAAATTACACTTTAACGGGCTACGTCCACAGGTGTTAAGTACAAGTTGATTTAAGTATGTTGCCATAATTCCATTTTTTAATTATCCCTAGAGGCCTTATCCATACAACTAATACCGTTTTAATAAAACATGTAGGTGTAAACTAAGCCAAGAAGGAAAGACCAACTAGCAGGCTCCCTGGAAGTTATCCTGTTCCCTATAGCTAGCAGCTGTTCGCCTGGCTTAGCGAGTGAAATGAACTCAGTGGTAACCTGGTGCTACGGTGTAGTTTACATTGTACGGTTTGAACCTATGTTATTCATCGAGATAAGTAACAAATAAAAGACTGAAGCTAGGATTAGACGGCAGAATGTCAGTTATACACTAGATATGGGATAATAATTGAAAGCAAACTTACTTGGTCCCACCGCTCACTTGCATGGTCCCGACGAAACGCTCTGAACAGTAAACACTGGACAACGGTTGCCTGGGCGGTCACGTGACGCCGCGCGACAGCCCAGGCGGCGACTCGAGGGAAGGTCCACTTAAGGCGAGTTTATATTAAATTAATACCATTAAAGGCCGGCCATATGTTTTATTTGCCGTTTCGATCATGCACTCCGTACTGTAAGTTCAATCGCTCAAAAAAACGTGATTGAAACAAAGGAATTAGTATTTATTTGTAATAGCTGCCAAGACTTTAAAATGAATGGTTTTAGGGTTCCTTAATTTAAAATTTTGCATTGTCTGAAAGTTTTCTCTGACCAAGCAGTATTTCAGCTTATGCAAGCAATAAAGTTTGAAATTCACGTAACACACTACCTACCTCTCAGCTATGCCCACCAGCGTTATGCACGCCCCCTCTCTTTGTTTAACTTTAAATGCGTCCCTGACAACAGCGTTATCAACAGCAGTAAATGTATTACAAGCAGCTTGCAGGAACCTGCACAGGGATTTGATTTAAGTGTGAATTTATTTTATGTACCAACTGTACTATATTAGACATCGCCAAAACTGGTTTAAAAATCAGGTTTAGGGTAAACTTTTCATTTATTTAGGTATATTATTTGACGTTGTTATTGCAGTTCCGGTTCCAGTTGATTGAATTATCAAAGACAAAAGCAAACATAAATGCAGCGCGAGAACTCAAGCTGTCATTTATATATGCATTATCAGAATCTGTTTACCTAATCAGGATGACATAGACACAGAGGCAAGCATATGGCAGAAGGCAGGCATACTGCACCCCAGACTGATGCAGTTCATGGATATACGCAAGAATTCGTTTGAAATCGTCTTTGTAAACCGTAGAAAGCAAGCAAGCTACCCACAAACACAAAATCCCCTGCGAACTAGCAATTACAAAATACAGAAATACTTGATGATTACAGCACTATCCAGCTTCCATGAAGGGACTGCAAACAAAGAATCTATTTTCCCTTTTGCTTGTGGTTAAGGGCAAGAAAACTGTAATTCGGTCGTATTAAATAATGAATGATCTAAATTTAAATATAATACAATTAAACAAAAAGATTAAATATTGGTACAAATACGTACAGATCGGCAAAGTAAAATTTCGTATTAATTAATACACATAGCCTACATCAAACCTATGGGCTACATTCAAAATCATTCTAACAGCAGGAAAGGTTTCTTTTTAGTATCTAAGGTGGATTTTATTTTCCGATCTTAAAAAGGGGGACCTAAATGAGGCAATTAAAAACCCCAACTCCGTAGGTCTGAATCGCGCAGCAGTGAAGAGGTGAAATACAGCAGGTGAACATCATGCTTTGATGTGTCTGAGCACTACCTGTTACAGCCGGCAGGGCCGATCGCTACGACGGGCTGGAGACGTCCATCGGGGGCCGTCGTTAAGCGTGTGTGGCTTGCCTCCCAGTAGAGGATCCGCGAGCAGAGTGGGGCTACTGGAATGGGACGCTGGAATGTAAATCTCTACCGCCAGGCAGCGTTATCGGCCATGAATTATATCTGATGGACGGATCTAAGATTTAATCACTGGGATGTCCCGTATTTCCCGCGACGATTACATATTCCTACTCTGAGCCTGGATATGTTCACATTTTGTTACATATTAGTCTGGTAAGTTCTTTGAATATAACACCTGAAACCCATCAATATGAAGACCGTTTAAATGTTTCAATGGTAAAATCTGTACCCATTTTGCGAATTGGACGGAGGGTATTGTAATAATATATCGCACGTCCAATGCAGCACACACACTCGCGTTACTAAATGTAAGTGGTACATTTGAGAACGGGACAGGCAAGCCGTGACAATGTCAGCGCTGTTAACTAATTCATCCTAAATCAGTTTTAGCGCGATTAAAAAACCTTTACCAATGCACCCCGGGGTTGACAGATGCTGCTCCCAGATCCCCGCAGAGATGAACAGACTGAACCCTTCCAGACTTTATGCCATGACAGTCTGTCTGCAGAGTCGAATTTTCGGGACTTAGAACCACACAGGACAGTACAAAATAAGCGAAGTATAAGCAGCTATAAACCAAAACGCAGCCAGGTAACGCTTTAAACAAACCTTTCAGGCAGTCCTGTGGCAGCCGTGAAGAGCGGCAGTCCTCAAAAGCTCATAGATAAGGGGATTAAAAAAGAAAAACAAGCAAACAGATGCGTGATATGGCAAATGAATTACAAGTTTGGGGAGTCAATCATTTTCATCAAAACCCTTAACAACAGTCCCTGTTGGTGAAAAACAGGGCCACAGCCAGATGGGGGGGGGGTTTGGTGAGTCCACACAGATGGATCTCAGATTCAGATACCTGGGGGCAAATAAAAGTGGGTGATGCACGCACTGTATAAAGTGAAACATAGATGCACTTTCCCCATGAAACTGCACCAATTTGTGACTCAGTCACTACTTAACCTTCCATGGGGGGCTTACAAAGTCTTGTTCTTGGACAGGACTGCGTTCACATCATTTAGTTCCGAGTCTTCGTGGGCATCCTAAAAATCTTCAATCTGCAGTGGCTAAACATTAAATACATAGAGAGACTAAGAGGATCACACCATCAGATCTGCACTTAATCCAGACTCATTAAACAAATGTGCTCCTTTATTAAAAATGTATCAGTGCAGTGGTTTGGTCATCACACTTTAAGGATCATTACTTAAGCGTTTAAACCAGTGGTTCTCAAAGTCATCCTCGGGCCCCACTGCTCGTTTTCCTGCTATCCCTGCCCCACACACAAGTCCCAGCTGTCTTTCAGCTTCTGATTGACTGAACACACCTGTTCCAGGTAATCAGCAGTGTGTAGGGCAGGGATAGCTGGAAAACAAGCAGGGCAGTGGGGCCCGAGGACCGAGTTTGGTTTAAATACACCTCACAAAATGCCAGGCCAAAAACCACAGTACTTAAGAATAATTCAATTTAAAACATTTTATTGTTTTACATATTTTTTTTTTCACGTAAATGTTAAAACATGACATAAAATGTAATACAATCTCCTCTCGTAATATGAAAGCATAACAGCGACCAATCTTGTGTAAAGGCTCCAGATTCGTCCTTTCACAGCCTTGCACAGGAAAAACACCACGGGCACAAATGTCCGAGGTCTGAGCGGCGACTACGGCAATCGCACAAGACGCATCCCTGACCCCCCACCAAAAAAAAAAAAAAAAAAAAGGAAAAAAGCCCCAACAGCTAACATGATCTGTGCTGAAGTCGAACTTCCCTGCCAAAACATGGGAACAACTTAAAGCTTCACATTTCAAAAAATGAGGGATTCAGGAACCCCGATGGAATGAGGAAAACAATCTCCAGTATTGTTACAGAGGTCTGACGAGCCACATGGTTTAATTCCAAGGAAGCTGCATCTTACAAACTGACTTGAGGCATTAAGGGGATTACCCGCAAGTTAATCCACAGCTAAATCCGAGCAATTTTGAAAGCCTTGCTTGAATTCGAAATATACAGTTGGAAACAGCTTCCAAAGTGCAGTGTCACACAACGTCAGTGTCTACCATGAAATGACCACTCTTACAGGTGTTGAAAACAAAACAAAAATATAGATCATCTTGCCATGACTTTGCATCCAATAAATCTGCTGCTACGGGTTTCCACTGAGCAACACGATTAGAGACGGCAGCAGCTCTGTGTAGATTCCATGTTTAAGCGCTAACAGGCACTTAATCTGGTTACTAAGGTGAAGCAGGGGCTCTGGTGCGAGTCTGAACTGAGGAACCGCAGCTTAAAGCTTTAAAGAAGTGGAGTGAGGCGGATTCGCGGACACTGCAGCAAGCGACAGTGACGACCCTCCAGCTTACAGGCAACGCTAACCCACGCAACATTCTTTCACTACCAAAGTAGCCTCTTTCCAACCTAAAAAAATATCCATTTCCATTCAAAAGTGGACTTCTAGCATGCTGCAGCTCTAATATACACAAAGTATTCAATTTACGTAGCTAGTACTTGGTATTTACACGTAATCCAGTCAGGCCGCAATTCTCACGTCAACGTGGCTCCGAACAGAAGCTTGTGGTTGCTGATAGAGGGAGAGTCATACCGGATGCAGCATTTTGTTTATTGCTTGGCGCAGTGAGTTATATAGATTGCAGGACCGAGGGCCACGACAGAAAGATCCGAGGAAAGAGTTGCGCTCAGTACCAGCTTTCGTCTTCTCCTACTCTTCCTCCCCTCTTTCTTTTTCCTTTTTGTTGTTTTAAAACACAGATCTCATGCAGCACAGGTTTTACAATTGTACATACTATACATGATATAGAAAGGTTTCTGTTAAAAGACACTTCCAGTCAGTATAATCTCTTCTTACGTCCTGAGAATTAAAAAAAAAAAAAAAAGACAAAAGAAGCCACTCTTATGTAGTATGTGCCTCCTCCCCCTCCCCCCACCCCAAGCATGCAGAGACAGACACATGTATTGTGCTGGGTAACTGCATACAGGGAATGACTGCAAGCGGGCCATGGGACGACTGCGCTTAAACACAGTCCCAGCTGTCTATGGCTATCCAGAGACTTAAAGGAATTACGAAAACCTGGACTCTTTAAAGGACAGTGAGAAATAATGGGGCAATTAAAAAAATACAAGTTTGACCACTGTGGACATCAGGCAGGGCATATAGTGCTTTTCTGGCCAGTCATATACAGTTCAATTTAGTCTTCAGTAACAAAACGCACTCAAAAATAGTAGTTATTTCTTTAACCATAGGCGCTTCTCCTACAGGTCTGACTTGCGTTCCCCCTTAAAGGGAATGTCAGGATTCATTTTTCATTCACAACAGCTCCAGTTTCAAGTACAGAGGGACAGACAGACAGAGAGAGCGAGAGAGAGAGAGAGAGAGAGAGAGAGAGAGAGAGAGAGAGAGAGAGAGACAGTAGACACAGTAGTGTCGAGTCCATGCAGGGGGAAGTGGGTCAAGCTGAGCCGAAAACCATTAAGAACCGGCGCGTTTTAGTGGTGCTAAGAGGGAATCTTTCTGTCAGGGGGGTCTTGGGGTGAGTTTGAAGGCAGAGGCACACAGATGCGACCCCCTGCCCTCTCCTGCCCCCTAGTGGTCACTCAGATGGGAGGCCGGCCGGCACTCCATGTTGGCTCTTGGCTCAGGTGGCCCTCAGAAGGTGGTGACCTGGTGGATGTTCTGCAGGCTGTCGAGCAGCCGGTGGTAGGGGCTGCCGGGGCAGGCGACCACCTCGAAGACGGACTGGAACGCCCGGCGGTCGAGCTCCTCGTCGATCTGGTGCCTGTAGAAGTCTATGGCCACCAGGCAGAAGAGGTTGACGTCGACCAGCTCGGACTTGCCCATGCGGCTGATGACGTGCGGCAGGCTGAGGGCAACCCGGTCAAGGAGAGCATGCAGTTTACAGACACGTCATTCCCCTCGGTTTTAATCAAACCCGAATCGGCGGCATCTCCACCTTCTGGTTAAGTAGCCAATCAACAGGCAGCAAGTGTGGGGGGGGGGGGGGGGGGGCATCGGGGAGATCGAAGCCCAATGGTGGCCCTTGCTACTGCCAGCTAGTGATTCACACACAATCTATAGGCTGAAGTTACATATAGCAGACAGGAAACACATCCTGCACAAGCTATTCCACTGCCGGGCGGGGTGGCAATGTGAGCTATTGGGCAGAGCTCAGAATGAGCAGATTACCTAATGGAATCCCCCGTTTGATGAACTAATGTAGATCCATGACATTGCACAGGGGCAGAGTCTAACCAGACCCGACTCAGCATGTTAGCTAGAGCTTTAGGATACAGGGCACTGATCCACTGGCTGGTGGAGGCGCTGACAAAGAAGCAGGAGAGGCTCCACATGGCCATGGCCACCGGGGTCCTCTGTGTGAAATTGGACAGGGAGAGCAGGACCCAGTCCCGCACCATGGACGACTGGCCCGTGGCATGCAGCGTCTGGAACACCTGAGGGGGGGGCACACCACAACACGCATTTTAACGAGCACGTTGTTCAGCTTTGAGGCAATACGGTGAAAGCGGGGAACACCAATCGCACAGAGGAGCCAGAAAAACCAGGTCTCTGCTCCGACTTCCTTGAAAGCTTCCTTGCACGATCAGCCAATCAGGGAGCCTGACCTTGTAGACCACCGCTGCCATGAACTGTGGGTATGGCTGCTGATTGGACAGGAACTCTCCGATGACCTTGTTCATGACGTCCTGCGGGGGGAAGAAGTCATCCAAGAACTGAGGCAGGATGCGGGCGACCACACGGGCCTCGAAAGGAAAGCCCTTCCGGATCCTGAGAGAGAGGAACAACGAGGATGAGGCCAGTGAACAGAGACTGGTCTAAGGCTTCACTAACAGCTCCATATGCAGACCCATTACAGGAGATCTGCAGAGTTCCATGATAGAACAACAGAGCGTTATGGGTAGCTTTAGACAAAGCAGACCAGCATCTACAATGGACTCAGTTCCTGGTGTGACGAGTACCTGTCAAAGAGCACAGACACACGTTCCATAGCCACAATGACAGACTCGCTGTCGGGGGCTGTGGGCTCCGCGTCGGCGACTCGCCCGGGGCTGCATTTCTCCTTCCCTGGGGGGTAGAGGGAAGCGGGGGGAGGGGGTTACGAGGCACCACAGGACCCCCTACGCTTACTGCCGCCATTGCAACAGGAACACCCTACTTACCCGTGTACATGCAGGTGAGCATCAGACCCAAGGCGGCCATGGCCCGGTGCGGGCTTGACATGTTGACCCGGTCCACACTGAGCTTGACCAGGGCCTCGGAGTCTAGCCGGGACAGCTGCTCTGAGAGCAGAAGGCGCTCCATGCCCCGCAACACGCAGTGGTACACCATGGAGGGCGTGGACTCCTCACTGGCCGACACCATCACCCCGCAAAGCTACACGAGAGAGTACACCAGGAAGAACGTGAGGACTGAGAAACCAACGCAGTATATAGGAATCTTCATCAAGCAGTCATACTTTTTCCTCACAACTGCGTCACCATTTGAAAATTAGCACACGGCGTTTACGGCTGACAGACCACAGCACGGCCCAATCTCACCTGGATGACTCCGCCAGTGAACTCCGAGCCGACATCCAGTGGGTAGTTCTCCATCATGTAGAAGGCAGCGGCGCACATGACCAACACGTGCTGCTGGTTGTGCAGCTGCACACAGCTGAGACAGAGGGCGGAGAGGCCGCAAATCAGACACAGTCAGGGAGTCCCAGGCTGGCCACAGGTCACCAGAGACCCGAGGATGGGGCCCTGAGGGACTCCCGACTGGTTCCAAGAACGGGACTCACTGAGCGATGGAGCGCAGGTTGGACAGCAGGTAGTCAGAGACGGAGGGGATGAGCTGCCTGGCGGTGTCGTCCAGGAGGTCGCACTCCAGCACGTACAGGACGCCGTGTAGCGCCCCGATCCGGCTGGGCAGGTGGGTGCTGCGGAGTGAGGCTTCCAGCAGACGACACACAGGTTCTGCAGTCGCCTTGTCCTAATGCGCACGAACATGCACTCAAATATGCAATCATTAACAGAGAGTGGCTAAAATACGCAGCAAGCAAGTGATTTAAAAAAAAAAAAAAAAAGAGCCGGAACCTGTACCATGCCCAGAACGGCAGCAGCCTTGCAAATCGCCGGTACCAGGTACTGGTTGAGAATCTCGTCTTCAGGAGGGTGGACCTTCTGCAGCTCGGTCAGCGTGTTGTACATCATCTCGAACTGGTTCCTCTCCGTGAACAAATCAGATACAGCCAGCAGCTGCGGAGGGACAGGGGGGGGGGCGGCATCAAAGACACGCCCACCCAAGAGGGAGAGCCAGGGAAGTACAGCCAAACTCACCGAACGCACCACCTCACTGATCAGCACCACTGGGGTTTTCCTGTGGCTTGGGTTGCTGGGCAGGATCCACTGGCTGTAGAGCTCCAGCAGGAACTGGGAACAGGAGTGAATGTCCACACCGGCGCGGTGTTTCCTGCGGGCCATGCTCAGAGTCAGCGACCGCTAAGGGTCCAAGGATGGAACCGTGCAGAACCCCTCGGGATATGGGCTTCACCTGGAGTTGATGGGAGAGGTAGGTGGTGACACCGGCGCTGGGGTGTCCGTCTCGTCTTCCTCATCTTCCCCCCACTCCTCCTCCCTCAGGGGTGTGATGTTGTTGCCTAGCCAGACCGAGTGGATGGACACCTGGGAGAATGATGATAGCCCATTTAGACAGTCATGTACAGAGAAGATGTCTTTGCTCAAGAAAAATGAAAAAGTCCCTCACCAATAGTACCTCCTTCATGCAAATATTTGAGGTCAAGGTATGATTTTTTTACACTTTCAATACCTGTAAGCTGTGAACATGTCCATTGGACAGGATTTACTACATGAATACTGCCTAAATTTTTTCCCTATAAAATCACACAGGCTACACAAAACAAAAAAACATTAATATTTTTATTCAAATCAAACTGACTTTTGGCTTTACACCATGCGTAGTAATATAATATTAAGTCAGTTATATCTTGGTAATACAGTCACAGAATTATGACATTCTACTAAAAGGCTCCCAACAGCAAAAAACATAAAAATGTAAAATATTTCAAAAGCTCAAGACCTCTTAAGCTCTTCATCCCTTATCGACAGACCTCCAGGGAAGCGTGACCAAGTTCAAGCCACGTAAGCAGCTTAAAATCTGAACAACGCATCTTTCATACTTGATTAACTGGGGCCACTGAAATGAGCTGCCTTGCCTATTAGTGAAGGTTACAAGTGTCCATTACAGGGTGGAGAGGGAAGGAGCTGAAATGTCAATGCCATCGCTGTTACTGTCGCTAATGATGCCTAATGATGCTGTGCATCATGCAGAAATGATGTCAGCGAATGATAATTACATGTAGGTCAGAGAGACTGAGCTCACACTCAGGGTATCAGGACTGTGAGTGGTTGCCTCAATCCCATGCGTACCTGACCCAGCTTGTACTCCATGTTTCCCAGCTCCCTCTCGGTGTTGATCTGGAGAAGCAGTTTCTCATGGCTGATCAGGGTACCTGCAAAGATGACACCATTCAAACTCTGCTAACCATCACATGCACTACTCAGACATGGCAACACATAATATTCAGAGAGTGCCGAGACCATTTCAGGATCAGAGGGTAAATCAAACACTGATGCAGATTAGCTTCCACATGCCAATACCAACTCCAATGGCCATTAATGTCGATGGCCCGGTAGCGAGGTGACGGGTAGTGCTTGATCCCCAGAACTGATGATCGTTACCTGTGGATGAGGAGGACAGTGAGGGCACGGGGGTCCCAGGCCTGGTAGGGGAAATGCGTGGCGATGTTGTCCCGCTTGGACACCATGGCCTGGATCTCACGCTCCACAACACCGCGGATCACACATAGCTTCCTACCAAACCTAGCGTGATGGAGAACCACAGATCAGTATCTAGTATAGTATAAGCAACAGCATGGTCCATTTCTGTCCTGCAGGCCTGGCCGGTACAGCGTCAAGGGTGTTGACCATGCCTGTTGAATTATCCCTCAAATGTCAACCAGTGATTATTAAAGATGTGTTCTTCACAACCTCAGGTCTTCCTTAGAAGTTCATGGAAATGAAGGCCTACACACTCCACTCCCAGGCTAAATGGGGCTTCTCACCGAGTATCGAGGGCTTTCAGGGTCTTGTTGCGGGGCTGCTGCTCCAGGCAGCTGACTGCCGGATTCCCGGCGATGGGCAGCGTCATGGCGCTCAGCACCAGAGACGTGATGGCCTGGACTGCAAGCACGTTGATCTGCGTCCGCTCCAGGTCCTCCTGAGGAAAATAAGCCCCCGTCCATCACAGAGCCTCAGCAGTTCCAAACCTGGCTCTCCAAACGAACAGAGAGAAGGTACAGGATACGTCTGATTGCTCCTACGTCTGTGTTACCCAGACAACAGATGGAAATGTAGAAGCTCGCCCGGTCAATGGAGATTTTCCTCACATGCTTAAAAGAACCCTGCCTTTCGACCCTCTGCCCAAATTACTCCAGGACAAATGTTAGGCGATGCATAAATTTAGCGAGGTGAGCCCAGTGTGTGTATCACACATTTTTGGGATGTTTGGGAACTACTGAAGGAAAGGCCACCTCCTGCTGGCTCTCATCTCCATGGTCCATGGTGATGGGCTGAGTGACCAGCACTCCCAGCAACGTCGCCCAGGTCTCCTCGAACTGCGTCCGGCTGCTCCACCCTGTCCCAAACGGCCCAGCACAGCTCAGAACCCGTCATACAGCAACGATTCACCACACAGCTCAATGCCATCTATGACCATGGCCTGCTCCCTTACCCAGGGTATTGATGCGGTAGAGGAACTCCCTGAAGACGTCCTTCTCCTGCAGGAACTCCACAGGGATTTCTGGCAGGGTTGTGCCAAAATCTCCAGCCGGCCTGGGGGACCAGCCCAGCTTCCAGACCTGTGGAGACAGCAGTACTTGGCTGTTTTGGGTTTCTCCTCAAATTTCTAACACAGTACACCAATGTCATGCTTCTAGACTGTGCTTGTTTGTTATTGGGGGGGGGGGGAGAGGGGTGACATCTATTATGAAACCAAAATCAGAATGGGTCTTAAAAAGTACTAGGTCCTCCTCACCAGTGGGGGCACCCTGGCGTAGCTGTTGACCAGCGGCAGCCTGGCCAGGCTGATGATGATGTTGCAGAGCGAGGGCATGAGGAAGGCTGGGATCCGGCTGCTCCTGGGGTGGCCCAGTGCCAGCACGCTCTGAAGCGCCTCCACCAGCTCCGCTGTGACCTCACACGCGCTCCGCACGCACGCACCTGCGGCAGAGGCCTGTGTCAAAGCTACAGTGTCACTCACCCGCATACTGGTTCCCAGCGTGGCGGTCAGACTTACCGGCTGGGGACGAGGAATCCACCTGGTCATCCTCGCCGCCTCTGTCCGAGGTCGTCTTCCTCCTCTCAGGCCGCAGGAGCTGGTCCCCGGGTTCCACTGCCACTGAGAAGACACCGGATTCACTGAGGTTCTCCGACGAGGCGCCAGGAGATTTGCAGGGCGGCGGTGTCGCCACGGCGACGGCCCGAACCTGCTTCGATGAGGAGCCGCACGCAGCGGATGAGGGAACAGGCCTGGCTGGAATGTGAGGCAGTAGCGAGGTGGGCCCAGAGGCCGGGCTGCTGCAGGGTCAGGCAGCAGCAGGACAGGGCTGCCTGTACGTCCACGCTCAGCATGGGCTGGTCCTGTAGGCGGCGCCACACCACCAACTGAAGGGGGGCACAGGGAGATGGGCAATTTGGATGCGTTCTGCTTGAACATGGTTCTTCCCACCAAAAGCCTCGCCAACAGGACACCACTAGGTAAAAGTTAGAAAGCCCAGAACTGGGGTGGGAATGGGGTCCGTGGGCCACCCCTCCAGGACCAACCTCCAGGGCCAGCACCGCAAAGTTGACGATCAGAGCCTCTTTGTCTGCAGGGATCTGCTGGGAAGCAGGGAGCTTGCACAGCGACAGCAGGTACTGACTGATAGCCCTGCAAAGGCTCATGACAGTCTGGTAGAAAACGAGCTCACCTGCAAGACACAGAGAGCGGGGGCGGCATGTTTTAAGGCGGACTGGCGAAGATCACCGGAGATCTCGTGAGCTGAACTCCCACTCACAAACAGGACGACGGCACATTTTAAAGGAGGACCGGTAACGATCAGGGAAGAAGTCCTACACACAAACAGGACGACGGCACATTTTAAGGAGGAGATGAAGATCACTGAGAAAGAGGGACAGCTCACTGAAGACGTCTGCCAGCTTGTCCCAGTAGGTGGATGTCAGAGTGTCGGAGGTCACTTGGTCGGTGGGTGGGGGGAAGGGCTGGTGCGGGACGGGCAGGAGCTGCACGGTCCTGGCCAGGTGTTCCAGGGTGACCTGGAGGGTGGTCTCCAGAAGGATGCTTCCACGATCCTGGGACTGGCGCTGCACCCCCACGCTCAGACACGGGGACAGCAAGTTCAGGTTAAACTCCTGGCAGAACAGAGAACAAAGGCTCACGTCCATTTTAATCACCTTTCTGCTATAAAACAAACAACTTCTCCGAACACCGACACCACAAAGGGCTCCCACCTTGCACATCATAATGGTGGAGAGATCTGCTTGGGGCAGTTTGGTGAGCAACTCAGTGGTCTCTAGCAGGGCGGCGTCAGTGTGCACACTGCACTGGGACTTGACCAGAGCCAGGTACCAGTCCTGCCAAACCAAACCTCACATACATCAGCACCCCTATATATTCACACTGATCATTCCCCTCCTTTGTGAAAATACATCATAGAAAAAGTACAACGGTATCATTCTCAAATTATATACATTTTAAGGCGGATAGATGTAAAGAGGAACAGCTCAGTTTTCAAATGATCTTCAAGTGCAAAAATGTTACCGAAGCTGGCGGAAAATTAGCCTAATGAAAATGTCCAGTGCAGAACGTCATGCTATACACAGACTCGGCTGTAGATGGCAGCACTGCAAAGACAAGGTCTGACTGCACTGCGGATGGATATGCGTCTTAATTGTAATACAGACACATGGTGGTATCACACAGCTCTGCCCCCTTGCTTCCCCCCTATGTAGGCAGTGGAGCAGATTAAGGTGGAGGCCATACCTTGTCGGGGATGACTGTCTCTGGGGCTGGGGAAGGCTCTCCATCCAGGGGATGCGGGGTGACCGGGGGCCCTGGGCTAGCAGAATCTTCCGCGATGGTCGCCCTAAATCTGTCCAGCAGGGAGAAGAGCCTCTGATGCCTACGGAAGGAAACGTGCGTCAAAACTCCGTCCACATGCGGGTTCACCCGCGTAGACCAGTGCACCCAGCCATAGGGGGGGGGCTACCTCTGAGCTAAGCCACTGCTCTGAAGGTACTCCTGGATCCTGTCCAGCTCTTCCAGGGGCAGCTGGGCTATGCTGTTCTGTGAGGGGAGGGACATGGGAGACGTCGTGTGAGTGGCCAGCGCCACGGTGACAGACCCCGCCCCCGTCGAGGCCCGCCCCTCCCACCTGCAAGGTCTCGGCCAGCAGCATCTCCACGCGCCGGCAGGCCAGAGTGTCCACCACGCGCGCCAGCGCGCGGAACGGCGTGTTGATCAGCTTGTCCACGTACAGCATCAGCAGGGCCCCCGACTGGCTCAGGTGGATCCCCTCCAGGCACTGCAGGGTCTTTTTCAGCATGGTGGGCTGATGACAGAAGAACGACTCGATCGCAGTCGAACAGGACGGAGAAAGAAAGAGGGAGAATGAGGGAGGGAGGCTTACAGTGGAGAGGTTCTCACAGCGCGACTGGATGGCTTGGATGAAGAGGCCGCTGGCCGCGGAGTTGCGGTGCACGGCGCTGATGAAATCCTGTACTGGAGGCTCGTGGGAAAGGCTGATCAGGTCTCGCACGTGGTTCACGATGAGCCAGGTCAGGTGTTCCGAGTCGTGCAGGTTCTGGCACTGCAGGCGTGTGAGAGAGCATCACGCCGATAAAATGAGGGGGTCCGACCACAGAGATACTCATGTTCCATTTATCCACACTTATCTAATAAACCTGAACTATTGGCCACAGAAACCCATATTACTATCTCCCCCAGGAGTGATGAGCATTGGGGGGGGCAGTGTGGAGCTCAGCATCTTAGGCCAGGCCTCTGTGGAAAGTTGCTGGTTCGAATCTCGTCATCAACAGAATAGTCACAGAATTCCCCCAAAAATGAGAGACCGGCTGACCCTGCAGTCAGACCCTGTGTGTGTGTGTGTGTGTGTGTGTCTGTCTGTCTGTCTGTCCGTCTGAAAGGAGAGTAAGACAGGATATACAAATATCGGGATATCAGATGACTACATCCTGAAGGTCGCCGGTTCTAATCCCCGGTTCCTGGTGGAATGATCACCACGGCTCGGCCCAGGACTCATCTGGACCCACTTCACACACACAGGAGGGGCAGCTCACCACGTAGTCGCAGAAGAGGATGAGCGCGCCCCTGCGGACGACCTCCCTGTTACAGACGGCCAGCTTGGCCTCCGGTCTGTCCTCCGGCCCGTCTCCGGATGAGTGGGGGCTCAGTAGCTTGGTGCAGGACAGACTGTGTCTCCTGTCAGGAGACGCGGCGTCACCACATTGGCCGACTGCACCACCACCCCCCACCCCAAGCACCGTCCCGGGTGCCCTGCCCGCCCCCGGCGTACCTGGGGGTGTGATGCACCTCAGACCACCATGTGTAGTTGGTGTAGTTGATGATGAGCAGAATCTGGCACCAGAGCAGCACCAGTGCCGGGTGCGTGGGAATGAGGCTGTGAGCCGTGCTGTTCAGGCCCTCCAGGGTGTAGAAAGCGCCCTCAGCTGCCTCGGCCTTTAGCAGCTTGGTGGCCGCTGCCGTGATTCTCCGGAACATCCCTGGGGGGGGGGGGGGGGGGGGGGGGGGGGGGGGGGGGGAAATCAACCAGCTTTCGTAACTGCAAGACCGAAGGCGTAATCAGTATTGGTGGGATACAGGTAGTGGCCAGGTTACAAACGAGATCCATTACCCAAGCCTGTCTTTACATCAAATTTGTAGGCAAATCAGAAAAATAATAGGGCACATAATGATTATTATACAATAATAATGTAACTCGGCAACATATATTCAAAATTTGAGTTGTATTAACAGGCTTGAAGGCAGTCCATTTGGAAGCAAGAGTTTTCTTTAAGTCGGATGTTCTTGACCACAGGACTGCCTGGCCTGACAGAGTGAAATCTAGCTGTACTTAAGAGACGCAGGTTACCCAAGAATGAGCCAATCAGCTGACCCCTATCTGTCGGACCCCATGCCCCGCCCCCGCACCACTCACCCCCCCCCCCCGGCTTCGGGTTGGCCTACCTGACTTGAAGATGTGGATGAGGCACATAAGCAGGGTTCCCAGCTGCTGGCAGTAGAAGGTGTGCTGCTGTTCGCTCATGTCCACCTTCACCTGCTTGGTGGAGATGTCCTCCAGCAGGACCCCAACCAGCTGCAGCAGGAACCTGAGTGAGTAAGTGAGAGAGAGAGAGAGAGAGAGAGACTTAGTACTTCAGCTGTTTCCATCCAACTGTTTTAACTACTAAAAATCATCACAAGTATTACCAAGGACTGTTACCCAGGAGCAGGTTGCGTAACATGCTTGACCTGAAGGGGGCGCTCACCTAGCGAAGGTCTCCTCCGGCAGGTGCCGCTGAGAGTCGCCGTTGACCTCCTCGCTAGAGGGCGCCGGGGCGGCGTCCTGGCGGAGGAGCTGGATGGTGGCGCAGGAGAGGAGGAAGGGGGACAGGGAGAGCTCCTGGACGCGGGACAGCACGATGTCCTCGGTGGACTGGGAGATGAGGACGCGCAGCACGGCCAGGATGCCCGACACCCACAGCTGCACCGTGCCTACAGACGACTGAGAGGGTGGGGGAGGGGTTACTCAGAAGGACACACCCACTGCCTGAGGAGGAAAGGGATGCAACCAGTGGATGGGGACTCACCATGGTACCGGGGGTGACAAACATGCTCTTCAGGAGCATGTCCACGGGCCGCAGGGAAGAAGGGGCCACCGTCTCAAACAGCGTGTTCAGCACTCCCAAGGCTTCATGGGAGTCCAAGTGCATCTGGAAAACAAGGCAGAACCTCCGGCATGCTGCCTACTAGCCCTGTACTCCTCGTCGCTGTGACAGGCTCTCAGATACACGTCACTGCCTAGCAGTTACGGCCTCCATGCACTCGGTAATCTAGAGGGCAACACGATAAACAGCGGGTGGGCACGCGTGATTGTCCTGGGGGTGCAATTACGCCTCCTACTACCCAGATGAAAATGCTTGGACATCCATACATTTTCTGACACCGCTTGTGCTATTCAGGGTCATGGGGGGGGGGGGTCCAGAGCCTATCCTGGAGGCAGGGAATAACCCAGGATGGGGCATCAGCCCATCTCACAGCATATTAAATTCAATAAAATTATATTACATTGTAAGGTTACATTTGAAAATGCAGCTCAGGTTAGTCATATCAATGTGTTGATCTATTTAATATAATTTTTTTCCCCTCCAATCTTCACGTGTAGCTCAGTTTGTAATAAATGACTGGGTGGGCTCTCTCACCTCTCTCCCCCCTGGAAGAAAAGCTAGAGTCAGGGGTAGAACAGCTATTAGTTTAGGGGTGCTAGGCCTCAGCGACGGGGCCCCCCAATTACAGAGACAGCAGCGGGGTGGGGCCAGCCCACTCACCTGTTGCTTGGCGATCATGGGCAGTATGACGTCGGCAATCTGCCGGGAAAGCCTCTTCCACTTGTCCTCGTTCTCCTTGTGACACTGCTGCAGCACCAGAATGAACATCTCCAGAACCTGTGGGATATCCAGATGGCATTAACAGCGCCGGAGGAACGGGACCGGAAGAGAGCAGGAACCCACGGGAGCGGGCGGCTGGGGGGGTGGACCTGGTGGTGCTGGATGAGACGCAGCAGCATGGACACTACCACCTCCTTCTGGGTCTCTAGCTCCTTGCCAGCGTCCGCCTTGTTGGAGCCGCGCAGCACGAACAGGTCGTGGACGATGGGCTGCAGTGCGGGGATCGCTATGGGAACGAGAGGAGCCCAGACAACGGCAACCTGGTCACAAACAGCCGCAATGAGCGGAACTGGTCCAAAACGTCATAAATCCATAAACGTGGATGGAGGCAGATGCTCACGCAGTCACTGAAGACAACTAGCCAGTTCATTTCAAGTTGACACTGTTAGATTCTCTGTTGATTCTAATATTGACATTTATACCTCGACAGGAAATCTATCGTGTCAAAGAGCTTCTCACTGTCATAAGCTTAGACAGGGACAACAGAACAGGCAAGAAGTAAACAGAGATTAAGGGAAGATAATGCGTCAGGTAGCAAAAGTCGACTCCAGAAACAGGGAACGGTCTCCAACACATGTCGCCACATAGAAAGGGATATACAAATTTGAACATGACAGTCAGAGGAGCTCATCTCATCGCGGTGTGTCACCAACAGGCTCCCAGAATGCAGCTGAGACAGGAGTGGGCGGGGCTCACCGTGGGTGACAGCCTTGCGGCCGCTGGCCATGATGCCGTCGCACAGCTGGATGATCTTGGGGATGCTGATGATCTGCTTGGAGTGGTAGCGCTCGTAGGACAGCAGCACCAGGAAGAGGAAGATGTTGGGTACGATGGCCTCGGAATCCCTGCCACGCATAAAAACCAAAACTTCGGATTATTAGGCAGCCTGGATATCCAGAGGCTGACCTGTAACGGCCAGCGCAGCCCGACCCTCGACACAGGCACACGTCTGCGATCAAAATAAGCACTTCAGCTAAATTCCAAGTTTAACACTGCGGTTCACTTGGTACAGATCTGTAGTATGACGTGAGAGGAGGTGTTGCGATGCCGGTCACGGCAGAAGAGCGCTCACCGAAACTGTCCCACCTCAATGTACTCAAACTGCTTGAGAACAAAGCCAATAAACACCTGCGGAAAAATAAACTAAGGATTAACAGTGGAACCGAAAGAGGGGAACTTCCACTTAATTTGTCATATAACAGCACATAATTTAAGGATGTGTAATGCAGGCCACCAGAACGAGGCGGTCAATGAACAGGCAGTTCATAGCAGTGTTTCTCAACCCAGTATTTGGGGAGCCCCAGACAGTCCTCATTATCGCGCCCTCCCAGCTTGCAACACGACTGAACCAAACTATCAAGAACACTTAATAGCTGGATTAAGTGTGATGGGAGCTGGGAGGGAGCAAATACGTGGACTGGATCGGGGTGCTCAAGGACTGGGTTGAGAAACACTGGTTCACAGATCACAGATGAAGGAGGCGCTGACCTGGTCTGAGTCCAGCAGGCAGTAGTTGACACGGAGTTGCACGAGCTGCGCCAACAGGTCCAGGACCTGCTTCTGCAGGAGGACGGACGTGCTGGTGGTGTACTGCTTCAGAGCCTTGATGACCAGCGGCTCGAAGAGCCGGATGTGATTGTGGATGGCGTTCTGTGTACAGGAGACAGGGAAGGAAAAACACAAACAAACCCAAACTGAATACAGGGACCTTTTATGGGAAAGCTGAAGGCCAGGCTGGACCCTTGAGGGATGAAACTTTAACTGAACAAGTAAATGGTATGTCGAGCAAGACTATCTGGATAGGATAGAGAAAAACGCAGCCATCAATTTTGAAAACACGCATTGGACTTGCATGAAGTTAATAGCATTATCGATCTGCGTCGGCTCCACTCCAACTGCGGCATCGTACTTCAGATTAATAATTAAACCAGCCAGATACATTAGACGTGGCGTGAATAATGTCTCCACTGACAGAGAGATGCGTAAATCTCCGTGTCCTCGCAGAACCTTCGCGCGAGCCGGATGGCGGATGAGGACATTACCTTGTCCCCTCTGTGTCGGGTGACATTGGCGATGCTGGACCTAAGCTGGTTGGACACCTTCTGCATCACATCAAACCACCTGAAGGTCACAAAGACTCACATTAACTAAGGCCGCTTCACACGCAGCTGCACAGCACACAGTTAATTTCGGCAGGGCCCAATGCAATGCTGATTAGATAAAGGACGCGACTAAGGCAGTGACACCAAACACAGAAGCACAGCAAAGCCATTAGACTCTATGACAAGTCACGCTATGGCAGACCAGCTGTCTGAATGACCCTGAACCACTGAGATACATTCACAGAACATCACGGTCATTTGCTCAACATCCACCGTGCAATATTATTTATGAGCTACGAAACTCTGTGCAATATTGTTACAGCACTTACTGTTCGCTATTATCAGAGATGCACATAACGCATATTAGCATGTAAAGGTTAAAATGCATAGCAAATTCTTGTCACAGCAGCAGAAATTCACATAAAATACACACGTGCACTGTTACAGCATTCATTCATTCATTCATTTATTAATTAGTAGTGGCCAGAAGTCGTACTAGGTGGAAAATATACTCCCAGCATCCTAGTTCTTTGTACTTGCGTATACCGTTAAAATGATGTTGAATAACGACTTACGAACAGTCCAAGTTACGAACGGTCGTTCGGAACGTATCTCAAGTCGTAAGTAGAGGAGCGTCTGTATTTAGCTACTGTCAGCCTGAAATTTCCTTCAGGATCGATGAAGTGTCTAATCAGTCAGTGCGACTGACAAACTGTCAGAGCAGCAGGCTGAGGTCAGCAGAGGCCGCGAGGAAGTGCCTGGGGGCAGGCAGGCGCCCCCCCCTGGGAACTGACCCGGAGGTGTCCTGCTCCAGGTCGGCCTGCACCATGTTGCGCAGGCTGGCGTCGGCCAGCGCCTGGGTGAAGTGCGTGTAGGGGGCCATGAAGCAGTAGTGGTAGAGTCCTGGCCGCAGGCTGGAAGAGCCCAGCCGCAGCCCCTTGCCCTGGGACTTGCTGGGGTTCGACGAGGAGCCGTCATACTGGGAGGCCAAGTTGGTTCCAAAAAGGGTTTTGAGAAGCTGGAAATCGATCAAGGAAGTAAGTATCGACGTCGTCGATGAGACACACATCACAGCGGAAGAGTGGGGGAGACGCGTACCTGCTGCACACACACGGTGGCCATGGTAGGTTCTCTGGAGAAGCAAGACTTCAAGTAGCTCAGGATTTCTTCTACGCACTACGAAAGGCACCGGAGAGATCGCTGAGCGCTTCTATTGGCAAGAACGGCCCGAGATACAATTACCATGGTTTCCGGAGCAAAGCCCGACCTTCCCGATGTCATGCAGCGTCGCCAGTTCCAGCAGCTGGGACAGCACGTCCAACGCCGACCTCAGGAAGCTGCCAAACTTCTCGCTGGGATTGTGAAGGTCTAGTGTCACCTGCAGCGGATGGACAGAAGATGCCATCTTTACTAGGTCAGTATTTAACCACTGGGTCTCGCTCAACATGGCTAGTCTTGGGTAACTTCGCCAGTTAACAACTGCTTGGAAGCAATTAAATCGCAAAACATTTAAGTCAGGAGAATTAGTGAAAGACTGCTTAACTATAGTAGAAGGTTTACCGAGCCATATTTGATGAATTACAGAAAACCAGAAGATGTGACAGACTGTAAAACAGACTGACATTTTAGATGCCAAACATAAAGCAGGAATGCGTTTAAACAAACAGATTCTGTCACACATCACGTCTGAGTCATGTTTGTCCTCTGGCGCTAGAGGAATTCACTGGTTTTTCCTGCATATTTTCATAGGATGGACTGGCATCCCGTCCAGGGTGTAGCCCATCCCGGTACCCTGTGTTGCCTGGGACGGACTCCAGGCCCCTACCGACTACATCGACCAGGACAAGCTGCTAGGAGATAAACGGACTTTCATAACGACCAGTCACTGCAATAACTTAAAGTACGTCTAATCTCGACCTTGTAGTTGGTGTGGGTGGCCTTCAACACGTCATAGAGCTTCAGGTAGGGGGGCAGGTGGCAGAAGCTGCCCAGCGAGGTGGACTTGTTGATAGTGGCGGCCCCCGTACCCTCCGTGGGTCTAGCTGCTGAGGAAAAACAGACTCCGCTTATGCGATTCGGCAGAGCACCAGAAATTCCAAGAATTCCCCGAGCCGTATGGTCTCCCACCCTGACTGCCATCACCGCTCTTCTTGGGACTCATGGGGGTAGCGTTGGCTTCCACCGGCTCCTTCTCTTTGCTCTTCCTCCTAATGGGGCTCAGCGACGGCGTGTTGGACAGCGAAGGGAGGGTGGCCTGGAAGAGAGACGGCGACAAGCTCGGTGCTGAACCGTGTCGTCCATGAGACACGTCCAACATCATTCAAAACAGGCTGTATTAATGGTGAGATGTAAAGCTGAGATGATACCAAGCCGTCACCCATTAAGGGTACATCTTAATGCAGAGGTGGCCAATCTTACCCAGAAAGGGCCACTGTGTATGTGGGCTTTCACTGCAACTCCCAAAAATAGATCACTAATTAGAGGACTGATTGGCTGAAGAATCCTCACACCTGCGTTTGAACAGCTGACCTACAGGTTATCCTGCATACACACTTTGCAGATAAGATCCACCCTGGATTTCTGGATTATGGAAGAGATGACCGCCTTCCAGGGCAGGCTGTAGTTCGACTGCATACCTTGCAAGTCAAAAACACAACCCTTGAATTTCTAGGTAGTGCCTATGAACACACAGAGTGCTGTAGGCCTGCGGAGGACCCGCTCCCCCCCCCCCCCCCCCCCCCAGGGATGGCTAATCTGAAGCAAACACTACTAGTCAAACCAAAAATAAAAACTAGGGAACTGCTTTTTAATTTGGCGTTTTTCTAACTCGCAAAGCCACTTCAAGTGGATCACCGAGTATGTGGTTAAAATTAGAAATATATTAAAAAAAAATTCACCACTAGCACCCCTTCACCACTTAGTATATTTTACCACCTGCACTATTCATTCATCCACTCATCTATCCATCCATCTTCTGTAACCGTTGAATCCCAATTGAGTTCACTGTTAAAACAGTTGGCTGTTTTAATTCAACGACCCACAGAAAGGTACAAATATACAAGGTAGGAGCCACACACCTGTGAAGAAGTACCCTTCCCCATTTCCTGAGACATTCACTCAGCGTCCAAACGGTACCCACCAAACTGATCTGAAGGCATCTTAAGTCCTAACAAGCGCACTAGTCCAATTCAGGGCCCCCAGCCTAATGACGGCCCCCCAGGAGATGAGGGTCGAACAGAGGCTTCTGGATACCTTCACCGCAGGCCCCGGGGCCACCTCATCCACAACATGCGCGCAGATATTGATGATCTTCAGCAGGTGGGAGAAGAGCTGCTCCAACATGGCCGCCACGGCGCGGTCTCCCAGCGCCGGCCACGCCTCCTCCTGCTTGGCACTCCCGGAGGCGGACTCCTCGTCCCCCAACCAGGGACTCTTCATGCATTTGGGAGCAGCGGCTGTCAGGACGTGAGGACAGGCTTAGCACGCGTGAGGAACCGGCACCGCGGAGAGCGCGGCGAGTGGAGAGCGAGCGGCGGGTACCTGCGAGCAGGTTGCCCATCAGGAGCAGGGCGTCCTGGTGGGCGGAGAGGTCGAGCGGGAACCAGGCGGATGTCAGCAGTGACAGCACCATGTTAGCCATGCCCACGGTGCAGGTCTTCTTCAGATCATCACCTGAACCAGGCTGGGACTGGCTGTGGGGACAGCACTGATGTTCACTAAAGCTCGTCAAGCCCATCCAGTACAACATAGTACCGAGAGCCAGGGGAGGAACTAAGAGTTCCCGCCCAATCAGATTCAAGGAGCTTCAAAGTCCCGGTCACTCGCACCTGAAGGAACGACTCCTGTTCTTGTAGAGACTCGAGCGGCTCTGCTGATTGGTGGAGGAGCCGATATACCCACAATGCCAGCCCACGCTCCAGGTGCACACTGGGAAGGCAGAGGACAGCAGGCACAAGGCCTCGCAGCAGCCGAACTGCAAAACGGAGAATCGGCACGAAAATCACGCGCAGAACACAAACAGGTTTCACAATAATTTTGTGGCATGTGTTCACGATAGATGAACGATTATATTTTCCATTCCATTTTAGTCCTATGCCTGGTCATGAGAGACCTATCATGGTTACTATGGGCACAAAGCAGAGAATAACCCAGTCACATTCATTTCATAAACTTTTAATGTAGTTTGGTAGGTTTGAGTCTGTGAGCAATATTTTATTTATATATTATTTTTTTCATGATTTTCTTTTTCCTTTTGTAAAAACATGAAGTGTTTCCCGGTAAAACGTTAACCATATTTTGGGGCAAAATAATAACTTAAAGGTGAAATTTAGGTTCAGTTTTGTTGAATCCGTTGACAAATTCTGGAATTACTGAGAACAATTCATTGTGCTTTTGACTCTATGTCACGACTGCATGACTCATCAGGAAGCAGAGGTGGAGATTAAGAGTTACAGAGTACTCACCTGGTTGCCTGAAACAGAATCTTAGACTGGATTTGTACTCCCTGGACCTGAAATCTCCACCTCTGTTAGGAAGTGATCTGCATCTTGGTCAGTGCGGTGTTTGTGACTACACAAGTGAACGGCTGCTGTGGGATCAGCGTACTCACCGTGAGGGCGCGAGAGGTGGAGGAGGTGAGGGTGTGCGACACGGCCGTGATCACCCGGGACAGGCTGTTCTCCAGGGTGATGTCGGAGGTGTGTGGCGAGAGGCTGTACCCTCTGTACGTCCTGAGGAGCAGAGATACACGCTCCGGCTCAGTGCTGCACTGCCGCTGCATTACATACAGGCTACGTCAAGCCTAACGAACCACCTCAGGGAAACATCTCAGATACGGGACCTACACCAAAGGGCCAGACCCAGGCAACGGCGAACTGGGCAGCCGCCCAGGGCCCGATCGGCATGAGTAATGAAAATATTAATTACACACATCCATATTCAATTCATAAATAAGAACACACACACACAAAATAAATAGTAAAAAGCCAGTAATAGGCTACCATCTGGTTGTTTTCTACACTATTTGCTCATATGAATAAGCAGCATGCCCGTGGCGTCAAAGCGATCTCTCCACCCGGCTGCGCGCGTGGCCTCAAAGCGATCTCTCTACAGGTCTGTTCAGACCATTATGAAAGGGGAAAAAACATTAGGCCTATACACACAAATGTATAAGAATGAGGTGCATTTCATGAACAAAAAATTAATTTATTAAAAAAATTAATTAAAAAAAAAAAAAACTCTCTCTGTACGGACGGGCTGGGTACCTGGTGATGGTACTGACTGTAAACTGGGATGGGGGCTGGTTCTCATGCATCAGCAGCTGCAGGTACACGCTGCTCTGGTCCCGAGCGATGGCTACCACTGGATCCCCCTGGCCCTGGTCACAGTCGTAGAACAGCCTGGAGACGAGTCTGTGGCAAGCGGAAGGGCGTTAGCTGCAGGGAGCCCCCCGTAGTCCGAATGGCAGCATGAAGAACACGTACGACCCTTAAAGGTTCCGGGAGGGCCTGACCTGCCGACCGTGGCAGCCGCCACATGACGCACTCGCGGGTCCTCATCCCCGAGCAGGTACAGGATGACATCATTCAGCACCCTGTCCTGTAACTTCAGCAGCTGCAGCACCAGCAGGGGTCAGAGGTTAAAGGGGCTTCACAGTACCTTGTACACGTGGGGCACATGAGAACTGACACTCACCCCAGTGTAGTGGTGCTCCCCCTTATGCAAACGCTCCGTTTTCCTCTCCAGGAAACTTATTAACCTGCAAACCAAAGGAGGCAGAAGCTCCACTCAGGGTTACTGGTGTGGATCGCGTGACGAGATAACGCAACGGAGGGAGAAACGAGAGTCCGATACCGAAAATCCATCTCGGCGAGCGTCTCCAGCAGCTCGGTCCTGACCAGCCAATAGGAGCAGTCCCTCAGGGTCAGGAGGTCGATGACCAGTTGCAGGCCCAGTTCACTGAAACTGCTGCAGCACAGGGCCATGATGCAGTGCTGCAACATGCAGGGCATTTTCAGCAACCTTAACACTCCATCCCGGAACAGCATCATTCATATCGCAAACGCTGCGTTGCTATAATAACCAAACTCATGAAAGAACCTCTTGCTGGACGGTATCCATCTAACGCCGCCCCCCCCAAGCAAGCGCACTCACCCTAACGGCGGCACAAGACATTTTGCAGGTGACGGAAGACTCATCCTTTAATGTCTTCTGCAGCAAAGGCACGAGGTCCACTACAGACAAGGGGTTTCCTGTCACAATGACACAGACATGGTGAGAATATTGACTGAGGCTTACAGCCAGTCATCGGCGACTGTGACGTAGGCGTCAACAAAAATATTTCATATTAATAGCAAGCCATCCTATCACATTATGAGACCACAACAACTGTTTATTAGACAACGTGTAATAAAAATAAAACCAGACCCTATATCCGGCAATGCGACTCGATTTTAAAAACCATTTTGATTATTCATCTCCGTTCGGGGCACACACCCGTTGAGGTTTTCACTGTAGCCAGCCAGGGTTCCACATTGAACCGGGTCTTGGTGAGGACGGAATGGATGACCGTCCCGCACAGGATGGCAGTGGATCCACGGATCTGCGGATCTCCGTGTTCGACGTATTTCAGGATGTCGGTCACGTACTGCTGCTCTGTGTGGAGAGAGGACGCATATGCAAGTTTGGTCGTGCCCCCAAGGCGCGGACAGACTGACCTGCCCCCGCCCGGAGCGGGTCGGCACACTCACCATCCGACGGCAGCCCTTCCAGAGGCTCTCGGTACAGGCTGCTGAAGAAGGCTTCTGGGAGCAGGGCGGCGGCCGCCCCCACGCAGCTCACTGCCAGCGCCTTTACACTCACCCGCACCTCCTTGTCTGGCACCAGGCCTGGCCAAGAGGAAAAACAAAACCAACAGGGTGTACAGTAAATCGCTGGGAAGCAGAAACTGCGGCTACGCTCAGAAAACCTGCTCGCACTTGTATTACAAATAAACCACAAATCGCTAAACAGCCCTGGTTGAAGATTATATCGTTAAAATTACATCACCAAACAGCAGCATACTCAACACTCAGTGTAAACATGTAGCATGCTGTTACAACTCAAAATTTTAAACTTGTTGCTACTGTAATGTTATCGAACACCGACAAAATCACGGTGGAAGGGGAAAAAAAAAGGCCTACCATCTTTCTGACCCGTGAGCAGGAAGGATGCAGACAAGAGGCGGACACAGTGCACCAGGGGCTCGGCCTTTGGGTCTGTGTAGTGTCCGATCTCTCCTTTTATTCTCGATGGCTGGGTGAATATCAAAGGCCAATCAGGTTTCAGTGTTTCATCATCATAGGATTTTCTACACCCCGTCGGCCGAGAGAGCTCCGTGTTACAGCACTATGGAGCGAGGACACTTGTCCATAGCTACAGCGGGGCGTGTAGATGCAGCTGGACAGTCCGAGAGGGACTTGCCTTGTTCTCCAGCTCTGTGGGCTCCACCACCTCCTCCTTGAGCACCAGTCTGTCCACGCTGCTGTCGGACGACTGCCGACTGTGACCCTTATTCTCCATGAGGTGAGGCTTGCTCAATACTACGGACAGGGCACACGGAAGAGCAGGCAGCTCTGAGATAACGTAACTTGGACTTACCATAATTTCCGCACGAATGGCTCCAACAACATGACGCCCCCCCAAGTCATAACAAAGAAACATATTTTACATACATTTATAAAACAAATGGTTTAAACAAATCGAGCTGATTGATGGAAAAAGTATGTGAATGTTTAGGTTAATGAGCTCTTGGAAAAAAAGTCAAGTCTTATTTTAGATGTGGGTGCGACAAGTAAAAAAAAAAAAAAAAAAAATTTAGACTACCTCCTCTTTGCGTCAGAATTCTGTTCAACTGCATTTTGGCCCAATCAAAACAGATTTCAGAGGACCTCACACTCGTACAATTCCAGATTATTCCAAAGGGTTCACAGACTTTCACAACTGTAAATTGGTGTTCAGTGATGGTGCTGACCCAGCGTGATTTTTACCCTGTACGAGCAGACAGAATCTTTGGAGGGTTTATTGAATTATAGCCCTGGCTTATGCTTAAACACAAAATTACTGCAGAGTAAACGGAATAAAATAGGTACGTCAGTTTTGTGACCGCGGTTCAGGCTATGGACGGAGCCACCCTTATTCATCCAGTCTTCGGGATGCCAAAACAGGGGGACGGAACTGGGAGGACATCAGGGCAAAAAAAAAACACACAGAGCTGAGGAACATACCAAGGGCAGTTCTGGAGAAGGACTCCAAGGTCTCCTCAGCAGTGGTGTTTGCGTTTTCCTCCTCTTCATCCTGGAGTGTACCGATCTGCATCCCCGAGTACTGACTCTCACTGCCATCCAGAACCTGAGGCAGAGAGGCTCAGGATGAGTCCTGCTAGACACCCCATTCAACACAACAAACACGAAGTCTTTGCAGCCCTCTATAAAACGCTCCCAAATGGCCCAGACCAGTGTTTCCCAATCCGGTCCTCGAGGACCCACAGACTCCTTCCAAGCAAAAAACGTGGACTGGAGCTCGGAGGGAGCACAAACCTGGACCAACTGAGCGTGCCCGAGTACCGGACTGAGAAACACGTCTCTAGGAGAATCTAGACCATAACCGTGCATGTGACGCTTCAGCGTAGCGCAACAAATCTGATCAGCAAAGCCAACTGATGACAGACCGGGTTGACCCTGGTGTGGGTGCAGCCTAGTTACGGACAACACGGAACCTAAATATACCACAAAAGGACGAAAAACTACCACAGCATCATATCACACCATGGTATGTCATACTTAAGCTACAGGCACAGAAATGAGAGTGTTAGAGAAGAGAAACAGGGCAAGGCAGCATATCAGGTACTGTCAAGAAATAGTTCATTATGAAGATAAAGAAGGGAACTCATCTAGCATGAATAACTGCACTCTAAATTCAAGTCCACCAGCCTTTATACATACGGCATGATACTGGGCAGGCCCACATTGACTGGCCAGTATCACGTATAACATCTGGCACTGCAGAGGTCTCACAGATGACAGCGACCAAATCGGTCCATTTGATACAGAGAACATGAAACCCTTGTTTTGATTGGCTGCAGACCCAACACGGAGATAGGGCAATCACAGACTGAGAATCAGGATGAAGTTTAACTCAATCTGACAGTGCACCAAACTGATGACCACACACTGTAGACGCTCCCCGGGTTACGATGGGGTTGCGTTCCAATAGATCTATCTATCTTAAGGCAAAAATATAGTAAGGCGAAAATGCATTTTAATACAGTACGCCTACCCTAAGAAACATCATGGCCTAGCTTAGCCTACTTGAAATATGTTTAGAACACTTACATTAGCCTACAGTTGGGCAAATCCATTAATCAACACTTTAGGCTTTGTGCTAATTCATGTTGAATAATGTACTAAAAGTGAAAAACAGAATAGAACTGGAACATCCATTGTAAAAGTAAAAAAAGAAATGTCGTAAATTGGCCATCAAAACCCAGGGAGCGTCTGCATAAAATCGCACATTTTATGGTAGATTCAGGGAATCTTGAAGACAGCCCCTTAAAAGAGCATTGCAGTAGCAACGTGACGGTCATGAGTTGAAATCTCAGGAAGCACACAGATTATGACCCTTCCCTCTAGTGTCGCTTTGAACGAAAGTGTCAGATAAATTAATAAAATGTAAAAATGAAGGAAGCAAACGCATGATGCGGGAAGCTTTGGAGAAGGGGAGAGCAGCAGCCTTTATGCGGGTCTCCTCATGCCTGCTGATCGGGGGAAATGAGGTCCAGACCTTCAGCTCTCTGAAGCACGTGTCCCTCAGACCAGAACACACAAGCTCTCCTCAACAGCTAACAGGATCAAAGTGACGTGACCACTGAGTGACAACTGATCCGGTGGCGAGTGGAAAACCCATCGACTTGATTCAAATTTTAATCAGCTCTGAACTTGTGCTGGCATCGTGCATCGCTGTTATATGATGTCACATGACAGCACGCAATTGATTGGCCGAGACAGTGGAGTTAAAGGAAATAAAGAGTGATCTTACAAAAGGTAGCACATTTCCTGTTAACATCCAACTAGAAAAGACCATCATTTCCCCCCCCTCCAACCCCCAATACAGATGTGGAGGCCTGGAGGAAGTTAAAGGGAAAGACAGAGGAGGGGCTCGCGCTCCGATTGGTCAGAATGACACTTCATATGGGGAGGGGTTCTCTCCATTTTTCTGAATGGCAGCAGAGGATTAGGAGGAGAGCTGTCAGCAGTGAGGGGGCGCGGTTTTGAACTGAAGGCGGGAGCAAAGAGCGAGGGAGGGGCCAGAGGCGGGGTTAGGGTAAGGGGAGGGCAGGCAGCAGGCCTTCTCCCCAGAGGCTGCTGACCTTGTCACTGCCACTAGCGATGGAGGAAGAGGAAGAGGAGGAAGACGTGCTGGAAGAGCCGAAGTCGGAGCTGGAGGAGGCGTCGGGCCCCTCGGTGGAGCTCGGCGAGGGCTGCAGCGCCCCCTGCAGCACACTTACGAGCTCGGCGCAGTCGGAGGGGGTGACGGCCGAGTCGGGCCCCTCGGTGGTGGTCTGGGAGCTGTCGCTGGGGGGCGACGAGGCAGGCAGGGTGCCCTCAGGGCCGCCGGAGCCGCTGGCCGGGCCGGAGCTGGGGCTCAGCACCTCTTCTTCGCCCACTTCCTCCTCCTCCTCCCCCTCCTCCTCAGGTGAGCCAGGCGAGCCGCGCTCAGAGGAGGCGCTCAGCTCCACGGAGTCGCCGGGCTGCAGGCCGCGCTGGGAGGAGCGTGGCTGCTCCGTGATGATGTCAGCCGGGGCCAGGGAGGCCGAGGGAGGGGGGGCGTCAGCGCCGTCGCTGGTAACGGAGGCTGTGGGGGGGGGGGGGGGGGGGGCAGTTAGCTAACAAGCAGCATGCGCCAGCTACAACACATCCAGGCCACGCCCCTCAGCACACGTACCAGTGAAGGCTCCTGTGCTGACCTCTGACCTGCTCTCGGACTCATCCTCAAGCCCCTCCTCCTCTCCGGAGAGCAGCTTGCCTGGAAAAGGAGTCTAGTGTCAGGGGCACTATCCATAGAGGGGTCGCCGCTGTCGGCCAACGGATGGATGGCCGTCTGTTAAAGCGTCCGACAGGCTTTTCACCATTACCTCATGGCTCTTTATACTTTAAAATTCACTTAAATTCAGTAATAGACGAAAGCAAAAGTCCATGAAGCTCAGCGACAGAAATCCATCCCTATCCATGAAAATGGCCAAGGGCAAAACTTTTGTGGATAATCGGATCAGACCGGAGTGAAGTGCGTATGACCTTTGATCAGGGAGCGAAGGATCCGACACAAAATGGGAGTCTAGCACATATAGCTACAGATGAAAGGTGACGTGAGGCTATGCGGGCGGGCACTAGGGGGCGTAGTGGGACATAGTCACCTTTCTGTTTCCTGAGTAGAAGCGGACTGCATGAAGACCCTCCTCCGGCTGCAGGTCACAGGAGAGAAGAGAGAGCAGAAAGGCCCTGAGCCCCAAAGGAGATACCCCCAAAGACACCAGGGAACCCCCCCCCCCTCGGTGGACAGTTTGGGAAGGATGGCCAGGAGGCAGAAGAACAGGAAGAGGAGGGGCCTATGGTCACCACAGCGACCGACCAGCCAGGACGGCAGGGCAGGGAACATCCTGAACTTAAGGTTCTTTGCCAACGCGTGTTGGAGAGGCGGTCCAGGAACTTACCGATGAGCTCCAGGATGCTGCCGCTGCGTGCGCGGCTCTCGGCCTCCTCGTGGGACACGCTGGCGCGCTGCACGCTCCCGGGGCTGATGAGCACGCGGAGGAGCTCCGGCGGGGGGGTGCGCAGCACCTGCTGCAGCAGCTCCAGGGCGGCCGTCACCACATTGTGGTCGCGGTGTTGCGTGTAATGCAGCGTGAGCTCAAACACCTGCGCAGAGTGGGACCCGTCAGGCACCAGGACGCGGCGATCTTCGGAGAGGCCAGCGGGAACACCTGCTATCACTGAGCCTTTACTGCGTCAAAACACTCCCAGGGACTAAGAACCACAGCCGTTCCATAAATTCTTTATTCAGAACATCAGACTCTGCTAATTATGGCCCTGTAGCTGACCCTACCCCATTCCACCCCTAGACAAATGGAACAGAAGCGATTCTGACATCATGGCTATAAAGCGCGTCCTTCACCGTGAACCTGTCACTGGCGACCGAAGGAGACCGTCTCTGCCTGTACCACATCAGTCACACTGCCACTACCCATAATTCACCTGCCCCGACAGCAGGAGACTCTCCATTAACCTTCAGGCTGGCACTAAATAGCTACAGCACCGGGCCAGGGGCTCAGATGAAGAGGGAGACGGGCACCTGGACGAGCTGCTCGGGCGTGGGCGAGATATCAGGCTCCTTGCGCGTCACTCCGAAGCTGCCCTTCAAGGTGGTGTCCTTCACCTGCTGCTGCAGCAGGGGCATCAGGTAGCGCAGTGTCAGCAGAGCCCCCAGCGTAAGGGGGCTGGGGTGCTCGTCGTCCACAGGGACCAGCAGACCTGTGGGGTGGCACGAGGGGCGGGGCGGTTAATCGCTGCACCCGGCAAGAAATGAAGGATGAAGGAGATCCAGGTATGGTCCCGAGGGTCCATTTAAAAGTCCAAATGACGTCAGAAGGGGAGAGGAAACAGACTAGAAGGGCAGAAGCTAGCAGCAGTCCCCGGGACGCACCGAGGAGCACGTTGAGAAGCCAGGTGTAGAAGTACTGGGGCCGGCGGGAGTGCTGGCACACGCTGACGGCGGAGCTGGCTGCCGTGCGCCGGATGGTGGTCGAGCTGGACTTCAGGTTGGCCACGAACGCCTTCAGAAGCACCTGGGAAACCAGTAGTGACCGTCCATTCACTTCTATGGGAAAAAATCCTAATCCTCAACTCTGACAAGCTTAACCCCAACCTAGGGATTAACCATAAAGTAAATCAAACAAACCTTAACCATAAGCAGAGCTGGAGATTTCAGGTCCAGAAAGTACAAATCCCATCCAGGATTTTGTTTCAACCAACCAGTTGAGCATAAAGAGTCACAAGTCACAGAGTACTCAACTGGTTGGTTGAAACAAAATCCTGGACTGGATTTGTGGACTTTCTGGACCTGAAATCTCCACTTCTGACCACAAGTAATCAAAGGAAATACGAAATACGGCTGCATGACATCACATCGCAATGTAACTGTGATCATGTGACGCATGAGCCTTTAGATGACGAGCGTCAACATTTGTCCGGACGCCGGCTTTTCAGTACTACTAGGGCGTTTACTTACGCCCACAAATTTGTAGGCAGAACAGTAGTGCGTAAAATATGAGAGGAGAACTGTGACGCACAAAAGTTAGCAATGAATTATTAAGCTGGTATAAATTCGCTGTGTCCTTATGCTTATTATATTCAGTTCGAGGAGCGCGCCACATGTTACCGTTTTGGTAAATCTCGGAAGCGATAAGCACTGAAGTCGCGGAGGAGAGGGGAGCAGCTCAGCAGCCACAACGTCTTTTGAAGTGGAGATGTTGTGGATGATAAACAAGGTAAAAAGACATCGGTGGTGTGGCGGTACTTTTTGCAGCTTAAAATTAGACACGCACCTTATCGAAGCGCAACGTGATATTTGCGAATCATTTACTTACCGCTTTGCAAAAAAAATAATAAAAAATATGACACATTAAGCCATTTGAGTAGAAACATTTACCATCTGGCCAGATGATTAGATAAACTGGCCACACCCATCTGTGACACAAGCGCATAATTATGCACATAAACACACAATCTCCTGCAGCAGCCATTACCAGCAGAGTGGGTGGGTGCACAGAAGGCGCAGCCTTTCCAGCGAGTCGCTAGCTGTCCCGGCCAGCCGCAAAAGCAGCGGCCGCAGATATAAACACAACTGTAAGCAAGTCGCATGGCCATAAACTTCGCAACAAACATACAAAACTGAAACCTGAGTGTCAGCAATCCCACTAGCAACGTTTCACCAAAGCGTCCCCAGAAGAACAAGAGGTATTTTAGCAACAAAGGGTGGACCGGCTTCACATTAATGCCCTTCGTTTCGGAATGAGACAGTTTTGGCCAAGTAGTGCGTTTACGGTCAGGGAAGCAGAACAGAAACGTCTATGATTATGGTTCTGCGTCGCCGCAGAAACGCCTGACTGACTCCTCCTGTAGCAATGCATCCCTCTGCTTGCAAGGAAAATTAATGAGTCATTGGGTAATGCTGCCAATCAATATATATGGGGGGGGGACAGATAAATGTTAACCCGGAGAGCTTGGGAGCCCGATTCCGATTAAGGACGAGGGTTTTTCTTGGGTTATTCGGAAGCAAAAGGTGGCGCAGTCCAAAGCGACAGCATCGCCCTGCTGACCTCACATCAGCACCGCATCCTCATCCTCATCCACACCCGACAGAGCGAATCGGACGTCGTCACACATCAACACGGATCCCTCCCCAACTTGGAGCCTGGCCTGGGCGTCATGCCTGAGGACACACAGCAGCCAGGGTGCAGAGCGAGCGGCGGCGGCGGCCCAGCGGAAGGTTCTGGCTGCTGTGGGGCCTGCTGTCTGCGTGCGGAGGGGCGATTACGTCATCCTGAGTCACGGGCCACATTTAGAGCATGACGTGACCCTACTGCAGTGCTTGGGAACGGGAGACTGGGCGCGTCGGAGAGGCCTTCCCTCCCTCCTACTCCTCGCTCCACTCCCCCTCCTCCCCAGAGGAAGTCGCGGCTGAGCAGCCCCCCCCCGCCCCACCACCGACATGACACAGCACTAAAGGCGAACGGGAGCACAGCGCCACCTGGAGGCATATTGTGCAAATACAGGCACACACGGCATCCATACTCTAAAGGTAGCTCCTAATGAAAATGAACACTAAATAATCATGCTTTTCAGAGCTCTCTTCCCCTGAGAGCCGAGAGTGTCACATGACCCGGTACCGTCACATGACCCAGACCAACACAAGAGGAATGTCTACAACTATTTTCAAACAACTTATACTCAAACCTCCCTACTGCAACGTCCACTTGGCAACCAGCAAACGTGTCTGCTCACAAACCGCGTCACAACCCCCGTGACCCTGTCGCACCTTGATCTCGTTGTCGTTGGCGAAATTCCCCAGGGCGGCCATGAGCTTGGGGACGGCGGTGGCCAGCGTCTCCTGCACGGTCTCCTCGGGTCTCTTGCTGATGCGCGTCAGGCAGGGAAGTAGGTTCACCAGGTAGGGCCTGTGAGGGACACTCAGGGTCAGGAGCACGAACAGGAGGTGAACGGGCCGCCGGAGGCTGGAGGTGGGCGTCACCTGCACTTCTGCGGCCGGATGAGGTGGGCGAGCTCCGCGAATCTCCACAGCGCTGCCCTGAGGCTCCGCGAGGCGCCGTTCTGCAAGAGGGACACCCGCCTGCATTAGCTTCCCCAGCACAGCATCCACTAGATGCAGAACCTCACTCCTCTTAAATTACGTCAACATGGCAATGGCAGAGCGACGACAGCACGTGGGCGTGTTCCAAGACCGCCGTGATCAAAGGTCACCTACAGAACCCTTCGCTACCGCTTCTGATCAAGATAAAACCTTAGAGGGCATTAAAACAGCAGAGAGGAAATGGCAGGGCAGCTAGCAAATGATACCACAACCAGAATCAAAGCACGCAGAGAGGGTTTTACACAAGGAAACTGGCTCAAAGCCAATCACAGACCATAATTTCACTTTGATTCTCGCATAACATGCTCATATACAACACTAAAAACTACAGACACCTAACATCGAGAGGAGCTGTAAACGTAATCATCACATGAATTAATATAACTTAATTTGTTTTACATGACACCTCCCCAGCCGCGCTGGAACAGAAGCTCCTTCACTGAAAGGCACGGCTGGACGGCATTCGCTTACCTTCTTAATCTCCTTGTACAGCTCGAGCTGAAGACGGGGAAGGTTGGAGTCCATGAGTGCCTAGTGAAGAGAGCAGCCGTTAAGCCGAACCCCGCCGTCACCGGACTCGCTGCGGCTGGGAGGTTCGAGACACCGCACTTATGCTGTCCAGTGGGGACACGGGTGCACGTGTTAAAGACCAGAAGAATTCAGTAACGGAGAACGTGGGGACAAAATTCCATCTGAACCCTTAGGGCGAGAGATACGAAGCCACAGGTCTCCTAAAACAAAAAAGTTCGCTTATCTCCTTCTTTCCTGTCCCGCAGCTTCTCCTTACCGTCACGAACTGTCAGTCACCCCAGCCAAGTTTGTCCTGGCCAGCGGCCTAGCGGCACAGAGGCCTGGAGAGAGAGTCGCCAGGCTCATGGCTCAGACCGCTGCCTCACCTTGATGATCTTGTTGAGGCACTCGTCCGCCACCATCCTGACGTCGGACTCGCCGTCGTCGCTGCACAGCAGGAACATCTCCATGGCGATGCCCAGCAACTTCTGAAACTCCGGGGAGGTCCTGGTGCCAGGGCCATAGGAAACAGGGGGGGGGGTCACAGTCACTCCACACAGATCTACTCCCCTTCACCCACGTAACCACGCACACATCCAGCGTCGCAGCACGGCTGCTTCGGACAAAGCAATCGGCAGTGCGGTTTTTAACAATGACGCGTCTGACGTCGGCAGCTCCGGCCTACGGCCCGCTATTGTAACGCGGAATTAGCAGAGCGTTACCGTGCTTCACCGGGTTGGGTGTCTTACCTCAGGGACTGGGCCACGATGTTTTCGCATATCGTCAGGCAGTGAGTCACCCTGTCCTTTTTGGTGGTGGTAAGATCTTTCTTCCTACAGGAGACACGATTTAAAAAAAAATAAATAAAAATTTAAATCGGAGAAACTGGGACGCTGCTCATTGGCTCATTGGCTCAGCGGGGACACTGCTCATTGGCAGAGAGAGGAAAACGGATATAAGGCCTGGGACAAAAAACGAGGAAGCGGGAAGGGGGCCATGCAACCAAGTGAAGTGCAACTGGCAGTAAATGTGCTGTAAATTGCCACCCCCCCTCCGCATACACAGATACACACATCCTGCGATCACACAAGGATGCATCCAACTATGGTCACATTTACAGAAGTTCAGATTTGCCCTCAGTACACCGTATCATACAGGGAGAACCAAAACTCCGCTTACCCTGACAGGTTTACACCACTGATCTTCCTGTTCTGGGACTGATTTCGTTATAAAGTAGATAACAAGGGCCCCTTAAAACTAAATATAGCATAGAGTTTTACTTTGAGATATACCCACTTTTCACACACACAAACATATATATCCATCCAGTGGGTCACCCACTTCTTCAAGCAAGAGCTGTGGTGACCCAGAACGTGGGATACACACTCTGCCTCAGACACACACACACAAACACAGTCACAGAGCCATGTCTCAGCACAGCAGGCCACTGTGCCTGAAAAAACATGTCTTAATGTGAAAATGAGAAGAGGAGATTGTGCAAATCCCAGGCAGGCAGAGCCCGAGCCATGACATCCAAGCTCAGAACCAATGACACGTTTTCTCGAAGAATTTCAGGGGCCAGGAGAGACAGGACCTGCCAACTCGACGGAAGACCCATCGGTTTCAGCTCCGAAACCTGTTAGCGGGTCTAAAACGCAGCAGGAAGGCCGGTCTGCTCTCGAATGGGTGATGTAACGGTAGAATAGCGAGATTGCGGCAAAAGGGCGGACAGCTGAAAAAAACCAGTCAATGGTACTTGGGGGGGGGGGGGGGGGGGGGGGCTACGTGGGAGTGTTTGACTACAAAGTCACGCTGTACCATGGGCCGCACAGAGAAACCGACAGACAGCACAGACAGGTACGGTTACCGCATCCTGTTAGCACGGCGATATTTTTTCCACGCGTCCGAGACACCCGGCTCATGTCACCACGGGACGCAGCTACAGGACACAGCCCAACTGCTCCCAGCAATGAGAAAACCCCAATCAGTCCTCCAGGTATTTTCACACAGGGCCCGCAAGCTCTGCAAAGAGAAATCCAACCTTTCGGCTGAAGTTCCATTATGCAGCATGTTTGCTGTTAGTTAACCGGGTTTTCATACCAAGCAGGCAGCAAGGACATTTCATGGCGAGACCGAGGTTGCATTTAAAAGCTTATAATTATTAAAAAATAAAATCTTAATTCATAGACAAAAATGACGAGATTGCCTACAAATTCTAAAATCTAGAATTTGGAAATCCAGAACTGTCTGGTTTAATGCTGGATGTTTTAAGACAACCTCATATTAATTACTAAACCAGTACCATTACCTGTTCATCTATTTTCCATACCTGCTTGTCCTACGCAGGGTCACAGGAATCTGGAACCTCAGTGCAATTTTTTTTTCCCCCAATGACATTCTACCCTTTTAATTACCAGTCATGGTTTTCAATGGACAAGAACTGAAACGTTGCGAAGAGTCAGAGAATCGAGGGCAGGGCAGGGGGCTGACAGGACAGCCAGCGAGCCTGCAGCCTCGCAGCAACCTGCGTTAAAGACACACGGTCATGCATCTCCGCTTCCAGTGCAACAGGAAGACACTGTACTCCTTACCACATGGGCTTTATAACACAGAGACCATGATAAAGAGGAGGACCGCCTTGTATTTCTCGTGCTGGACCCCTTAACTGCAGTTCACCACAAGTCTCATCAGCAGGAATTCAGCCTCGAGAGTTAACCTGCATAGTAGACCAGACTTAAAAAGTGACTGGCAGGTAATTACCATTTGTTCTGTGGCCGAACAGGAAATCAATCCTTACTTACCCTCAGAGGCAGAAAATATACAGCTCATACCCTGTTATAAAGAGTGAACTACATAAATAAGCTGTGAATAAATTACTATCGGAAGTATAACCAGTGATGAATTCCGGATTTAACAGGTGGTAAGAGGCTGTGATTCGTATGTCAACACATAAGGGGCACAGTCTGCTTGATAGGTGAGGTGAATAGAAAACACATAAATGCAGAATATCTTGATGAGCCTGGTTTACGCTGTACCTGAGTGTACCTGAAAGATAAATGGCACTCTATTCCCCCCATTAAGCATTCATGCCGCAGCATACCAGTGCCGTTCAATTGGCGGATTTTCAAGCAACGTTACTTGGTGGGAAAGGAAAAACTTACAAACTGGTTTTCTGCAACCCAGATCGCAATAACACAACGTTTCTTCAACCCTTGGATTGATCCGCATAACGACACTGCATCCAGCCGCACGGCAAGCGCACATCCTGGTTCAACGACCTGGTTGTTAATCTGTCCAAATCTTATAAGCATAAATAAGCGTGAGAAATGTTTGCAAAAACGAGCATAAAGCTGCACGCGCCAACCTGGGGCAAAGGCATGCAAAAACGGCATCAGGCGCGGGGAGGGACAACACACACCCCTGCACCCACAGCTTCCCGAGGCAGGGGAAAGGTGACAGGAGGGCAGCCAGCCTTTAACGCGAAAAAGGCAAGAAGGACCGGCCGTTTGCACAATCGCCACGGGGGGGAGGGAGGCTGCGGCCGGCCGGCCGGTAACGCGCAGGGTGAGCCGCATTACCCCGCTCCCGGCGGCCGTGGGAGGATTTCGGATGACGCTGTTTTTCCCGACTGGATAAACGAAGCCCACCGCAACTGGGCCTCCAGCGAAGCGCTCGCTACTTACTGCTTCTGCACCAGCTCCTCAGCCGACGGCGGTCCCTGCTGCTGCTGGAAGGAGCGCAGCGATTCGAAGGCCTTCATTAGCTTCTCCATGGTGGCCATTTTCCGCCAGTATGATATTTACAAATAGGCGCACGAGCGGCGGGCGCGCGTCGTAAACAAAACCGGGCGCGAGCGGCTCGCGAGACGCCGGGCCGCCGGTACGAAGAACAGCAAGCGGCGGCTCTTACGCCGCAGAGCCCTCGCTTCTGACGTCCGCCGGTCGTTTTAGGTTTCGCCAACGTTACTCCAAAATGAATGGGATGTAATTCGCGTTGCATCCAATTCCGCGAGCCATCTTTAATGCATCCCGTCAACCTCCCTAGGAAGTGGGTGCTGTGACAGCTTTAGGGCAGGACGCGACATCTGCAGCCATTCAGAAGCGACCTGGATTTGATTGACATGAGTGCTGGCCAATCGCCGGGCTGTAGCGTCCTTAAAAACGGAAAGGCTTGCGTATTTACTTCCAAGCCCATAATTTCAGTTTGTCATATGACTTAGGGCTCTTAGAGGGGGGGATTATGACGGATGAAATGGTCCAATGGAAAGGTGCTCTCCAGTATACTTGAATGTTCAGAGTAATAAAGGGATTATTGTAGGAGGGGTGTTAGCACGTTTCGAATATAATGGCGCGTTGCGAAGATTGTGGCGAGTTACAGTCTGTTACATCGTATTTTGCAGGTGCCTTCGATTGTTTATCAGGTATTTATATATACACGTGCCTCTTGCTTTGTTGACATGTCTTGTTTGTTGTTGTGTAATGCACTCTATCTTAAGCGTAAATATCCATTATAAAGATTCCGGCTTAATGTACCCGGAAACATGTATATACAAGTACACCAGCAAAAACTGTAACTACTGGAAGAAATGGCAACCATGTATTACACCTATTCTCATGTATTTCCACTGGTGTCCAGTTAAGTACACGGCAGAGTTTGAAATTCTTCATTTTACTTACAGGGCGCTTTAGGGTCAGGGTCCTTGCTGACTTAACTGATCACAGAATGCAGATCTTCTCAGAAAATCTTAAACAAATAAAGGGATTTTGGCAGTGGTCTACCAGCGTATGTGAGGCTTGCATCCTTGGTCTTAGTATTTAAATCCTGCATGAATACTTATTAGTTTATCCTAGTGCACCATAAATAAGGCCACTGGTACCACTGTACACACGGTTGGTTTGTTTTGCTTTTCTGTGACCTATCTGTACTGACCCATTGTGCTATTCTCCCAGTCAAAAGATGAGCAGGTAAGGTAAATTTGTGTCTTTAAATTGCCCATAGTTTTCCAGTCCTGCATTGGACTGGCATCCTATCAAGGCTGCCCTCATGATCCTGTACTGGATAAGCGGTTGAAAGATGGACCACCTGGCTTCCTACACTTTAGAATTAGAGATTAGTGACACAACTGAAGGACTGGGTCTTCCTTTGTGCGAATAACAATGGAAGGTGTTCGTTAATGACCTTATATTATGTCAGAGTAGTATTTCTAAACACCCTCAGAACCCACAATAAAGACAGTGTGACCTGTGTACAAATGGCAGTGTTTTATTTCATAAATACAAATGTCAGATATGGTACAACACCCAGTGACAGAACTTGTACAAGAATTACATTGACTGCAGTGGTTGAAAGACATGACTGTACACCTACAAAATCGCTCACCGGGAATGAAATGAATAAAGGTGGCATCCGATATGCATGATATGTTGGCACTGCGATATAATTTACAAACAAGAAACCTGAAGATTACTACTAATACATGCTTGATTAGTAACATGTTTCTAAACAGGCATTAAAATGCACTTTAAATTATTTCCTTACCAGCAAACTTGGGGATGTAGCAGATTCGTCTCTCCAATAGGCCCATGGACCAGATAACAAAATATCCCATAATAATAATAAACTGGCACTGAGGTAAAGGTTTAACATGAAATTTCAGGTTTAACATGAAATATCAAATATGATGAAAGTGTCAATTTCACGTAATGCAAATTTCCTATTTCAATTTCTTAATAGAGATGGGAGGAACTTTTGTTGTCACATATTCCTGTTAGAAAGTTACAATCACTTGAGCCTCAATGGGCAAACAAAAGCAATCGCAGCCGGTCATTAGCATTTAGAAGAATTAATGTCACTCGTTCACATTTCCCTAAGACCAACTGACCACGAATATGCCTTAATGCCATCTTATGATAAAATCTACCACACAGCCCAATAGAGACACAAAACATGCCTGTAAAAGCCCCTTAATCTTTACCTTTACTCAGTAATGTACACGAATCACTTCTGCTGCCTGACGTGGTCAAGCCCGTTCTACGTAGCTGCATGTGTAAACATCAATTATGCTATTTAATCGTAGAACAATATTAAAAGCCCATATCATTTTCTGTGAGTGGTGTTTTGTGGACATTAGTCATATTACAGGTGTTTAAAACTTTTTCTTTTCCCGATCATGGCGTGCAAAAAAATAGATGTTTCATATAAAATGAGAACCCATGATTAAACCTTCAGAAAATTGTTCTAAAGTGGCGATGGGTACCCTTTTACAGAATGCCTCCAGAGTTTACTTTTGTTCCAAACTGAAAGCCCAGAATTTAAATGGAGTATATCAGAAACCCCATCAGATCGGTTTTAAGACCTGTAAAATGATTTGCGGTTCCTTCATTTCGAGCTGTTTTTGTTTTCCACGGTGGAAACAGTGGAAACCGTGGCAAATTCAAGACTTTCTCCTGTTTTGTGGACAATTCCTGAACACATCAAAGTTAAAATGCAGGGAATTAAACATTTTAAAATGTAACGGAATTAGACGTCGGCTTCACAGCATTAACAAGAGTCGGTAAAAGTCCACACGATAATGGCTGAGAGCAAGGAGTTCACACGTGGGGGACAACGAATGACTGCTGGAAACAGGATTAACGCCCACTCCAGCTTCGTGTGGAAAGCAATGTGAAATAAAACAGCAAATCCTGCAAATGCCCCCCTTCCGGTCACGTCCAAATGTCAACTTCTCTGCTGCACCAATTTGACGAAGTGCAGTTAAAACAACACGTTTCTGTGTCTTTACAGATAAGCAGAGTTTTTATTAATACATGTGCTGCGTGGGAATGGACAAGCAAATGGATTCAACGCGGCGATACTCCTCTGGCAGATTAACGGAAAGAGTATCATGATAATCAGAAACCTTCTCAGTTAACTGCGACTGTGGCTGTTGAACAAATTATAAATCAACGTACCCGGGCCAAGAGCCAAAGTAAATCATCTACCGCATCTACCCCTTGTAATAAGCCAGGGGTGTCGTTTATAATCATTGCGTCACGCAGAGGCAGAACGCAGAGCTTTGCATCTTAACAAGTACGATTTCGGCCTACTTGGACGGAAATGCAAAAGTGCGAGTTTAACGCTTAATGGAACGGCCGGATAATCTGAGCAAATTCAGTTTTCCATCATTTCGGATGAATCGGTGTTGCGTTTCTGTACAAATATGGTTTGTGTAAAGCATGGATTTGGAGGCAGCCAATGTATTTTACTTGGAAACTGTACAGAGTAAGTAACTGTACATGAATTGTGTGGACATGTAGGCTAGATGATGAACACATGCGAAGCACGTTTTTGGCGGGAAACTACAGACACGGCAGTCGTTTGCGCGCGTGCCTTAATGCGTGTGTGCAGTTACAATTAAAAACACATAATAATGCAAAATCCCGTCTAGCACTAAGCATATTTAATTATATTATATACATACAGACTTATTTGTCGTTTTCAAAAACCCCGTTCGAGGAGTTGTTCAAATATTATACTTCGCAGTGTACTTTTAAAAAAAGTAAAATACTGAAAATGGGTAAAGGCCAGCCATATATTTTATGATAGGCTTTGGCTCTACTGTAAGACAGTGGTCTGCTGTGAGTGTTTAGCGACATTTAACATAAGGTTCAGTTATTATCATTGCTTAAGGCATAGGTACACCCAAAGTTGCTCACTAAAATCAGCAGGGAATATTAGGCACCATGATATCAGGATTATACCCCTAATCTTAACACAACAGTTTGGAATGTTATTTATTTACCACTATGGATATCCATGAAACCGATCCAATACTACTCTCGGATTTAAAAGACTTTTGTTTGCTATTTTGTTTGCGACAAGCATTATTTAAACAGCTCACATCACAAAGCACAATTTCCAAAGAATGAAAGAAAAAAGGCCATAATAATTACTGCGTAATTATGTTTTTTTTTTATAAAAAAAAATAAATTAAAAAAATAATGCGAATGAACGAAATGGAGGAAATATGCATAATGGTCTTCTGCTGACCCCGTTTTCGTCTGAACGGAGAATAAAGAGTCGTGGTGGGACGGCGATCCGGTAGCGGCTGTTTTGTGTCTCTGACGACCCATGTGTATCTGGATGTTAAAGGGGGTTAAAGCAATGCAAGAGAAGTGTGCTTATCGGGTGCGAGCAAGGCTGCGAATCCCACTTGCAAATTTTCGTTTTACAGAGTGGTACGGGAAAATGCATTCATATTCATGAGAGAAGGTATCTGATTGGTCAGTGAATTGTCAAAAGCATCCACTGGCCAATCAAGTAGCATCGTTCGTGAATATAAATGAGCTTTCCCAAATCACCCTGTAAAACTAAAATTCGCATCCCCGCTAGTCCCCCACCATCCGTGATGGTAGGAGCGGCCCAACTCAGGTCGTAGTAAACCTTTCCGTACGTGCCGCCTTTATAGGATTCGCAGCTGACAGTGTGGTGCATTAATGTTATGTGTTGTCCAAAAAAACATGAAAAAATGGGAACATAAGACATAAATCCCTATGCTACTGCAAAGAATAAGACAGATACCATACTGTGCTTTGAAAACAATAATTAAATACACATTTTCATACTAATTCCAAAGGAAAAAACATTATGTATGCATTCAAGTGGTACTTATATGGCTTTTTATACAGTACAACCTTTAGTGAAAATATACATCTAGACATAATTCAAGTACAAATGTACAAAATCTTTAAACTCATACTTTTTTCTTTAATTATAATACACTTTTGATACAATTCATAAATACAGTAAAACATTCATTTTGTTAAGATTGCGATCTTTTGGCAGACAGTGGTTTAAAGTCTGGAGGGTTCCTCATCCTCGTCACTGTAGCCACTCTTAAAGCAGACCTGGAAACAGGGAACAGGTAGTTACTTGTCCCCCAGAGAGGCGAAGACCTTCCTCCGTGGCCTGTCAGCTGTCAGAGCAGACACTAGGGGGCGCCAGAGCCTGAGGAAAACTAAGACCTAGAAATATTTATCCTCACGTGCCCATATACGTGAGACTAAAGGACTATGAATTTTAGAGTCTAATGTAAAGGTTACGGTTACGTCTGACACTTTTATCCAAAGTAACTTACAATTTAATCGATTTAAACTCCTTTTATTGGAGCAGTTCAGGTTAAGACGTTTGCTCAGTGGCCCCAAAACTCTTGCCTGGAGAACTTTCGATATTTAGGGTGGCGGACGTCCAATCAATCAGACACTGTCTGTTGTAGCTGAATGTTTCTGCCACCTCATTACGGCTCTGTTACCAGTGTGTTTTCGGAGTCGCGGCCACCGACAGTCTGGGAGCTCAACATCTGAACTAGTGAGGAGTCCCGTGACTAAAGGGTCTCAGGTTTCCTTCCGGAACTTGCCTGTCTCCCAAAGAGCCTGTAGAAGAGGCCTCTCTTAGGTGGGGGGTTTGGTCGGTTCACGTCGAGGTCCGGACACAGGACGCCGTCTGTCTCGAAAATGTTTATCTCCTTGAAACACTCCATCTCGATCATCTGCCAAGAGGAGAGCCAATCCAGTGATTTTACTGCTTGTCTGACGTCTTTTCTGCATTGCTCAGGACCAGTGTTGGGGACGAGAAAGGGGAAAGTTACGCAGACCATTGCTCCCTTGAAAAAGGCTGGCTTCAACTTCAGCACAAGGTGACAGGCAACTTACTATACAGCAGAGCATCTTAAACCCTCATATAGGGATCAAAGTTCAAATCAATGCACAACAAAGAGGTCAACTTCTACATATAGAAAATGACGTTTAAGCTCACGTTAAATGAGGCTCAGCAAATCGGCCATGAACCAATCGGATTGTAAAGGAGGTGGGTCATAGCAACTAGAGGAGGCGGGGCCAAAACATCTGATTGGTTGGTCCTGCCTCTTCTAGTAGCTTGGACTAACATTTTCTACAATCTTATTGGTTATCTCTCTGAACGCATCATTTATCGTTCTACCCTCAGAACATTTTTGTGTAAGTAAAACTCCAACAAGCCATCAAACCCTTTAACTCTCAACCAAACTGACATACAGGACAATGACAGATGAACATGTTGAAGAACCTTCGCTGATCTCAGTGGAACAAAAGCAGAGTAAACTGTTACATGTTATTGTCGCAAAGAGAACAGAGAGGCTGAGATAAATACAATCAAAAATCCCCCCCACTTTCAGACATGTATAGATCTCACATTCATCCCTGTCTACTGAAAAGACGAATTACCTAAAAAGTCCAGGGCTCTAAGTTACTTGGCCCAGTCCTCAAACCATGTAGATATCTACGTTATGTTCATATTTTGTGTTTCACACGTGTTACATGCCTCTCCCCGTTATTCAAATTCAAAAACTTTATTTGTCCCTGTGGGGAAATTTAAAATGCAGTTATAATGCAGATTTTAGAAGCAGTGTGTTCTCCCCACTAGTTGACAGTATTTCTTTAAATCAGGGACCCGGCCAAAGACACACTGCAGATGTTTACAGGACGACGAACAACCGCCGGTTGGCCGGAAGTCCACTGACTGCATTCTGCAGGCTCAGCTGTGTTAGCACCTTCAGAACACGAGATACGTCACCTTTGAACAAAGGCTTTCCATGTGACAGGAAATGACCCCAGACAGCCTAAGCTTATTCCCGTCTGATTAGTAAAATTAGATATGCATTTTACATTTTTTTTCAGCTTCATTGGTAGCTACATGGATATTATTAAACTGCGCTGGTTTTCCAAACAGCGGTGTAAGAGCGTGCTACTTTTTACACTGTTATCCATTTAGCTTCTACTATATTTCAGTTTGCCGATGCAGTACCTCGTTCTGCCAGGGGATGGAGACACTTCCTGTGACAAACTTGTGGTAGAAGTCGTCGTCTGTGGGGTCCAGGTTCACCCCTTTGACAGTGGAGAACTGCTCGATGTCCAGCACATCTTTGCAGTAGACCGCACGAGGCTGAGGGAGAGACAAGGCGGTCTTCAGGAGATATAACCCGGGGATTGTCGGTGTCGTAGCTGCACCGTGGGATTGGTGCGCCAGGGCAAGCAGTAGGCAGAGACCCCGGGCTCACAGCTGACCGACACAGAGTTTCTATACCTCGCACAAAGCGCCTATATGCGCTGTCAAATTAAAAGCCCTCAGATTACAGCAACAGTACAATTGCGACGTCAAATTAAAAGCCCTCAGATTACAGCAACAGTACAATTGCGACGTCAAATTAAAAGCCCTCAGATTACAGCAACATTGCAATTATGGCCCCCTGTGTGTGTGTTTATGAGGGATCAGCTAGGAGAGGGAGCTGTTTTGGGGGTCGGCGTCCCTTTTTTATTTTTTTTTAAACAATTTCATCACACGCATAATAAAGGGACGATCTTTCCTCTGGAGATCCCAAGACGAGGATGCTTACGTCGGGGCTGAAGGGCGGATCCAGCATGTTGGCCTCCAGCCTCTTGAAGTTGATGTTCCGGAAGATGGCGTGTTGCTTCACCTCTGCCGCGCCTCGGCCCTGGCAGCCCAACCGCTCCTTGGGGTCTTTTGCCAGCAGCTGTGGGGCAAGGCGGGTGGTGCGGATGCCCAGAAGGATGGTTAGGGGGTTCGGCAAGCCGTACTGCCCGCACTTCAGCGATCCCCAGCACACCCAAGACCATCAGGCCCTTTAATGTATAGCGCTGCATAAGAACGTACTTTAATCTTTACCATACGTAGGTACATGAACACCACTTTATACATGCGATCCGCGGATGGTACGCTGTTACCCGCCCGCGAATACAGAAGGACTCCTGTATGCACTTTTCCTATGAGTAATACACGTTTCTGACAATTTTTAGTGGGCATAAGGTATATGTGTTTTGTGGGAGGTGGGTATGCACCGTGTACCCCCCTATACCCACCACAACATCTCTGATTTACGGTAAAAAAAAAACACAGCTCTGCATCCCGCTGGGTACGGACTCCATCTTCGGTGCCTCCTCCCTGCCTACCACCATTAAAGAAACCTGAGATTAATGCTTGTTACGTTATTCGAAAAAAAGTTTTGCTGGCAAGCTACAAAACAGCACATACTTTCATAAAACGTGCATAAATATAAGGCAGACGTTAGTAAAGTCTCTTTTCATGGTTGGGGAGGAGAATTCCTTACATTAAATAAGTGGCTGGGCTGTAATATCCATATAAAGGAAACGTAAGTAAGTGTAGCAGTACGTCAGAGGGCTGCTAGTATGTGACCCAATCGGGGAAGCATGTGACCTTGTGGGGGGGAGGGAATCCCTGGGGGTGTAGGGGTGAAGCCGATGAATGTCATGGATCTGAGTGCTTGGTGATAAGCAGAGGACACTTAAGCACTTCAGCACCATGCACAACCCTTATGCTCACTGCAGAGCTGGTAACAGCAAACAACTCAAGGTGTGACGAGAAGCGATGGGGGAAAATCGGCTTCCAAAGCGTTGGCGGGTGAGATCATCAAGCAACGCATCATTGGCTGGTCTAAATGACCGATTCTGATTGGTTACTCAACTCCCTTTAGGATAAAACAAGCAGTGACTACAGGTAATGTCACCCACAGTGGGTGTCTAACCTTGATTTCCATGATCAGTAGTGATATTTTTAGATGACATCATACCATCTCCTTCCAGCATCTGGAAAGCAATTTGAGGAATCCCAGTCCTCAATCGCAGTCACACAACATCTGACACAAACAATGGTATCCATTATGAGTAAAATGACAAGGGTCACGTCTTACCCTGTCCTCGAGCTCCTCTGCTTGTTCAAACATTAGTCTATTATAAGACACAGCTGATATCCATCTCTAAGTGAGGCTTGATATACAAAGCTCCACTTCATCCCACGAGAACCTTCAACTGCTCCACATCAGAGGTCAGAATGTTCCACTCTGGCCTTACGGGCCAAGCCCGTCGATATTTCACTTTGCCTTGGATGACCACCGTATCTTGGGGGACGAGTTTTAATTTAGCTTAGCATGTTCTCATGCTGCGTTCTCACGTCGCTGTCCTAGCGACAGAACACATCGCCGTCGGGGTGTCGTCTGCTCTCCTGCAGTGTTGAGGATCCTTACAATCGGCCTATGGGAGACGCTGGAGACGCTGCTTGTCTTACAGGCAATCGTTTCCTTTTTTACTTCAACTCAGTGTTAAATCCCTGCTTGACAAATGACTCTAAACCATCCATCCATCCATTTTCCAAACCGCTTATCCTACTGGGTCGCGGGGGGTGCGGAGCCTATCCCAGAAGCAATGGGCACGAGGCAGGGAACAACCCAGGACAGGGGGCCAGCCCATCGCAGGGCACACTCACACACCATTCACTCACACATGCACACCTACGGGCGATTTAGCAACTCCAATTAGCCTCAGCATGTCTTTGGACTGTGGGGGGAAACCGGAGTACCCGGAGGAAACCCCACGACGACATGGGGAGAACATGCAAACTCCACACACATGTGACCCAGGCGGAGACTCGAACCCGGGTCCCAGAGGTGTGAGGAACTAACCACTACACCACCATGCCACCCCGACTCTAAAACCAGGGATAGACAATCCTGATCCTGGAGTGCTGGTGTCCACCAGGTTTTCCATCCTACCTGATGAGTTACTATCTGCCTGAGATCAGGTGCCATTCATCAGAGACCAGGCAGGATTGAAAATCAAGGAAATGGCATTTCGAGATCAGGGTGACCTAACCCTACTCCAGACTAATGCAAAATCACACAGCATTCATTTGGGGATGCACATCAGTCAGTGGCACCTTTGAAACACTATAACTCATTCATTTTTCTGCATCCTTACGAACAGGTGGATTTATATCTTTCTGGCACCAGAAACTATGTATCTTCTGGATGCCCATCCTTTGATATGATCATAGGCCAAGCTGTCATGATACAGTAGCTGGTCCATCATCGATATTTTCAGTGGGTCGGGTTCAGATCGAGATACAGTCTGAATTCTGAAGAGGAACTACTGTGACTGGGAACACATCCCCATCCATTTTACAATTAGGTTGCCAGCAGGTTGTTAAGGCCATATTATGCCAAGGCCAGCAGGTCATGTGACGCTAAGGCCAGCAGGCCATGTGACGCTAAAGCCAGTAGGTCACATGAGTTCACAATGAAAATCCAAAAGCTTGACTGGGCTGGAAGATGGCTTCAGTGACTCAGGAAGTCTAGGAGAGGAGCTGGAATGCTCACCTGCCGGCAGATATCCTTCGCTTCTTCGGAGAACTTCTCAGAGTACTCCTCCTGGTCCTCACGCACCCGCCGGTCCACCTCCTCGCGCTTGACGCGCTCCTTGCGCCGGCGGAAAGGCGACTGGCCCTGGATCATCTCAAAGATCAGGCAGCCCAGGCCCCACCAGTCCGGGCTGAAGGTGTAGCTCTCGTTCTGGATCACCTCAGGAGCTGCCGGGTCGAGACGGAGCCCCGGATCAGGACCTCTCCAACTGGCCATACATACTGTAGCAGGAGGCTTATAACCTATGCCACTTACAGCGGCTCGCACATTCGACCAAAGTACCAGAGGTGGAAAGTTCAGATTCAGTAAGTAAAACAATCAGACCAACCAGTTGAGCGTACAGAGTCACAGATACAAAGTACCCAACTGGATGGTTGAAACAAAATCTTGGTCTGGATTTGCACTTTCTGAGCCTGAACTTTTCTCTTCTGGAAAGTAAAATAGTTGCTGCAGGAAAGTACTGTACTCTATGGCAGTGTGACCATCTCCCAGTCTCATTTTCAGACCTAAAAGTCAGTGTGATTATCCCGAAATGTCCATTTTGATGTATAACCTGTCGGGTGGAACACAACCGAAGTCGGGGGACAATCTGCATTAAGTGACACCGTAGATTGTGTCACAAACCACCCCACCAACCCCATTTAGCTTGGCAGGATCGTCACAGGCAACAGCTAAATTATGTCGAGCCCATTCCCAGACCCACAGCTAGGGGGCAGCGACAGGGACAGCTGGAACTCACCCAGCTCGGAAAGAGAACGGACACCCCAGCTGTCAGTGAGGGACACATGGGGGTCAGAACAACAAAGGGTGGGTGCAGAGGAGAAGCAGGAAGCCCCCCGCCCCCCCCCCCCACCAGCCTGACGCTTACCCATGTAGCCCACCGTGCCGACTCGCCCACGTATCGTCTCCCCCTCCGGGATCTGGACCGCCAGCCCCAAATCAGAGATTCGGATGTGACCTGGGAGGAAAGAGTGATGACAGATGGATTAAACGGCACAATCGGAGACCCCTCTTCTAGGTTTATAAAGAAAATACTCTCAAAGCCATACTTTATCTGCAGGAACCGGTCGAACTGACATTTAACGCTCACCAATAAGCCTGGGAATTTACCTCTGAAAGGTTGGGTGTCTTTAGCGGCAAAATGAAATGGAATCATATTTTGTAGAGAAATTAATAAAAAGAAGTCAGGCAGCTTTGCGACAAACCGCAGCGGTTTGGGTAGAACTGACTGTCAGATTAACCAAGAAAAATAAAAAAATACTTACCGCGGTCGTCTAAAAGGATGTTTTCAGGCTTCAAGTCCCTAAAATAAAGGAAAAACAAGAAAAACCATGTTTATATTTTTGCTTATTAATTAAATGACCATTTGGTTTGCAAAATCCGGAAAAGGATACCATACTGTAAAGGAGGGGAAGATTATGGCGATTTCAAGGGCCCCTGAGTGACAGAGGCCCATAATTGGATTGGATTGGGGTGGGAGCCCAATATGATATGCTGAGGGGCCCCAAAATCTCTCAGTCATCCAGCTGCAAGTGTCCACTAGGGGCACTGTTATATGATATCACAATTATGCTTATTTTGTGACACAGGTCATTGTACATGTACATGTTAATCAGGGGTTCTGGGCTTTCAAAAGTGCAGCGTGTCAGAGAGCCTGGAGCTTATTACCAGAGGTGGAAAGTTCAGGTTCAGAAAGTATAAATCTAGACCAAGGTTTTGTCTTAACCAAGAAGTTGGTTTAAACTGGTTGGTTTAAACAAAACGTTGGCCTGGATTTGTACTTGTTGGACCTGAACTTTCCGCCTCTGCTTATCACAGGGAAGGCAGTGAATAGGATGCCTGCGGCTGTGGTTTCCTTATTTATGGGGCATAATGACAGAGAGCCGGGGGCAGGGGGGAGGGTGGGGGGCACCTGTAAACAATCCTCTCCCGGTGCAGGTCCTCCAGGCCGCAGCAGATCTCGGCGGCGTAGAAAATGGCGCGCTGCTCATCGAAGCCCGAGTTGCCCATGTTGTAGATGTGGAACTTGAGGTCGCCTCCATTCATGATGGTGAGGACCAGGCAAAGGGCGTCCTTGGTCTCGTAGGCGTACGCTAGGCTGACCTGTAGGGGGCGGAAGTGTGTCAGCACCCCCCAAGAAGTGGCACCCCCCCCCCCCCCCCCCGCCATCCTGCTGCCGGGCTGTTAGGGGGCTCTTTTAACTGCCGCAAGATAGAAATCAGAAGTTTAAAAAAAAATCTGAAGTCCAGCCAGGCCCCAAACAAATCTTTGACAGGAAAAACACGTTCTTTAATCTAGGAAGTGATTTCTGCCTGCGTCTCACACACGCTATGAATCTTCATTAACACAGAGAGCCTGTTATTCTCCTGGAAAGCTTCTAATTAAAAGGAACGCAGGGTATGTCCGGCCTAAACAGTCCGGATGGGGAGGAATATACACAAGGCGTCAGAGACTGGAGAATCAAGCCTGGGATAGGCACTGCCAAGAAAAGTTACCCTGGGTGGGGACCTCACCTCCCAAGGGGCTGTGGGAGATCTCCAGAGTGCTACCGGGGGTAGAAAGATTCCCTACTGGCCTGAGAACTGATCATATGAAAAAAATAAAGCACCAGGGGAAAGCAGTCGATACAGACAAACACGTGCTCACACGCACACACGCGTCAGCGACTGACGGCTTTGCATACCCGTAAGGCAGGATTGTTAGCCAGAAATTATGGTTTTGGTTTTGGTTGACAGTGCCCCCTAGGGGACGGGGTGTGTGTGTGCGGTATGTGGCCCGGTGTCCTCCTCGCCAAGATGGTACTGGGTCACCCAGGATTCAAGGACATCTGTCACGCATGGGATAAGTGTTCCTTAAAGCAGGGGTCGCTTCACGAGGTCTTGGCGTCAGTGCCTGGGGCAGCTCACCAACACACCTGACCCGACCCGTTTAAGACATGGGGAGTATCGATCGCTCTGATCCCCGGGCAGGGGTGCGTAGAGCAGCGTGTGACTGCCCCCCTCCCCGAATGGGATCCCGATGGGGACCACTACAAAAAAGGTGGGAAGGCTACGTTCTGGAGCGTTCTGTGCTGAAACACTTGCCTGTTATTAATAGAGGAAAGAGAGGCAGGCAGACGGCTGCTGGCACAGCTGCGGGCCGTTAATGCGGCCCGTCTAATGCCAACTGCCTCCAGGGAATCGGCAAACACAGCAGAAAGTACATCAGAACCGTATAACCTGCGGAGGTGGACATTCCAGGTCCAGAAAGTAAAAATCCAGACCAAGATTTTTTTCCAACCTACAAGCTGCATATGAAGAGTCACAGTCACAGAGTAACTCAACTGGATGGTTGGAACAAAAACATGGCCTGGATTTTTACTTTCTGAGCCTGAAACGTCCACCTATGAACACCTCACATAAGAGCTAACATTAATGAGACATTTTCTTATGTCTCTGCAGCAAGTGCAGTTTAGGAAAGACCCCACCAATAGGAGGCGCTGTAACCCTAGACACAGTTGCTGCCACTTCATAATTCCATAATTCATTGTGACGTCTCGCAGCAGGCGCAACGGGAGAGGTAGCGGGGCGGGGGGGGGGGGGGGGGTGACCTGCGGGTTTACTTCAGAGAACTTGCCTTCTGTTGTTAGTGTTTGGTCAAGGTTGCTAGGCAACGGAGCCCCTGCCAAAGGCAAGGTGGTGCCCGAAGGAGAACCGGGCCGTGCAGAGTGGGGGGGGGGGCGCAAGCAACAGGCGGTTGAATATGTGTTACGGGAGAGAGGGCTGCACTGTTAGTTCAGGAAGTGCCAGAGGACCGTGAAGACAGCGGATTCCACCAGGGGGCGTGTCCCCCAAAAGCTGCCGGGACCTCATTCCACGCTGGGGGGGTGCAGGTGTAAGGGGTGACCTCCTGCCAAATGGCATTAATAATGGACAGGAGGTGTGTGGGGTGAAGTGAGACGTTTGATGACAGCCTTTCAAACAGCATAATTTCAATGTTAACACAAACAAGGCTGGTGCGTGTCACTCCCTGTCACTCCCTGTCACTCCCTTTCACTCCCTGTCACTCCCTTTCACTCCCTGTCACTCTCCACATCTAAAAAAGCACGGACCTCACTGCGGGAAAAGTTTGCCAGTCCTGTCGACTGAAAATACCAAAACAGGTGGGATTTCACGGCAAGTCGGTCTGGACAGATCAGGAGGTGCCTCCTTGGATCTATGGATCTAGCAACCATCGGCAAGCAACTCTGAGACCTGATGAGTTTTTGGTAGTTTGGTAGTTTTTCTACTCCGTCTGTAGTTCCCAGACCGGGGTACGACGCCTTACTGTGCCGGGAAGACCTGTACCTCCAGTCTCTTTAGGCAAAGTGGGAGGCAGATACAGGACAAACCCACACACCCAAGTGGCGACGAACACAATGGGCACCTACCACAAAGCTGCTGTTGACTTTCTCTAAAATGCGCTTCTCGTTCAGTGCCATGGCTTCCCCTTTCCGCTTCTTCACTCTCTTCTTCTCCAGCTTTTTGCAGGCGTACATCTTGCCCGTGGCTCGTACCTGGCAGGCACAGACCTGCGAATGGCACGAGCCGGCGTCAGGGCACTGGGGGGGGGCGCATGGGGGAACCGCATGGATGCGCACTAGATGTGTAAAATCGGCCGATATCACGCCGACAGGAAGCTGCCAGCACCAGGCAGTGACTTACCTCCCCAAAGCCACCCTTTCCTAAGACTCTGTAATGTCTGAAGGTATTTTTGGTTACGGGTTGCCTGCAAAATAAACGATTCAATTACTACAGGTCACAGAGGAGAGTGGAAAAAAAACATTAATTGGCCTCCTGGTGCATGTTTGAATTCACTTTAACAGGCAATGTGTATAAATGGATGATGAAGTCTTTCATTAATTCCAGTAATTCATAATGTTTGCTACTGTTGTCCCACAGATACATAGCAGATATAGCTGTTTTTTTTTTACCCATAAGTCATATCAATTTGCTGTATATTATCTCCTATGAAAACTACCCTAAAGATCTATATACTTTGTGCCCCACCTTTCCAGCCACTTCCACTGCAAAAACCGAGAGAAGTACATCGTTTCTTGGTAGGCGGTGAACGGGGCCCCCACTCAGATACTCGCGGACGATCCTGGGAGAGAAAAAAATAACCGGGTGGGTGGGGGGTACGAGTTAGTGGACGAGAGAGAAAACAGGAGGACGCTTTCACGGGTCGGGGAAAGCCTCTCACTGGCGCCACAGAGTCGTGTAGCGCGGTGCCTGGTACTCCTCAGCCTCCCCGTGTGCCCTGTGATAACCTCACCCGCCCCATTCCAAAATAAATGCCCCACCCCCCCCCCCAACAGGATAAAACAAAGTCGACGGCCATCAGGAGGGAGGGGCTATTGCCGGACAGTGGCCCCGCCTCCATCCCCACCGAGCAGGACCGGCACACATCTGGACCATATCAAAAAGGGTCATTCACCTATTCGAGCGAAAACATACGAAGGTGACTAGAGTAACAAACAATAGCAGGAAAGTGTCCGTATGGACCGGATCACCCCCGATGGCATGCAGCTGAACTGGGCCATCCCATGTGTCGGCACCCCCCTCCTCCCCTGATGAGACCCAGGCCCGTGAGAGGGGGCCAGTGACCGGGAGGGTTCCTGACACAGACGGGTTTCGTCATGGCGACCTCCCCGGCCGTTCGCAAGCATGTTTACAACCGGCAGCAGCTTAAGGGACCCACAAACGGCTCCAGCCCCGTGTATGTAAATCCGAGCCGCCCGCCACAGGCAAGGGGCCACAGGCGAGGGGCCACAGGTGAGGGGCCATAGGCAGCAAGGTGTGAGTCCCCTTGCATCTTTCAAGGATGTGGGCAGCTGAGTCCCCTGGGTTGGTGACCCAGCCCTGTCATTTCCGTTGAGTGAAAAGAGACCGCGAAAGAGAGGGGGGGGGGTGTAGCAGGTCCATGTCAATGCTGCTCCATGGGGCTCCATCCCCCCCACCCCTGTTTCCTGCTTCAACAGGTGGGACATCTCAAACACTGCCCCCCCAAATTCAGGATAATAAGCCGGTGCAGTTTAAAAGAAGCTTTAATCAGAAACAGGTTTGCCTGCAGTCAGCCGTGCAAAACAAATGGCAGGAATGGAAAACGGAACAGAACCGCTTAAGCTGGAATTCGGACCGGGCCTCACACGCACGGGTACCCCATGAAGGCTCTCGCTGAAAGTCCGGTCATGGCGCCCCCTACAGGCAAGTGGGAAAGATGCGACCGCCAGATCCCGGGCACACGCAACGAATGCCGCACGTTTTACCCGCCTGCCAGTGGGGGAGGGTGGGGGGGGGGAACTGTTGGCAGGTACTTCACAGGCGGATCTTTCAGGGGCGAGCTCGCCGTTTACGACACCCCCCCGCGCTTTGATGTTCGGGGCTGACGTCAAAAGCAACAGGCAACGAAAGGGCACGTCAGAGTGCCATCTGGCAGGCGGGCCGCGCGCTGGGCCTATGGTACCGGGCCTCCACGCCTGCTGGGGGCAGCGGGCCACAGAACAATGGCATAATCTAAACACGGGGGTAGGGGGGTTGTCCAGGCCTCGCTGTGGTAACGGGACGGACTAAACAATATGTCCTTTGTGAGATGGAAGGAAAAAAACAAATGAAGAAGCTAAGAGGGGTGCGGGTGCGGGGGGGGGGGGGGGGGGGGGGAGAATGACGTCGTTCCGTCCCGGCTGGAAAGTGCCACTCTGCCACCAGAGGGACGCCATCCCCATGCATGAATGACGCACACTGTGCTCTGAGCAGCGACCCAGGTGTACGGAGCCTGTCACGGGGGTGTACAGCCCTAGCACACATGCTAGCTGTTACAGCCTAGCCCCCCCCCCACCCCCCCCCGGTCCCATCCAGCCCTCGTCAGCCAGAAGCTTCCGTAAGACACGTCCTGTTCCCATAACACACCGAGACGTAAGCCTTGGTGGGAGCTAAAGCGCTGGAACGGACGAAAATAAGGAGGGCCACGCCTCATTGGCCGGCAGGTTAAAGCGAAACCTGAACGCTCGCCTCTGGTTGGCTGGGGCCCAAAGCAGCCCGCCCTCCAGCCGTGCGATGTATGGGGTGATGCATCTCGTAACGCTTTAATGGATGGATATGGTACCGGAAAGGAAACAAAAAATCTGATTCCACTCAAATTAAGCAGCGTAGGTCGTACACGTGCGAGGAAAGTCCCATCTAAGGAAATCAATGAATGCAGCTTAATGTCTGACTGACCATAAGATTTCTCTGGGGGGGGCCTCAGTGAACCATGGAAACCCCCCACAGGACCACCGCCGCCCAACCCATTTGTGAGGGGCATGCTGCAGAGAGCACGTTAATGAGGTCTGATGATGTTTATGGCTAAAATGTCCCACCTCAAAAATAAAAAAAAACACACAATTAATGGCCTTGGTCTGAATAATATCGGTCAGACTGACCATGAGCACCTAGGGAGGGAGGGCAGCCAGAACACGTCTCTCCACGTCAGCCGGACCATCTGCAATCTCGCTTACGGAGCTCGTTAAATATTTCATGAATGCGTGTATAATTGAGGCCTGCAGGGACAAATGTTTCCCGGAGAAAGCGGAGAGCTGGAAGATGTGGGACATGCATGGGGGGCTCCTTCCATTCTCCCCCCCCCCCCCCTCCCCATTCTATCAATCGATTCATTTTTTTTGGATCCCAGCTCGGGAGCGTGCAGTTGGCATGGTCTGGGGGTACAGAGGGGCGAAGGTGGAGGTTCGGAGAGGGAGGAGAGGAGGGAGAGACAAAGCAGGAGAACAGAGGTGATGGCTGGTGACAGCAAATTTACGTGGGGGGGGGGATACAGGAGAAATGATAGGACCCCAGACTACCCCAACCCCCCCCCTGAGGTGTTGGCTCAGGGTTGCATGATTCGGCCAGCAGGCATCAAAGCAGCTCAGATCTCTCACGGCAACCGCGGGGAGTGGAAGTCCGACGGGAATGCCGCAGAAATCCGTCTCTCTCCGGCGACAGCCACGGGCTCCCCCAAGACCAAACTGAGATGCTGGCATGTTCTCCGATAGACTTTCTCCCAAAGGTCCTCGGAGGGCCGGGTCTTGCCAGTTGGAACTTGTTTTTGGCTTTAAGTGGAGATGGGAACAACGTGACCAGTGGCGATGGCGCGGGCAGAGTAATGGGTTTCTGAACTGGTGGGTCATGACCCAAAAGTGGGCTACAGCACCATTTTCATTGGGTCGCGAAGTGTGTAGTGACTGTAGCCATGACCCCCACCACAACTGACAGCTTTTACTATCCCGCCCCGCATGATTTTATTGAATCGTGACCTAATGGCTGAGGAAAAATGTGGGTCCTGAGGCCGAGCCGGATCAGGTACACCCCCTGGGTCCCGAGGCCGAGCCGGATCAGGTACACCCCCTGGGTCCCCAGGCCGAGCCGGATCAGGTACACCCCCTGGGTCCCCAGGCCGAGCCGGATCAGGTACACCCCCCCCTCAGACGTCCGATGGCCGATTCAAGCGATGTCATTTGTTAATTTAAGCACAACTGACCTGCAGCAAGGTGAATGGATTCAGTCATAACTATACAACACCCCCCATTCGCCCCGCTCCTCACAGACAGCAGCAGCCGAAGCTAGCCAGGGGGGTGGGGGGCGCATAGCCAGCTAGCCTGAGGCTCACCCCCTAACTCCATTCATAACTTTTTGCTTCTTTGGGTGGGGGGGGGTATTACATCTGTTCCTTCAGAAGGGGGAAGCTCAATGGACACCATTGTTCACCATGGCTGGAATATAGTGGCAGGAGGGGGGGGGGGGGCACTGGCAATGTTACTTCAGGGCCAATGGGTGGGGTTGGGGGGCCACTGACCCGTTACCCGCCAGATACCTGCAGTACCTGCAGGAGGCGCCACACAAATGCGGGGTGAAGCCCTCAACGCAACACAGTACCAGGGCCAAGATCAAAGCAGCCTTTGCTTGGGCACCTGCAGCCAAAAGAAAGGGATGGACCCCATCCAGCAGACATGGGGACAGAGGGGGGTGTGAGGAGCAGGGCTGCCGTCCGGATGAGAAGCACAGAACCACGGCCTTTCAACCAGCCAAAGTCCAGAAGGTCCGTAATCTTAAAGGAGGGTCTACAGCTCTTGCTATGGCGCCCCATGGTGCCCACACGGGTCTTTCTATCTTGACGCATCACACATAGGAGCACAGAGACCGGTTCACGAACCACGGGCAGGAGCAGGCCCCCGGGGCAGGAGCAGGCCCCCGGGGCAGGAGCTGGCCCTCGGGGCAGGAGCAGGTCCTCGGGGCAGGAGCAGGCCCCCTGAGCAGAAGCAGGCCCTCGGGGCAGGAGCAGCCCCCCCAGGCAGAAGCAGGCCCCCGGGGCAGGAGCAGGTCCTCGGGGCAGGAGAAGGCCCTCGGGCTGAGCCCCGCTGTTGAGCTTGGAGAATTTAGCAAGGCCAATTTGGATGTTTATGTGTATAATTGATTGCATGCGGGGCGACAAGACTGTCGGGGGGACCTAAGGGGGGAAATGGAGGGACAGCGGGGGTCCCCTAGGAGGGTACTAGAGGGCCGACAGGCTTACCTGGCACACTCCTTGAACAGCTCCTTGCAGGGACTCCTCTCCAGCTTCTCTCTGCACTCCGCTACGACTTCCTGAGGTATTTCTGGTAAATGTGCTGCAGACTTAAAAAAAAAAAAAAAGAAAAGCACAAAACGAGAAGACAAACAAAGGGCCTAATTAATCCTATTATGACACACAGCTGGCAGGAGACCTGGGAGTTGAAGGAGGCCAGCGTTTCAGGTCAGCTCGACCCTCCCACTCCGATACATGGGCAGACCTAGTGAACTCATTTCCTCAGCGTCAAACACCACCGTTCGCACGCTTTAAGTTGACCTGAGAGGTAAGAATAATAAATAAATATATGAGAGTAAGCTTTCTCTAGCGTGGTTGGCTGTATAAATAAGACTGGGAGTCACGGTCGGGGTGGGGGGGGTAATTAAAAAAGGCCACCTCGCTTGAATATTTACCCCGTTATTGAAGTACGTGTCTAAGACATTCAAGCCACAGTCTCTCCTCTTCTCATCCGGCGCCAGCTCATATTCAGCCTGTAGGGGGCAGAAACTGTGCGTTAGTGCCCCCGAAAACACCCCCCATCCTCTTGGCGGACGTCGCCGTCCAGCCAGACCCCTGGCAGAGAGGCACTGAGGGAGATGCAGGTCCCCTGTTTTCCTGCGCTCTCTGGTGCCCCCTGCCTGCGGTGCGGCGGTGCGTCGGTGCGCCCCCCCCCCCCCCCCCAGTCCCCCCTCCCCAGAGTGTCTCTGGGAGACACAAGAGGAAGAAGGAGAAAAGAAGTCCGAGGCACAGCATGGAGGTCGGTGTGGAGATGTTACAGTCTAATGAATGTGGTCCAGGGCAAATTCACAGGGGGACGATGACAATGGTGAGATCCAGACGTAGCGGGCTGGACGCGGGGAAGTCGACCCGAGCCCAGCCAGGAAATACATAATTGGGCGGGACAGCATCCCCCTCCCCAGGGAAACCCCCCCCCCCAGCCAGCAGCTAAGCATGAGGGGACCGTGTGCAAATCAACATTTATAGGGCATAATACCTCACATGTGGCTTGCTAATTTTCGACTACATTGTTGAGCAGGAATTTCTAGTGGTAGCAGCGCTTTTGCATAATTTTCATGACAAAATAGTGTTTTGCAGCTCGGTTGTTAGACCAGCTGCCCAGCGCCAAACCCCAGCGACGAGGCCACGTGCGTTTGTGTAGCAGGCCAGTCCACCCAACACAATCCCGCCCCACACTACAGGACAAACTGGGCGTCTGTATGGACCTAGCCTTACGGAATGAACCCAGTCTAAGCATGAGGGGCAGGGGTGAGGCAGAGAGTCCCCCACACACACACACACATCTCCACCCCCCCACCCCCCACAGATCTCAGCACAGGAAATGGCGCACCAGAGCCAATGGAAAAGAACTGACCACAGCATCCAGGAACTCGATGCAGCGCTTCAGCTCCGGCCGCGTGTCGCAGAACTGACGGAATAGCAGGCGTCCGATAGGCTGCCTCTCACACAGGCTGGAGTAGTCCCTTTCTGAGAGAGACAGAGAGAGAGTGAGACATTTCAAGGCAGTCTCTTTCTGAGAAAGAAATCTGTCAGGGTGGTCCCTGTCTGAGAGAGAGACCTATCAGGGTGGTCCTTGTCTGAGAGAGAGCGAGAGAGAGCGGTATCACAGCAGTCCATTTCTGAGAGAGAGACCTATCAGGGTGGTCCCTGTCTGAGAGAGAGACCTATCAGGGTAGTCCCTGTCTGAGAGAGAGACCTATCAGGGTAGTCCCTGTCTGAGAGAGAGACATACAAGGGTACTCCCTTTCTGAGAGAGAGAGAGAGAGAGAGCGAGAAAGAGGTATCACAGCAGTCTATTTCTGAGAGAGAGACCTATCAGGGTAGTCCCTGTCTGAGAGAGAGACCTATCAGGGTAGTCCCTGTCTGAGAGAGAGACAAGCTGGACCATTCCATTTTTGTAAGATAGGTACATACTATAGCAGACATTCTTAAGGGAATCAATAGATTAATTGAGCTTTCTACAAAAATGTAATGTTTTTTTTCCAAAGTTAAATTTAAACTGCAAAAAGTCCTAGTCCTTATATTACTAATGTACTACTACACACTGAACAGAATAATACACATTTAATCAACAACAACAGGAACATTAAATGAGCCATTAAATGAATAAATGAGCAATAAATGCCAGTGAAATGGTAAAAAAAAAAACTACAAAATTTGTTGAGTGACTATTTTAATAGTGCAATCCCAGCTTATTAAACAGGAAACTCAGCAATGTTAACCTCAAACATTGTTCCTTGAGCTTATCGCCTTAACAAACACTTATTTTGGATCGGTAAGTGACGAAATGGTGGTTTACTTGTTTGTTTGTCTGACATGTGGGCCTCATCCAGTAGCTGACAGCTCAAAAGAATTTCCAGGGAGCACTCTGCCAAAACCTAAACTATTGTCTGACTTTCCAAGACACCAAAGCTTTGTGGGAAATTAACAATGTTAGAAGACCCCCCCCCCAACTTCTAACACAAATACATTTTATTTATTTAACAGATGCATTTATTGCTAGACTTTATTCCCCAAACACTTAGCCAGTGTCAGACAATCCCTGGAACACTTGTACTTCAAGGGCCTTTGCTCAAGGACCCAAAGAGTGATGTCACTGTCAACCATGAGATTTGAACTGGCAACCTTATGTTTGCTGGCATAAGGGCCAAACCCATTCAGCCACACCCCCTCCCCAAAACTGCATTGCTTTTCTCATCCCTGGAGTGTGACATGAGGAATCACAGCATTAAAACCCATCCACCAGATCTCCTTCTAAGCTACCCATGTCATGAACAGTTTGATGATGCAATTTTACTGCACTCTGCACTGTATGGGAATGGCGATGTATTTAAATGTTGCCATGTCATAGCACGCCTAACCTGACCAGAAACTGAACCAAACAAGTTTAAGAATTGCCTCCCCCCCTGGTCTTGGAGGACAAGTCTACCGGCTTTCAAAGAGGCCAGTGAACCCCACCAGCCTTGAGGAAGCTCAGCGGAGAAGCTGACCTATTAACTGGGGCACCAGAATCGCTCTGGCACTGTAAACCTACCGACGAGAGGAACAGAACTACCAGCCGGAATCTGATTCAGAACCGTTAGCGGAAAGTATGCGCGCATGTACGAGGAATTCGCCGCGGCATGCCGGTGCGGTTACAATAATAAAATGACAACACTAAACAAGTGTACGATAATGAGAAATTTGAGTTATACAAGGTTAAAGCTGCGCAAAAGAGAAATTAAAACAAAACAACAGAGAATGAAATAAACAATAAGGCCAAACAGAACCTGCACGTACAAATGGGTGAATTACTGGGTGAATTAGTGTGGCTGTTCCATGGACCGTGGTAATGAGCTTGATTGTGAGGTGCTGGTCTTGCTGGTCTTTTGCCAAAAGGGCGTATAGATTGGCTGAGGCAGATGGGATCAGCCATGATTTTTCTTATAGCCCAGACTACTAATATCGAACAGTTCATCTCAAGACTGTTCATTCATTAACGAGGGATCCATCGAAATACATCTGCCCCTCCACGCCATGTGTAGCCTCGAACGCCCAATGTCCACGATAACTGAAATACTTTCGTTGAGCTTTAGCGAAAATTTCACGTTAAGAGGGGTCGTGATACTATTACCCGGTTGAGAACAAGGCGGCCTCGTAATGCCACCCAGAAGAGGGCGCTACATTTACCTTTTAAACATACTTCTGTGATGGAAAATACCAGCATTCCAGAGACAAAAATTATCTATATTTATATATAGCCGCGAATGCTGCTGAGGTTGTAGCGGAGAGTGGATTAGGGGTGATATCACCAGTGCTGGGGCCACGCCAGGCTTCATCACATCAGGGACACAATAATAGCCCATCTAAGCACATTACGGTATAAATATTTTAGCTTAATAGCTGCATATCTGCAGTGCGTGACTACTTCTGAGAATTACCCCTCCTTATACAAAGCTTATATAACGGAATCTGGGGGGAGGGGGCAACAGCAGAGCGGGGAACAGGTGTGACGTGACCTCGGTCTCAATCCCGAGGGGGGGGGGCCGGCCGGAAATGGAGGGAAGGGCTGGCTGCCAGGAAGGACAGCAGGTTGTGACGTTGTCGTCCGTGACGCGATCGCACCCTCGGGTGTGGCCAGAAGGTGGCAAAAAAAAAAATAAAAAATAGAAAAAGAGGCGACAGATGACACTCTCGCCCCAGTCATCACAGCAAAGCCCCCCCACCACAACTGCAATTCAGTTCCCCGGCCAGTAAGGGGCGCCATACTGGGATCTCTGCAAAACACAGAAAGCTCGAGGATCGTGGGCATCTGAATTAAAAAAATGTGAAGATTAAGAAACGGAATACCTGACCGATAGCGCAAATTTTTGGAGACGCAGGGCTAACGCCATCCCATCAAGAGGTGACCAAGGCGGGACGGCCAGGCCAGAAGCCTCGCAGCTTTGTCCCTGTGTCCCTAGCTCACATCACACACCAAGAACGAGGTCACAGCTATTACAAGGTTTTAATGAGGCTCTCGGCTGAGCATCTCAGAGACCACAACAGTCACCTGCAACACCTGACCACATTATGAACGGTCAGACTTTCTGAACTTCAATGACGTTGTTTTTGATTTAGAGGTATCGTCGCCAAAGCTAGGAGACGGCTTCTCCGTCCTGGGGGCTTCCGGGCTTCTGACTGTGCCAGCCCATCAAGCATCCACACGCCACTCGACCCGTACAGGACGACGACCTTCTGAGCAGTTCGCCCTGGAAAACATAACCCTTCGAGTTCTAGAGGCCTTGAGGCTCAAGGCTAGATTATCCTTAGAGACAAAAATTCCGTCAAAATGCAGCAACTTGTATCCGAGTAGAACAGAACCTGAAAAGTTCTTCAAAAAATCTATCCATCCATCCATCCATCCATCCATCCATCCATCTGCGTTCGTTAGCTTATCTATCGATCCGAAAATCGACATTAAACCAAATTCACTGCTCAGAAGAACATAATGTCACGGTGACCAACACAGGATTTGTGTTTTAAATAAAGTGTTTGTTGACAGAACCGGAGTGAAGATTTCTGCCAGATTCCAAAAAACAAGCAGTGGGTAAAACGACTAGTCTGTGTACCAGCCCGTCCCACCCATGAGGACTGAAAGGAAAACTGCAGAATTCCTGCTAGTAGCGATGAGAAATACATACATGCATGTCGGACCTTTATCTTCAGGACTTAAACACACAAGTATAAATCCCAGCCAGTCTGACCCATCAGGGGCATGAAAACTCTCATAATTGTCATTCCAGGCTTTAAAGCTCAGCCTGAACAAAATAAAAATCCCAAATCTTACTCTCAACAGCAATAATTCCTGTTTATTACTAGCTGTCTGGGGACAGGGGTTAAGCTGAAACTGAAATCATCTATGATACGGGGGACGGTGGACTTTATTCTGAAACCTGCCCCAGCTTTTCCAGATCTGGAAAAGCGTTTGAATGGATTCCTCCACACGGGTGCAGATGGAGGATGTGACATGAACTATGACCTTCCAAAAGTAGGCCTGAGCAACCCTCCCCCCCCCCCCCCGACCTCCCCCACTGCATAAAAAAAATCATCCTTCAAAGTACCAGGCAAACCCTCACAAGCATCTTAAGAAAATAATAGCAGGTACAGACTGTCCTCCAAACAGGGGGGGGGGGCGAGGGTCTGGATCTGAATGTGGTGCCAGAATGTGGATCGTTCCCTGTGTGTAACCACCCCTGCCCCCAACCCACCTAAGATGAGCAGGTCCGGACAAAGACCCTTCCTGTTCCTGAACGAGGGCGCCCCCCTGGAGATCAGGAGGAGCGACAGGGTGCATGCGTCTCGTGCCCGGAGCCAAGTGCCGCACTCCAAGACAAACATCATTTCCGAGATGGTTTCCTGCCGAGATTTCCCTGGACGTGTTTTCATTTTGACCCTCCCAACCCCCCACCCCCCAGCGTTCTCGAAATCTGTCCTGAGGAATAGAGCCCAAGGAGCTCCTGAAGGGGGGCACACTGCCAGCGGCTGGCATCCACCCTGCTGGTAACGTCCTGCGCCTCCGATTTCTAGGAAATGTTCTCAAACCAGCCATGGGCGAGTACAGCAAGTAGCGGGTGAGTTGGGGCACTTGCATGCCGTAACGGGAGACTACATTGTCTGATGGGTCTTGCGCGCTTAAATGTACTCTTTCCAGAAAACATTTGTGTGTTTGGTTTGGGGGAAAATATACTACTGAGGTCAGAAACCCAGCTGAAAGCCGATTGGTCCGCAGAGTGCCCCCTCCCCCCTGTCACTCACCAATTCAAAACATTTCAATGCAAATGATAAGGTTGGCCATCCTGTATGAATTACGCCCCCTCTTTCTGCCGCCCATGTCCTTATGGCACGTACCTAACATCCTGGGGTAAGGAAAACCATCTCCCAGTCATGGGTCCCCAGATTGACCCCCAGAGTGCCCCCCTCCCTTGTCACTCACAGATTCAAAACATATCATTGGTTAATGATAAGGTTGGTCCCTGTTATGCCCCCCCAAATTAAAAAAATCCTAGAATCATCCCTATGTGGCCCTCGGTACCTGACTCCCCAGGTCTGTGAGCAACCATCGATTATAAAAACTTACTCCCTCTGGTAAATGAAATAAAAAGGCCCACGACCAGAAAGCAGAACAGAAAAATCACTTGTTCCTGTTTTGAAGGGGATTCGATCCAGTGTTTAAAATTGGAAGATAGGGTTGCAGGCTTATTTAATGCAGGACTAACGTTGTCTGAGAGGTTTGAGAGTGTTGCGATGATGTCAGCAGCCCATTTATAATACGCAGTCCTCATTCTGCAACCTGATTGGTGGGGCATTTTTCTGTCATTTGTAGATACGGTAATTTGGATTTTCTTCACGGATGTGAAGTCTGCCAGTAGTAGGAGGAATGCGGCAGATCATCTGCTCTTGCTGACACAGTCGGCATGGGCACAGCTGCTGGGGGTGAATAGGGCTACCCAGTGCCAGGAGACCCCCCCCCCCCCAAAGAGGGTCACAGAGGACAACCCAGGTCAGCTCAGCCGCCCGCCCCTCCCCCCCCCCCACTCAAGGAGGGGGGAAGCCCAGGGGAGGCAAGGAGAACCGGTCCAGAAAGCATCTCCCCTGCAGGTCATCAGGAGCATCGATATGCCCACCGTGCCTTAAACCACATCAACTCCATTGCATTCTCTTGTATGCTGCACCTAAGTCTTGCAGAAGATTCAGTAGTGTTTTGCTAAAAATGCTTTTAGAAAATAATGAGCAGCACGGTAACGTCGAGTAACTTAAGTAGCTCCGTCTGGGAGAGTCACGGAATCTAAGCGAGGGCATCTGAGGACACCAGCTGTAAAATAAGTCAATAATTTATCACCTATAAAACATATTAAGTGGAGCCTAACGGTACGTTGACACCGCGGGCGGTGGGAGCATTAGCAGTCGCTCTGGCCGTCCTGCCCGTAATGCTAGCGAACGATGGGGATTATCTCTGATGCTCTCCGACAAGGTTGTTCAGAATGGGGCAAAGCAAACGAATGTGTAGCTTATCTTTGCAGCGACTGCCAATACGGTATCATTTGTCCATGAACACTGACAAACACTGACGGTAACGATACCAACGGCTGACATTGTTTTGCAGGCTATGCCGGCAAAATTTGCATGGGATTTCCATACTCTTTTCACAAAAATATATTATGCACTTCACAAACTCACCTCTAACACCTATCATTTCAGACACCTTGGTCTATGCAAACAGGGACACGTCATAAACAACTGGGAACTCCGCTACGGCAATGATCAGTTTTACGGAATGTCATCGGATATAAACCCTGAGACAGAATACGTCTGGACAAAGCATTTTTGGCCTGTCAGACACCGCATTTCCCAACTTCGTCCCTACAACACGAAACCAGATTGAATCCTGAGAGCAGCACTAATCTGATGTTAGCATCTCTTCATTCCGATTGGCTGCCTCCAATCCGCATCATAGCTCATTACCATAATGTCAACCCGGCTTCAAACATCGTTTTGATGCTCTCGCCGCCCCCCAAACCGCGACGCATCTCGCCACTCCTTGCCTCCAGGTGACGCACCTTCCCATAGACAAACGGCTCATGGCGTGAATGTTCCTTTAGCCTTCTCTGGCATGATAAATGCCCAGCCAAGGCCCCCTCCTCCAGGAGGAAAAGCAGCGAGAGGTCGCGACCTTTCACCTCTGAATCAGGTACAGCCTTTAGAGCTGTAAGTACAAAGAGGCCTGATTGATCACTGCTGGCCCTCCTGATCTCAGATCAGAGGAGAGGTTTGCCACAATCAGGGACTAGTTTGTCTGTGACTCAGGACGTGCATTGGACTGTTCCCTGTCCCCCCACAGGTCCTCTACCCACCAATGGTCATTCTCAGCTCCTCACACTCGCTGATGTGCGGTAGCTTCAGCATCTCTTTCCATTTCTTGCTCCGGCCGTTTCTCTTCCCGCCCCCACCTGCAGGCAAAGTGGGGAATGGAGAGAGAGAGACAGAGACAGGGGGAGAGAGAGACGGGGGGAGAGAGAGACAGGGGGAGAAAAACAAGGGGTCAGACAGTCCCACCAGTGGACACGCTAAAAAACTCAGGGAGGCCGACCCTCCTATTAAAGCTCAATTAGACACCACAAGAATTCCTCTCCGCCCCCAAACCCCCCCCCCCCCCCCCCCCCAACTGGTGGACCATCCTCCATGACAGGCAAGGTACAGCCTGCATGCCCCAAGCTGGGGAAACTGGCTCCTCCCACGCTACCTGTTCCTATGTTCATCCACTCAGTCTGTTCACATGTGCTTGAAATGGCGTGACTCTTCTTCATCGGTAACACCAAACTGACGTCGTGGGCCGATAACGGGTAAAAACGTCCGACACATCACTCACACCTGGGCAAGAAAGCTCAGGTCCTGTCCTGTTAACAATAATAATGGCACCTAACCACTTCCTGCAGGACATTTCTTTTAAACTACAATTCCCATCAGCGTAACCAACAGCTGCCCTCAGTGAGGAATGAGCCGTATCATTTAATGAAAAGACCCCAGGAATACGTCCCTGCTGACGTTGCCGAGAGCCGTCCGTGATTCTGACAGGGACACAGTGGGCCCAGGAGATGTGAAGTATTTGTCCAGAGAGCCCCAGGCAAACGTTTTCTGTGTTCTATCAACGCTGTGCACCGAGATTTTGAAGTTATGGTGCCAAGGAAAGCCTCAGCACAAACGGTTAACAGACGGAAAAACAATGCAGCTACTCCCACCCTCCCCTCCCTCGGAGCTGCATCAGAAAACAACAGTCCAGCTGCACAGCTGCACGAATCTTGCGTCAATCAGCGACATACCACTTGCCGTTTACATGGAGACCACAATGTAAACAAAGGCTCAAACGCCTGACCAGAAGTTTCTAGAAAAAAAAATGCACGATCAGCTTTTTTTCCCACCAAACTCAAAATGCTTGAAAATCATCGATATGAGTGGCTGAACATGTGCTTGACGCAAAAATCCTGCTTGTGCCCTAAAACTCATACACCCCCTCTGTATCCCCCCTTCTGATGCACGAATGCGCGTTCCTGAATGTTCCGCTCTGGGGTGGGAATGGCAACAGTGGCCTTTGCTAAAGCCTTTCACGCTCTGGCTTGGCCTTACACTCCAGAACACATCACTGGCGGCTTCTGCTTGTTTACACGTAACACGCCAACAGGGGACGACACCGAAGACCGTCGGCTTCCCCCAACAGCCCTTAAACAAGCATGCTGTACGGTTTCCGTCCAACTATCCAGCCTTTCATCCCGTACAGGGTTGGGGGGTGGGGGGGTTCTGGATCCAATCCCAGGAAACACAGGGTGACAGGCAGGGGACACCCAGAATGCGATGTCTGAATGCGACGTCAATCGTATGTGGATTTCTCCTCTCTCTATAATAAACATATGAGGAAGTGCTATGAAAACCTTTTCTAAAGGTCTTTAAACGGTCTGGAAAAGCCTACCCTGTTGTTTGTAATGGGGAAGAGCTTGCGTGAAACGTTATATATATACAGACACAGAAGAACTTCTCCTTAATTTGATCCTTCGGGGGTTATGGTACGCAAACAGCACACCCACCCCCAGTTTTAGAATTCCTTTAAATCCTAAGACATTCCAGGCAGGAAACACACAGAGGTGTGCAACTTGGGACGTCACTGAACAAAGACGGAACCAGGACCGGTAGTCAGTCATGTGGTGATGCACATCTATCTTTCAAAGCTCTTTCCATGTCACCACACTGGCATCCCGACACAGAAGTGTCCCCAATAGGTTACAGAAGCGACCCCAGGCTAACGGGAGCGACGAAGGTCTCTGAAGCTCTAGCAGGTCAGCAGGTCAGAAGTACAGCCTTTGAGATGCAGTGGCACAGAGTTGACCTTTGACCCCCCCCCTGCTGACACAACCGGTGCGAGTCTGCGGTCGCAAATCAGATACACAAAAGCTATTTGCTTTGGCTTATGCTGACAATTGGGACGTTCACGGTAAACAGGGATGAACCACAGCCGTACAGGCGTCAAACTCCAGGGCTCGAAAAGAGCAGAACCACTTCGATGCTGAGACCAGCTTTGGCACATAGCTCTGAGTCTTAGGACAAAGGAACCAGGTGGATGTCAAGATATTCAACCCGAAGACAAACTGAAACAAAGCGTGTCAGCATGCTATCGCAGTGCTAATGCGAGGTTTCAAGCCTGATAGTTATGAAAGGGCTATCACGGCGTCACGGGCATGTTTACCCAGCATGCCCTTGGGCATCAACTGTAAACTCGAAATTATCCAAGTTTGATGTGACTCTAATTTTTGGCTCCAGGGTAGGAATGCATGCAAAGCCCGAGCGCCCAAAGTTAGGATGTGCTCCCTCACGTGTAGAGAGCTGACCTCCGGTATCGCATTATCAGCAGCGGGGCTACAGTCTCTGGCCAGCTAAGATGAGATGACATCTCAAGAGCTTACAGCAGAAGTGAGTCCAGCTGGCTTCAGTGACATGAGGCACATGTGGGACAATATGACTTGTCTGCACCATTCTGATGTCACTGATCTTCAGTCATGATCATCATGACCAACATCCAGCAGCAATCAGCCACCCAGTAGTAAGATGTACAGTGACTTGTTTCTAATCCGACGTTTCTGAAGCAATTCTGATTCCTGCCAAACATGCGCAACTTGCAGAATGCTATTGGGCACAAGCAGACATCACTGTGAACATGACAGCCAGAGGTAAGCGAAGCATATCCGGCAATGCACCCCTGGATTACCACCGGCCTGCCGGCACGCTTACAAAGCGCCCAAACAGGAGTGTCTGCGACTGTTCACCCCCCCCGTCAACACTTTCTTCCTACGAAGGTTCAATCATGGGTTCGGTCACTGGATTTGCATTTCACTCTCCCACCCCCTAGAGATTCCAGGCTCTGGTGCCTGAGTGGAATTATGGCCTATAGCTACACAGAGAAAAGAATGACGATGGTAGATAGTAAGAGTTTAAAAGGACACCCAGGTCATCTCCATACAGAGGAATTTGGTATTTTTGATTATAAAATCACGTACACTTAAAACACTCAGTGAAACACCAAAATGACATCTCAGTGGTCTCCTGTCTCCCTTAAATGTGTCAGACAGAAGAGTAGTGTGCTAATAAAAAGAAAATGAAAAAAAAACACCTCAGGATAACAAAAACTCTCTTATTGAAACCACCCCATCAATACTCTTTGAACTAAAAACTCAGTATTTTCATGGTTCTTCAAAGATTCACTCGACATATCAGACACTTTTGGCTACAAAGATACAAAGGTGAGAATTATAGATCAGGGCTCACGGTCAGATCACGGCCCTGGGAGGCCCCTGTTTTTTGGGAGCCCCCTTGTCATGGGGTGGGTGGGTCGGTGGGGGAACATAGAGGTGTCGTGAACATATGTACAGGGTTTGGATACTGGGAGGCCTAATGGTGAACTCTTATTGTATGTGGAAAGGGCCCCAGGGGTCGTGATGGTCGGCTTGTGACGCATGTGCCAGGGACCCTCATGGTGAACCTCCAGAGCTGGAAAGTTCAGGTCCAGAAAGTACAAATCCAGACCAAGGTTTTGTTCCAACCAATAAGTTGAGTATAAACTGTCCCAGTGACCGAGTCCTCAGCTGGTTGGTTGAAACAAAATCTTGGTCTGGATTTTTTATTTATGGACCTGGAATCTCTGCTCACCTCCAGCCCGAGGCTCCGGGATACTGCCCCCACTGGCCTGGTCTCTTATTCAGGTCTCTTATCCCTTACAACAGTCAGGTTATGGACCCCGCTCAAGAGCCCAACGGTGACGTACTGCTCTGCTGGCGGTATTTGAACGCACAGTCTTGAAGACGCGAACACAGACCCCCAACCTACTGAGCTACATAACATATGGCCACCTTTAGTGACGTCAACGTCAACCCAGTTCAGCTTGATGGACCCATTTCCCGCCTGCTGGATCTGGAGGTTTGACTTAATTGGCCCCTGTGAGGTAGGACTTCCTACAATGAGCAACAACCATAATTAGCAGATAGTATGACAGAAGGGACATTGCTAGTGAGGAACCACACAATGCTGATGGCCCAGAGTCACAAAAGAACCCTGAAAAACATCACACTTTAATACACCTGTTCTTCTAATTCCTCACTTGAGCAAACCGCTCACATGAGAGGGAGCCACCCGAGGCCTGTTTTGAGCACAGCTGCCTGTCTGTGATGCAACTGCTCACAAAAAGAAGAGGTGCGGGACCCTAATGTACCATAAATCTCAAAATTTAATCGACAGATTGGGGAAGGAGAGTCACATGACCGGGTTGGAGTCACATGACCGGGTTGGAGTCACATGACCGGGTTGGAGTCACATGACCATGCTTCACTCTACCTGTCCCTCACTCACTGTGATGGATGTAAACGGGTGCTTTCTGCTTTTTTTCCCCCTTTTGCTCCCATCCTCCTGGGAGGAGCATCAGGCCACAAAACCAGAGCTGGAACTGAAGCTCGTCCACTCGCCTGAGGGGAGTCATTTAGACAGGGCAAGTACAAAAAAACAAACATTAGCCCGCTGGCTAGGGAAAATACTGCATGTCAGGCGACATTTTTTACTGAACTAACCCAGTTGGCTAATAGCAAAAATTCTTAAGATCTTCCCCTATTCAAAACTGTAAAATCTAGGATTTCCTGTCCCCAAATGCTGGTATTTCATTTCAGCCCATATTAGAATGACATTTTTCTCTTATATCTTTTACTTTCTGTAGTGACATAGTTATCTACTCGTATTTTAGCCGGCTAGGTATCAGAGTTCCTCGTTTATTTTTATAAATGTAGCTTCAATAGCTTCCGTGTTATCATCGCCCCGGTAACGGCCTTTCAAACTGCAGGTCACTAAACTTAGCCGGTAATTTGCAGCCTGTCTGCCGCATTAAAGATGGTACGAGCTGGCTGACTGCGTTTAGGTCGCGTGACATGTGAGGTGAGAGACTGGCACAGCTCTGAGTGGATGGTCTGCAACACACGTTCGAGCAGAAAATATTGTCATTTTATTGCTAATGGTTTGTGAGTGTATGCATGCATGTGTGGCCTATAAATAGATGGATGGATGGATGGACGGACGGACAGACGGAGAGATCGATGGATAGTTGAACAGATAGATAGATAAACGGATGATGGATGAATTGAAGAGAGATGAATGGCTAAACAGATGGATGGATGTTACTAATCTCCTACCTTCCTCTAACCCTCAGGAACAAACTGACATAGCTTTTGTTCTGGAGAGCTGGACCATGCTGATAATGTGGCCCTGAAGTAAACATCGAGACTCCCCACTCTCCTCTCATGGGGGGGTATTCCCGATATAAGTAGAGCCTCACCCCCATCTACAGAGATGGGCCGCAGCTAACCCCGCACATGACCTGGGCCGTGCCCGCCCCCCACACAGTGTAATGACCGAGAGGGAGCGAGGGAGGGGGGGACGTCGCAGGCCATTACACACGTGGCTGCAGCTCCGCAGCCTCGTCTGCCAGGTGCCTGGTACTCATTGGCACAGAACATACCAGAAAAGGTCCATTTCTCTCCTTTAATTTATGCACGTCCCTTGAACCCCGACGATCCTCAGCTGGCCAGCCAATAGGCTTCTGTTTAGCTGCTATTACTGGCAAGGCGACCCTGACCCCGCCCTCGGCTGCTGCCCATGGCGACCGGAGCTCGGACGACGCTGTTGTCATTGGCAAAGCGGCGTCGCTCACGAAGAGGAGCATCCTGGGACATAAACACGCTAAGCGGTGCAGCGATTTGCTGCTCCTCTCCTTAACCAAGAGACAATCACTTTGTGGGGAGGGGGAAACCATATGGAGAGACTGGGAGAGATGGGTCATTGGGAACTGGGAGACAGGCCCCCCGCTTCTGTCGCTGGTCCCAGGATGCATCATTTGAAAAATTGCGGGTCTAGCTTAAACAACGGGGTTAAAAAATAAACAGAGTTTGCTTCAAAGGCGTGCGGTTGGTTTGCTGAGAAGGCTGATGATGGTGAGGAGGGACGCTGCCATGTTCGAGCGTTGCTCTCGCCAGGGGTGACTAACGGACGGGAAGCTCTAGGCCCCCCGTCCGGATTAGCTCGAGCCTGCTGCCTATTAAACAGGTTTTAATACGGTGCTCCACCCAGTCAGAGGTGTATTTAAAGGATTGGGACGGCTGGCTGGGGGTGCAGGCGGAATTTGGGGGGGGGGGGGGCTAAACCGGACTGCAGATGTCTGACAGCGGGGGAGGGGGAGGTCACCCCACCCGACTGTCATTGACCAAGCTAATAAACAATGGAAACCCATGCTGTTGAAAATATCACAGGGAGCCTCTGTCCAATCCGGCCACATCGCAGGTAGCCTCTGTCCAATCCGGCCACATCGCAGGAAGCCTCTGTCCAATCCGGCCACATCACAGGCCATTAGTCAGGAGGGATCTCTTCATGTGGACCAAGCGCCCTGATAGAGTGAGGAAATAAAATAAAATGACGAAAATGGACTTTTGTCTCCACGGATGGCTACGCAAACGTCCCGTCAACTGGGCCAAGTCAAGAACCAGACTTCAGACTCCCGGAACTCCTCGTACCATCGAACGTGGCGCTGAACCGAACTCGTAAAGTTATGCACCGCACATTGGTATGTTAAGTGATGGTGAGTTAGAAGTTTCCTGCCTACAGAGACGGCCGTTTCTTCAGGTCAAAGTAGGTCAAACTTCTACAGAAATTCAGTTAAATGCCTGGACAGGAGCAATGTCCAGAAAAAAACATGGAGATTATCCTTAGCTCTGTTTCTATCCAGTTATGCTAATTTGTAAACAAACTTTGTTTTATCAGATTTCTGTACAGCATAGCACTACAACATAACCTACAGTGATTTAAAACACACGCAAACAAAGCTTCTGTTTTGTAAAGTCTAGGCTAAAGTGTCTCGAGACATTGTTTACTCGTTAAAGACGTGACCCAATTTTAGGGGAACTGTATTTTCATATCGACAACACCGTTTGCATATGTGACAGGAAACAGAGAGCTGCCACTGAAAGGAGTGGGGGCCGGGTGCAGGAAACGACGCTGGGGTGGCGAGCAAACATCAGACAGGCTGGGTCGCTTCTCTGGGGTGTGGGGTGGGCGGGGGGGGCGGCTGTTCTGTTTCACAAAAGCTAAAGTTGATGACGGATGTCAAGGTGTGTGAGCAAGTTGTCACATTTAGGCAGAAAGATCTGTCAGAGAAGGTAACGGTTTTGGTTGTGGCACTTGGGGGGGGGGGGGGGTTTTCCGACGATCTGCACTCACATGCCCAGATTTGCCGGCCACGCTTCATGCCACAGAAATGCGCCGTGTCTCCGTGAGAGAGCAAGAGAAGGAAGAAGTGACTTTCTTTTAAAGTTTATTATTGGATTCACACCCAGTGGTTTTAACTGACGTTTAATCTTCAGTGGGTCGGGGTAGTTTACAGCGTTCTGCATGGCTGCGCGGCACAGCTGTGCGAAATCCATAAATATCAGAGCCCGGTGGCCCAGGGGAAGGCACTGCCTGTGTTTTTAATAGAGAAAGCTGGGCATCGGACCGCATGCCACTGCCGCTCAGACGGCCTGGCCGCCTGCACGTTTGCCTTTACTGCCGCGACACTTTGCAGCTCGATGCTGTGAACTACAGCGTCCAGCCCAAAGCAGCTGCTCCAGCCACCCGGCCTCCTTTCCCCCACGAACACGCTCTGCGGTGGCTCAGCTTTTATTGATGATATTTAAGCTTATTTTGCATAGCAGACGTTCCTTGTCCAAAGCAAGGGACAGAGAGCCAGCCACTCTGCTGGCCATGGGATTTAAACCCACAACCATTGGCCCAGATACCTAGCATTCACATTTTATTTATTTAACATATGCTTTTGTCCAATATGATGTACAACTGAGAGAGCTGGGTCAGCCAGTCCATGGAACAATTGGGAGATAAGGGCCTAATGCTGAAATCACTCTGTCGACCACAGGATTTCAACCAGGAACCTCCCAATTGCAAGTCCTAACCCACTGAGTTATGCACCAGTACACCACCTTCACTGACCCCAACCAATGGCCAAGCTCAGCCCAATGGACCCATTTCCTGCTTGGTCACTCTAGCACAGTGTTTCCCAATCCAGTCCTCAGGGCCCCACAGACAGTCCACATTTTTGCTCCTACAGGGAGGTCGGAGGGAGCAGAAATATGGACGGACTGTGGGTCCCCAAGGACCGGATTGGAGAATACTGCTTTCGAGGGTCATGTCACTGGTCCTGAGCGACTGGGCGAACTTTCATGGGCACAGATCCCAACACACTGAGCTGTGCACCAGTATTTATAAACATGACACTAGCAAGCCAACCGAAAACCTTTATGGTGTAATGTACATCCCCGGGGGGGGGGGGGGAGCACTGGGCCTGACCCCAGAGAATTACGACACATTCGGCCACACGGGTGTTAAACTTTCATTAACTCCTTCCTCTAAACTGCCATCTTACTACTGATGCTTCGGATTTAAGGTAGTCTGGGCTAAACGTAAGATAATGAACATATAGTCCATTTAAAGTGGGGCACCTTAAATCTGATAAGTTATCCAGCTAAGCTAGAAATCCAGGTTTGTGATACAGGCCCGCTGTATTGTGGTACTTATAAAATCCCACCACGGAAGGCACACACGTTCTCACAATTTACTGCTGTATTTACAGGCCCCCAAGCCCCTGAACGTGCTCCCTTACATAACGCCCAAGCTAGCATTCAACATGGGTACAAACACAGCCATTTACATAGCAGGACCAATGTCTGCAAGTCAGCTATAAAATTCAGAATCACGGGACCTACGCAGGGGATCTCTGCCATGTGTTTTGTAGCCTGGTCATCGGGGGAAGCTGATGTCGCCGTGGTCTTAGTCCAGGGACCCCCACCTCGCCAAATAAGGGCACGACGCATCACCCTCATTGTACGGCGACCCTGAGTTTTTTTTCATACCCGCCTTCCTGAGGATGTGGTGCCGGGAAAAGGCTGATACAGACGGGCTTTTGAAGCTAGGAAGTGGAGTGAGGGTAACTCCCTGTGGGAGGAGATCAGGCCGCGCGGCGTTAGCGAGCTCCACGTCAAGCCCACCGCCACCAGGACGTGACCCCCCTCCCCCCTCACAGCAGAGTCGACACAAGCTCTGCTCTTGCAGGCCGTCCTCCTGACATGGCAGAAGCCCATGGTGTCACCCTTGTCCAGTCTGCTGCCGAGTCAAGCAGTGGCATGAATGAGGCAAAGACATTCAGAAATTAACTGAGCCACATGATGGGTAAGATCCCATTCATGTCAAATAACTGAAGTGGGACATATGGGACAAACGAATGTCAAACAGCTGAAACAGGACATATGGGACAAACGAATGTCAAACAGCTGAAACAGGACATATGGGACAAACGAATGTCAAACAGCTGAAGTAAGACATATGGGACAAACAAACGATCCCATTACATTGATTCTGTTAATACACTTACAATAACATAACAGGCACTTTTACTTCACTTGCTCAAGGGCCTAATGGTGAAATAACCCGGCCTGTACTGGTAACCTAATAACCAGTAACCTTCTGACCACCACCAAAGCACCCTAACCTGCTGAGCCACACAGCATCCAGGGTGAAGTGAAGATGAGGCTGGTATCTATCCCCAGAAGCAAATCGGTGATTTGGTAACCATAAATCAATCCGTCCATCTATTTTCCAAACTGCTTATCCTACTGGGTCGCGGGGGGTCCAGAGCCTATCCCGGGAAACAATGGGCACGAGGCAGGGAACAACCCAGGGTGGGGGGCCAGCCCATCGCAGACCATAAATTCATGTATTTATTTTAATCCTCATAAACAGTGATGTCCCAAGCAGATATCCAAGATCAGATACAGGTCGAATCTAAGCATTTTTTAATTGGACAGTATCGGCTACTGCAGTCCGATCCAAAGCCCGATCTATTTCATGTCTTGCGTCCGCCCAATTTACGTTAGTTGTGCAGATTATATGTTCCCATCACACGCTACAGTAAGTCTGAGGCATGTGGCTTGAAACTACAGTGTATGGAGATGTCAGCTGTGTAGAAATTATTTATACTGGCAACTCAAACTGGCCCAGCAGCTACCTGCAATGTTTGCAATGCCACCCTTTTGAGGGGAAGAAGCAACAGAGTGTCGATTAATACAATAAATCTAATTAGACACTTGCAGAAACATCGTAACGAAAATATCGCAAAATTTTGAGGCTCGCTCAGAAGAAGAATGCACCAACATATAGTATCTATATTTAAATATTTATTAAAAGTTCAGATCCGGTCCCAGAATCGGCAGATATAATTCTGAATGGATCGGAGCAGATCGCAGGACCAAAAAAGTAGATCAGGACATCCCTACTTATGCACGTATAAACGTTTTAAGTCTTTACCATATCACAGGAAGTTCAGCTGGTCAGCCAATCAGATGCAGAGAATAAAATAAATACCCTAAGACCTCACACCCTGGTCGATGGGTTTGTTGTCTTATGTCCAGTGCTATAGTGTTTAAAAGAGCCGGACTGCATAGATTGCCACTAGAGTAAGTATTTAGATACTGAAGCCGTTGTGTTCAGACACGACTGAAGAAAATGTATGTTTAGAAGACAGACTTAAGTTCTGTACCTATATTGTATGGGAAATTAAATTGTTTATTTCAAAGGAGGCTAGAAAAACTGTGTAAGAGACTCCAGGGGAAAGCAGATGGGCTGTGTTAATCTGATCAAACATGGAATCTTGACTGAGGGAAGAAAGTTTGAGTAGAATTAAAACTCTAGTGAAGGCCAGACCCCCGCTAACAGGTATACATTTCACTCACTGAAGTGTGCTGCATCTGCCTTTCCTGTTTGGGGTTTCTGTGTTTGATTAGTTGGGCCTGGCAGGCAATATGAGGGAGTGCTCTGTGTACCGGCTGTTCATAAAAGCAGCCATGACTGTTTGCCTTCCTTTTCGACAAACTGCACACAAGAAATGGATATATTTGTTTAGTCTGGAGCTTAAGCTGCCTCAGTGATTCATCTGAACGCACGACAGTCGCGCTGCACGGCTGAGCGAGGCTTCCCTGCTTTTAATCACTAGGTGCGTCCCGTCGCTACGTTCTGCTCCCTTGACGTCTTCGAGTCACTCCCAGGACATCGGGACAAGTCACTCACATATTTAGGGATGTTCCTGTGCTGTGGGAAAGAGCCAGACATCAGTCATGGTAAAGCTGAGTTGGTTTTCCTCTGTGACCCCTCAAGAACATCCAGCAGAGCTGACCGCTTTCACATCTCAAAGGTTTTCCCCAAGCTCCACTAGATCACTAAATGGTCCTCAGCTTGCATTCTCGGTTACCTTCTTGTCCTGACTTTCAGATCTTTGGACTGATCCGGTCTCCGGTTCCCTTTTCCATCAGAACTTCGCATATCTCTCTTTCTGTTATTTTCCATGAAGCAGTAAGACCAGATCATTCCAGAGTGCTCTCCTTCCTGTTTGTACCACACCTCCTCTGCTGCCGATGGGCAGATAAAGGGAGCCCATCGGGGCCTCTTTCAGCCCGACGGGATCCAAGGTGGTTCACAGAAACCCCAAACTACCATATTCATTCAGGGAAGGTTGCCCATGCAGGAGAGGAATTTATTGGGAGTTTGAGGGCTTTCAGATTGTTTAGCTGAACTTTGGCTGATGTCAGGAGCAGGCGGCCCGCAAGGAGCAATAGCATTTTATCACTCGACCATGCCAACGTTTCACCGCTCCGACTTAGCGGGACATGGGTTTGTACCAAACATTTTCCATGTGTGTAGCCGCCGGCCGAATATCCCGGCACGCCTCGGAGAGCGCTCGTGTTTGAGCACACGTCAATAGCGGTGGCTGTCCCGGCGTGCGCCACGCTACGGGGCCAGCTGGTCCCCCTGCCATGCTCCTAGACGTCACAAAGCATCTGCCACTGTGCCCAAACCACCTCCGGTGACAGTCACAACCGGATTAGGGGCGCCAACTCTAAACCCAAGACTTTAGAGTGTTGATCTTAGCTTTACAAGACCCTGACTCTACGTACACATTACCGTTAGGTCAAGGATTGCTCATGAGTGCTTACATAACCACTTGTTTATGCCGCAATTCGGCAATTGGTCATATGACTCAACGTTTCAGCCTCCCGATAGGATGTCGAGTGACCGCCATCACAGGCCCCAGCAGGTTGGTCAGTGTTGCATAGCTTTGTCAGCAGACATTGGTGCCCAAGTTTGACCACATGAGGGATGCGGTGCACCACAAGGCCCGGTCACAGGAGGCAGGAGGGGAGACATGAGATGTCCCATCTCTCACATGGGCACTGATTACCACGATAAGATGGGGAAATAAGGGAGATGCTTTCTGTATCTCAAACAGCAGTGACCTTCTTCTTGGATCTACACAAAGAGAGCCAAGGGCTAGGATTAAATTTCCTCTGAATGGACCCTGGATCACATCTCCTCTGAATGGATGCTGGGTCACATCTCCTCTGAATGGTCCCTGGATCACATTTCCTCTGACTGCTCCCTGGATCACATCTCCTCTGAATGGACCCTGGGTCACATCTCCTCTGAATGGTCCCTGGATCACATCTCCTCTGAATGGTCCCTGGATCACATCTCCTCTGAATGGACCCTGGATCACATCTCCTCTGAATGGTCCCTGGGTCACATCTCCCCTGAATGGACCCTGAAAGGGGGTGACGGCCAAGCTTAAAACTCTCTGCGGTTCTCTTCAAGTGTCCTTCAGGATAGACAAAAGACAAGAGGCAAAAGACGATGGCGCCCTCCAAGACAGGAAGAAGATGAATGAAGTAGAAACAGATGGACGGGCGTTCTTTCCAGTCAAGTCTCCAGCAAGAATCGTCAACCAATTCCCACATCATTAATGCACCATGCTGTAATGGCGTGATTTAGCCAAATGGACCTTTTGCAACCCTCCTCGTAATATCATCTCATTCGAGACGTTTTACATAACAGAATGATTCTCACAGAAGATACATTGACTCGCGTCACATCCTAATGCTTTGTGGGTGACATAATCCCAGAAAGTCACATTACACAGAGACTGACATTCTCATGTGGGGGCTATTTCATCGGGCGTGTTCTAAGACAAATAAATTCTGTCATTAGATTTATTCACGGAGCCCTGCTCATGATTACACGCCAATGCAAGCCAATCAAAATTCTGGAGATGTGACAGTTTCACCCCATGTGACCTCCAACCAATCCAACCCCACAGAACACATCATCCACTCAGAAATCACAGGGCGGTAGAAAGCCATTTTCATGATCTGCTCCTTTTGTAAGAAAACAAACCTCACAGCAAACATCTAAAACACTTTCAGGTTGAAAGATCAGGTGCAAAATGATAGTAAATCCTGAGTCTGCAACCCATCTAGAATTAAACAGGTCTCTCCTATCCATTGGTAAAGACTTTCTTAAATACTTAAAAACGTCTGGCATACTCTACCCATAATTTATAAGAATGGTATGATCCACTGAAAATCAACCAATCATCCACTACATTAGACCTCCGACATCACAAACATCCCAGAAACTCCATTATTTTTTTAATACAAAGGAATTAGTTACTCACTTTGACACGTAGGTCATATTATCCTCGTGAATAACAGAAAACTTCAGTTAAAGCGCGAGTTACCAGTGCGCCTACCTTTGTCTTCCTCCCCTCATGCTTTTCATTAGTTACGTATGACAACAGAAAATAATATTATGCCTAATCCCAGGATATACTGAATGACAAGAAACATGTACTTTATTCGTTTTTTCATAGTGATGTGCTTCACATTCCTGCAATGAGAGACTAAGTGCAGCTTTACTCATGCATGTAGAGGAATTCATTTCTGATTATTTGACGACCTGATTCACCCCCCAACTCCAAAATGAGAAACCTGCCCTCAAAGTGCAGCTTCCCCTCACCCGACTGTATTATCCTGCCCCCATCATCACCCCCCCCCCCTCCCACGGTCTTGTTCTTAGCTATGTTCGCCCTCCCTCCCCTATGTGACATTTTAAAGTCATCTGTCCCTCTGCGGGGAGATGTGTAACCTTTATTTCACTATGGGCATGGTCTATGAGACTGTGTAAAAGCCTGACATCGGTGATCGTCGGGTTAACACTGAGGCCGTATGCTGGCTGCTGCTGAAAGCTGATTGGCCCCCGGAGTTCTCCTTCCCTGTCACCCACCATTTCAAAACATTTCATTGGCTAATGATAAGGCCGGCCCTGCTGTTCAAATTACGGCCTGTCTTATGCCCCCTACCTAAAAAAAATAATAATCCTAGAATCGCCCCCCCCAGAGAGTTCACGTGTACCTCCGGATCCATCGCGACGCAGTTAGCGCCCCGGAGCATAGCTCTCACGCTAAAGACATGCTCCTTCCATTAAGAATAACAATGCAGCAGGTCACCTGCACATCCCGGCCTTCCCTGCCTACGCTGTCCGCGCGAAAAGCGTCGAAGGACGACACTTCATATCCAGCGGAGAGGCGGCCCTCTGTGAATGCGGACGTGCTGGTGCTCGGACCACAGCGATGGACGGAGACCTTCCGTTAATAAATCAAGACGATGGACCAACATCAGAAACATCCGTGGACCTTTGCAGCCCTACGTTGAAAAAGCATTTGCCACAAACCGAAAGGCAACTGGGATGTTTGCCTCAGGAATCCCGTCATAGTTAAAATGAAGAAAAAAACTTTGTGAATTGGCCATCGCTGCTCCAACGCATTCCTGAAATCTATTAAGAGGAAATGAGGAACATCTAGAGAGCCTTAGGAGAACCTCTCAGTGCGGCCCGGCTACTGAAAGCTGCATGATGCAGCCCAAGCTGGCAGAACTTCGTTGGCATCGTCGCACGACACGGAAACGGCCGGAGCGAATAACACGGTCCGACTGGCGTCCGCATGAAAAGAGAGTCGAGAAAGTTCCGTGCTGTTAATTATTCTCACGCTATGTGTCCATTTGATTAAACACGCTCGTTTCTGAAATCCATTACATGAACATCATCCCTCCATCCATCTCCTAACCTCTTACACTGGTCGGGGTCAGGGGGACCCCGACCAGAAAAATGTTACGATTGTGTGTTGGAATTTCATCCCATAAAAAAATATAAAGAGGTAGGAAGTTGGGGGAAAGTGTTTTCTATGGAAATATGTACTATTCAATCTGTACTATATTGTAAAACATATAATGCTTACATATTCATACCCTCTGAAACCCTTATGTACCATTTATAATTACCAGATATTTCAAAACATGCGAAAAATTTCAACAAACTCATTTTCAAACAAATCATTTTGGTCCAAAAAGAAAAGTAAGCTGTGTAACTATGTCCTGTTTTGGCACGTCACATAAAAGCATCTCACCATAAAAGCTTCTGTTCTAACAGTCTCACCGCGAGGAGCGGATGAGGTCCACGAATGTCACTGTCATAGGTGTTGGCTACACGCGGCGCGAGAGAGAGTGAGAGAGAGAGAGAGAGAGAGAGAGAGAGAGAGAGAGAGAGAGAACGCTAGCTGCGTGAGAACAGGCACTAACACGTCGCGGCCAGGTGTGAAACGCGTGTTGTGCATCTCGTACACTAAGCCGAACCGGGCCAAATATTAATCAGCATCTGTGTGAAAAACAGAAAAGTGCGGAGGGAAGCCGGTGTCGGACCAGCCAATCGGGAACCGGGAATCTTGGGAGGGAGAGCGGAACGTCGGAGAATCTCGCAGCCAATGGGGACTCGGAAAACTCCACTATGCTGGGAAGGCGCCACGTGGCAGGAACACTACTGACAGGCCTTGACAACAGCAGATGTGTCGAATCCATCGTCTCCTTAGTGGAGCCTGTTGGGAAGCACTTAAATAAGGGTCTGACTGCCTATTGATGGTGATGCATCATTTTATCTTTCATGTTGGGTCACAGTGCAGCTATAAACATGGGGACTGGATCCCAGTGCATCGCAGGACACACAAAAACACACGGCAGATGATTTAGAGTCATCAGTTCACCTAACGATGTTTTTGAACCTTGATAGAAAATCTACCAAGCAAACTCCATACACTTTCCAGACCAGAGGTCAGGTTTTCGAACCCAAACCCTTGAGGCATGAGGCCACTGTGCCTGTTTGCGGCCCCGAAAGTGCTTTACACACAGGTTGACGTTCACACTCTATTGAACAAACCGAAAGCCCATGAAACAGAAGGACTGAAGTAGCTTCCTTCGGCGCCTAAGATCGTGTTCTGCCGTCGTCCCTCCCTGGTTGCTCATTCCCGGCCTGCTGATCGCCATGTTCCGCACGGGCCGCCCAGATGTTGACGATGGCCGAGCCCCCAAGAACAAACAGCACTGACCTCCTCTGGATTGTTTATTCCTAGAAGCTTTTCACAATAACAGTTTACGTTCAGAACATCCCAACTCACTTCCTGCAGTCGCCCATGAGCGCTTCCCGCCTGGCTGGTCTGAAAGGGAAGGAACATTCGGACACATTTGGAGGGATGGCTCGGTGATCGTCGGAATCGGCCACACATCACAAAGTTTTGAACGGCGACAGGAAGTTGGATGGGACGGTGGGACATATCAGCATAAAGTGATGGGGGGGGGGGGGGGGGGGGGGGAAGGGTCAATGCCTCATGGGAGAAAAAGTCAGTTGACTAAGATGCAGCTCCTTACAGGAAGTCATTCGCTTATATTTTCATAGTGCAAGAAAGCCACCCCCACCCACTAACTGTAAAGAGGAACCAAATGACTGCTACCAAGAGTGGGGAGTGTCGGGGGGGGGATATATCCAAAACTGCATGCGAAGATCACAACGCAAAGAGGGTCACACCTCAGAGTAGTACTCATTTTATCTGCCGAAAAACCACATCTTCTCTTTCAGTTCTCATTTCTACCGCCGGTGGTGTGTGCACCCTACCGCCAGAGAGGGCGTGCGGAGCAGGAGGTACCAGCCGTCCGCTGCGTTTACACGCAAGCTACCATCTAAGACTTCCGGACTCCGTGCTGAGCACCCTAAAAAGGTGAACCGCGAGCGACCAACAACACCCCATTCAGGCAGACAAACGAGGCCGTGCTCGTGCGCCGTGAACGATGAGATGACAAGCCGCTCCGCAGCTTTCGCCCTTTGGTGACGTGCAGAGACAGTCTCAGTTTGTGTCGGAGGTCCGAGGAGAAACAAAAATTCTTTTGATGTCCCATTTTTTTTTTTTTTTTTTTTTTATGAGATCCCCCTGCCCAATCTTGTATTCCATATCGCATGAGTCTTTTGTCGTGCTATAAAAATAAGACAAAAATAGCAAAATAACCACAAAAAAAATCAATAAATTTTTATTTTTGCGAGAAAAAATTTCCTAATAAATAAAAAAAGTTTGTCTCCCACAATGTTACTCACAAATTACTTGAAGATTGTGCAAAACCATCCTGTATGACAGAGATCATCCCCCAGTGGAAAAAAAGGGGATATGAGAATATGGGTCTCTAGCCTTTTGTATCTCTGCCACCCATCTTTCATAACAGTGCCAACTGTGGTTATGGAGCGATGTTTACCACGCCTGAGAATATTCCGGGTCACGGGTCTAAGCGGCTGTGCGTTGACCACCACTATTTTGCGTGACGCTTGAGTGCACAGGGCTGCAGGTTCAAGAGTGTGGATCCTGCATTACTGTGGTCTGCTGCAGGTCCCAAAGAACACCGAACGGTTTGTGCATGAAAACTGTCTGCTGACCCGGCACAGCCTCATGGGATGGAGAAGTCTGGAACCAATCCTGGGAAATGCAAAGTACCCTCTGAATGAGTTACTAGTGCATCACACCAGTATCACAACTGGTGTCACAATTCCGACACACCAGTTCACCTAACGACACATCTTTGGACCGCAGGAGAACATCTGTATGACTGGAAACATGCAAACTTGAAACCCACAGCCCAGAAGATGTGAGGCACCATTGCACCATCAAACCATAATGCGTGCCTCACAATCAATTTTTAGAAGCTGCAAATTAAAATTATCATACACAATGACACCCTGTGTCCATTTCTGAAATAAAACCACAAGTGTAACATCCATCCATCCATTTTCCAAACTGCTTATCCTGCTGGGTTGCGGGGGGTCCGGAGCCTATCCTGGAAGCAATGGGCAAGAGGCAGGGAACAACGCAGGATAGGGGGCCAGCCCATCGCAGGGCACACTCACACACCATTCACTCACACGTGCACACCTACAGGCAATTTAGCAACTCCAATTAGCCTCAGCATGTTTTTGGACTGTGGGGGGAAACCGGAGTACCCGGAGGAAACCCCACGACGACATGGGGAGAACATGCAAACTCCGCACACATGTGACCCAGGCGGAAACTTGAACCCGGGTCCCAGAGGTGTGAGGCAACAGTCCTAACCACTGCACCACCATGCTGCCCCCCCAAGTGTAACATACTTTATAGAAATCACTAGCTTTATGTTGGTGTTTTATCTACTATCTGCTGCATAACTATCTATGCAATAAAAAACAGGACAAAATACAGCACTTTTCATACCCTGCACTCGGGCCCAAGTCCTTAGTCGCCGAACACCCCCATGTTTCCCAGTGGCTGAGAGTTTAACGCCACCCCCCCCCCCCCCAAAACCTGTAGCTTTTCTGATGCAGCACAAAGCCAACCAGATCTGCAAGACTTCTCCGATGCAACACAGTAAATATTTAATTGTAAAGAAATATAAAACAGTGGGAATTGATTACAATAAATGTATTGTTATTATTCTTACTTATTATCAGATCAAATAACGGATTTAATTCCACTGAGCTGCAAACTCTACAGACATTTCTTAAGTAGCACAAAACCACAGAATGTAACAGACTTTTAAAATGTATTTCGATATGTTATTCCGGATCATGAATCCCAGTCTTGTTTTACATGCTGTCCCCCGCAGGGGTATTGGTGGATCCGCCATATGTCCGGGATGGAGTGAGGTCCTTGTTCAGCGTTTTCTATGATGAGAGGTCTCCTCCATGCCACTGGCTCCCCTACACACCCCCCAAGTCCCCCCTAAAAGTCACCCCAACCTCACCTAAGAAAACTCTCTCTGCAGAGCACCCGACGCGTTGATCCATGCGCTCTCCTCTCTCACGGTTTCCCTCTTTAACCCTCCAAACTCTTGCTACTTTGAGCCCTCTGCTCTCACCAAATCCTCGCCCTGCCACCCCAAGCAGGAAACGTTGCCGAGGTTGAGGGCAGCGTCGCAGCTCAAACATACTTCAGAGAAGCTCAGCGATGCTTCAAGACCTACATGTAGCTTCGCACCGGACTGGCCAGGGTCACAGCGGCAGAAGTCACCAGTAAAAGGCCACACAGAGGGCAAGCGCAGCTCCTGAGACAATTAATTAAAGAATCATGCAGGAAAATCTATACATTCAAGTATTAACAGATTCCCAAACTTTTCACAAGAATATGGGCAGAAAGCCTTACCGACATCTTCACTATTGCGCTGTGGGGAAAACAGATGGACTGGAAACATCGGAAAGCGCTCACCCGACTTGGAATTCCAGTTTACAAACACCCAGTACCATTAAGCTTAAAGGTTAATATCATATCACAACATCCTAGTCATTAGGATTTACTCAGTACTTGAACTGGGGTAAAAAGAGGTGTCGGTACTCTCCATGTTATTCAGTACCAGGTAGGAATACTCCCCTGGCTATTCAATACCAGCAGATACAGGGAGGCCCTGGTACTGCATACTGGGGAGTCCTGGCCCGCTTCAATCACTCGGTTTACTTATTTATATTTGGTTTTTGCAGCTTAATGTGTCTACAAATTGAGACAATGCATATAAGGATGAATGGTCTTTGCAATCTACTTCACCTGTCCAATCTTACAATCACACTGCCCTCATGACCTTTAATGCGGTACAGTCCTCTTATCTAGACAAAAATGCAACGGGCTCCCTGACACTCCTGCAATTATAAGTTTTACCACAAAAATTCCTTTGCTTGATTGATGGTGCCAGAAATGACAGGTGCCGTTGCATATCCATGCAGCATGCAAATGAGGTCAAGTTAAAGTTCCCCTTAACAGTTCCACTTCATGCAGACTTTTAATGAAGTAAACATTAGAAAAAACTAATAATTTGGAGAGTAAATAAATCAAATAAGGTGCCCTGGGTTCCCAACAACTTGCTGCAATTTGGGGTGCAACGGCCTGGACATCTTCTCTGAGAGTGCCTGTGAAGGATTTTTAAATTGCACTTGTTGCATGAAAGCATAACCACCAATCCACCCACCTGCCGCCCCCGACCTGAAATACCATGCAGCTAATAATTGCTGCTTCATGCCTGTTTTAAAGAATCCTATCAATCGTAGAGTCGCACCCCGCCAGTGAACAAACGCTTCGAGAAAACGGATTTATACATTTTGTTTTAATACGTCAGGACGTCGCTGGTGCACAATTACCACATGATGGCGATAAAAGTTTCGTTTTTGCATTGGCATGTAGCAACAAGAAGTCTGTACACATACATTATAAGTATCTGCCGTATTTGTCACAGTCTTTCTGATAAAAAAAAAATCTGATAAAGAAAACGCGAAGTGCATTTCCCAGATAACAGATTGCAAACTTTCCAAAACACCCTTAAATGTAAACTTCAGTTTGCTGTACTTTCATAATTATAAATGAACAGAATTATAACGGTATAAGGTACAGTGTGTCTATGTTGTCTTCTCCCAGACTATAATAGCAGGCGATTAATTTTAGCGATTAAGCAACTTCTGTAGTGTTATATTCCATTTAATTGCCAGGATCTTACACCATCCTTTTCGTGACTACATTGTAAGTGGGTGATCGCAAACTTAAGCCTCTTCTACACTCATGCATGATTACAAATAACTCTGAATAATTTATCTTAATTGGTTCCAGGACGGGATGATGCTCGATCCTTTTTTTTTTATTAAGCCAGAAACACACAGCCGCTCAGTCTCCCCAGCAGGGCGCCCCCAGCAGGGCTGCGGAGCTGATACCGCGCAGGGATGCCGCACAAGCACCACCAAGGCAGCAGCGCTGGGCTGCTTTTACTAAACCGAAATGCCATAATAACCTTTCGCTGTTCATTTATTTTCCCTAACCGACCGGCAAAGCAGAAGCCTGGGCCCGCAGTTGTACCCCGACCCCAGGTAAAGAGAGCGAAGCTGGGATATACTATGTGCAATTTCGCCTCAGTCAGTCTTTACGAGGCCTAAATGCAAATATTAAACTGCCTTCGCTGAAAACCAGGGTCGGTCCGGCTCCCCTACGGATGGCAATGCCTTGGGATTGATATTTCTGCGGCAAATGATGGCACAAGGCTCCCTTATTCGGGATACATTAGCGAGGATCCCCGATGCATTATCTCGCTCTTATAAAACAGGAGACGATACCCCAGTCTTGTAGCCTACTGTACATATAGGCTGTTAACGTGTTTACTTTGGAGGCGAAATCCGAATCTGATGTTCAGCGTGATGCAGAAACTGAGTAAATCTGAATTTCATAGACGGCCTAAGCCCTGTGCAGCTCTTATACAGAAAGCAGACCGAAAACTACAGACGCATTCGTGCCGATCCTGTTATGTACAGAAGGGATCGTCCGCATTTGCCATTTAAACGCCTCCTCTGATCTGATGGCAATTAGTAAAAAAACGTATTGAGTGCAATCGGGCTGGTCGCGACACGGATGTCAGGGGTTTTAATGCGAGGCTCGGCGACGGATGTGTGTGTTACACGAAAGGCACGATCGACACATTGTAACGCTCCGGCTTCCTTCATCCCCCCCCTCCCCTCTTTTTCCCCCCTTTCTGCCCATATCGCTTACCTTCTCGGGCTTTCAGTAGCACAGTGTTGGCCACGATATTTTCAATCTCCATCGTCAGTTTTTGGATCCCATTCAGCCTCGATGCATTTCACTCAACGGGAAAGTTGAAGATGGTTGTACCGATGATGATGATGATGATGATGATGATGATGATGATGACGACCGGCGTAAATCGCGATCTGGCACATACCAGGTTAATTGTACTTCTCCATTGCTCGGTGTTAAACCCACCCCCCACCTTTTAGCACTGCTTGAACCTTAACTCTCCTTGTTAGCATTCAATGCCTTGCCTTCCTTCCTGCCTGCCTCGCTCCCTTCCTCCCTCCCTCCCTCCGTCAGTCGCACAGGCTGCCTCAGGGTAGGACGGCTCCCTTCACATCCACAGCCGCACACATACACGCCGATCTGCATATTCACAAAGCAGAGTCTGTGGTGCCTTTAAAATGTGCATCACAGCCGATCCGTGCATTTAAGCAGCTCCGATTCTTTGCCAGAATGCATAGATGCAATGGCACCTTCGCCAGTATTGAATAAAAAAAACACACGAATGCTTTACTGCCTTGCGTTCATTGACAGGCACGTCATGCATTGTTTGTGTGCACTGGAAGTAAATATTCAACTTGCCTTCCAGTGGAATGCGATTTAGATTTTTCTGCGTGCCTTTTCTGACCAATTTCACAAGGAGGTTTGGCTAAATTACATCCGAAGGACTCCTTTTTATTTTGAGGGAAATTCCCACTCGGGTAGTTTACATGCTCCCAGTGCACGTGAAACGTCGTAACTACAGCTTATCGGTTCATATATTGATTTGATGGAAACCGTACTGATCGCACATTGATCGTTCATTGACTTGCACATAGTTATGGCGCAATTGCTGTTTTCATGTTTGATACTAGTCAGGAGTGGTTAGAAAACGGGTTACGAAGCAACTTGGGATAGTTAAGGCTGAATAACCAGAACGGTTTCTTTGGGTGCAATAAACAAGTGATAAGCTATTTATTTTAAATGTACACGTTTGTGACCGCGCACGAAAACTTCTATTCTATTAAATTACTTCAGGTTTTCTTCGAATAAACAAATTGTTTAAACATATTATGCAGCCGTTTGTACTGAATATAAATGTTAATACGGATTCATTCGATTTCCAGGTATGCGCCAGTTTATTTATATATAATTTTCCTGTTTTGTAGGAGGTATATTCCGTGTCTTTATCAAACCGAATAACCAGAGCTTAAATGATACTTCTGTGTAAAGACTAACAGTTTTTATCCATTTGTCATCGTTTGACTCACTTGCTGACGGTGTCCTTAAACCATGCAGATTCGGGCGTGTTATAAGTCTGTGTCCATAATGACCGCGCAATTCTTAAGAATATGATTTCTAAATCAACACGTAATATAGCGCTATTATGCATAATAAAAGCTGCCCGCTGAAGTAACGTGAGTGAATCGCTTATTAAACAATTTTCTATTTACTCATTTTCATTTTAACATTGACACATTTAGGCCTATCTTTTGATATTCGATAGTAAATATGTGAATTACCTGAGTGAAGAAAACGCTCCTTTCAGTTTTGAACAATGTTTAGCAATATATATAATTTTATTATTAAGTCGCTTAGTTGATATCATTTATGATTTAAATTCTGTAAGCCATCTATGACAAAGAACAAAAGGTTACAATAAACCGCATAATGGATTGTGTAGATTGTGGTCATTATGATAGGCATAGTTCCAAACCATACTTAATGGCATGACTGAACAGTGTAAAACAACATTCATTTTGTGTTGGATTGAGCCTAGGATCATTCAGGATCATCTATATGTGAGAACATCTATGAAGGCGTCAAGTTTACGTTTGTCCGAGCAGAGGCGGTCCCACGATGGTAGTCTGCAGAACCCGTTTTCAAGTCGCCTAAGGCAGGATACCTTCAGATGACTTACATATTCACTTGGATGCTTTGCATGTTGTGCTGTAATGGCACAACCTGCGTAAAACCATCTTGAAAGTGATTTGCAAAGCAAGCACATTTACAGTCTGGTCCAGATTAACTACATTCTGTGTAGTAATGGATTTCCTTTAACCACAATATTACTCTACAAACACGCTTAATCAGCCACTACTGGGCATTAATAATATTGTGAGCACTCTCTCTTGTTTTATGTCCAACATATATTTTAAAACACCAGCTCAAGATTTCCTAATCCTAATGTGCACCCCCAGGGAGTCCACAATTTTTGCTCCCTCCCTGCTCCCTGTGAGACAGTGCACATTTTTGCTCCCTCCCTGCTCCCTGTGAGACAGTGCACATTTTTGCTCCCTCCCTGTGATACAGTGCACATTTTTGCTCCCTCCCTGCTCCCTGTGAGACAGTGCACATTTTTGCTCCCTTCCCAGGAGTTGGGACTGTCTGGTCCCTAAGGGCCAGGCTGGGAGTCACTGCAGTAGCTGATTATGGCTTTCTGGCTGATTTCATATTTGTATCGCTATCATTTCTAACTCATCTCCTTTCTTTCCTTGTATGGATAAGCTTTCACAGTTTGTTTATAAGGTCTTGTCGATATCTAGTGAAAGAAAACTCATTTTGATGGATAAAGTACAGGTATGTTTTTATATTAGCAATGGGAGGCATTTAGAAAACATTTTTTTTTCTGGCTACATACGTCACAGTAATATCCCAGATCACCATGATTGTAAGACATGCTCTTGGAGTGTTGACATTTAAATAGAGTTGTAGTCACTGTACCAGTTAGAGTGATTTCCCTTGGCATTCAAAATCTGCCACAGTTACCCGTAGCTCAGAATCAGTCACAGTTACCCATACTTCAGTATCAGTCACAGTTACCCGTAGCTCAGAATCAGTGACAGTTACCTGTAGCTCAGAATCAGTCACAGTTACCCGTAGCTCAGAATCAGCCACAGTTACCCATACTTCAGTATCAGTCACAGTTACCCGTAGCTCAGAATCAGTCACAGTTACCTGTAGCTCAGAATCAGTCACAGTTACCTGTAGCTCAGAATCAGTCACAGTTACCCATACTTCAGTATCAGTCACAGTTACCCGTAGCTCAGAATCAGTCACAGTTACCTGTAGCTCAGAATCAGTCACAGTTACCTGTAGCTCAGAATCAGCCACAGTTACCCATACTTCAGTATCAGTCACAGTTACCCGTAGCTCAGAATCAGTGACAGTTACCTGTAGCTCAGAATCAGTCACAGTTACCCATACTTCAGTATCAGTCACAATTACCCGTAGCTCAGAATCAGTGACAGTTACCTGTAGCTCAGAATCAGTCACAGTTACCCGTAGCTCAGAATCAGTCACAGTTACCTGTAGCTCAGAATCAGTCACAGTTACCCATACTTCAGTATCAGTCACAGTTACCCGTAGCTCAGAATCAGTCACAGTTACCTGTAGCTCAGAATCAGTCACAGTTACCCGTAGCTCAGAATCAGCCACAGTTACCCATACTTCAGTATCAGTCACAGTTACCCGTAGCTCAGAATCAGTCACAGTTACCTGTAGCTCAGAATCAGTCACAGTTACCCATACTTCAGTATCAGTCACAGTTACCCGTAGCTCAGAATCAGTGACAGTTACCTGTAGCTCAGAATCAGTCACAGTTACCCGTAGCTCAGAATCAGCCACAGTTACCCATAGTTCCTCTCTGTGTAGTGCTATAGGGGTGCTCAGGGATAATTGTTGAATGGGGTCAATCTTATATTTCCCCAACCACCACTGATGTTTAACAAACTAGTAAAATTTTACTTTCAAAGGGAAAAAAAATCCATTGTGTCATTTTTGTACTTTTTATAAAATGAAAATGGAAAAAGTTCAGGCATTTTCCCCCAACTTACTGCAGCATCACTTCGCTCCCACTTGGGAGAATCTGGGCCACAGTACGAGGCTCCATTTGTATGACAAGGATCTGTCATTCTTAGAAGTGATGCAGCGAGGTCCCCTCCCCTCACCCGTCTCCATGTTAGTACCTTGGATTAAGGGAAGTTCCACATATATACGGGTAGATCAATCTATAGGCATCATCTGTCCAGAGAAACTGGTGTTGAAGTGTTTCTTATAGATTATGGGGAGAAGACACTAAAAGGGACTGTAAGTGTGCTGTCCATTACACACAATAACCCTACATGCACTGAGACCGAAAGGCCGCAATATATTATGCGAAAGGCTCACGTTTCAAATCTACTGTAAATCTTTGCCGTGAATCAATAACCTGCCCACATCCATTCAGCATACCTCTGCTGGCATGCTAATGACCGTACTGTATACCATTCTTACCGGAGAGATTCACATTAATCTGGAGTGATCTCATTCCTCTTAGTGAAGTTCTGCGTGGCCCAGGGGGGCGTCCTCCACAGCAGAACATCCCATAGGATGGGTCGGGCAGCGTTTGGTAATGGGCCTGGTATCTCCTTCGTGATCATAGCAGTTAGCCACGAATTCCAACCCCACTAACACAGGCTGAGCTCTCGCCTTCAGAAAGGCTTCCTGATGCAAAGTGCTCCAATATCTAATCAAGTAAGACAGACAATGCCCAAAAAGCTTTTCTCCGGCAACACAACATACAGTTGCACTATTACTGTAACATTTTATTTCCCACAGAACTGTTGTAATAAAATTTGAAATATATTCTCCCTGCATACAAATCTGGAATTTTTCTTCATCGACTCTATATTGGTGGCATGAAGCTAATTAAATTAAACGATTTCCTGGTTTTATATTGCTGTACAAGATGTACGTATTGGTTGAATAGAAAGTGGCAGATATTTTCATTTTGAAGTCCAAGAAGCATATTAAATTTTGGTCATGGATTCTGGCCATTTTGTGACGGTCGAAGTGTCGTCACAATACTTGAACGCTACGGTAAATTGATATCAGGTTACGAAGTCGTTTGGCACTTTTTTGATTTGCCTGGGCTACGGAAAACATTTACAATGGTGCCCCCTTGTGTTAACGTGTATGAATCAAATGTTGCTTGATTCCATTTACCGTTCATTGTCACCAACCATGGTATCCACTAGGGGTCGCAGTGAGCAGGAGCCTATTCCAGCAGCTGTACAGCGTAATGCAGGAAGACAGCTGCCCACCTATCATATGACTCGCAGAGTGAGGCTTGAAGAAAGCTGAATATTAATGCACAGTAAGTCACTCTGGACTGGACTATCTACATATATGTGGGTCATTGAGTCATTATTTAAGAGTGAGTTTATTTCAGTAACATTAAATCTCTGGTACAGATCTGCATAGGAACTGCATAGAAACAACATTAGCAGTTTCTCAGCTAATTGTGGCTAGATGATACATTATAGGCATGAAATGTCTTTGATATTGAGGGGGAGTGAGCTTAGTAATTTAAAGGCAGAGGCCTATATTTTTTTGGGGGAGGGGGGTGGTTTAAACAGAATTAAATACTGGGAGGTACACCCCCACATCCCCCTGATTCCCATGCCCCCGGCCTTTAGCATATGTGTACCGTGACACTGTCCAGCGTTTGCTGACCAAGGTAACGTAACTCCAGATTGAAAGGGAATGATTATTATTGCACAAATACTTGGCAACCGGAAAGTAAAGCCCAACTGTAGGTTTAAGCACCGTGGAATGCAAACCAGTGTCACCATTGAGAGATAACGGAGTAGGGGTGTAACACAAACCAGTTGCCGCTACTGGGGAGAATAAGGTGCTGCTTTCTCTGTTTCTCTGTGTGTGTGTGTGTGTGTGTGTGATCCATGTCAGGCCAGTGTCCTCACCCCCCTTTATGCTCTCGATCTTCTCGTCTCCTGTAGCTCAACAAGTGAAGCAGAACGCTAGTAATAGTAAGGATGTGGATTCAAGTACCTTTAATGTCAGTTGTTTTGCATGAATGTGTCAAAGTAATTAAGTGTATCTACTCAACCCCTCTGGTACCGCTGAGGTAAGAGGAAAGATTCCAGTTACATCTTCGGTTTCTGTATGAACATCTGATGAACATCTGCTCCCTCACCGAAAAAAACGCAACAGAGGATATTCTTCCTGAGGCAGCTGAAGAAGTTCAGTCTGCCAAAGACTATGATGGTGCACTTCTACACTGCCATCATCATCTGGTGCTTTGCTGCCACTACCAATGACAAGAGCAGACTACAACGAATTGTTCGCTCTGCCGGGAAGACGATCGGCTGCAACCTTCCGTCTTTAGAGGATCTGTACTTGTCCAGGGCCTTGAAAATAGCCGGAAGGATTGCAGCTGATTCCTCTCACTCTGGTAACAAACTTCTTCAGACTCTCCCCTCTGGCAGAAGGTTGTGGTCCATTGGGACCAAAACATCACGCCATAGAGACATTTTCCCCACTGCAGCCCGCCTCATCAATAAGGCAGGAACACTCGTTCAAATACTATTTCCTTATCCTAATGTAAGCCTGCACTCTCTTAAATATGTATATATTTCTCTCAGTTCCACTGCTATATCATACTTCACATTCTTCTATCTATTTTAGCTTTATATACCCCTCTGTGTGTGTGTGTGTGTTTTTAACTGTGCCTGAGTGTAGCTCTTCGCTACTCACATCTTTACCCAAATAAATCGCATCTAACTATCACATCCTATGTGTTACCCGAATTTTACACGTCAGATGTACGTATTAATTACTGACGATCATAAATAAGCACATAATCCACTTTATCTGAAATGACCGGTTTCAAAGAGGTTGTAGGATTAAACGTGTATTTGTAACTTAGCGTCTCCTTTTACAGCTATTTCTTATGTAAAAAGAAAAATGTAAATTATTAAAATGTTAATTTTAAATATCTGAAGCATCAAAACAGAGTACTCCAATTTGTAAACCAGATTTAGGCCTCATTACGTGACAAAACAATCATAACGCAGCAGACTGAGTAAATTTACATATTAAAATGTGATAAACAAATACGTATTTTAAAGGATGGTTTACACAACCTTTTCAAAATGAAAGGAATTTGAAATTACTATTAATATTATACACTGGCATTTCCATAATTGGCTAAATGAAAACTATACACTAAAAATGTAGTACTATTATTGCATATTGATACCTAAAAAACAATAATAATTGTGCGTGCTATCGTTGTGAAATCAGCCGATATTGCGTAGTTTCGTGCTCATTTCAGAAGTCACACAAAACAACATTCTGTCACATGTACTGGCGCGCAGCCGCATTCGGGACTAGTAGGACCGCGTGAACCACGGGAGAAGGTTTGATCAATTAAAGCACGCGAGTCAAAGAAATAACACCATCCTCTGGTGAGTACTTTTAAATGACAAAATAAATTCTTTCGGGTGGCGATGACGCTTAGTGCTTAATATTTTAGCACTTAACCATGCGCGGGGTAGCTAATTTTGTGCATTGTATTACCGAGTGTTTCATTGTCGGGAAAAAGAAACAAAGGCTTCTTTTATGTCTGTTATCCTATGCCTACCGCATTAGAGGATGCTGGTAGACGCCAGTTGTGCATTCACTCATTCACCCGTCCATTCATTAATTCATTATTTCCTATGTAAATTGTGGCGCGCGACACGCGATTGTGTGCGCGGGCGCATCTCACGCTCGGGGCTAGCATATGGGTCGTTAATGCAGTTTGGATCCGTATTCATGTCCGGTATGAATATATTTTAAACCAGTTCAGAACGATAATGGTTGCATTTTCAAAGTGTACTATCCCACCTTCGGCAGGCTGTATATGTTGCTTTTTTTTGTTTGTTTTGTATAACACGGGTCCCGGCTCACAGAGGTGGAGGAGGCGGCCATCGACGTAATGGGCGGGCCTTTTGTTTCGACGTCATCGCGTAGAGGGCGGTCCCTGCGCGGCGTCCCTCTGCGCATGCGCATTCTCAGCCGCGGTCACGGCAAAGTGCAGCTGAGGGACCCGGCGCTCGTCTATAGATCAGGCGCTGCATCACATCCCTGTCTCCGTTATTCTTCGTTACCCTGACGGCACCGTGGAGACGAGCGTAGGCAAAGGAAGAGCGATCAAGAAAAGCCGGGATATAATACTTGCCCTTGCGTGCTGGACGGGGGAGGGCTCGTAGGTGACGCACTCTATTCATTATGCGTGCAAGATGCGGCAGTAAAACTGTGTTTACGCCGGTTGCTAAGTAAATGACCATATTAGTGCGCGTGCATGCTTAGGCATCGTCTCCATACGTTCATTTAGCTTAATGAAGATGCATGCGTGCTATGCAAACGTAACGTGTGTAAAGGCGTATTTTGGGTCATCTGTGTCTGAAGACATTGATTTTTAATTTCACGGCGCACGGATATTCGGATTATCTTCTGCCACAGTATGACGGGGTCGCCGCAGGAGAATAACGAATAAAATGGCATGGCGTGATTTCCAGTGGTTCTCATGAGCGGTATTCGGATGTCTGAGATATTGCTAGAATGTTCTGACCCGGAAGGGCCTCCTGCCGACTTACATTGTCCTGCTTCACTGGGAGGAAACATCGCTGGAGGCTTTGGAGGGGGATGGGCTCCGAACCCTAGAGATCATCTCTTTGGGGGGCGCGGATGCAGAGCCCAACAAGGATGTGGGATCCGATCAAATGTATTAATCGGCCATGTATGCCGATGGGGAACCAGGCCGCAGCCTTCTGGAAACATCAGCAGCAGTTAGTGAGGCTGATGAAGTACTCCAGTGTCTGTTTTCCTTTAAGCTTAGTCACAGTGCTCCTTTTTCCATAATTTATGAGGAAAATGCGAAGTCATTGTTACAGACTCTTAATGAAAATTAAAGAGGGAGGGTCATTACTGTATGTGCAATTGGTCCTTTTTGGTAGTATTGGGGAGACATGAACCAGAAATGTGTTTTGTTTTTAATAAACTGGACCACTGATAAGTACATTTTTATATCTGTCGTAAGTCTTATCAGTGTTTGCTTTACGGTAAAGCTAAATCACATGATTATCAGATAAGTAACTGTCTGGTCAGAACCGGAAATGAATAACAAAGCCTTAGAGGTGAGCACTGTGTGACATTGGTGCAGTATGCACCTTCAGAGTGGACTCGGTATAACATATCTGTTTGGCAAGGCATTTTGTAAGGTTCTTTTAAAACTGGATTAATGGTTCTGAGTCCGGACAAGGTCTGTGGGGCTTGTGGATTTACAATGTACTTAGTTTTATAAAGTGATTTTAGCGTAATGTGACTCGTCACATTTTTGTTAGTCCGTGGTACTAAACAAGTAATCAGGGTAACTTTCCAGTTGCAGCATCAATTTGAGTCTCAGGCAGCAAGAATAACAATTGAAATTCAATAACTGTATGTTTTAGTGACATAATTTAATATTCATTCATATGGACTTGGGTTTTAGACCTTTCAGATCACAGTGATAGTGAGACATAATGACATTCGAGTTTCAGAATTACTGGTAAACTTTTATTTAATGAGGCATCGTTGATTTGCTTATCATGGCGATGGATGTTCAGTTATTTGCTGAGCTGTTGTCTGTTAGTCTCTTTGGTGTTATTCAATAGACCTAAATTTCATGTAAAATTCAAGGGTGGTAGCCTCCGGTCAATAAATTCAATTAAGCAATTAAAATGTCAGTTACCGTATTGACCCTATTAACCTCACCCCACCAATTCCCTGCCCCATTTAATTGCAGCAAACACTAATGTTATTTTATTTTCCGAGACAGTTTTATATGAAGCCAGGAATAACATCTTGTATTATAACTTCAGCATCGTGGTGTCCGTCACTGGTCATCTGTGCTCGTCAATATGTCTGACGTGTGTGTGTTTGTATTTACAGTGATACACCAGAGATGAGACCGCGATGGGGATGGGCAGGTCTGTTGATGCTCTTTGCAGTCACATTAGCCAGGGCCCACGAGGAAGACCAGGAGGATGAAGAGGAGGCGTTGGTGGAGGACTCGATGAAGGCTGAGGAGGAGGAGGAGTCTCTTCCGGATGCCAACGTCTCGTTCCAAGTTAGTGTAGCTGCCTTCCCGTTGGGTGCTTTAAATGTGGTGCCATTAGGTGCCGTCCAGTTGACATTGGAATGACTGTGTCATTCTGCCCGTTTACTCTGATCATTTGTGTCTCAAGTGGAAATTCCGGCTGGACTTAATCAAGAATCCACTAGTTTGCCTTCTTGGCTTTCACCACTGTTCTTGAAAGCCTTTGCTAGTTAAAAGACTGTTCCCTCACATCTACAAAGTCACCGGAAATATATTCTGAGCAATTCCTGTTTCCTCGACACAGCGGCACTTTTGAAGACTCTATTTGATACTTTAGCTGCCGGTCCTGCAGCTGTGACCTTTTGTTTTCTTAACGTTTAACAGTAGTCCTGTCTTTTCACTTTGTTCTTTAACATCTAAGTGTCTCAAGATCTCTATTCTCTCCTGTTAGTGTGATGCTATAGCATACTGAAGGTTGTTGTTGGTCCTTACACAAACTCTGAGTTCACAATTTACCTCTTCTGATCTTTTATTCTATATGCGCTTATTTAATAATTCCAATATATAGGTTCAACCCTGATTGGTACTTTGCAGGTAAACATTCACTGAACGAAAGGACCTTTTACTTCCCAGTTCTCAGTGGTTGTGAAGACGGTGGGCGAGGACTGTTGAGATGTGTCTTTATGGTCAAGAGACAGTTTAATTTAGGTATAACTGTAGAAGGGGTGGCTTGATGTTAATTAAATCGTAAATAAACATCACTTTCTGCATGTTGTCCTTGCCTGATGACGGACGTTGAGCTGCGGTGTATTTTCTGCATTCATTTATTCACTCTAATTTCACATTTTGCGCATGTAGGTAACATACAAGAGCCCGGTCCCTACAGGTGATGTCTATTTGGCAGAGACGTTTGACGACGGCTCGCTAGAGAGGTACGTCTGTCCTGAAAACAAGACAAGCAGGGTCTCAGTACTGGGAGGTTTCGGGAAATTGGTATTATTGGTTGGGTTCAGCAAATTTACGTTGACTGCTCCCTCTAGGTGGCAGGTGTCGAAAACGACGAAAGAAGATGCAGACGATGATGTGGCAAAATACGATGGTCAGTCATCGTCTAACCACTTATCCTGCTTAGGGTCACGGGGAACCTGGCGCCAATCGCCAGCAGCACACGGCAGAAGGCAGATGCATTTGCTTTCAGTATAATGCATTTTTCCGCTGCTGAACTTTGAAGTGGTTCTTTTAATAGCAGAGCCAGTGGCGATTCTGAGCTGCAGTGAAAACAAGACCAACTGATACTCAGCAGTCCTCCATTCATGTCTGATTATTTATAAATAAACCTTAATGTTTGGGAGAGACCCGAGTGAACATGTTCATCCTGGGTTCCTGCTTTTCTTGGGATTCTTTGAACCCGCTGCTTTCTCTGTTATGCTTCCTGCCCAGGAAAGTGGGAGGTGGAGCCTTTGAAGGAGAACACGGTGACAGGGGATATGGGGCTGGTGCTCAAATCTAGAGCCAAGCATCATGCTGTCGCTGCCCTGCTGGCAAGACCGTTTGTCTTCAAGGACAAGGCCCTCGTTGTCCAGTCAGTGTCTCCTTCCTGGTTTGAGAAGCTCTGTTTGGCTCATTTTGTACTTATTTCCTGGTCTATATCATTGGTGATCAGAAGTCAAAGCTTTAACTCCTAAAAACTATGTTTTTTTTACTCGTTACCCTTCACCCTACTGCCCTGCTGTCCTATGTGACTCATGACTGAGTTGTTTGTTTCAGGTATGAGGTTAATTTTCAGAATGGGATTGACTGTGGAGGTGCCTACATCAAGCTGCTCTCAGAAGCTCAGGATTTAGATTTGGTTTGTATAACGTTATTTCTTTGGTCGACTCTCATCTTTTCCTGATGCGAAGGCACCTGTCGGCGTACCAATGTTCTCTAAACGTCTCCCCTGGTTCTGGGCACCATCTCCTTCAGGAGCAGTTCCATGACCGCACGCCATACACCGTCATGTTTGGCCCGGATAAGTGCGGGGAGGATTACAAACTCCACTTCATCTTCAGGCACAAGAACCCCAAAAACGGGGACCTGGAAGAGAAGCACGCCAAGCGGCCCGATGTGGACCTCAAGAAGTTGTACACGGACAAGAAGACCCATTTGTACACCTTAGGTACGAGGTCAATCACTCTTCTTGGTCTGTTACATCATTCGCCCTAACATTGTACGATAGTAGCTATCATGCATTCATTATATGGCCATGGAAGAAAATCATCAAAAATACGTGCGAAAGCAGAAACATTATTAGAAGTTGTTTAGTTTTGAATTTCATGCTCATTCTGCAAGGTTCCTGACTTACGATCTGTACCGCCTCTACTTAAGTGCTCAGCCCAGACAACAGCTACGAGATCTTCATTGACCAGTCCAGCGTGAGCAGAGGCAGCCTACTCTCAGACATGGTGCCCCCAGTCAACCCCCAGAAGGAGATAGACGACCCGAATGATGCCAAGCCAGAAGACTGGGATGAACGAGCCAAGATTCCAGATCCCGAGGCTGTCAAACCGGAAAACTGGTGAGTCCCTTTGGCAAAAACATCAGAAGATTACATGATATCAATCCTGCCTAGAACATTTTATTTTACATATTCAGCAATTTGCTTCTTCGTGGCAATTCGAAATAATGATTTGGTTTGAAAGACCCAATTGAGACAAGCATAAGATGCTTTCAAACTTAAGTTCTAACACCAGCAATATTAGACAAAAGTATATTGGTTAGCAGCTGAATTTTCTGATGCAGAAATATAGAGACATCGGCAAAAAAATGTATTAATTGATGCATTACATGCAATTGTGGTTCAAAAATAATTTCATCTGCTCAGTTTTTGCCCTTTTGCATCTCTTCTGTACTTCTGAGTAGCTTCCAGGTTAGTGCCCACGCTTGTCGTCATCCCTGTAAGCGCCTCCACAGTTGTTTGTATTTGAACCAAAAGTACCAATCCTGGAGTAAGGTCTAAAAAAGGGTTCTGGAACTGCCTTAGAGGAACTCGTCCGCCTACAAATATTCCTGTGGTGTCCATAGCTTTGGAGAAAGGTTCTGGTCGTGTGTGAGCGCCTTTAATTTAAGGTTTTATTTTGTAAACACTTTTGTACTTTTGTTAAACTTCAAGTTTAACCGTCGTGTGCTGGCTAGCCATAGAATTGGGTTCTGTTCAACCCTCTGCGGTTCATTTTAACGGAACCATCTCTCAGCATGAATATGTTTGCCGTTCAGGAATGAAGATGCTCCAGCCAAGATCCCAGACCCTGAAGCGTTTAAACCGGAAGGCTGGCTGGATGATGAGCCTGAGCTAGTCCCTGACCCCAACGCAGAAAAGCCTGATGACTGGTGAGCTCTAGGCATCACACCAAACAAAGGCTTCAGGAAGTTCCCTGTAGCCTGTTACCGTCACTAAGGGAGCGTCTCCAAAGAGAGGTTAACTTGCACTTGAGTAAATACAAGTAAATATCTTAATAAGTACCAGAAAAAGTGCTTTGGGCTTAAAGAGGATAGAGCATGGATTAAATGATCACATCTTCAGCACGAAGTAGACTTAGATCTTCAGTGTAAGCTGGAGGCATCAACTTGGGGTTTGATGTTTGTGAGAGCGATTTTGCGTGGGGATTAGGGACTGACTGCAGACTCTTCTTCATGGCAGGGATGAGGAGATGGACGGAGAGTGGGAAGCCCCTCAGATTCCTAACCCTGCCTGTGAGATGGCCATTGGCTGCGGGGAGTGGAAATCCCCAATGATCAACAACCCGCTGTACAGGGGCAAGTGGAAACCACCCCTCATTGACAATCCCAACTATCAGGTAGGACTGATGAATGGTGCGATAGAACGAGCCAGGATTTCTATGGAATTTCCTAAGGTGTCAATGAGGGCTCTAAGGAGACCACTTTAATTATGTCCCTTAGGGGGTCTGGAGCCCAAGAAAAATCCCCAACCCAGATTACTTTGAAGACCTGCACCCATTCAGGATGACACCCTTCAGAGCCATAGGCTTGGAGCTGTGGTCCATGACCTCGGAGATTTACTTTGACAACTTCATCATCACTGAGGACAAGGAGGTGGCGGACCGCTGGGCGTCGGACGGCTGGGGGCTGAAGAGGCTAGTGGCTAGCGCTAACGAGGTGGGGGTCCATATCTGCTTGCTGTATGCACGTTCAGAACTATCCCGCACACTCCGGCTAAATTTCCCTACTTAAGAAGGCCTAAGTTTGGAATTTCAGAATTTGTTGCTCTCTGTTTTAAGGGTTATTTTTGAAAAATTAACAACAGGCTTTGTACCTGGGTGTAGTGAGGTTTGAACTTTCGTTCCCGTAGCCTGGAATCTTCGCTCGGCTGAGCATGGCTGCGGAGGAGCGTCCCTGGATGTGGGTGGTCTACATCCTGACGGTGGGCCTGCCTGTCGTTCTACTGGTGCTCTTCTGCTGGCCCCAGGTAAGAGAGCGCACCCTGCTGTATGGGAGGCTCAGTGCAGCTGAATTTGACTGTCCCCGTACTGTCACAATTTATTATAGGATTGGGATTATTTTGTTCACGAGAACTTGGGGCCTGTTGAGAACAAGGTTGCTAATTTTACATAGCAAACAAAGAGCTTTTCTTTCCAGTCTACTGATGTCGTTACTCATTCTGCTGTATATTCCGAGCACCACTATACTGCTCTGCTGTTCTGCAGTATCGCATGACTTACTTAGCTGTGTTTCTGCTAATAGCTCCCCAGCTGGGACCTCGCCTCGCGTACCTCTGGTACGGGTGTAGCTGCCTGCTTTAGTCGCCTGGTTCTGTTTCATTCCCAGCAAAATGAAGTCAAGTTGCAGAAATTGGCTTGAAAGATCTGAAGCTGCATATCGGATAAGTGCTTTTTTTTTTTTTTAGAAACCTCGAGAAGACTATGCGTTTAAGAAGACAGACATGCCTCGTGTCCAGGAGGAAGAAGAAGAGGAGGAGGAGGAGGAGGAGGAGGAAGAGGATGGTGCAGAGCAGAAAGGAGAGGTTAATGAGGCCCAGTGCAGTGAGCCAGCAGGTCAGAGAGTGAAAACCACCCTCCTGTAATGTCGTCACGTGTCCAGATCCTGTGAGATCCAGCCCTTGTCAGGCGACTCCCATCACTCGCTTTGATTGGCCGTGGACGGAGAGTGCAAGGCCTTGTGATCTCACTTCCTGCCACACTTCCTGTCTCCTAGGCGAGAGTGAAGGGAAGCCGGCAGAAGTGGAAAATGGAGCCGTAGGAGGTGACAGCCCGGAGGAAGAGGAGGAAGACCGAAGCAAGTCCAACGAGACTCCATCGGACGATGAGGTCGGACCGGGGAACCATGAATCAGTGCAGCTTGGCGTAGAACGGATGTTAATGACAACCGATGAATTCCCTGCCGTTCATTTATGACGTTAGTTTGACATGTGACGTTCAGCATGGAGACAAAGTGTTCGGAATCAAAGGAGGGCCACTTGCCTTAATGTTAATTTTTAGATAACATGTCCCCCCCCACACACACACCTTGAAAAGTTTAGAATCAAAAGCTCAGTGCCTGTCTTTCCTCACTGTATTTCCAGATGAAGGATGCAGATGAGGGCAGCCAGGGCGTCGTGGGGGGGCCAAAGCAGGCAGTGCGGAAGAGACGAGTGCGAAAGGAGTAGAGCTGGGTGTTTATCCCCAGCCCACGATGCCGCCCATCTTTCCCCGTGGTGCATCCAGACCAGCATGCAGGTTCCCTGGCTGCCACCCGGCGTGACTCACCAGACCCAAGTGCTTTTGCCTCCATGCTCTGCCCCGCGGATTTGTCCCCCCCAGGCCCCACTCCTTAATTTAGATTTTCCTAAGTTATTTACAGCTAATGTGTGTATGCAGTTTAAAACCCTAGTGTTAATATTACACCTGCCCAGTGTGTATTTCACACCGGTTCAGCTGTGTAGATAGTAAGGATGTTAGACAAAGGTCCCGATTCTACAGCATACGAATGCGAGAGAAATATTAGAAGCCTGTAAGAGGGATTCTGTTTTTACCTCTAGATTGCAATGTTTTAGTAACTTATGAACTTGAGTATTTTTAAGTTATCTTAATTTATTTTTGTTTTTGGTCTGTTTCTGTCCTGTGTCCATAAATGATTTTTGATACCATGAAGCAGCAGGTGAGAATTTTAGGATATTTTAGAAGGATTAGCTGCCTTTGTTTGCTTGTTCTGGAGTTCTGGTCACATGCTCGGTACCCCCCCACCCCCCCCCTCCCCCGACCGTCCTGGTAGGGGGGTGAGGCTCGCCTGTGTCTCCCACAGCGAGGCACTTGTTGGTAGACAGCCAACCAGACCTGGGCCCTTCCGGTGTTTGTGTTCTTGCCAGCCAATGGCAGACCCCCGTTTTCAGATGTTTGCAAATTACACATTTGCTCTTGGAAATAAATATTTAATACATACATGTTCTGCGTCTTCTGTTGCATAAATATAATTATGAAGGGCATCAGAGTTACTACATATTTCGGCAACGCTTGGGCATTTCCAGGAGGACCTCAAATTACCGCAGCTAACTGGTTGCCCGATAAGTTTGCTACTCTCAAAATTACTCGCTAAACTAACGGTGTCGTTTGGAAATGCTTTTTTCTAATTTCAATTACGCAAAGTCTTGGAGCTCCGCTGCTTTCAGGCCTCACAGCATGGCAGTGAGTGAATAGGTACTTAGGAAAAACGACAGCAAGGCAGCCAAGTCAGGCAAAGGCCAAAACATCTTTATTAAAACCGAAGGAAACTGCTGAAACGCAACGCCATCTATTCAAGAGGCTGCTTTTTTGACGGGCCGTGTAGGAAACACAAGTTACATTTCTTAGCGTAAATATGCGATACAAAAACTGCATTTCTCCAAGTGAAGACGAATGTGAGATGATCTATCGTGTGCACATCACGTGAGGGTGCCTCGTGAAGGCTGCACCCACTGCATCGGTACGACAACCCCCCCCTCCGCATGCACACTCAGCAGGGCTCCAGGTTAAATGGTCTCCTGGAGTCAGCTCTTCACTCTTGTCCAAACAGCCTTAATGCACTGGACACTAGAAGCTGCTGTCGTGATTTCCGATCGAAGACAATCAGTGATTCAGATCGTCCGCTGGGACGGCCAGTACACAGCAGAGGTCCGTCTCCCCACCTCTCTTGTTTGTTAATGCCCCCCGGTGTCTGGCCTCTGCCGGGCTCCGTTAAATCGGTGCTTTTAACCCCTCCAGTGTTACCCACCCAGGACTTCGGGGACCCACAGACAACCCACATTTCAGCTCCCTGTCAGACAGTCCACGTTTTTGCTCCCGCTCACCTCCCTCGTCACACAGTCCAGGTTTTTGCTCCCTTCCAGCTCCGAGTAGAGCGAAAAAACGTGGACTGTCTGTGCGTCCCAAAGGACTGGATTGGGGAATACTGTTCTTCAAAATCTGGGTCAATGGAAGTTACCATGGGAATGTAATGCCCAATAAGGAGGGTGACAATGACAGGATAACAGGCTGGAAGGTCACGACCATCGTTGACCTTGGGTGAAACTGAACAGGAAGGACCGTTCTCTGCTTGCAAGGGCAGGATCTCGCCTTCTGTCACACATGCGTTCCTGGTTGAAGGTATTTACAGCTATATAGAGTATCTGGTTACCTGCATTCATCTGTTTAAAGATCATATGTTTCTTGTTCACATCTTTTCATTACAGATGTAACATACCAGTCATAAAAATGACTAATAATATTATCATTATTGTTGTTATTAATAGCAGGATTAGTAAGAACTACGATCCAAAATTTGTTCTTAGGTGACTTACTATTAACGTTAAGTGTACTAAGTAGTTTTGTAAGACGTATCACTAGGTTTAATCTGACTAGTTGATCGAGCAGAGCGTAAGAACAGTCCTTTCTGTGCAAATGTTAATGCGACTCAGTCACACAGCTGAACAGACACTAAGGTGCAAGTTGTTCTTAAAAGGATCAAAACATTTTTTTTCTACATTTTATTTTTCATTTAAAAAAAGTGACCTGTAAAAAGTGCAGAAGGTCTGGAACTTTCCGTTGTTGTGTGGGGAGGGCTTAGACCTCAGGGGAAATTAAACACTTTCGGTACATGGAAAATAACGCATACGAAAAAAAAGTATTAAACAAAACAACTGAGCTTACAGCTTCCTGTGCATTTGTTAGGAAGGGAGGGTAAAGGTTGGGGGGCCCAGGGACAAGGCAATTTGCTTTTAGGGGGGTGGGGGGAGCAGGACTTAGGCAATTCACTTTTAGGGTTTCAAGAACAAGGAGATTCGCTTTGGGGGGAACCAGGGACTAAATGATTCACTCTTGTGGGAGGGACTACATGATTCATTTTGGGGGGGGGGGAATAGGGACTAGGGAATTCATGGGGGGTGGGGGTGATTCATATTGGGCCCAGGTATGTGGTGATTCATATTTGGTGGGTCCAGGGACTAGGTGAATCATATTGGGCGGCTAAGAGACTAAGTGATTCGTATTGGGTTAGCCCAGGAACTAAGCGTTTCATATTTGGTGGGTTCAGGGACTAAGCGATTCATAATGGGGGGGCCCAGGGACTAGGCAATTCATATTCAGGGGCCCATGGACTAGGAAATTTGCTTTGGGGGCCCCAGGGGCTAGTCGATTCATACTGGGGGCCCAGAGACTAGGCTTTTCATAATAGGGGCCCCCAAGGACTAGGCAGTTAGTGTTGGAGGGGCCCATCCCTTACTTTCGTTTGCTCCTTGTGTCGGTGGTCTGGAAGACGCTGGAGGCCGACATCAGGTTCTCGATATACTGTCCCAGCACCTGGTTCTCCGACTTCAGCTTCAGGTTCTCCTCCTTCACAGCATCCACCCTTGCAGACAGATCTAGGAGACGAAAGACTGGTCAATATTGCTACGGGAGATCTGCCAGCGCACACTGCTTTAGTTTCCCCACACAGATCAGACCAACTGGTCGGGACTCAAGTGTGAGCCAAGTGAAAAGCAAGATAAAATGTGTCGGGGAATCGAGGAAAGGCAAGTGTAAGAGGGGCTGACGGAACCTCCCTGGTGGAGGGATTCAGTCGAATGATCTGGCAAAATGAGGAGACTGATCATTTTGGTATCGGGAAATGTATGGATGCAGAAGGATCTTATGGGAGTACGGAGCAGTTTGACTTTAAGGTCTCGCCTCACCTTCCAGCGTGTGCTGCAGCTCCAGAACCTGGTTGATGAGTCTCGTCTTCTCCTCCAGTTCCAGCTGGTTCTCCATGTCTCCTGGAGCACCACCAGAGACCATAAACAAAACCATCCCTGACGGGACAGACCTGACCACGTCTCCCCCATAACTCCATACACAATATAGCTGGTTCCACCTTCACCAAAATCCAGAGACGATTTTACAGAGAGCAGGTGCTGTCAATGCGGCAAGCAAAGATGCCGATCCACGCTAGATACCGAAAGTATAGAGTAGTGCTTACCGTCCATGTCGCAGCTCATAGCGGAGAACTCTTTTTCCTGTTTAGAATGCAGGGTTGCAGTTGTACTGTCCACTGAAAGGAGCAGAACACGTCAATAGTGTGGCTTCCAGTCCAAGAAACGATAACTCCTGCACGTCAATCTCCTTCCCATACAGCAGAAAGCAGGGAATTTAAGCCTTTTAAAAAGTAACGGAGATAAACAGTTCTGCATGACCCTAGAGTTAAAATTCCAGGTAGGACATTTTGTTGTTGGACGCACCTATACGTAATTTAATCCGGAAATAGCTAGATTAACAAATCATGCAGTAGAGCCAATTTAACGTCCCGCAGTAAACATAAACCAATCATTCTTCATATTTATTACATCTGTCTACCCATGCATTTACACTTAGGTTTCTCGCAGCAATACTACTGAAAGTTAAGGGCACACACGATGAAACGTATTATATTATTGGTGAAATTTAAACAGTAAGCATACAGATATAATGAAAAACAAACGGACACATTCGTAGGCGATTTGCATATCGACACGTGATTTAAATCATCTTAAGGTAACATATAATACTGACAGTAGATCCTACACCAGTCGATTAATAAATATTGAAAAAAATGGAAAAATATTTGAAAAAAAAAAACAGTATGTTTACGCGATATTCTTTGCAAGCGTGCACCGCTAAACAAGACAGCTAATCTATTCTAAGTTACCTAACATGCAAATAACATAATTCATGATGTGATCCAAGTCCTTCGATATTTCCTGTATTACCGGTATTCCGTCGCTGGGCAGGATCGAGTAGAAATGCATAAACAAGAGGAGGAATAACGGTACGACGGACCCAGGCAGCTCCCAAGATACGCCGAAGCGTGGGTAGGTGACAAGAGACGCACATACACGCTGTATTTTGTCCGTAAGATGTTGCTGTGGAGCATCCATTTCATTCAGCTTTACCATCCGAGGGCTTGTGATATGGTAAACTGGATTTTTTTTTATCGTGCGCAGAGAAAATACGGGCTACTCATCGAGCGATTTAGGGTTAAAAACTAATAGTGATGACAGGCAGAAACGGATCCCACCGGAGGCCTCGGTACGCTGCAATCTATGCGCTCTGCAGCCATATATATACATCGCATATATACAAATCTGGAGAAGATATCAATTTAGGTAGCAGGGGAAAAAAACATTATTTAATTAACAAATATATTTTGCTTACCTTACAGGAAGAAGTTTAATTTACTGCGTGTCGGATTTCAAAATAAATCTCCACCACGATCTCGAGTTCCGAGCTACTTCTCAAGGATAACGCCGACACTTGTCAGTGCGCCGCTGCGGCCGCGCCTGTCCGCCCGGAAGGGGGCGTCAGTGAGGCGGCCGGCGGCGGACGGCAGGCAAACACTATGACGACATTCCGTTCGGGCGTCACGCGGCACGCGCAAGCGGCTCCCGATCACCCTGCGGAATCGCTATAAAAACACGATGCAAAGCTGTTGATGTGTAATTTGGAAACAGTGTGCTGTAAGGGGAATAGATTTCACGCACCGAAGCACATTAATAAATACGCATACATTTTTTATATAGTAAAATGTATTAAATACAATATTTCAGACTCTGTTTAATCATAGTGAAATAAAGTGATGCAAAACCGTATTCGCTGAATTTAAAACAAACGGTTTCAATAAAAATTCAGTGTCATGAGTATGTAAATGTACATTTTGAATAAGAGAGCCACTATAATTTTGTGTTTGGTACGGTAACTCCACATGACGCAGCTTTCCTTTTTTGTTCTGTCCGGAGGCTTAAACGGCAACCCTCGTAACCATTTCAGTGTGATTCATCCTTTCAATTCATTACACTCGATTGCACAGCGGTGCTAGGCAGTGACTGAGTATACTGGCATCACGCTTTCGTGGTTTTCCTGCATCCACAAGGTCCTTCAGAGAGTAGGAAAGACCGAATTTGGCATTCACTGTGCCTCCCGTTTGGCTTGCAGTGTAACGGCTGAAGGTGCGATTCTCTTTAAGATAAAACTCACCCACAGATGTTGGCACCGCATGGACAAGAAACATCTGACTATGAAAGCGTGGCAAACACAAACCAGGAATTTTTTTAAACGTTTGCTCTGTTCCTTGTGTGGTTTATCGAAACACAGCGCATTTATCTGTCACAAACAAAATCTTCCTTGTCATTAAAATCGTGTCAATAATTCTTAGAAATCAGAAAGCGTGTAATATCATGCCAATGTTGGTCATGGGTGGTTACAAGAGCACCATCTGGTGGCCAATGATAAACAATTCCCATACAGCTCTGCGGCGGTCCTGAACACCACGGAAAAATAACAGATGGGAATAGCTCACCAAATCGCTTAGTCAAAACGAGACATTCAAAGAACCCGAGCTTTCTATGCAGAAATTGATTAACGGAATATATATCTATAAAAATGCTAATCTAAAATATTAATTTACGGGCATGAATATTTCTGTGGTGTACTGCAGTACCTAAATGTTTGTGGCGGTTAATGCATCGAAAGCACCAACAGAGAGTACAGCAGTTAAGGATCTGTGTCCTGTACGGTTCCCAGGGTCTGTTGTAGAACATAACACTAATACTTGATCTGATAAACTGCTCATCCACCCAGTTTCCTGTAATTGCTTATACTATTCAAGGTTGGGGGGAGGGGGGGTCCGGAGCCTATCCCAGAGGCTATGGGCAAAAGGCAGGGAACAACCCAGGATGGGGCACCAACGTATCACAGGGCATGCTCACAGACTATTCATATATGGGCAATTTGGTAACTCAAATTAGCCTCAGCAGGTTTTTGGACTGGGGGGGGGGGGGGAACCAGAGTACCCGGAGGAAACCCCACCATGACACTGGAGAACGTGGACACTCCACGCACATGGAGCCACGACAGGCACTCAAACCCTGGTCCCAAAGGCTTGAGTCGACTGTGCTAACCACTGCACTACCACACTGCCCTTAAGCTATTCAGAGGTGTATAAATATGAAAATGGTAGGTGGCTTTAAACAGGACCGAATTAAGTAGGTAAATTTGAATGCATATGTTTCAGTCCTGCATGTCTAGAACGTAAATCTTGGCCAATTTAACATGGACCAGAATTTTGGAACCACTTCAACAGATGGAATGCAGACATACAGTACTGTGCAAAGGTCTTAGGCATTCAGAAGAAGATGTTTAACACTATTTATCTGTGTAGTAAGTGCACATTTTCTTAGAACAAAAAAATATAATTTAACATAAGGACATGTGAAAATTACGAGTAACACAATTAAATCTAGTAAAAATATCTTCTGCTCTCCAAAAAGTTACTGATATTTACTTGGATAAGTAGACGAACTCCGCTTCAGTTCCCGAACTTCTCCTCTGTGGCACCCGAACCATTCTATGTATTTATTAAATTTCACCACCAGCTCACTTAATTAACTTAATTAGTTAAAAAAGTGAAGAATTTTTTAGAGAAGCATTGCTTTATTATTGGCTGATTGAAAGGCCATCCCAAAAACCCGCACCGACTCCGGCTCTACATGGATCAGGGTCCCCACTTCCGGTTTAATAGAATAAAGTGTAAAATGACCAGCTGGACCGGGCCAAGGGGACGCCCAGGTAACACCTGGCTGTGGCAGATTGATGGCCATTTCCAGAGGGTGCGACTGGACCACTTGTCAGCCTGGGGGGGGGGCAGAAACCAGGATCCCAAGGTGTTTTGTCATGTGGTCGGTGCAGCAATTTTTTTAATTATTTTTAAAGGACTGCATGTTTCTGTATGTGGGAGGGGCGAAAGTCATGAGCCAATCGGACAATGAGTCACTGATGACATGATGACTGATCACTGAAGACAACTCACAATGCCCCTATAAATTAGACCTGTCATCCCCATCTGCCTGGGAAATGTGAACTATATTGGTATTGGAATATAATGGTTCCTTTAGAAACAGTTCATTGTAATAGAATTATCATGCTTTATTTGAATACATACAGCTTTGGATCTGTTTAGTTGGTTCTGGGTTTCTTGATTCAACACAGATGTGTTTCATTGGGAAATTCGGTGGTTCTCCAGCAGGATTGTTTGTTCTGCTCCCTACCTCAAAGTCCATCGTTTGGTTTTGGTCTCGATCACCAGTTAAGCATCCACATCTCGTCTTGAGCCCCGCGCCTTCATCCCGTTTGCAATTCTTCACTTTAGCAGTAGAGGGAGACAGAGTACACATTCGGCCTCTTTGTTGGCGAAGTGTGCTGGGAACGATAATGTGATATTGGATTTCATTGGGTATGATACAGTATATGTCTTTTTTTCTCATATTGCTGATCGCGGTGCTGTCATCTAAATCACATCATTTTGTCATCCTGCATCAGTAATTCAGGGTACTTCAAAAATTCTTCCCACAATACACTGATAGAGCATGGTTCTGAAGCACGTTTATGCCATTTAACAGCAGTAACAGGCATCGCCTTGTGCACGTGACAGCTCAGGAGTGGTCAGTGTCTCGGATATGAAGGGATCACGTGATCAGTGATAACTGCCTTTCATCGCGAGTGCTGCACCTTGAAACTGTACCTGATGTCTCCTGGGAAATAAAAAATATATATTATATACAATCAAACCTTCAAAATCACATTTGTCCTGGCAAAGTACACAATTAGCACGTATTGTATATTTACAACGCATACCTAACAGTTCCTGAATAGTCACATTTGACCCTGTCCTAGAATGAATATCTGTTCATTTACCTCAGCTGATACTTTTATTGACGATTTTTTCCCTTCTTGTTGCCTTTTTTTTTAGACAGGAATCACTGCTCTGAGGCACACACACACACACACACACACACACACAGTACTGCAGGAGATCCAGCCATGCTTCCTTGCTCCCACCTTACACACTCGAAGGCTGGCAGAAAGCTGCAGAATCCAAGAAGAAAAGCAGAATCCTCCTGGATTTCGGCATTAAGGCAGTAAAGTGAGCTCTCTGTTCCTAAAACGAAGCGGGGATATCATTGCAGTTCGGGACATAATAATTGCCTTTCTTCTGTCTCTGTAGGCTCGCGGGTTAAGTGCTTTGCATTCAGTCATGCAGAAATGAGTGCAGTTTCCGCTTCTGTCCTCTAGGGTTGCTCAGGTGCCCAAATTATCATCATAGAACCAAAACTCTTCCCTAACAGAAAGGTGCTTGTTTTTTTTTTTTGTTCTGCTTGAATACTGAGCGTTTCTCTCCGTTTTCTCGCTTATCATGCATACGTTCTCCTCACCGACCGAATCCCATGCTGTTCAGCCTCCGCCAGGCACGATGCGATTATGGTGATTCCTGATTTGATTGGAGGTCTGGGTAAATGCAGAAATGGAGGCTGGCCCGCGAGGCCCTGAGCGGCACGCCTGTTACCGCACATGGGGGGCCGAGGGGGATCGGCAGAAAGGCGGCTTTAACGGGAGCGTGCCGTTAAGAATGACCACGCTCTCCTCCTTGGGCATCTCCTCCCTTGTGATCGAGGGGGAGCAGGGCTCATTTTGTATTCTCTGTATTTCCTCTGTCCCCTGGACGCACACATGCATCCTCACACCCAGCAGGTCCTCATAACCACGAGGTTTTTGGGTTCAGGGAGATGTGGTTCTCGATATGCCCACTAGATGGCCCCAAAGATGGCAGTTGGGAGAAAAATAATGACTTGCTGGCTTTTATTATGAAGGTGTAAATTGACATGCTTTCTCCAGACTGGATCTGCTTAGTGTCCATCTTCTGCTCTGACAGGTTCATTATAAGGTGGAGTCCATCCAAGGATGATCAAAGCAAGGGACACCCTGGGTAGGATTCCAGTCCATATCAGGTCTCTCTCACACACACACACACACACACACACACACACGTCAGTAGTCCTCAACGCCTTAACCCCCGTGTCCACCTCACTGAAGCCATGGGTAAAACTGTAAGCCTTGCCAAGTCCCTTCGGATCAAGGATTCTTCTAAGCAGCTTACCATCCGGGGTGTGCTCATGACCAAAGGTACCGATGTGGGGGTTGGGGGGTGGTGGTGGTGAAGTCCTTCACTGGAGGTCAAACTCACCTGGGCAGTGAACATTAGCCTCAACATCAGGCTGCTCTTCACAGCTACAACTGCACAGTAATGCAAGAGTTAGGAAGGTACAGTTTGCTAGACAATACTGTGACTTTTTTTACAGGTGAGTCTAACGTCCTGTGTCCAGTATGTTAATTCTGATCTGCACTGGGAGCTCGGTTGCTTCTTACCTGCGTAAGGGAGGCACCCAAGTGACTTGTAGTAGGTAGGTGTTCCAGAGAAAGACAACGGCTCTTCTAGATGGACTGGACTGGAGATACGATCACGACGTCATCGCCTGGGACATCGCGTCCGAAACACGGTGTTTGTTTGATTTGCTTCCCTGTCGCTAATGTGTTTGACAGATCTCAGCTTTTTCTGACAGCTGACGAAATTAATCTTGCAATGGAAATGGCCCAATGAAGTGCCGTTGGAACCGAACGGTGGGTCGAACACAGGTGACTGAAATCCAGTGGGAGGTGAAAGCAATCAAATCATTCTGGTTTTCGTGGTGATCTGTATGTGTGCGGAGTCTATGGTAAGTCTTTTACAAATTAATTGTGTGAGCACCGCAGCTGATATATATCGTGGCATATATACCGTGATAGAAGGGCCATAGCCAATGGGAAAGAAAAGAAGAGATGGTTAAGGAGGAGCGTGTGAGAAGATGAACAGGTTTCCAGTCCTAGTTCCCACTGCTGCAGCTCAGCAAATAGACCATCGCACTACCAACACAAAGGTTACGGGTTCAAATCCCAGGGAGCACATATAAATTGTGACCTATCCCCTTTATTGTACTTTTTCTCTCTACTCTGTGTCGCTTTGGACAAAACTGTCAGTTGCGTAAATGTAATGGAGGAGGGTCCATTGCAGTCAGCGGTCTGCACGAAGTGCTCACTGCTTGTAAATAACTGCCGTGCTTTTCGTTATCACCGATTTAACATAGACATCAAGGTGTGGAAAGTTCCGGAACGGCGCGCGGCTGTCATATAGTCTCAGGGGCATACAGGCCCCGGGGAGACATTCCGGTCGGCAGTGATGTTAAGGCCCGCTGCGCTCACCTAATTAGACCACAGAATTTTGAGATGTTCCCCATCGATGGTGGCCGTCAAGGTCAGGCGGAATGTGCCGGATGAGCGTTTATGTTGCCCTCGTTCACTGAGCCGCAAGTCCTCCAGTTCTCTGCTCATCACTAAACCCCTCTGGTGTCTGACTCAGCACACCCCCATCGCGACGTCCTCGGGGGTCCTGTGAGGGGTCCTGTTAGGGCCTTCCCTCAACATGCATCTCCAAGCTGTCTGACTCAGCACACCCCTGTCGCGACGTCCTCGGGGGGTCCTGTGAGGGGTGCTGTGAGGGCCTTCGCTCAACATGCATCTCCAAGCTGTACCTGAGGTACTTGGGGGTGGGAAGTGGCAGGGGGCAGTGGTCTGGATTAAACCGCTTCTTTGTAGAATATTCCCGTTCCTGCAAATGCCCAGTTTAGCCCCCAATGGAAGAGAAGCGTTAGGTCTTGTTCATGTAGCATCACCGCTAGGACTGAGACTGAGAGTGTCTATAACTGCACCAGCGTGTTGAGGAGAACAGAGGAAGAGTTTGTATGAGGAGGAGCTTTCGACGCTCCTGCGGCTGGTCTTCCAGGATCAAAGTACCTATAACAGGTGAAGGAACGAGAGCCGGGATAAGCTAACTGCTAAGCTAACAGTCCAGCTGGAGTGATTTAGTGCTGTGATGAGTGACAGTATCACTGCTTTATAGTACCTGGGCTTTGGTCCCACGTGCGATTAAAGGGGACATTTGGTGAGAGATCGTATCCGTTACGTCAGTACAGAGGTTCACTGGGAAGCCCCGAGGCCTTAAGACATACACAACCTGCGATGGACTGACATCCTCTCCAGGGCGCCCCGAAGATCCTGCCTCGGATAAACAACTCCGCGGCGGACAGATGGGTGACATTCATCACCTCTCCAGAGTGCAATACGTTGCCATTCAACCTGTGAGTCAAATTGAATTCCATCCATCCATTTTCAATAACTGCTTAACCAGCGCCGGGTTCACGGCAAACCTGCAAATGGAAGGCGACGGATAAAGCGGCAGCATTTCCGACAGTCAGCCAGCATCCCCAGCTTTTTAGAAAAGCCTGCCATTCTTAGAACAGTCAGGCTAATGTGTGGTCCCTCTTAAAGGGACAGGATGCCCAGTTACAGCAGAGCATCCCTATTACTTATTTGTGAGATCCAGGAGTTAAAAGATATAGTGCATAATGCATGCATCTATCCAATTGCTTATCCAGCTCAGGGTTTTTTGTGCAGGACAGCAAAGAATGGGATGCCAGTCCATCACAGGACACACATACACAGTCATACTCTATTGGGACATAGGAGGGACAATTTTAATGATTCGGTCCCTCTTTCTCGCTTTCATCCATTTGGTTGTTTTTTTTTTACTATAGCACCTTTCACAACAGAGTCACCCCAAGCAGAGTGTGTGGCAATCCATTATTACACCATCCATACAAAACAGAGCATGAATCAAGTAGAAGGAATGCCAGAAGACAATGGAGGAGATGGTTTTAGCAGATGGATTTCTGTCAGAAACATATAGTTTAGTTGGTGTGTAGCGCAGTGGGTCAGGAATCTGTGCTTCTGTCCAGAAGGTTGTGGGTTTGAATACCGTAGCCAACAGAGTATTCGTGTCACCACTGGGCCCTTGAACATGGAGGAGTCTCTGCAATTCGGTACCAGCTATCAGCTTTGGTACTATATATCTGAAAAACATATTTGTTACTAAAAATAAATTAAATGAACTGGAACCATGCTAGGTCCTGGCTATGCACCACATGGAGACGTGTGAGTGAAAAGTTACACCACAGTTAGAAGCTGAGAACAAAGCAAAACGCTCCCCCGTTTCATTAGGTCGAACAGAGAAAACCGAGAGGAGTTCGGAGCATCATGTGACCTTCAGGGAGCTCCGGAACACAGCGTAGAGCCCAACTCAGAGCCCGACTGCAGGGACGGAATTGTCAGGCGTCTACAGCCTTTTCAGAGGCTTTGTTCAGTACAATATTTCTCCCACAGTCCACCATCACGTTGAAGGTGGATATAACCTCCAGATAATGAAGAAAGATGACAGATATGTTACTGGGGAGCTTCAGAGGCAGTGGCACGGTTAAGAGTAGAACTACATCCACTTTTCATTGCACACTACCACAAAATATAGCCGTGAGGCCCGAGATGATTTGGCAGTGGGCAACAGACGGAGCATAGCCCCGGAGTCGTAAAAACACCATGCTCATGGCCTACTAAGAATGGGGCACAGGTATGGGCGAGGCCCCAGAAGGGCGGGGCTTCACAGAAGGGCGGGGCTTCACAGAAGGGGCGGTGCTTCACAGAAGGGGCGGGGCTTCACAGAAGCGATGGCCAAATGAAGCATCATGAAGCGTTTGCTGTATTTTCTGACCCCACCAGATGGTGCTCTCTGTTCAAAAAAGGGCTCAAAGCAAACCAAGAACGCCATCTAGTGGGCTCAAAAAATACAGCAAATGGTTCATGGAGCTTCATTCGGCCATTACTACCTCACAGCCTGGTGGGAACTCTGTGTCTTGGTGCCAAGCTGCTCACACAGCTGGTCAGCTAATGCAGTGTTTCTCAAACGAGTCCCCGGGGACCACCAGACGGTCCACATGTTTTCTTTCTCCCAGTTCCCTGGGATCTGAACAGAAACGTGGACTGTCTGATGGTTCCCAGAGGACTGGTTTGAGAAACACTGAGCTAATGAACCGGAGTCACCAGTAACTGAATCTCTGTAGACTTCAGGATGGGGAAGTGTGTTTATAGTGCCTTTCAGCAACCAGCACTGTAGGACAAAGGATCGGGGCCTTTAGGCAGTGGCAGGTAGGGGGGCGGGGCATGGACACCCAGGGGCGGGGCAAAGGCAGGTCACAAGGTCATTCATTTACTCTCCTCCCCCAAAAGTTAAGGGGTGGGTTTACTGTTTCTGCGGCCTCACAGGTGGTAAACATTGCCACTGCAGGAATCACTTCCATGACCCAGCGCCCAATTTCCCATGATTCCCTTGTGTTTTTGGCCCCGCCCACAGCTAAAGCGGTCTCTGCTTCCACGCCCGCTTTAAGTCCCAACTCCTTTCTGGAATCCTGTGTCACATAGTGCACTTTACACCCCGCAAAGAGAGGGGTCAAACGCCCACGTCCTGCGCTTGACCTGACAGGCCAGGGACTGTCTGTCGACGGCCGATTTACAGACGCGGCTGCTGTTAATCTCTGACTAATGTGCTACTATCCCAGCTTGAGGCCCCTAAATCTACCCTGCGTGTGGAGCTCTTCCAGTGGAGCAGGCTGGGTCAGGGCCAGTGCTCCCAGCATCGACTCGGGTCACGAGGCTCAGGACTGCCAGCAGGGGGCGCCCATTGTTGGCCTCCTACCCAGTGTCTCCCTGGACGTGTGCCCTGCCTCCAGCTGTCTTCGGGCCTGTGGTGGAACCAGCCTCAGCAGGGCAAGGTCACGGTTGATCCTGGGGCCCTGGCCACATTCCAGCCTCTGGAGTCCATGCCCAGGTCCACCTACTTATGAGGGTGACAAGGCAACTCACATACCTTTATCTTACTGAATCCTTCCTGTTTTCATTTCAGGTTTCATATGGAGACAAAACCGCCATTTGTTTGTCTTTCATGTCAAGGTTATGATGCATGAGGCAGCCTCACTGTGCCGATTCCAGGAGACTTCCTTGTTAATTTATCTTTCATTTGTATTCGCTCTTCTGGAGTAAACAAACCAATTTACCTGCCACCAGAGCTTCTGGCGTGCGGGGCTCAGCCCGGGGCCCCCGGAGGGCCCGCTGCACACCAGGTGGAGAGCTCCGTCTTCCGGGCTTTTCGGTGGCTTGCTGGGAGTATGCCACCCATGGCTGGCGTGCAGGAACGGCACGCGTGCCACTTGGGCTGCAGCAGCTCTCCTCCCCGCGGTCCCTTTGTGCTGCGGAGAGCCGCGGAAAAGATCAAATTGCAGCCAAACTGGGCGGGCGTAGCCATACTTCAGCCATGACTGACTGTCGATGCTGACTGGTTCCTAATATGGCTGCAGGTTACGCTCGTCCGATCATCTGAGCCTCGATGAGGCCGCCTGCCTTTTTTCTGCACCGTCTTTTTTTTTATTCCGAAGGCGCGGTGAGCAGATGTCGATTTTGGCAACGTCCCGCCCCGAGCGAGTGGCAATTCAAAATGAGACTGCAGAACCGCTCTGGACCATCTGCCTCTGGGTCCGAGCGGCACAGCGGACTCCGAAAACACACGGCTCGCCCCCTCCTCCTCCCCCGGCGATCATGCCAGGCAGCCGGGCTAACGAGCAGCGGTCACCGGCCCCGGCCGCCGCGCTACTGCAGTCTCCGCACCATCACGTTCCGTGTCCGCTAAGCACTTATTAAAGCCCTTCGTCGTGTTCGCTAACAATTATGCAACGTTTGCGATCCCAAGCCATCTTCAGGAACAGCTTGATCTAGAGCAGAGAAGTTTCACGTAAAAGGGGGTTTGTTTGTGACTTCTGTAAATTCTGATTTACGTCGTCCTTTATCTGAAACGATCATAATAAAAACACCCTACAGAAAACATTACATTATTAAAAGTGTCTCTAAAACAACACTTATAAATAAATAAAAAATCTTATGGGATAATAGGATTAGTTTTACAGTTAGATTTTTCTTGCACGAGTGTTGGCTGTATTATTTTAAAATTGAACTAGTATAAAAACGTGCGATAATCTACAAATACAGATGCAACAAAGCACAGGTATAGGCTTGGCCTAAAAATAATCTTTTATGCGTACTTTTTAATACAGATTTATCTTGTTATTCCGTGTAAATGATGCCTATTTTAATCCGCTGCGTGATACTTATATATATAAATCCTGGGTTTGAGGACAGATAACACGTGTCTTCAGATAAGAGAAAGACCCTGATATGAATTCGTTCTCACTTCGGACGGCTCACGCGTGGTGCATGGATCCTAATCCCAGCTCACATCCTCGCAGGACCACGACAATCCTCCAAACAGCTGTAGAAGCACCTGGAGATGCTCGTATTCTTATAAAGCCACTCACCATTTACGTAACTCCCCTTTCTCTTCGCGGTGAAACGTTTGCATAACTAGCTGCAAACCCTAAGCATCATCAGTCATATCTCTTAAGCTCGGGTATAGGTCAGATATTGTACACTGCCCATGACTGCCATATCAGTTAAATATCCAGCTGGTGTAACTATCTGAAATATATAATTAAATCTGCCCAAGCAATAATGCAAACACAAAACGATTAACAAAAATGGATACATGTAGTGTAAACTTCACCATATTTCACGAGTTAACCAAATGAAAATATCTCATGAAGATTTTACTTGTGGTTTAAAAAAAAGTTTACTTTTCTGCGTCCACCCAGCAAATCACTAGGATTTCTCAGACAACCAGCGGAAAGATCCGTATAACAGTAGTCTTTTGCCTACATCTATTTCACAGTCCTGCAAATTTACCCGTAAACAAGTGTCAGTCATACAGCCGGTGTGGAGACAAGCAGCAGCATCGGAAAGTAGAGCAACACACTTTCGGATTAATTAAGTGGAACTGCTTAATCCCCGTACAAAGCGCGCCCGGCAGGGATCCGCCAGCCCATCTCATTTGGCTTTAATTGCCGAGGTAACGAAGCGCTGACCCCACTATGCATACGCTTTTGGGCTTTAATGAGCTATTTGTTGTTACTGAAGATGCTCTTAATCGGCCTCGGCGTGGAGGGGAGTCGGTGCCAGGGAGCAGCGCCTGTAAGCGGCCCGTCCAGCGGCGCAAACATCTGCAAGCCGCCGGTAAGTTTCAGCTGGACGCTGCTTCAGTGTCACTGCAAATTCCTATCACCGCCGATCGCTTTTAAATATAGGCCTACAGCGATTATATGATCGTATGTTTTTTTTTTTTTTTTTTTTTTTTTTTTACATTTTTAAGAATATAATGTCACATTTCCCGTGCATTTACGATAACACACTTTTGCACACTTTAGGCGCTTTGAAAATGTTTAGAAGCTGTGTAGTCATGTACTTTATACCTCGATTTAATTCATGGAAAAATTGGCCACTTGTCACGCAACGAAGTTGAAGTCCATTAATTGCAAATGACTTAAGAATTCGGCGTTCATTTAAACCCAAATGCAGGTCCGCATCAATCCTCACCGGGTTCATATAGCGCTGTTTACCGGGAGCCCGACGGATCGGCGTAATCGCGGCTCCCTAACCCTGAAATACCTGCTGCTGAGGCGCCTCCCGTAATGAATATGAGCCCTTTCGGCTATGTTTGAGTTATTTAGGATCGCGCTCAAATGGACGCTAACACCGGTGCTGATCGGCTAAGTGAGTCAAATGTAAATGTGGATTTAAGGACGCAAAGGGGCGAATTACACTGATTAGACAAACACTGGCAAGCGCCCGAATGAATTACATTAGAGGAAGAATGGCTCTTGTGAAGTTTTATTTAATGTATGTGATTAGACGGTTTAATGTGAGTGTACTTGTGGAATTTGTGCTGATTAGAGGGATGTCAGTGTAGTAAGGCTGGAGCATATGGATGACTGGTCAAACTGCAAAACGGTGCATGGTACTATGGCTGAACGTGTGCGTAGGCTGTGTTTTCCAGTGACTGTTAACAAAGGGTGCTGCCGGCCCGCGCCATCTGGCTTTGGCCGAGGCCACGCCCAGCAGAGACAGACGCAGATCGGCGTGGCCCCAACGCAGGGCGACCGGCCAGGAAACGGGAGGCCCGGATGCCTGACTCCCCGGCTGCCACTAGCCACGAAGGGCGGCCTCCACGCTAACCCCGCGGCCAGCCGGGGACGGGGCCAGCCTGCAGTCTGGAAGGCCACATACCAGAGGCCCACGGTGTCCCACCAAGGTCCAATCTGTCACTACTGCGATGAGCTCCCCCTCATACACACACACACACACACACACACACACATGCACACACACAATATCTCCACTCTGGTCTCGCATTGTAGAAAGTCAAGCAAACACACGTCTGTATTATACCTTAGAGTGAAGTCATTCAGATGTAGCACAAACACATACAAGTACATCAGGGTCCAGGCATGCAAGGAAACCACAGGACACACACACACATACACACACACACACAAACATTTGGAATGATATATTTGTGGGATCCTTCCATTCATTTCTATGGGAAAAACACTAATCCAAACTATAACACCCTTACCATCCACACAGCCCTGACCTTAACCATAAGTAACCAAACAAAATACAAGACTTCAGACATTTTTCGGTGTTTGATTGCAGTTGAAGATTTTTATAAAATTCAGTTTCTCTTTATGGGGTCTGAGAAAATGGTTCCATAAAACATCAAAGTAACAGGTTTTTATCACATTGTGGGGACATAACACACGCACACACACACACAGGGCCAGCTTGCCAAGCAGTAGTCCAGGGTGCCATTTAAGTGGGGGTGGGGGGGCACCAAAGAGCAAGCGAACAAAATCCCCTGGTTGCATTCCTTGATGTTACAATTATTTACACTAGTTTTAATATTTCACTACAGTTCTTGTGAAATGGACGCCGGCTAGCTAGTTAGCAGCCAGGTACCCAATGCTACCAAAATGATCTCATGGAAATGAATTTGTTTTCGGCTGCTCTGGTGGAGGGAGGGTTCAGCAGGATCTCGCCTAGGGCAGCAGAACCCCCAGGGCCGGCCCTGCGTACGCACACAAAGACATGCAGACAAAGGCTCTTCTAACATTCCTTCCATTTTCCCCTTTTCCCCCTTTCATGCACCATACTTTATAAATGCTGTAATAATAGATTGCCACACTCTTGCTGAATGCCTTGGGAGCAGCTCTGTTTAACCTAAGCTAACCTAACTCTGTTGTGAAAAGCACAATGTAAAAATAAATTAGAATATTGGTATTAGAGCAAACCATGGACATGCAGCCACAAAACAGGCATACAGAAACACATCAGGATATATAGTGTACTGTTTTATATAGTACATGAAATATAATGCAATTCACACGCACGCACGTATACGGTTTGAATTGCACATTGTGTGTGATCCACCACCAGCCCAGTCTGATCATGTGTTCTACTCGTTGTTTACAGGAGAGACAGTCTGTTAACTGATGTGTAACCTTGCACATCAATAAGGAAACGGCGCACGCGGGCGGAGGGATGCTGCATGGTTGCAGGGCAGGCGCGTGAGCGGGTAGCTCGGCATCACAGCACGCGCTCGCGCTCGCACGCTCCGCTGCATCGCGCGCAGGCAGGAAGCGTCTGCAGAGCCTCCGCGGCGGCTAAAACGGAGGGGAGGGGTGGCTTTTATAGCGACGTCGCGCGGCGAGACTCGCGGACGCATCTCGCGGCGCAGCGACGTCCGAGTCACGTGCCAGCTGCTCCCCAGGAAGTCAGAAACGGAGCCGGAGATCAGATCGGCGTCCGTATATATGTGTACCTAAGAAACACCGATGACACTTGCGAGGTCCACCGGCAGCAAGATAAAGTGAGAAATCACAGCTTGCCGAAGTGTTAGTTTTACTCCGGAACTGTTGGGCTGTAATTCCGACACAGTCCATACTGGTGTAATGTTTTGAAGGGATTGGATCAGTTATGCAGTACATTAGAAAAGAGATATTTGTGAGTGACAAGGGATATGTGTATTTATGTATATATACATGTATTGAATATATAATACGTAAAAATATGTAACGCTGGTTTACTCCCTTAATCTGCATGATGCATGTGGTTTTAGATAAGGAACTGCCACACAGTAAATGAACGTGTCTCGGAAAGTGGTAGCTGCATATGGTCACATGACTGACCTTTCATTGGTATGTAAGGGATACCCCTAGTGGCTATGGACGCAAAGTGTTCTTGGGTTCAAAGCCTACAGCTGCCCATCTCAGTCGCCGGTCAATTAATCCAGCAGGAAAACCTCCATCTGTTAAATGGACGGAGGAGCTGGAGGTGGAGAATGACATCAGCAGCTGACCGCTAACCAAACGGCAGTGTGACGGATGGTGGAAGCCCCACTAGGGGGCAGGCCTGAGAAGGCGGGTGCAGGAGACATGTGGTTTATTGGTAGGAGGGGCGTGAGCTTCCTGTGGGGTCACTCTTCCCAGCGGTGAACTCCGGAGTGACCCTTGCTGGTTGTCTTCCTGTTTCAGTGCTCACCTCCCTGCCTCCCCCACACACACACACACTCCCTTGCTTTCCAGTCACAGAGCAGTGCACCTTGGCGACACACAAAAATCTTCATGCATGACACGTTGCACGGACACATCGAACGCACCAGTATTCACACACGTAAAAACGAGGTGCCCTGCATTTTACCGAGAGGCATCTACAAATATCCCACTGACTAAAGCATGATAAGATGCTTAAATTCCCCTGTAGCCACTATAAGGTTCCCCAGCAAATAGTAGAAAAGCCCTTTTCCTTGGCTCACATCGCTGTGACTGTCCTCGCACACATCGCTCGTAGATCTGAAAGAATCTATGGAACTCTGGAATATATGGAATACTCCATATATGGTACAAAGGGGGTGTGGGGTGTGGCCACATGCATATACTGCTATAAGATCCTCCCACCCCTTAAAGGCACGCCACTTTGGCTGACGGCACGCTAGGGTGTTTGCATTGCAGCATCAAATTCTCACAGTTCAGCATGTACAGTAGCTTCAGTCCACACACTTAGCCATGTGGGCAACCCGGAATTGGGCTGAAATCTGACACTGCTTGTGATTCGGGGCTGTGGAATGTCACATGGGCAGACAAATGGTATCTTCACTAGTGTTTAATATGTAGCTGAGTCCAGGCAAAAGGGAAATTAACAGCGTACGGCTCACAGGCAGCCCAGGGCATGAGGCAGAGACATTTGGAGATATGCAAACACACACACACACACACACACACATCTCATTTGCTGCAGGACGCCTTGTACACGTTATGTTTATCTGATTAGCTGATCAGCCAAAGCTGCTTAGGATTTCAACCCCGTAAAGCAGCCGTCTGCATTAATAGGTCAGAGTACTGACAGACCGGCACTCTTCACCCCTTATATGATGCCTTTTGTCTTTGAGATATTTGAGATCTACTTTCTGTATGTGTGAGCATATAATAATGAGGGCTGCTTTTGTCTAAGTGATATATTTGGTCCTGAACTAAGAGACCGGACCGCAGAATTTCTTCTGGGTCTTTGTTATGCAGCTTTTTGGCCAGAAAACCATGAATGAAGACAAGAAATGGAACATTTCTATAACCAGTCCCCCTTTGGCTCACATTCCATATTTTTATTGTCATAGTTTGTTGCTGAATGTAACCCCCCTTTTGATTTGTTTAACTGGCTTTGTAGAAATTGCTAATTAGAATTTGGAGCCCAGTGAATCTGAATCCTTTACCTGTGATTGCGTTTTGCACGCTGTACGCTAAAGTCACAGGTGAACGTTTACGGGGTCTGGGTGTGTGCGCTGAAAGTGACACCCCCTCTCAGACAGCATAATAAAAACAAGCTCGGGTTTTAATATCAGGGCCAATAAAATGCATTCTGCCCTGAGTTTACGGCAGGTTACCGGAGAGTCCTGCACTGAGTGGAGGCGGAGTAGGTCGCAGTTGTAACTGTCTGGTTATTATCTGTTAGAATCCTTCCCAGTTTCACCCAGGCTGACTCCACGGTTTCCCGGCGATCCGCTCCGGGTTTTGCAGTGCGCCATGGATGTTACAGCTCGAGTTTAAGATCTTCTCCTGTCATTTCCCTGCCATTTCTCAGTCTCCTTCTTCCCCCCCACCCCCCCCCCCACAGCAAAGCCACGGAGCTGCATGGGCAGTCACTGACGGCGAGGACACAGCAGCGGCACATAAACGCTGACGCGTGACATGTTGTGGGCCGGCTAAGGTGACGAGGTCATGATGTCTTGTTCGTCAAATTACTGAATGGCTTACAGCCTTGTTAAATTCAGTATAATTCATCATTTAGTTTATCTTCTAATTTTACTAACTTTTTAACCTAACGAAATCGATACATGCATTTTACTGAATACATATTGCATGATTATGCAGAACACCTATTCAAAGGTGTACTTAAGACATTAGTTATAATAAATTAGCACTAAATTACAATGAAATATGTATATACATATATACCCTCGTAAAATCAATACATGCATTTTACTGAACACAGATTGAATGATTATGTAAATTTTTATTCTTAAGGCTGTAGTTATAATGCATTTGTATCAAATCAAAGTGAAATAAATATTTTAAGTATTTATTAATTCATTTAGCCAAGCCCCTATTGGTTTGTTACAAATTCCTCTGCAGGTTTATAGACGTGCCGAGTTCAGACACTGGAGTCCATACACTCCTGTACTGTTGTCAAAACACCATGACTTGGCAAAACAAAAACAGTAATTTGGCGTCTTAAAGTATAGCCTGCTGGATTTCCATCGGCATCACCTTGGCCGCAATGACGGGGATCCACGCCCGGCGGAGGAACGGTAAATACTGCCGACTGTGGGGTGAAGAAGTCGACGCGTGACCGGGTCGCTGCGGATGGACGGTGGTAGCGTGGTTCAGGCTGCGCTCCCGGCGTGGACGCCCAATGCTGCGGTCAGCACAAACGACACGCGTTTCACCTTAGCCAAGCATTATGTGCATCTCTGGCTGCGGCTTGCTGCTGTGAGATCCAGAGATGTTGGCGTGTCTGAACTGGAGTCCGTGGTGAACCGCAGGGACGCGTCTCATCGCGTCCGGGGGACGCGCTCCCTCGGATGAGAACGGACAGCGGCACAGAAACGCCGGCACCTTCCGGGTGACCTTAAGGAGGGACCGCTCTAGGAGAAGATGGCAGCCAAGCAGAAGACATGCAAGTTTTCTTTTGTTGTTTCATTAAACCTGAGCCAGGCCCTTAATCCCCGATTACCCCAGGGACTGTCTGACTGCGTTCTATCAAAAAATGTATGTCACTTTGGGTAAAAGCATTTGCTAAATGAAATGCAAATAGGCCATCAAATTAATGACTCATCTGAAGAACATAGCGCCCCCTACAGTATCGGAGTGTAGAGCACCATTAGACTCCATTGTGCCGACTTTGATCACCCTGGTTGAGTCTTCAGAAGCGGTTCTTCACATTTGCTTCTCACCATTCATCCCTTGGCGTGTTCATTTCCATCACAGCTCTCCACCAATGGCGCGCCACTCAGTGTTATTCGTGGAATTCAAACGTGGGATCTGACTTTTTTTTTGCTCCTTATCTCCCTTCTGATGAAATCAGAGAGCGCCTGTGGTTTTGGGGGAAAAGGTCCCTGGTGGGTTAGGAGACCTCAAGCCCCTCCTTTCAGTGGGCAGGCAGAAATCAAAACATGTTTTGATAATCTTCGCGACCTTTTTTAGACACCCTGGTGTTTTTCAGCCCAGGCCCACGTCTCATAATGCCAGACTTCTGATTTCAAAACTCTTAGCATACTCAAGTTCACTTCAGCTAGCAGATATTCCACGAGCCCCCTCCGTGGTCTTACCTGCCGCTCTGTTCCTCCTGAAGCAAAAAAAGTTTGTCTTCATCACATCTATTTTCCAAACCGCTTATCCTTCTAGGTCGCGGGGGGTTCAGAGCCTATCCCAGAAGCAATGGGCACGAGGCAGGGAACAACCCAGGATGGGGGGCCAGCCCATCGCAGGGCACACTCACACACCATTCACTCACACATGCACACCTACGGGTAATTTAGTAACTCCAATTAGCCTCAGTCAGTCTTTGGACTGTGGGGGGAAACCGGAGTAAACGGAGGAAACCCCACGACGACATGGGGAGAACATGCAAACTCCGCACACATGTGACCCAGGCGGAGACTCGAACCCGGCTCCCAGAGGTGTGAGGCAACAGTGCTAACCACTGCACCACCATGCCACCCCTTACAGTGCTAACCACTGCACCGCCATGCCACCCCTTACAGTGCTAACCACTGCACCGCCATGCCACCCCTTACAGTGCTAACCACTGCACCACCATGCAGCCCCCTCTTCAGCACATATCAACTGTAATGTTCGAAGGTGTTTAAAAAAAAAAGAGAATTAGACCTCAGTCCATCAAAAGCTATTAGTGGCTCAACCCCTCTATAAACGGTCAATATGAAGCAATGTCCCAGAAACACAGGTTCCTCACTGGTCTTACAGAGTGTTAAGCGGGCAATTAGCGTTTCCTGAGTGGCGTGTGGCCACGTCCTGTGTTTCATGCTCACTGCGTGGGCGTGTGGCCGGTCCGCCTCACTACTTGTGTGCTTTCTGTTGTACAGTAAGTAGAGGACAGAGCCAGCCGCACACTGGTAGCACCAGTGCCAGGACACAGTTTTTTAAAGTGTGTGGCATAATAGGAGCCATAGTTCATACAGAGTAGCCAACTTTATCATCAGCCAATCATGCTTTGAATTGGCGTGTGACAGGAGAGCGGCACTCCGGGGACCAATCAGCTTTCAGCTGGGGCCGGTGTCCCTGTGGCCCCACCCCCATATACGCCCCCTTCGGGAAGCACTTCTGACTGACACTCTCCACCCACCCCCCAGCCCCCCTTATATACCTGCTTGCAGAGGAGGACTTAGTCTGAATTAGGGTGATCATTAATGAAGTGTTTCCCAATCCGATCCTAGGGGACCCACAGTCGGTCCATGTTTTTGCTCCCTCCAAGATCCCTGCCTGATATTCCGCTGGGAGGAAGTAAAAACATGGACTGGCTGTGGGTCCCCGAGGACTGGATTGGGAAACACTTCATTAATGAGTTTGATTTCTCCTCAAATTAATACGTAGCAGTACAGTAGGTATTGTGACGATTAAGGGCCTTTGAGCGACGTCCTTAACCTGAATTGCCTCAGTAAAAAATCCAGTTTTAATAAGCCAGTGTTGCAGCTTTTTGGTTGTTTGAGGAGCCGATACTGGTCCCCAGCCTTTGGGAGCTGCACTCAGTAAGCTGCCATGAAGTTGTGCTCTCCGCAGATGCAGATCCACTCGTCTGCTGTTAATTAGCTTCGTTAACCTTTAGATTCCATCTTCATCTGCCTGTTTTGTGTTTAAACGCTAACTAATCGGTGTTGGAGGGCCATCACGCTTCCGAGAAGCCACCATGGTGGGATGCTGTCCTCACAGCGGTCAGTCACTGAAGGACAGCTGGCCTGAAGACCAGGAGAGTACGGACTATGGATTCCAGCGTCACGCCCTCTTATTCATGGGCTTGTCCTGAAAATGCATTTTTGGGACCTGAAATTGGGGATTTCAGCTTGGTTCATGTTGACATTTGCTTTCTGCAAGCTGAAACATCTTCTATGTGTATATACAGACGCTCTCGGGTTACGATGGTCCACGTTACGATATTTCGCTTTTACGACGGGTACATGTATTTCGCTCTCAGTACATTATTCAATAATTTGCATGACATATTCAACTTTTTATTATGAAATAGGCTTTGTGTTGATGATTTTGCCCGACTGTGAGCTAATGTGAGTGCTCTAAGCATGTTTAAGGTCTGCTAGGCTAGGCTATGATGTTTGTTAGGTTAGGTGTACTGTATTAATGCATTTTCGACCCCACCGTAATCTGGGGAGAGACCGTATTTGCATTGCTTTGATGCCTCTCTTTACATCCGGCCTCCAGTGTCCTCTCCTTTGAAAACAAACATGTGGTCACCTTATCCAGCGTGACGTGTATCCTTCAGTTATTGTTCTACATTTTGGAAAAATAGAGAAATGACAGTGTGTTGAGGCAGCCCCCCCCTCCTAAGAGCTGCTGCAGAGGCCCCAGAGCAGGTGGGGAGTTGGCTTTCAAGGCCAGCGATGACGGGTAGGTGAATGACGTAAGTCTCATCTGAAATGTGCTCTTTCACTTCGGATGCTTAATAAACATTTACTCACGATTCACCCACAGATCACCCGGCTTAGTCGATGACGGTTTGTTTCACCTCTAAAATATCCGTACGCTGAACAATTGGCTGCACATGGAAGTGAAATTATGAAATTAGTGACATTTAGAAATATTTAAAACAGAGTATCGGCATAATGAGGCAGTCTCAGGCATCTAATTGTTGGTTCATTAGCATGATTGTCGTGGTCTTTTGATAGCTGCGTTTGTTTCGCGTGTTTTATGTGGTAATGTGCTTCCAGTAGATGTTTGTGTTCAATTATTTACTCTGTTGAAAATGCTGTAAACGATTTTCATTTATATCAACGGCTTTTTAGGAACCTGTCCTGGTTGAAACTCCTGGCTTGGTGTAGACTGTAGACTCCTGCTATAAAGCCAAACACGTAGTGAACAGTGGCTAAAATAAGTCCTAAATAGTGAACTACATTTAAATCCGCATTTGTTAATCTATTTGGTAACCTGATGATAGATTCATTAATCTGCGACCAAGAAGAACATCATAGATGCGGGGGCTCTGTTGAAGAAGAACACTTTATTGACAGTCCCAGTTCTCTGTGCCCCATTTGCTGCCTATGAGACACATGTAGGTGAGAACAGGCTTGGGGGCGGGGGGGGGGGGGGGTTCATAGTAAAGGGGCAGCCACCTGTGGCATCTGTGGAGTGGGGGGGTTAGGGGCTTTGCGCAGTGACCCACGGGCTCAAACCGGCGACCTTTGCATCACAGACGCAGAGGCTTAGCCCACTCAGCCACCCCCCACCCATGAAACAGCACCCAGAATAATTCCTAAAAATGCAGGAAAACATTTTTTGTCATTGACAAGTCCGAAGCTCTACGAGTGAGGTTGGCGGCTGCCTCCGCCAGCGCCGCGTGTGTGGAAACACGCCGTTTACAATTCTACGGTGGGTTGTATTAAAAAACTGGTTTCGTTATTGACATTCATTCGTAACAAAGTGACGACACCTCAATTATTCTCTCCTCTTTTGGAGAAAACAAATGAGACAATTACACGCATTAGTGGTCGCCCAAACTCATCAACCCAAAATCAATAGTTATGAATACATGCTGTATGTCATTAAAAGGAGGCTCCTGGAAACCGATGCTGAGGCTGGATCTCGCTGGGGTTCCCCGACACGCCTCTCCTTGATTCTTCCTAATTATTCCATCGCTTCTGGAATGTTCCTGGAATGCATGTCACCCCCCCCCCCAAAACATCACATGGGCTCCCTGTAGTTGACAGGTCACTTTCTGATTCACCAGAACATGAAGTGAATGGTAATATTCCTGGATGGTGAATATGAGAGGGCCGCTGGTGTATCAGGCCCGTTACCGCCGTCTTTACCGGGGGCCTTAATACTCAGCGGGCGCATGAAATATTTAAGGGGAATCTCACGCAATATTCCAGCAACCTGCCCTGGAGCTGAGCAGCCCTAGGGGGCGAGAGTGAGGGGGGGGGAGGGCTGCAGCAGGGACAAGCACCTTTATATCAAGCTCACCGTTCCAGCTACTCAGGCTTCCAGGTCACATTAGCGCTGTTTTGTTTATGCATGGCGGGGCGCCCGTCCTGCGCGCCGGTGTGTGGGCTGGGAAACCTCTGTGAATGTTTGCTGTGGCAATTAGTGCATTTATGTGTGTTTTTATTTCATCTGACATTTTTATCCGAAGCGACATGCGTTAGAGAGAAGGGTTACAATTTCTATGTGTTTTCTGGGATTTGAACCCACAACCTTTGCACAGTTAGCATTATACCCAACTTTTTGAGCTACAGGAGAAAATCATCCTTGCTAATTACTTTTTAAGCCAAAACTGGGTCCCCATTCAGGGACGCTTGGTATGGAGGATGGATGTCATTGCGGACAGGACACCAGCACCTCCCGCACTCTCATGTGGTTCCTCACACAGGAAGTGGGCATGATCTAGATCAGCAGTTACCATTGGTGTAAATCCATTACATAACCTCTGCTGTCGCTCCTGTTGCAGGTAGGTAGTTTGGGGAGCTTCAGGAACTAAAGTCAAGATTCAGGATTCTTTGTTTGCCTTTAGTACATCAGTACACATGAATTCTTACAGGCGTCATCCAGTCAGTAACATGTAACACAAAAGAATTAGGCAGCACAAAACAAGACATCAAAGGAGACATATAACTAGGTTCTATGCAGATACATGGAGTATCATTACTTTGTCCAGTAAAGTGCACCGTGTGTTTATGAGCTTGGAGTATCATTACTCTGTCCAGTAAAGTACACCGTGTGTTTATGAGCTTGGAGTATCATTACTCTGTCCAGTAAAGTGCATCGTGTGTTTATGAGCTTGGAATATCATTACTCTGTCCAGTAAAGTGCACTGTGTGTTTATGAGCTTGGAGTATCATTACTCTGTCCAGTAAAGTGCACCGTGTGTTTATGAGCTTGGAGTATCATTACTCTGTCCAGTAAAGTGCACTGTGTGTTTATGAGCTTGGAGTATCATTACTCTGTCCAGTAAAGTGCACCGTGTGTTTATGAGCTTGGAGTATCATTACTCTGTCCAGTAAAGTGCACTGTGTGTTTATGAGCTTGGAGTGTCATTACTCTATCCAGTAAAGTGCACTGTGTGTTTATGAGCTTGGAGTGTCATTACTCTGTCCAGTAAAGTGTACTGTGTGTTTATGAGCTTGGAGTATCATTACTCTGTCCAGTAAAGTGCACCGTGTGTTTATGAGCTTGGAGTATCATTACTCTGTCCAGTAAAGTGCACTGTGTGTTTATGAGCTTGGAGTATCATTACTCTGTCCAGTAAAGTGCACCGTGTGTTTATGAGCTTGGAGTATCATTACTCTGTCCAGTAAAGTGCACTGTGTGTTTATGAGCTTGGAGTGTCATTACTCTATCCAGTAAAGTGCACTGTGTGTTTATGAGCTTGGAGTGTCATTACTCTGTCCAGTAAAGTGTACTGTGTGTTTATGAGCTTGAAGTATTATTACTCTGTATTGAGTTTGAGTTGTTCTCTCCTTCCTGCTGTTTAGCTGCAGGTGGTTGTCACCTCATGTTAGAACAAAGTCCCATAATAGGTTTCCCTACTCTGTTATCTCACCTGTCAATTGAGGAACTGTACAGGGCTGCTGCAGGTCTAGTTATTAGTTGAATTTTCCACCTGTGCTGTGAGTTCTATCATGCACTGGTGTGGGCAGGGGCTGTGTGACGGCTGTGGGCCTTTATGTTCTCCCGCACTGACTTGAAAGAGACCAGTCTCTGTTTACATGGAGAGCAACATCTCCTGGTCCATCAACCGCTGACCAATGAGTGCCTCATTCAGTGAGCTGTTCACACCTGCAGAAGCCAGGCAATGATTTCCTCCATACAAACTCTAATTACCGACGCACTCTGCCACAGCAGAACCACAGCTGAATCGAGGGAGACCCTGTGTGCTGTCAGCAGGCCTGGTCAGCTGCAGAAGTCTGTGTGATCACTGCCATAATCAATCTCTACACGGCGAGGCATTAAAGCGGAATTGATTTTGTGCTGCATCGAAGCTATTTTGACAAAGTGTTGGGGCCGTGCTTGTTTTTGAAGTCAATCCCCTCGACACCCCGCGCCAGCGAAGGTCCTCAGACAGAGCCCTCGTGCAAGTCGGGCTTTCGGGATTCCTGCAGGCCGCGCCCAGATTGTGATTGATCTTGCTGTGTGCTGTTCTTCACTCCCATCCATTAAGGGTGCAATTACCTCCCAGGGCTGGTCAGAGTGGCCCTGGGGGGTGAAGCAGGTGTTGATAATACTGGCAGCACCCCCCCCCCCCACCTCCGAATCTCTGTAATAACACTAGGACTAGCCAGCCTGACCTTGTCCATCTCTCACATGGAAGGTGAGACCTTGTATCCCATCATCCAAGAGCAGAGGACGATATCAAGAGCTTTTGGGAAGTTAGTCATGCTCTGAGGGACCTGGATGGAATTACAACAGTCTCGCTGTGTCGACCAACCATGACGGATGCGTGAGTAGGCCGTTCAGAGACGGGGCTCCCTTACAGCAAAGACAAAGGTTTTCTGGGGGGCTAATAGTCAACCAGCGAGCATGTATCTTCATAGCAGGCGAGCGGAGAATGTCATTACCTATAAGGTTTGATTTATGTTTCCCACAAAACAGTCGCACTGCTTAAAACACATCTAGTGGGACTCTCATGCCTTGTAATGTCGTCTCATAAGTCATTTCTGGAAGCAGCATTAAGGATATTTAATATGAAATCCAGGTTTGACTGAGGTTTATAATGGTCCAGAAAACAGCTATTTAATCTCCTGAACAGCTTTATCTAAATCAGACCTTAAATACACAGGACAATTTGTATAAAATGTATTGGATTAAAACTGAACATTTTTAAGAATAATGATGAGAAAGTATGTGTAATTTATTGTGTGTAATTTCACGTCTGGTAAGATATTAGCAGTGTAGCTAAAGCCCCCAACCTAAGGGGTGAAACAATACAGCCCCCTGCAACATCCTCCTCTTGTTTTGTGCCACATATTTGCAGAAATCCAACAGGATGTCTTCCCTGATTGGCTCGGATTTCACTGTGCCATCACATGACGCCAAACAGCACTGCTGGCACCAATATGAGGAATTCAGGCAAACAGCGGGGGCCTGACATGCCTCTAGGTGGCGCTAATCCAGTGGAAGGCTGAAATGGCAGCTTCCCACTACCAGTGAACCAAGCATAGATCCGTTTCGCCTGTGTGGCAGATGGACCTGGCTATATTTAAATTGTACAACCCTGATTGGTTCCCTGCGCAAGTACTTTTAATAGGATTTGCTGAAAAGGAATATTTGCTTTGAGAACAAAGTCTATTTTAAGTATAATGGTTTGTCTTCAAATAATGGGTGCGCTACTATATCATGGAAAGAATACTATAGTCAAAGGTTTTTTGAATGGAAAACACCTCTGTCAGGTGACACGGCGGTTCCCCCCCCAGGGGTCATGTGACCTAGCTGTTTGCCTTGCCTTACGATGATCCACCTCGCCATGGCATGAGGGGTCACCCTTCGTCAGCTATACGACGTCAGAGACACAGTCTGCCTGGAAAAGGGGGCTCTGGATTTTGGAGCGTTTGTTCGGAATGTCGGAAAGGGATGATCCTTTGGACATGGACGAAAGTCAGTCGATGCTGTCGTGGGGTTCAGTTTATTCAATTATCTGTTATTTTAAACTAATCCAACATAACATGTCCACGGCCAGTTTCTTAAAACGAAGAATAACATGAAGATACTGTATTTATCTGGTACCTTTTTTTTTTAAAGCAACTTACAGTTAAAAAAAGGGCATTCATTTATAGGGGGGGTTGCTGGGATTTGAACCTATAACCTTTGTATTCTTAACACAATGTGTTACTAATAGTATTTTTCCAGTTCATCCTAACCCATTATCCAAAGTACAGTAAATCATCCGTCCATCCATCCACCCTTCCATCCATCCATCCATCCGTCCATCCATCCACACCACTTGCCCATTACTGGTGCAGAAATTCACCAGAATAATATCATCTATTATTTACGTGCCACTAACAGCAGGCCAGTGGAATCAGCCTTAATGCTTCTGCTGTGTTTCCACTGATCACTCTCTCTGTTTCTCTTCAACAGGCTGGAAATATAAGTGTGTTTTAATCAGACGCAGGTCGCGGGTGCAGTTTGGCAGCTGCTCAGTTTGAACGTCAGGTAAAAGAGAGTAAATAACTTCACTGCTCTTCACCAGCGGGCAAAATCCAATGCAGCACGGGCTCCCTCAGGCGCCATGCACTCTCAGGTCCCCCCATCCTCCCCCCCTCCACCCATAACCCCACCCGAGGGGAACCCCCCCCCCCCCCAATCAGCAACCATCACACCCTGTCAGACTCAGGAAATACAATTGTGTCAGGAAACAAATGGGCCAGAGGACGCCAGCTCGGCAAGAGGGGGATGGGGGGGGCTAGAGAGGGCAGCCGGCTGCCGCAGTTACCTAGGACTGTGGGGGTGGGGGGGCCAACATTCCTGACATTCTTTCAGCACTAGCCGAGTGGACAAGGCAGGACCACTAACACGGCTCTGTGCACTGCCCTGCCCTTATACACACGCTCCTTAACCTTATACACACATTACACACGCTCCCTAACCTTATACACAATACACACGCTCCCTAACCTTATACCACACTGCACACGCTCCCTAACCTTATACATAATACACACACTCCCTAACCTTATACATAATACACACGCTCCCTAACCTTATACACAATACACACGCTCCCTAACCTTATACCACACTGCACACGCTCCCTAACCTTATACATAATACACACGCTCCCTAACCTTATACATAATACACACGCTCCCTAACCTTATACGTAATACACATGCTCCCTAACCTTATACAGAATACACACTCTCCCTAACCTTATACGTAATACACACGCTCCCTAACCTTATACACACACTACACACGCTCCCTAACCTTATACACACACTACACCCGCTCCCTAACCTTATACGTAATACACACGCTCCCTAACCTTATACACACACTACACACGCTCCCTAACCTTATACACAATACACACGCTCCCTAACCTTATACCACACTGCACACGCTCCCTAACCTTATACAGAATACACACTCTCCCTAACCTTATACATAATACACACGCTCCCTAACCTTATACATAATACACACGCTCCCTAACCTTATATACACACTACACCCGCTCCCTAACCTTATACACAATGCACACGCTCCCTAACCTTATACACACATTACACATGCTCCCTAACCTTATACATAATACACACACTACCTAACCTTAGACATAATACACACGCTCCATAAACTTATACACATGCTACACATGCTCCCTAACCTTATACACAATACACACGCTCCCTAACCTTATACACGCTACACACACTCCCTAACCTTATACACAATACACATGCTCCCTAACCTTATACACGCTACACACACTCCCTAACTTTATATACACGAAATACACACTCTCTAACCTTATATACACATTTCACATGCTCCCTAACCTTATACACAATACACACGCTCCCTACCCTTATACACACGCTACACACACTCCATAACTTTATACACACGCTACACACGCTCCATAACCTTATACACATGCTACACACACTCCATAACCTTATACACACGCTACACACACTCCATAACCTTATACACATGCTACACACGCTCCATAAACTTATGCACATGCTACACATGCTCCATAACCTTATATACATGCTCGACACGCTCCATAACCTTATACACAATACACACGCTCCCTAACCTTATACACACGCTCCTTAACCTTATCCACACACTTTAGGCTAAGTGTCAGTGTCAATACAAAGACCATTTTAAAGACCCACTGTGATTTATGAAAGCATAGACTGACCAGATGGCATGTGTTTAAGTCACTACATTTTGGTCCTGCTATGCCAGCCTTGTTTTATCATACTGAGTGAATGTGTGTGGATGTATGTTTCACTCTGATTGAAGGAGCCATCACATGGTAGCTCGCAGGCTGGTTTTCTCAGGTGTTTTGTGGTTTTGTTATGCCGCATGGCTGATTAATCACCCTCCGCAGTGCCGCAATATGCAGCGCCCGCATTAACTCTTATATCATGGCTCGCCTAAGCATGACTTGCACTTAGGCGCACGGTGCAGTCATATTCCCCTGCAAGGACTTGCCCGTGCTTGACGTGTGGGGTGTTGGTGTTGGTTACTTTTTCATGTCTTTGCTGACAGCACTGGGCAGCGCTGGAGGTGACTCTGGTAGGCCGACACTAACCACTGTCATGGCTGAAGTCATACGAGGGAAAAGAGCGCATTTCCCATGAAGGTTTCTGCAACTGCAGGATGACTGTGCGATCCCACGTTGTCTAGATCTACCTCCTGCCAAAAAGTCACATGGAGACCACGTCTAGCGGTCAGACCGGGCTGGTCACGGATCAGCGTGTAGTGGAGTGTTTAAGACCCTAACCCTACAACACATCCTAGCCTGAATTTCTGTAGTAACATTCATTTATACATACATGCATGCATTCCGCAGATGAAACTGCAAAGGATTCTGGTAAAATGATTACTATCTTACACTCTCAGGAAAAAAGTGTAAAAATGTGTACAGGTACCTTCGCTTGTCACTGTGCTTGTAACTGTACCTTTTAAGGTACAGAAATGGACTCTGAGGAACATCACAAAGGCACAAACAGCATTAACGTATCATCAATGGTATAGAAATGTTCCTCAGAGTCCATTTCTGTACCTTAAAAGGTACAATTACCTACAGCTAAGGGTACAACTGGCAGACCCTTGAGGGTACAGACCCAGGGACAAGCAAAGGTACAAATTATTTACCCTTTTTTCTGAGAGTGTAATATGCATATAAACCTATGTATACACTGTGAGAAAAAATGATGTCTCCCAATTGTAACTTTAGCTAGTCAACCCCAGAGACAAGCAAAGGTACAAATTGTAACTCGTTTTTCTGACAGTGTACAGCCCCCCTGTGTTTCACTGTCCTGTGTTTTGCACTTTAAGTACCGTGGACCCCCCTGCCGCCACTTACAGTTGGTATGATCCACCGTGGATCTGATGGAATGTTTCATGCTTCTGTGTGGCTGTATGTAGACGACATGACAATAAAGCCCAAGACTGACTTTTCTTTATTGTATGTGAAAGAAATGTTCGCTATTTCCCTCACATGTTAGCTAAAACATGGAAGAGCTCCAAAGCTGTAGGATGACCTGTCAGTAGCTGCTGTATCATGGTACAGCTCAACGTCCGGAACTGATCAATGACCCTTTGGGTGAACCTCCTTTGTCGAGGCAGCCCTACCCTGCACCCACCCCGGGGAGGATTCAGCTAATCAAACTCCATCACCCCCTCTTTAATGGACAGAAACACTTCAGAGGACCAGGGAGAAAAGGTGCATTTGTTTTAGATGAATTCAAGGGGGCGGGGGTTAAAAAAAGGTGGATTTTTTTCATTTCCTAGATTTAAGGATTGCCCAATAGGAATGTACCTTACATCTCCTCCTATTGTCCAGTAGGAATGTTCCTTACATCTCCTCCTATTGGACAGTTTTCACAGTAGGCTTAAATTATCCAGCTATCCAGTTATCCTGCTCTTTTGTCCATTTTAAGGCATACAAACACACATACGGTATAGAGATGACAGTGAAGCTTAGGTTTTGGGTCAGGTTTCCCCAAATCCGGTCCTGGAGGGACCGAATCCAGCACAGTTTGCAGACTGTCTTTTATTCTCAGGTTTAGTACATAGGTGGCCAGTCTTATCCGCAAAAGGGCCTGTGTGTATGCAGGTTTTTGCTGCAACTCCCTAATTGGATTACTAATTAGAGGACTGATTGGCTGAATGGTCCTCACACCTGGGTTTGAACAGCTGCCCTAAAGGTTATCCCAAAAACCTGCATGCACACTGGCCCTTTGCGGATAAGATTGGCCATCCCTGGTTTAGTAGGTGTGTTTGAACAGGGAATCCTGCAAACCGTGTTGGATTGTAGCATCCAGGACTGGATTGGGCGAACGCTGATCTAGGTTCAGGTATCCATCCGTCACACCTGGAGCATTTCAGGACCTTCAGGGACCCAACGGGCACGCAGCTACTCTGCTGAGCATGGGATTCAAACCAGCAACCTTCCGATGACAGACACAGCAGGTTAACCCAGCAAGCCACACAACAACCCCTACACACACGTCTGGCCTGGAGGAATATCGTCACTCCACTTAGAAGTCATGGGGGGTGAGTGGGGTGGCTCTAGGGGATAGGGGGCCTTGAACAAGGCCCCTAACCCCGAAAATGCTCCAGGGATTCCGCTTTCTGAAAAACTGCATGTCCCTCAGGATATAAACATCCACTAAATGGATAAATTCAATGTAAATGTAAGAGGAGGGGAAAAGAGGTACAGATGTATGTTTATTGTGTTTCTTCCGAACACTGGGATGCGCACTAATCAACATACGGCGGCCAGTTCCTCGCGGACTCAGACCCCATAAAGCGAAGAGGAGGACAACCCAGATAAGTGCTTATTGGTTACCTGGCAGCACAGTCATTGCTCAGAGGTGTCATGGGAAAGCAGGGAGATCAGAAGGGTGGTTATTAAGGAAGAAGGGAAAATGCCAATTAGGAATGGTCACCTATCATCTCAGCAGGAGTGCTATTCCTGCACTCAGAAGTGAGTCTACATGCAGCTGCCTTCAGGGTGCCGTTAAAGATTTTGGGCCCCCACCCCAGATCACTCGGATTATGTTGTGAATTTTTAAGGCCGCAGTCACTCAGGGGCCCTTGGAATCATCCTGACGTTGCCCCCGCTTTACGGTGCCCCCGGCTGCCTTTACTCAGGTGGTGCTGGCAGCCTCTTTCGGGCGCTGGAGTCACGCACATGCTAATCGGCTAAGCCTGACTCTGACTCGCCACCCGGCACCCTGTGAAAACCCTTTGAGTCAAAACCCAAGAAAACGATGAAGGTCAGATTATTGCTGCTTGAGTGGAGGAAAAAAACTTCCAACAACATTCCCCAAACTCAAGTCTTTGCTAAATCAAACACAAAATGACAATTATTACTAAAAGAACAACTCTACTAAACTGGCGGTCTGCGTGATGCTTGGAAATAGATTAAAATATGGGTGCTCAAATCTAATGGGAATGTAACATAAAATACCACAAAAATAATCCATCTGAATACACGAGCAATATATATATTTAAACACACAGATCATGTGAAAAGCCTGAGTATTTAGACGTTAATGGCAGAAATACAGCGGTATCCGACTTTTTGTGTCAAGTATGCGCGCACTTCCCTTCGTGAATGCGCAAGCGGTCACTGGCGCGTCCACGTCCGGGCGCTCGACGGCTCCGCTCCGCGTTTTGCGTGCGATTGCCGAGGCTGCTCACAGCCTCTAGCTGCTTTTTACTCAGCCCTTGTCCTGATATCACTCCGCTGGCATGGAGGAGGAGGAGAGCACTTGATCATTGTGATGGTGGCAGGCAGCTGCGAGCGACCCCGCGGATCGGCGTCTTTCGGGATCTGGCTTTTGCGCGTTTCACCTCCGGGCTTTTGGACGGACTTGTTCGCGCTCGGGGGATTTTCACGGGAAAATGTGAATGAGATGCGAGTTCACGAAACTACTCCGGAGCCCCTGCGCTGCAAACAACAAAACTTTTTCCTAAAGGACAGCACGATAAAGCTGCGTGCTCGAAACATTGTCCGCGATGTGTGATGATCGCCTGTAACATTCGGATCTTCTGCCGAGTTAAATGCAGCGATCCGGTGCCGGTGGGAGCGAGTGAAGCACCGACCGCTGAGTTTGGTCAGTTGCGCTCCGCTATTGTTGTCTGTTTTGCAGACCGACCAGAGTATTGTTTTAATGGTACTGAATGATTGAATGACACATTTTTCCCGAAGAGGGGAAGCGGCCGCCGCTCGTTTGCACTCCTTCGAATCCCCTATTTCTTTCCCCCTGGAATTACTTTTGCTGAAGGAGGCTTGAGAAAGTTCTTCCAAAATACTGTGCACAGACTATATGATGGGGGATTTTGCCACCCCCGCTACTGCGAACGGCAGTAGTATTTGCATTAATAACAATAACATAAACGGTGGCATCGGATCTGGAGGCAGCAGTAATAATGTGATCCCTAAGCATAGTACCGTGGTGGAAAGGTTAAGGCAGAGGATCGAGGGCTGTCGGAGGCACCATGTCAACTGTGAGACCAGGTACCAGCAAGCACACGCTGAACAGCTGGAGATTGAACGCAGGGAGACGGTCAGCCTGTACCAGAGGAGCTTGGAGCAGAGGGTTAAGAAATCCGCTCATAATAAGCAGCAATACAGACATCAAGACCCTGAGTCGGCAAGCACAACAGAACAGAGAAATAGCACGCTGATAGCGGTAAGGACGGCATGAGAGCACCTTCTCCACCCCTGTGCCCCACACCCCTCCCGACGTAAAAAGAGGAAAAAAAAGTTGAGAGATTCTTTAGCTTTGCCATTTGGTGCATGACAGATGGCAGGTTTTTCACAGTTTTGAACAACATATTTGTAAAAGTATTTTTGCTCTAGTATGGGATCATCTTGACGGGAGAGTTGGGGGGTGTAAACTGTTGCCGATTTGTGTCCATAATTTAGGCAATGAAAAAGCAGAAACTTTAATCTCGAGGCGTGTGTTGATTTTTATTTAGTTAATGTCTGCTGAAGATGTGTCATTTCTACAGAGAGTGCCTCTTGTTGTATACACATTTGAGTGCTTTTTGCAGGATAGAGACATATTTGTGGTTGTTATAGTTTGGTAAGGAAAACCATTGTTTGATTTCATTTCATTGTTGTGTAGCATCCGCTATATTTACGGTTTTATGTATTTTACTGACATGGTTTTCATATTAAAGTTAGTATTGGTGGCTTGAAGTCTCAGCAGCTCTTTTAATGAGGATACATTTTTTGTTAATGTTTGTCAAACAGCTTTTCCCCGCGATCGTCAGCTTGCTGCGGTCCGAAGTCACAGTTGATCGTACTACAAAAAACCCACAAGACGCGCATGTAGGTGTAAGATCGCTGCCCATCCCGACACACGCTGCTTTAAGCTCACTGTTTTGGAAATACGCTGCAGTCTTTATATCATCTGTTCCGGAAAGGGCAGTTTTGTTTTTGAGAAAGTGGGCTTTTTCAGCAAGTAAATGTGTAATTAGCTGCTATCAAGTGTTACAGGGTATGAAAACAACCAGGGGGGGGATAGGAAGCATCGCACCAGACTGACAATGGGACCCTTCACTGTGGCTATTGTCTTCACGTGTTACACATCTCCGTCGCAACTATCCCCTGCTTTTGAAGTGCACGCTTTTCGTGTTAAGAAGCGCCTTTAGTGCCTTATTTAAACTTTACCGCGCCGGCGAAGGAAATTTACTACGGCGAGATATTATCCTGACCGAGCTTTAAGCGCCGATTACCGGGGGTTCGTCGTGCCGCTTTTATTGGGGACTCTCAATCTGGCAAAGTGTCTGTGATGAAAGGCAAGTGATCGGGGGTGTCACGGGGCGCTTTGTCTGCACCGTCTGATGGGCGCCGTCAAATGCCGTCGGTCCCCTGCGGAAGTATCACCGTCTCCTGACTCAAATGCATGACTTGGTGCGCAGCGACACAATAACCTCTGCATTGCATGCGCGTGCTATTAATTGCATTTCTTTGGGAATCTGGCGTGGGATTGATAGTTCAGCGCTGCAGCCGTGCAGGCGAAGAGAGGAATGGCGTGCAGTCCCCAGTAAGAGGCGGCTGTAATGGAAAGGGACCTCCCACCGGCCAGTGTGGACACTCCACCGAGCCGCCCATTAACTGCTAGACAACAAACACTTACACTTAGAGGGATTACCACTTAAAGATACAGTAACCCTCTCAGGTCGGCTACCGGAGCAGCGACTAGGCGGCTGAGTAAATCCAGAGACCCTTGGAGGAAATATAGCCACCCCCCCCTCCGATTTTTATTATGGCACCATTAGTAGTAATCGCAATGAAGTTTATCTTTCTGTAAATTGCATGAAATGCTTATATTCCATACATCACATATTCGAGGCGGAATATTTCATATGTCGTATTTAGTATTAAGGAAAGAAAGTATTAGAATTGAATTATTTTTTAGGTATTTTTAACTGCAATTGTATTACAATAGACAGCGACTGTCATTTAATGAAAGTAGCTTTTAATTATAGGCTTTGCGATGCGGGGAGACGTAGAAACGGCCCCTCGCTTGCTCCATCCTAACGGGCGCTCCGATCACATTGCGGATCTGCGGCATTTCCCACCCCGCGATCCGGGAGCCAGCGTCCCTCGGTGACCCTCCCTCCGGGCTGCTGTACCGAGGTCTGGCACGAAGGCACCTCGCCCTCCAACTCTGGCACCCCTTTATCTGCGGGGCGGGGGGGGGGTCTAAACCTTTTACATCGTGAAGCATTTAAGCCTCACTGTGCGCTTCGATTTGCACGGTCGGATCACTGCTGCATGCAAGGACGTGCATTTAATGGCGAGCATCCGATTCTGTGTTTTACAGTTTGACTCGCACGTTTGACATCAGCAGCAAGACATTGGCACCTGTCCGATACTTAATATAATGTGTACTGAGTCGCTTTTGTACGTGTTGCTGGATGTTAAACACTTTCCCTCAGCCTCTCCACGGTAGTTGGAAACGCAAATGGCAAAATCTTTCAAGGACACAGTTTTAATTTGAAGGGAAAAAAATAAGTTGGTTGAAGCACGTTGTTCAGTTTGACAATGGGTGCTTAGGAAGCAATGCTGTAATTCGTCTGTTCTTTTTTTCTTTTTTTAAAAAAAGATGAAAGTATGTGTTTAAGAAGAAGAAAACATTAATCGCCATAGGAAAGTGTTTGATGCCTTGTTACTGCATCAAAGCCGTCCAGAAGCAGGAAGGCGTGCTTCCTGCTGAAAAGGAAATGGCGAGACCTTAAAGCAGGCTCGCCTCCCTCACTAGCCACAAGTGGTCACTACAGGAAAAGCAAAATGTATAGGAAAAGAGAAACCTTAGCCGGCAGAAATGGTATCGTAATTCAGTGGGTGTAATCAGAAATGTAAAGTAACTAGGTAAATAGCGATCAGATATTTCTCACGTTACTGTTAAGGTGTCAAATATACATGCTATTCGTTTTTTTGCTGCCTTTAGTCTGTATGTGTTTTTATGTTATTCACCCGGTGCCTCGATTTTTGTCTTCGTTCGTAGTTTTTAATGACCCGAGAGTAGCAGAACTGTTTCATTGTACTGAATGTATGATGAGAATAAAGTTTCATTCATTAAGGTGTTCAATGATCAGCGGCGGTGATCTGTCTCTTATAAAGCATCGGATTTGCAGCTGGAATCCCGTACATGTCTATTGCTGGTTTGCAGGTCCTGCGTTACGGGAGGAAGTATTCCTCAGCCGAAATACGCGGGGGCTCAGTAGCAGATCAACCCCCCCCCCCCAACTTTGTTTAGCGCTGATGCAACGAGTCGTGCAGAAAGTGCTCCCGGTATCACGTTGTTACTGTTCTCCGGGAGAAGGGCCCAGTTGCTAAATTTAACTGGTGAGCTGGCAGGGAGACTGAGGCCTGTGACGTCAGTGACACGGGACTCTCGACCACGGCGCGCAGCTGGGGACGGGCCCCCGCTCGGTGTCACGTCGAGGGGGGGCGCTGTTCGCTCCGCTGCTCCCCCTCCGTCCGTGTGACTCCTTCGTCTGCACGTTTGACTGCCATGGGTTCTCAACCTGCTATGGTCATATTGTGTCACACGCTGTTGTGTCTGGACCTATAAATAGCCGTGTCTCTTATCCTGTGGGTCTGTTTTGGCCTCTGGGACAGAAAGGAGCTTTCGTGTGGTTTGAGTATGTGGACTGTAAGGACCAAATCCAACCCAGATTAAGGCTGAATGCTAACATTTGTAGCGTTATGGAGTATTTTAGGGTTTTAGGTAGCTTTGTAGAGTTTTTTTTGTAGTTTGTGTAGCATTGTAGAGTATTTTGAGGGGATTGAGTAGCACTGTAGAAACTTTATAGCGTTTATATATAATATAATCTCATATTTTTATGGGTTATGTAATATATATGAAGAGCTGTGCGGATCTGTATTGAACACTTCAGTTCCTTTAGTCTCTTGTCTGTGTGCTCTTTCTGAACCTTCGCACTTGGATGTTCTTCACCAGCTACGTCTGCAATCCTCAGCTACCTCGGAGGACCTATGGCCGTCAGGAGAATTTGACTCTCATTGCGAGACGGATGCGCAAATCGAAGCACAGTCCGCGCGGATTCTTCTTGAGGTCTTTCCTGCAGCCGGATTCCTTCCGGAAGGGTTGCAGTCTGTTTCAGTGCCCGCCCTCCTCCTGGTGTCTGTCGTGTTTAAACAGAGGTTTAGCATTACGCTTTCATTGAGGACTGACGGGTTGCGAGAGGCATACTGACCTTTTCTTGTGTGGTGACCATGGCGATGGTCTAGAACAGTCAATATTCAAAACAGCTTGCAAGGGTCTGGGGCTGTTTGTATCTATAGGAAGCTCAGTGAGGAGAATCAGCCAGTGGGCACTGGGGGGTGTCTGCGATTGGGGTGCAAGTTCCACACTTTACAGACTGTCTGTGCCTTAGATGGGAGATGTTTCACTGAAAGAGTTGGAAGTTTTGGGGACTTGTGAGGGGCTGCTTTCGGATGTTTTTGGTGCGAACCCCCCCCCCCCCATTTGGAACCTGCCAGGGAAGGTCTCCTGTGAGCTGTCCTGAGGGGGGCTGTTAACGCTTGTCATGCCTGCCCAGATTCACTTAGGGAGCAGGCAGCTGATGCTGGTCTCATCTTCATGCAGCACCTGCTGATGGTCCATGCTGGATGCAGCTGGCCAAAGCTTGAGATTTGGGTTGAGTGCAGTGTTTGCCAATCCGGTCCTCGGGGACCCATGTTTTCGCTCCCTCCGAGCTCCCTGCCAGACAGTACAGTTTTGCATCCTTCCAGCTCCCAGTAGGACCTGATAGGTAAACTTGGGTTTAGAGGAATGATGAAGTTTTGTAGGATTAAAAACGGGTGTGGTCTCTTACAAATTTCCTTGTGAATGTCTGATATGTTCTAACTTCTCCAATCTAAATAGACTTTACTATTATAATATAACTTACAGTGTGTGAATTTATGCCCTGTGATGGAGTGGTATCCAGTCCAGAGTGTCCTCTGCCTTGTGCCCTGTGCATTCTGGGATAGGCTGTCAGCTTCTACTAACCCTGACTGGGATAAGTAGTTGGTAGATGTATAGATGGATGACAGGATTATGTATTTGTGTTACTCCAGGGACGTATCTGTAATTATTTAGCCTGAAGCATAGGTAGGGGGAGATGTCATAAATACTGTGCAGGATTTTTTTTTCAACCTGCTTCTGTGCTACTTGTTTGTTCAGGCCTGCTCCTTGATTTGTGGTGTGAATAGTAGATTGGTAGCTGAGAATTTTAATTTTCTGGATTTATATGGGCAAAGGAACAGTATCTGCCATGTGATTTGTGTGGTTTGACAGAGAGACCTTTCCAGAAATGTAGTTATTGTTATGAAGATGGGGCATTTTCCCGTTTGCCGTAAAGTCCTGCTTTCATGGGCTCAGACAGCTGGTTACTACCTATTTAACCTGCTTCTGGTAGTCCTCTCCTTTTTCTGGAATGTTGGCCAGCTCTCTCCTATTTATATTTAGATTTTGGAACATGACTGAAATCGGAGGTGCCAAAATGGACCTTTTCTATTTTTTTCTCCCTCTTTTTCCCCAGCCAGGCTGGACTGTCTCTTGCTGTGCCTGGATTTTTCGGGTTTGAGAAATCGGCCCCCATGTTACCATATTCTCTCTCTCCCGGTTCAGGTAACCCCCTCTCCGCTTTTAGGAATCGTCTGGAACTCTGAATCCCTGAACGTTCTTTTTTTTTTCCCTTTTTGTTTTTTCCCCTCTTTTTATAATGATCTCCTCAGCCGGGCAAAAAGGCGCAGTGATGGTGATGCGCCTTTATCTCGCGCCACATCGAGGCGGCGTTCAGATTCTGGGAAAGCAGAGGCCCGCTTCGAGCTTTTCAGCATAACAAATGTTCTCCTTGCGCTTCTCTGACTGTATCTGAAGGCAGCATCCACCCCCCACCTGAACTCAGTCAGATCTCGCATGTTCACCGTATTTACAAACCTGACATGGAGTGTGTAATCAGAGGTCATGGGCCCCTCCTTGAGGTGTCATCTTGGGAAGCACGGTGCAGTGTCCCCCCCCCCCCCCTCGAAAATCACATGCGAGTCACGTCAGAATTGTAATACGGCAAAACTCGCATGGCGTAATGCATGTCTGCGGTACTGCAGGCCGTGTGTGTTTGATAAATTCTGAAATAGTCAAAACATTAAAGAGTGTGGAAGCAGGAGCCCCAACCCAAGCTCTCATGGACATACTGCCCCCCCCAAACGAAATGAGACTTCGCAATTTTCTCCTGTTTCTGTGTAACGCACTATTCTTCAGACAGGGGGAGTCAGTACCAGCAATGGCATTATTATTTAAAATAATAAAGGGAATCTCGCTGTACTGTCTGTAGAGCCGAATGACACCTACATTTTCCAAAATACACACGGTCAATATGAAAGTTCTTGTGACGCTTAACTCATGGTGGTAAACAGGGAGTTAGCAGGGATATTTCGGTAAGTATTGTGTGAGTTTCCTCTTGGCGAGCAGGCTGGGCGTGTCCTCCTAAGGCAGAGATGTGCGGCCTTATCCAGAAAGGGCTGTTGGGTATGTTGATTTTCGATGCAACTCCCTAATTAGATTACTAATTAGCGGACTAATTTGCTGGGCTTGAACAGCTGACCTAAAGGTTATCCCAATAACCTCCACACACACTGCCCCTTTGCGGATAAGATTGCCCACCCCTGTCCTAGGAGGGGTCTCCTGGTTTGAGGGTCAGTTGCTGGTTTTGGTGAACCTGACATCCACTGGCCCAGAACCGGGCTTAACCAGTTCCCAGTTAGCGGGGACCTTATCCTGCGTCTGATTATCTCCCGGAACTCGGAAATTCCAAAGTGAGTGACAAATATGGCCGCCTCCATGAACACGCTGTTGTATGCCGTTGCTTTATATTTTAGCAGATTTTGAGTAAGATTATTTTTTCAGAGAGACAGACAAACAAGAAACACAAACTAGGCAAACCACATTAAAAGCTTCATAAAATATTTTAGTACATTCATAGCGATATTCTTTTTTTCGAGAGGCAAACAGACTACAAACAAACAAAAAACACTGACAAGTCTTGTCGGTCACGATATGATATTCTCTAAATTGAACACGTGCAGCTACATTTATAACTATAAATACTTTCAACAAAATAAACATTTTTAAAGATTTATAAAGTAGAATTACTGTTGACTGTAGGTCGCCAAGTTGAAATTACGCTACTGGGGCAACTCAGACAAGAAAATCTTGTCCGACATAAAGTCGTATGGAGGCGTCATTCCGACTTGATGTGACGTTTTTTCGTGACGATTCGTGACGTTTTCATCCGAGTTCCGACCTGGAGAGAAATAATCGAACGCAGGATTGTGTGGTCGTCTCCAAGTACGTCATGGAGACCGAAGAATCCTACCACCATATGTAAGAAAACATTGGCGCTTCTGCCTAAACATAAGGCCCAGTCATCGCTACTTGTCATCCCGGTGCTGCTGACCTTGGCGGCTCACAGTTGGGTGACGGTACCACTGAACAGGCAGCAGGTATCGGTCAGGTAGAGGAGGAGTGAAGATTGTCTTGGCAAGGGGCAGCTGTGCCCAGTTCAAGAGCTGGCTGGTTTACCGGACCCTGTGATGGGCTCACATCTGACCCATCGTGCCCTCCACCTCCTACCTTGAGCTTTGTCGTACAGGTCCTGGCCTATGGGTGTATGTAGGGGTGGGGCCACTAGCCCCAGCTGGAATCTGATTGGCTCCCACAGTGGCCCCTCCCCTGTCACGCACTGATTCAAAACAAATCATAGGCTACTTAAGTTTAACTCTTCTGCATGAATTATGGCCCCTCTTATGACCCCCCCTCCTCCTTGGCATTCTGAATCTGCCCCCAGCTCCCCCTGCTCCTCACCAAGTGTGAGTATCTTGGAGGAGGAGGATCAGACTGCCCCCCTGGCTTCTGGAATCCACATCGCAGCACCTTCTCCTGCAAAGGGAAGCATGAAATGTTCTCTTTCAGGTCTCAGGGACATAGTTGTGTTCGCTTGGGTGCAGAGAGCACCCCCCCTCCACCCCCCCCCTTGCTGAACAGCTGGCACGATCAGTTCATGCGTCCTAATAGTCGGCTACACACCGCGGACCTAGTAAGAGGGAGTATTATTGATAAATTTGCTCCTTAATTAGGCTCCCCGGAATCCCGGATGTGTGCTATGTGTGCTATGTGTGCTATGTGTGCTATGTGTGCTATGTGTGCTATGTGTGCTATGCTTGCCCCTCCCTAGGACCACTGTACACTCCCCCCCCCCCCCCCACAACTGCTTTCTCCAAGCCCCCCCCCCTATTTAATTGAAGTCCTTATGGTAGGTCTGGCTGCGTGTAGGGATGTAAGTTGTAAGGAGCTGATTTAGCGAGGGGGGGGGGGGGTACTGTGTATGACTGACCCCGCCCTCTTTCCCATCTCTCGCCCCGGCTGTGCGGCCCCCTAAACATGCCGCATGCAGCATTTATCCGTTGCCGTTGGTGCCTGATGTTCTGCCTCTGCTCTCAATGAGTCGAAATGAAAAAATGATAAAAGATTGATGAGCAAGTCATTAGACACCCAGGTGCTTGTCACTGGGGGCCAGCGGTGTCTCTGTCGACCTGCTTTGGCCCCCGATGGCCCTGAGTCATAGGTAGGCATCTCCTGGCAGTTATTTCGAAGGTGACCCATTTGTAGGCTTATGAATTCAGGACTACGTTTCCCAGCAGTCTGTGGGACATGCAGAATGATGATGTAACATCAATCCTCTTTGGTGTACTCAGTGTCAGAAGCGTGGGGCTACTTGCCAATTCAAAGCATATCATTAGCTAATAATAATAAGATCGGCGCTTCTATATGAGTTATGGTCTCTCTTACGCCTCCCCCCACATTTAAAAATCCTAGAATCCCAGCCCCCTTCACCAGGTTTCCATTCCGACGGTCAGCGTCGGTGCGATGGTGTGGTGCCTCGTTCAGGGTGTCCTCGGCGATGGGTGTGATGATGGATCACGCCGGCTATAGCTGGGACTGGCTGTGCTTCCTAGGATTGGCTCCTCCTGATAAGTGGTGATGGATGGATGGATTTAACGTTGGTTCATCCCAGAATCCTGCGGTGGCTCCGTCTTAGCTGAACCTGCCTCCTCATCCTCCTCCTCCTCCTCCTCTCTTGCAGGGCTGCTGTGTAAATGGTCTGGGATCAGCTAACCCCCAGGCCCGCTACTCGATGCAGCCAGTATACCCCCCCCCCCTACGAGGCGTGGGCAGAGGAAGGGACACTGGGCTTATGGGGCCACACTGTTTTTAGCAGCCAAGCCCAGATCAGATGTCCCTCTGGCAGAGAGCGTAAGAGGCGAGCAGTCAGTAAACACCAGGTGCCATGGGCACTTCCTGTCCAGAGTCGCTCTCCCCGCGCTGGCACCCGCAGCCTGGTGGAAACGAAACGCCGGAAACGGCACCCGGGGGGGGGGGTGGGAGGGGGCACTAAATTAAGCGTAACCGAAACCGGTTTGTGCAGGATTTAGGCGCCGAGTACCACGGCCCTCAGCCGGGGGGCGCCGCTGGCCGTCGCCTGGCCGCCTCACTGCCGGCGAAGGTGTCTGGTTGAAGCGGAGATGTGGCGGAAACACTGCCGGGGGTGGGGGGGGGAGCATGAGTCAGGTTTCACGGCACCAGGGCGAAGATGCACCTTCTCTGCCCGAACAGAGAGCCAGTGGCTGTTTCCTACTTCATGACTCGGGCCAAGAAAACATCTCTGTTTGTTCCCCCCCCCCGCTCCCCTGGGTCTGTAATCCACCGGTTGGGGGCGGTTGGACTGCGCCCTGGGTCTCCGCCGTCCTGTTGGGCTGTAGTGAAGGAGGGCGGCTCTTGCTTTGCCCCCTTCCATGGCACGTGACTGCTTAGCAGCGCGCTAATGCTAAATTAGCTGTATTGGATATATTATTTAAATGAGCTAGATTAGCTATGTTACTTGAATTAACCGTGGCCCCCCCACTTATTGCCATACTGCAAGCCCGCACGCAGTGAAATTTTCATGAACAGCCCACGACTCCTTGGCCGCGTCGATAGCCAGGCGTGGGAATCGTGCCTTAGCCCCGTGCCCTGCGGGGCGCGCTGGAGGAACGCGCCTTTATTGGACGGCTCTGGAGGTAACATGAGAGTCACTATCCCTGCTGCAATGGTCTTGGCCCTGAGCAGGAAGTGATGACATTCCTAATGTGTAGTAGGGTGGGGGAGTACTGTTATCCTGCACATCCTGATTGCAGCTTTTACAACCGCCACCCCCATTCCTGCACTCTCCAGGCCCATTGGGATCTTTAGACCTCGGTGTGCATGTTGATGCTTCCATATCCCACTCTCACTAGTGTGGGGAAGCAATTAAAACGGCCAGTAGGATGTTGGGTTACATCTCTAGGTGTGTGGAGTTTAAGTCAAGGGGGATTATAATTCTTTGGTAAGATCGCAACTAGAATATTGTGTACAGGTTTGGTCACCATACCTTAAGAAGGACATTGCTGCCTTGGAAAAGGTGCAACGTAGGGCTACGAGAATGATTCCTGGTCTTAGAGGAATGTCTTATGATGAGAGGTTAGCTGAGCTGAATCTGTTCAGCCTCGAGCAAAGGAGACTAAGGGGGGACACGATCCAGGTATATAAGATTCTAACAGGTCTGGATGCTGTTCAGCCAAATGGCTACTTCAATATTAGTTTAAATACTGGAACTCTTGGCCATAAGTGGAAATTAGCGGGAGAACATTTTAAACTGCATTTGGGAAAACACTTCTTTACACAGCGTGTAGTTAGAGTATGGAATAGTCTTCCTGCTAGTGTATCGCAAGCTAAAACCCTGGGTTCCTTCAAATCAGAGCTAGATAAGATTTTAACATCTCTGAGCTATTAAAGTTCTCCCCAAACGAGATTGATGGGCTGAATGGCCTCCTCTCCTTTGTAAATTTTCTTCTGTTCTTATGATGTCGGACCCTGAGCCTCAGAGAGGCTGCCATCAGCCCAGGCCAGCAGACACACTTCTGTGACCTGCCATGCAAACCCCGCCCCCCCACAGTGATTGGTGCAGTCAGCATAACGCCGAATGACCCCCCTCTGGGAGGAAACCCCTGCCAGCCACACTGCTCCTTAAGGCCTCACTGTCTGAGACTCCCTCTGGCCTGGGGGGGGGGGGTTCATTGATTAAATACGTGGGGACTAGGCCTAAGGTTATGCCCTTGGACACGCCTCCTTGTCTGGGGGGGGCATTCTGACTTCTCTTATTTAACACTCCTGTTCACCACCCAGTCACAAACTAACAAGGTCATTTAACGAGTTACACTGCAGTCATGTTTTTTGTGGTTTAAGGTGAGTCCCCCCCCCACAACGAAATGTGTCCTCTGCATTTAACCCATATGTGGCATTGTCACATAGCAGGGGGCAGCTAATTTAGCACAGGGAGCAGTGCTTGGGGGCAGTACCTTGCTCAGGGTACCTCAGTGGTGCCTTGCTGGTCGGGGATTCAAACCTGCAATCTTTCAATTACAAGTGCGCGTCCCTAACCATTAGGCCATCACTGCCCACAAAAAAAATGGTTTAATGGTTTGGCCCATGTCACGCTGGTTTTATGGAGCTCTCCAGTGGGAAGCCGCCGAGACATTGGTCCCGTTCTCCGGGCTGGACCAGTTTAACTCTCCAGGTTTTTACTTGCGCTCCTTGGTGAGATGAAATCCCTCTTCAGAAGTCGTTGAGCATTAATCAACAACCAGACTGCTGGCTTTTCAGGAGCACATGCTGGCATCAGGTTATAGCGGATGGTACTTGCGGTGTAGATTCTACTACGCAAAAGTATAAATCAGCCGTTAGAAGATGGATTCCGAAGTTTTTTTTTTTTGGGGGAGGTGGGTTAGACTGGCATATTTTCTGGATAATGCTGGTCTGCTTGCATTTTCACCCCCTACTACAGAGATGGTCAGTGCCAGTCGTCCTCCCATTGCTATCTAAAACCAGCTCTTAGTTCCCCACGAAGACCCGCCCATCTCTCCCAGTGCCTGAACCCAAACCATTGGTTCTGAACATCTCTGCAGTGAGCCAGTGATACACGTCCATTCGCCAGTGGCTGCTTCTTTTGACCCCGGTGTTTGAGCAGGATGATCTAGCAGTGCCCTGTACAGACAGTCCTCACCTGCTGTAAATATGTCCCACCCCCCCACAGTCGCAGAAACACACCCTCGCAAACAAGCTCTATCCCACAGAGCTGGCCTCATGTGGTGTAACGGTTATATGAAGACTTAAAGGGTTTGTGTGCGTCGTCCAGTTTTTTCCAGATGTTTATTTTTCCCCTGTAAACATCTCACAAGGTCGGTTTCAAGCAAAGCAATCACTTCAGCCATCCCTCAGGCTCAAAGAAAATCAGCACTCGCCTGTGGAACCGGACCGTGTAATTCAAGGATTTGTCCGTAGCCCGAACGTTAGGTCTGCAGCAGGCGCTGAGCATGGTACTGGCACGGTGAATCTACAAAAAGAACCGTCAGTTGGCCGTTGACTACGCCGTGCAGCCGAGAGGTTGGGTCAGTATGGCTCGTCGGGCCTGTGTCGGCTAACTCGGCGATTCCTCCCCCGGAAAGTTCCTGAAAGGCGGTGAGACACCTCACTATATCTCCGCCACCGCGAGAGCAGAATCCCTCCCTCCGTCTGTCTTAACGCTTCACTCCCTACAGCTTCCAGTTCTTACGACTTCCTGTTTGGGGGGGCGAGAAAAAAAAAAAAAAAACAAACGACTGTTCCAGAAATAAACGGATAAGAATCTCGAACAAGGAAGCGTCTGACATTACTGAAAACAGAACTGCGAGCTGAATCCGTAGCGCCTCTTAGCAGACAAAAGAGAGCGAGCTGGGAGATGTCGGCTCGTGGTGAAATGCCGGTTTTGCTGCTGAGAGGCTGCAGGGTTTACGTTTGTTTTTTATTTTTTTTTTATTCCTTGTGAAATCGATTTGATTTGCTTATCAATTCATTCGCGGTGGTTTTGCAGGGCTGTAACGTTTGCCCAAGAATTAAAATGATTCCTCAACTGCAAGCTCAGTGTTTTATTTGATTTTTGTTAGATGTTCAGCGGGCCATGCTAGCGCTGACACCTCCAGGGTTGTGGGTTCGAATGCTCCTCTGGGTTTGTTAGGTGAATCAGTGTCTCGTACTGTGTATGCCCTGAAACAGACTGGCATCCCGTCCAGGGTGTCCCCTGCCTTGTGCCCTCTGCTGCCGGGGACTGACCCCAGCTCCAGCCCAGATTCTTCAACTGGATAAGAGGTTTACAGATGGATGGGTAAGCTGTTGTTGATTAGGCAGACAAAGCTCAAAGACTGAACCACCCACATTTAGTATTGCTGGTTAGTCGTGACTCAGGTGAGTAACGTCTCTCCTGAACTAAAGGTCAGGTATGTATTGGTAGCAGCGTGATCGGCGTCAGTTTTTTAGTCAGGGATTCAAACCTATGACCTACTGAATACAGCCACTGCCTCCTAAGTCACAGAGCCTCATACCACCACATAGGTTTGCTATGTCTACAGTGGGCCACTCGTAAGATACTTTTTTTTTTCTTATTGTTTATCTCGCCTGTTTTTCAAAATGGAGATTTCTCTCTGTAATGCTCCAGGGTAATGTATAAGGAATACAGAGGTTGGGACTGGACCTAATGAGGTGGGAGACGGGAGTCGAAACTGGAGCCCGGAAAACCTGCCGCTTGCTGGCATTAATATTTCAGAGTGGCAGATCTGTAATGTGGAATGAGTTCACAACACCCCCAGCAACCCTGGCTGGATGGCCAGCGTCAGCATTGCCGGGGGGGGGGGGGGGGACGGGCGGCTCATCTGCCGCCCACAGGTGTCGCCCGGAATTGTGGAAAAATGCTGCTATGTTCACCGTCTGGGCCGCTGCCGGTCCTGTGTTTAGACTGCCGTAAAGCTGTGTGCAGACGATCGGGCGTAAATACAGGAAACCACACGGGAACGAGAGACGAAACATCCTTGATTGGCAATTACAGTGTTTAGAAAACACTGCGGAGAAATAACCATGAGCAGGAGAGACTGGTACACGGACAGGCGCCTCTGTGTGTGTGTGTGTGTGTGTGTGTGAGAGAGTGTGTGTGTGAGAGTGTGAGAGAGTTTGGGATTGGCCCTTGACATTGTCTTCCTGCTGGAGATCCTCATCCAGCACCGGTGTCTCTAACTGGCCCCATCCCATTGGCCGATGGGGCAATTTCAGCATTTCCTGAAGGGTAATGGGGTTGTCTATGATTCTAAGGGGTGGGGCCCCTGGGGAGGGGGTGGGGCCTGTGGTCAGCTGTGGGCACATCTGCGCTGGGGCCAGGCTTCTTGTGGTGGCGGAGCTGGTCTCAGGGCATCCCGGATAAACCAGCAGAGTGACCTTTCTGCGCTCTGTGGAAAAACTTTCATCTCACCTTTGTTGCATCTAGCTAACCAGTGGGGGTTTGACCTCCTGTGCTGGCTGTCAAAGGAGGTGGGGGGAAGGAGTTGGTGGAGGTGGGTGTGACTGGCCACCTCCCTGCTCTCCGAGCTGTGACGTGTGACCGGGGGCCGAGCCCTGTGGATTGTCACGGTGTTGTCATGGCGATGCACGATGATGCAGTGAGCCCCAGAATGGCTGCCTGTCAGCGCTGATGCATCAGGTCTGTTCTGAGTGAAAACATGCCGGGGAGCAGCCATTGGCTTCATTTCACGAGGAAAAACAACACTTTTATTTTAAGGTCGTGTGGCATTAGCAGGTCATGTGACATTAGCAGGTCATGTGACATTAGCAGGTCATGTGACATTAGCAGGTCATGTGACATTAGCAGGTCATGTGACAGTAGCACAGCTAAAAATTCGGCTAATGCCCCCATCGAGTGTGACGTTTCTTGTACTTCTTTTGTATTTAAAATCCATTGTTCGTTTTAATGTGACGACTTAATCGAGCCACGCTGTGATTATTAAATGTTTCTTTTTGTTCATCCTGCCTGTGGGCTAATAAACTATTGTTTATTGCTATAAAGTAGTGGTCTCTTTTTTTAAATTTGCTGCCAAAGCAGCAGAATTGTTAAACAAAGGAGTAATATCAAGAGAGTAAACTTGGATGGCTGTGGTTCACTGCGAGCAGTTTTTTTTAATGGAAAAATGGTTATGAATATTTACGTCTTTGTAGTTAGCATTTTGTATTTTCGCGGTGTTCTTCTCTCAGTAGCGGACACTGCAAAGCTGTTTGTCGGAGTATTTCACAAAGTTTCTCCTTTGGGGGAAGAACCTTCGCCCTGCCTTTCTGTAGAATTTAGTAGATCCTTCTCAATATTTTTTAAATTTCCACTTGTGGGCTGATTTTAATACTTTACCGCATCGTTAGATTCAGGGCTGCCATTGCTATAATTGAGCGATGTTTCAATCTCTTGGTTGATACATTGTATCAAACGCTGTGCCCAAAGATCACTTTTCAGGTGTGTTCCGGCCTCCTGACAGTAGGGGGCATCTGACTTGGCAAGAGCCCCAGGACCCATGGATGCTGAATGACAAACATGTGATGCTGTGTTTCTTAGTACACTTTAGGTCCTTTCAGAGCACGGCGAAGCCTGGAGTGCATGTCCAGGGAGCTTTATAACACTATTATAATGCTACATATTTCACCAGCTTCCGGTTTTTTTAATTGCCTCCCCATTAGCTCTCTATTACACACTGATTTCACTGAGCTGATTCTGTGTGTGTGACCTCACACTCCCAGACAGTTCATTGGTCATCACCTTCATTTTACCTTGAGTCCATTTTCTCCGCATTCGGTTTCGTGATGATTTCTTTCCCATAACCAACTGATGCTCCACTGGTTTTGGGTTTTTTTTGGGGGGGGTGGCTTGTAGAATTGGCCAGTTATGGTTTATCTTCCCAGCCTTGATAGCCGACGATGGATTTCAAATGTGGTTTTAAATCGACCTACTTTTTATACTGCTTTACTGGGGTGGGGGGGGGGTGGGCAGGCGTGCTCTTCCATCAGCCTGTGATGGACACCCAAACTGTGCTTAAATACAGGTTTCACTGTTTCATTTAAATGGAACACAGGATGTGGATAACTGATTCGGACATTTCTTTTGGAAGACAGAATTGGGGGTGGGGGGGGGGGGGGGTGGATCTCTTGCCAAGTGTATCGGAGCCAAAGTGTTCGAATTACCAATTTTTGCAAGCAGATGATCTCCGTACATTTTCATATAATTTATCAGAATGCACAACTATCACCTGGGTTTTCAACTTACCTAGTTGAGCTGTGAAATTTATCCATCCATCAATCCATCCATCCATCCATCCATCCATCCTCTATATCTTTTCATTTTCTTATCCTATGAAGGACCACAGGGGTCTGGATCCTATCCCAGTAGGTACCGGCGCAAGGCAGGGAATAACCAGGATGAGGTCCTTACCCATCACAGGAGTAACATTTTTGTATTTATATGAATTTGTGTCATATGACTGGTAGGTCTATAATATTCATGATAACCGTGATTTTAATATTCATCAACTTAAAAAAAACATCTGCCCATCTCTGCGTGCAGAATCCATACACGGATCATAGCTGGGATTTGAACCCCCTCCCAGTACTGGAGCTGAGTTGTAACACTGGGGAGTCATTTCACCTCCCACCTCATCAGCCATCATGAAAATGAAGCCGAATAATCAGGAAAATATTCCATGAAATGGTCAGAGCCCCCGGTATCTTGCCATCATTAAATCGTAACGTCCCAGAATTCAGTGCTGAGCCTGTTATGCTGCGCTTTGTTAGCGAGGCGGCCTGTTCGCTGTTCCTCTATACGCACATACATTTTGATGAACATGGCCACTTTGCATTTCGACGTTCATTAGGGTTTGGGCCGTGGTGTCTGACTAGGTTATATGTCTGTTCCAGTGGTCAGAAGGTTGTCGGTTCAAATCCCATGCGCAGCAGCATAGCCACATCTCCATTGGGCAAAAGGAAAAAAAAAAAGGCCAATAAAGGTTCATTTTATTGTCTGATCCTCCCAAGTCTATGTGCCAGAGTTTAGGTTATGAGTTCAACTGCTGCTCCAATTGTTTAGGAATCATATTGTTAAACTTTCCCCTTACTTATTAAAATATGTGCTGAATTGCAGATTCTGATTCTGCGTAAATGGTGTGTACGCTCTGCCCGCCACTGTGGTAGCGTCTTAGCCTTCTAGTCCGCTGTCCTGCTAGCGTCGCGGCTGACTGATAACTGGAAGGAGTGACAGGAGAGAAGCGAGAGAAACAGGAAGGGCAGGCCCCGCTCGCCCCGCTCGCCCCGCTCGTCCCCTCTGTGCACACGGCCCGTCCCTATCAATCTCAGGAGCGGAATCAAAAGCCTGGTTATTTTTAGCTGCGTATTTGCGGTTCCCGGGATATTTTTAGCACGCCGCCAAATTGCAGCGCGCCCTCCCAGACCGCACGCGTTCTGTCTTTTTACAGCACTCCTCTGACACCTCCCCCCTCCCCACCCTTCCCCCCAGGCCAACACATACACCCTCTGCCTTGGCAAGCCCTTGCAGTCAGCCCCCCCCCCCCCCCCAAACCCCAAGGAAAATTCTGGCCGAACCTTAGCCCACTGTCACGCAGTCCTTGTGGAAACTCCTGGCTTGGCTGCCATAACTCTCTCACACACACACACACACACACACACACGCAGATCACGTGACCACTCCTCCGTGTATCTCCAGTCAGCTGTGTTATCGGGCCTGTTGATTACATCCGAAAATGAGCCTTAGGGGTGGTGTTCTTTTACACTGCAGGGTTTCCAAAACCGGCACATGACATCACTGCTGTGAAATCGTGTATGGAAGGGCTGCACGGAAGAAAAGCCTCTTTTAGGGGCAATTAGGGAAACGAGAGGATGATTAGTCGCTTAGCTAAACGGCCCGTGTTGCGTACATCCAGCTTTCGGTGCGTCGTCGGGGCAGACGAGTGCTGTTCTGAGAGGGAGGCAGTGCTTGTGCTGCTCATTTCTAGACAGCTAGGCATATGCAGGTCCTGAGGCTTGTATAAATCAAGACGCCCCCTTCTGTCCGGAGGCTGGAACTGGCCTAAAATGTGTCGCTCCACATCCAGCTATTACTTTTATTTACTTAACAGGCATTTTTATCCAAAACAATCAAGCTTTTTTGGAGAAAGCATGATCAGACAGTCCTTGGAGCAATTGGGGGTTGAGGGCCTTCCTCAAAGGCCCAATGCTGAGATCACTTTGCCGATCCTGGGATTGGAACCAACGCCCTTCTGACCCTAACCTGCTGAGCCACACGCTGCCCCCAAAGACCCAGACATGCATTGTCTAAGATGTGGCTGTCTGACCACAAATTGAACGCATTGTATAAGCAATGTAACGACTGACCTGAACCCACACAAATGGTCAAAAGTTTCCCCAAAAGCTCAAAGTCCTCATGAATCACTCCTGGACAAAATTGCATAATACCTGTTACCGGGTTGGTGCCCCCTGCTGGGTTGTTCTCTGCTTTGCTCCCGTAGCTGCCAGGACCCTAAATGGTTTCAGAAAATGGATTGATGGATGGATACTTATTGCTGTTCAAAAATGAGTGTGACGTGACGTAAGGACTGTTTTGTTGCACTCGATGCTTTGCGTTATTACTGCCCTTTCAGCAGCAGAGCGCATGTTTAAGTATTAAGCTGTGCACTGTTTGTCGCAGTCTGCAATCTTATAATCTTTGTGCCTTAGCCTTTTTCACATGCCCCCTAGGCAATTAATGATGTGTGTCGTTTGTTTGTTTGTGTCCAACAACACAGCTGGTTGCTAAGACACTGAAGTCGTCTGAGTGAGCATCACACCGAGAATATTCACGGTCGGGTCGTTTATTCAGCGTTTGCTGGAGTTTTTTTGGAGGTGGGTGGGGGTTTTCTTTGTGGGCCTAGGTGGCCGTAGACAGGCCTGCTTGCCAGTTGTCCCTTTATTCAGTTCGCACCTTAGTGGTGATGCAGAGTTTAATGCATTGGGGTCTTTCTGATAGTAGCACGCCAGGATGACAGCGCCACTGACTACAGCTGCTAAGGCTGTCTGGACTCTGCACTTATATTCACCTATTATCTGAGGAGCCGCTATTCACTGAAGGGCTTGCATCACAATTTTTACCCATAAGCCCCCTCTCCGGTTTCAAATCGTGTTTTTTTTTTTCTAATCATATCCAACACTTTCGCAGTTATTGTTCAGACTAAGTCATTCCGTTAATCCATTCTGTGGGTTAGGATATCGTGTCTGCGATCAGAAGGTTACTGGTTCAAATCCTTGGCTGGGTGGAGTGATGTCATCATTGCGTCCCTGAGCAAGACCTGCTTTGGGTAAAAATGTCCCCTAAAAAATAAAAGGTAAATGAACAAAAATAGGTTTATATCTTTATAGGTTTGTATCTCTAGTATTCAGCGGCTGGGTTGCTACTAGAATGTAGAAGTAATTTTAGCTGCTATATCGCAGATTTTCGGTAATCAGACCTATTTATTGTTATGGCATATTTACTCTCTAAATGGGCTCTTTCCTATTCTGCCTTTCGGAGCAGGTGATCATGTGATCGCACTTTGCCCCAAGACATCCGCCCCATAGTCTTACCACTGAATCCCTGCAGTTGTATCTCCGCAGAGCTCATGTTTAATTATGGGGACGACTGATACCCCCCCGGTCACCAGGAATAGAGGTCAGATCGACCACAGCCAACCACGTCCAGAGACACTAAATCGCAATCAGATCCTTCACTCTCGCCTCCAGGTCAATCCAAAGCCTTTTATGACTAATACATAACTACATAACGGTCGAACCTATAAATACTTGAATCTTGTGGGGGGGGGGTAAACTGTCTGATTCATGATTATTTTAATCCCATGATGCCTCTGAGACAGACAGAGTAGCGCAGAGCTTTCTGGGGGGGGGGGGGGGGGGGGATCAGAGCTGTCGAGTGACCGTGTGGCTGATGGCGTATAGCCATCGGGGGGGGGGGGGGGGGGGGGGGGTGCATTTGAATTTTTATAAGCCCAAAACTGTGAATTCTCCTTTCTTCCTATGAGATGATGTCAGATAAAAACCTCCAAGTCATTACAAGAGCAGAAGTGATCCAGGCCTCGTCGATTCAGGCCCTTTGTGACGATGCGGGTGAATAATTATTTATCTTCTTGCATTGATACCAGCTTGCGTTGTCTTGGCTGTTTTGAGAACACGGAGCTGTTTATCCTGGGGGGAGGGGAGGGAGGGGAGGAGACAGATGAAGCTACAGGCAGAGTTAATCGCCAGGTTATGTAAGACCGTACGAGATGTTACAAGCGAGAGGAAGGCGATAAGTCCATCCGGCCTCGCAACTTAGGGCTGGAAGCGCTTCTACTTCTGGAAGTGTTCAGGATACCAGACGCAGGAAGTGCCGCCCTTTCTGGGTTCTGATATAATCCAGCATCTCCAGCTCTCTCCCATTGTGGTCCTGTGGTCCTCTGGTTTCTGTGTCACGCCTGCCCTCTGTTAGCTCTGGGCCATGATCTCCCCGGGAGCCGTCAGTAGGGAATTAATCCCTTCTGACTCCTCCCACTCCTGGAGTGTAGGTACCTCCTTTACTTGTAGTCAGTGAAACCCAGAATCCAGCCACCCTCAGATGCGCTCCTCTCATCTGGGGTCCTCTGTATAGCCCCGCCCCCCTCAACACGCCGCCCTCCCATTGGATTATGTGACTGATTACATCATTTCCAGTGAGAAAAACGCAGAGGTAGGAGCCCGGCCTCCGAGTGGATTCTGGGGGACCAACTGGATCCTTCAGGTTGATTTGGAGCACCTGCTCTGAAGGTTGCACCTTATACTCAAAGGAGGATTTTGGGTACTGGGTAGCTGGGTAGCTTTTCCCATATGCCACATCTCTCAGGCAAGAGACACAGGCAAACAAGAATTTACAGGTCTGAACAAAAGATACAGCATACAGTCTTCCTGGACCAGTCAGGGTTAGGGTTCTTGCTCAATGGCCCAATGGCGATATGATTACTCTGCGCGCCGTGGGATCGGTTCCCACAACCTTCCGGACCTGGCGTAGATCTTAAACACAGCGAGCCCTACGCCCGAGACAGAAGTGGAAGGATAACGGCGAAGGCAGTCACATGGCACTCGTCTTTGCTCTTCTCTCTCAGTTACGTCAGTAGAAATATGACGTGACAGAAGGTCTACGACTTTGCCCAATGCTCATGTGGCCGTGTTGTGCGTGCACGCAGTAAAAAGCGAGAACGCAACCCCCCCTCCCCCCCCTCCTGTGACTGCGCTGGAGATCTCTCTTGCCCAAGTTGAATCTTTGGGGGAGGGGTGCTACACTCTATGGTGGTTTTTTTGTGCTTAAGTGAACAGAATTCTACAGTGAAACTCTTATTACGTTGCTTTTTTTAAAAACCTTTTATCAGCATTGTGATTAAGTCCCACTAAATAGCTTCTAAAAACAGAAGTTGTTTCCCTCTTCTGGACTCCCTCTGCTTCTTTGCCGGGGCGTCAGACTCAAGCCCCCATATCTATAACTTCCCCTCTGCCAGCCTCTTAATTAATCAATCATTAATTTCGGAACCTTCGATTCAACCGCTGAATGAATGTGACACAAATTACATTTTCTGCAGAAGACCTTGTAGAGAACGTCAGACCAAATCCAAATGGATACTTGTGAAGCCTTTACAGAAGATGCTTATAAAATATTATTTACATAAAACAGGTCGTGTTCATTAATTTCATAAACCGATCATTCTCAGCACTCGAGCAGTCAAACAGGCTGCAAAAAAGGTGTTTGCGATCCAAGTTAGGCTAGTATTGTTTTTCTGGTTTCTTTCCCCGCAGCATTCGAGAACGCCGTTTCTTTTTTGGGAGCGATGTGCCTGTAGTCTCCTTCAGGTGGTCAAAGAACTTCCGGGCAGCAGGACGCGCCCCTGAAACGCCCAGCTTACGCGCTGCAGCACGCCGCCTGCGTTGACCTCTGGGTGACCCTTTGCCCCGGTCAGGCTGAGAGGTCGTGTGTTTTGATGAAGGGGTTGGTGTGGAGACTCCACCACTCCTGATGAGTCTCATGTCGGCCTCCTAGACATTCTAAGTGGGGAAGTAACGTGTATTTTGGGGACGGACTCTTCAGTCCTCTTCCCTTCCAGTTTCCCATTGGTCCTCTTCTCTATTTACTTCAATAGCCCCACCCTCACTCACCGCCTGTCTGGTCGTGTGTGGTTATGATCTGTACCCCTGACTGTCCCGGCCACTCGCCTCGAAAAAAACCTCGAACAAAACACAGGTCATGTGACTTAATGACAAATCAGTGACCCGGCACGGCATCAGACTGATGCCTCATGCAGGGGACTCATGCTGCCTCTTCTACCATTATAATTGCCATTTGTTTCAGGAACGCAGCTTAACGGGTGGCCTGGCTGTCTATTCGAACAAAAGAGAAGCAGCTGCGATCTGATTGGCCCAGGCGTGTCACGTGGCCTAATTAGCCAATTATAGCAGAATCCTCTGTACGTCAAGAAGAAGAGAATTTGCCACGTGTCAGGCGCAACCAGCAGCCAAATTGCTGTCTAGGGCAACCGGAAGCTTGATGGGGGGAAAGTGTTGAAAGGTGGGAAAAGTTTGGCTGGAAAAGGTGAGAGAAGTGTCCTATTTCCATGGCGACCGCAGTGGAGCAGTCATCAGCCGGTTAAGCGTTTGTCTCACAGCCAAGCCACTGAGCTGTTCTGGAGGATGGGGGGTTTTCAGAGGCGGAGGATGATTAATAAACGGTCGACGGCTAGACGGCTGTAGCTGGGAAGCGAGAGACGCGGGGGTTTGACAGAGGTACGGCCGTGCTCGAGGCTGCCGCAGGAACCCTGTATGTGCACCCTTTGTGGAGGGAGCAGAGTAGTCTCCCTGTCAGAGGGGAAGGTCCCTGACCGCAGCTCATTGGTGGAGCAGAGAAGCCGGTCGGCCAATCGGGGACGTTTAATCACTCACACACTGTCTGTCCATCTGTCTTGTAGTTATCCTAGACGTGGGATCTGGGTGGGCCTACAACTTATTCCAGGTAGCGTAGGGCACAGGATTGTGATTCAACCAGGAGAGGATGCCATCAGTTGGTTAATAATGTAAGAGGGAGGGGCTAAATTGTGGGAGGAGTCTTTCTAGGGGAGGTGCATTATGTGGAGGAGGGTGATATTTTCATAGCATCCTGCCAGGATATTGAGGCTTGGGTAGTAGGCAGTAGGGATTTTTTTCGTCAGTGTTCCCCCAGGTTCCTCATTCCACCCAGTAACACCCCCCCCTCCCCCCAATTACTGTGAAAGGGCGTCGTGCTGGTGGCAGGGAGGGGTGACGATTTGATCAGGGTGACACCTCAGTGCAGCCGCAGATCAGGGTTGTTGTGTAAGGCTGAGCTCGTGGCCAGCACTCGCTAAGAGGATCACCGCATGTCCGTCCTCGCATGTTTGTACCGATCGATCTTGCGTAACGGGCCGAGCAAGCAGTCATTAGTCAGCTCTGCCTTTGATTTGTCCTCCCTGGTGTGACGGTGACAGGAGTGTTCAGACTGTGGGTGCTGCGTTGACGCCAGCGGTCTGTAGATTCTCGGCCCGGCCGATCCACGAGACCTTCAAAGCCTGCAGAGGAGCACAGATGATCCCAGCCTTATCTGCTTCCCCAGAGGAGATTCAGCCGCAGGGATTTAGCTTAAATAAAAACACTGAACACACTGATGTTCAGACCCTGTTACTCACACCGCAGACTGATACTGCACTCTGCTGGTACTGACTTCTTCGGTTTGACTGGATTCTCGACCTAATATTTTGCATTCACTTATTGTTTCGCTTTAATCTCTGTTGGACCTGCCTGAACTCGAAGCAGTCCACGGTGTGGTTGTTCTGAGAAGTGACCTGTAAGAGGTGCTAGAATGGGCACTGAGCGGTAAAATGGCTCGAGAATCGTCGTCCCGGCGATGCTGGATGCGGCTGAGGTTCCATGGCACCCGTTTCTATGGCGACGGCTTCTGTTTGTCGCTGGGCTGTTCAGCTGGTGACCCCTGCTGGTCAGAGGGTCTCGCGCCGAGACCTGAAACACGGTTAATGAGAGCCTGGGCTGCCCGCATCTCGAGTGGGTGGCCCCAGGGTCTCTTCCAGGGCTTCTCGAAGGACTCTGAAGTGCTCTCTGGAGATGGAAAGGATAATGCCCCCCCCCTCCCCCGCCCCACGGGGAGGGTCTTACCTCATGCATCATGTTTGATTAAAGGGGCGGGGCTCATGCACCCTAACCACGGGATCCCTGTGAATTGTGGTGGCGACAGCTGGGCTGGGTTCCATGTGAATATTCCAAGATGGATTTTCGGCCTGGAATTGCAGAGCAGTTGAATTAAAAATTCTGTGCTCCGGATGTCTGCTCTCTCTGTCTCAGGGTGTCTTTCTGACTGTGCTGACCCCCCTCCGTCCCCAGCACGTCCACAGCGTGCCGGGGAGTTTATGACTTCCCTTACTGTAACCCCCCACAGCTCATCCTGAAGGCTTATTAGTTGATTTTTTTTTTTTTTTTTAAATTTCCCCCAACTTCCTTTGCAAGGCACTTTGGGCTGACTCAGCTGAGTCCTTTCACTGTGCAGATTTCCTCCCCTCATGAGAGTGAAGGTTTCCTGATTAGGGCAGTGGGGGAAACACTGGCCTGTGCACCATGAGATCTCTCACCCCCCCTGCCCCCCAGATGACCCTGGTGACTCTCTCCTCTTTTGTGGTTGTAGGTTTTATACAGAAACCGGCCACCGTGCTGTCAGGTGACTCTCGCGACTCTTTCCTCTTTTTTGGTTACTGGTTATCAACTGACTGCCGTGCTGTCAGGTGACTCTCGCGACTCTCTCCTCTTTTGTGGTTGTAGGTTTTATACAGAAACCGGCCGCCGTGCTGTCAGGTGACTCTCGCGACTCTCTCCTCTTTTTTGGTTACTGGTTATCAACTGACTGCCGTGCTGTCAGGTGACTCTCGCGACTCTCTCCTCTTTTGTGGTTGTAGGTTTTATACAGAAACCGGCCACCGTGCTGTCAGGTGACTCTCGCGACTCTTTCCTCTTTTTTGGTTACTGGTTATCAACTGACTGCCGTGCTGTCAGGTGACTCTCGCGACTCTCTCCTCTTTTGTGGTTGTAGGTTTTATACAGAAACCGGCCACCGTGCTGTCAGGTGACTCCCGCGACTCTCTCCTCTTTTGTGGTTGTAGGTTTTATACAGAAACCGGCCGCCGTGCTGTCAGGTGACTCCCGCGACTCTCTCCTCTTTTGTGGTTGTAGGTTTTATACAGAAACCGGCCGCCGTGCTGTCAGGTGACTCCCGCGACTCTCTCCTCTTTTGTGGTTGTAGGTTTTATACAGAAACCGGCCGCCGTGCTGTCAGGTGACTCTCGCGACTCACTCCTCTTTTGTGGTTGTAGGTTTTATACAGAAACCGGCCGCCGTGCTGTCAGGTGACTCCCACGACTCTCTCCTCTTCTGTGATTATTGGTTATAAACATAAATTGCCTACCATAGGTCAGGTGACCCATGCGACTCTTTTTTTGGGTGCTGTCCTGCATGATCGCTGCTGGGGGAGCAGGTAAGTTCTGTTTTGTTTTTGACTCTCTTGTCCATGTTGCTTGGACCTGGGGGGTGTCTGTTGTTGGTAGTGGTAGGTGTTTCCACCGTTTACTGGTTCCAGTTCCTTAAACGGGCCTTTGTTAGGGTGTCAGTCCAGTGGATGGCTGGCATTGGGCTTGGACTCCCTCTGTACGGGCTGATGAGGGAGGGTTTTTTGCTCTTGTGGCTGTGGGGAATTAGGAAGATGTTTTGGAGCACCAGGAATCTTCTTTCCCCAGATGGTACACGGTCCCTTTAAATTTTCCAGAGTGGTTTTCCCGTAGTATGTGTCACAGGGATGTGTAGGTGCAGTAATGCCACCCATTCTGGCCAATCCTGAACTGAGCTTGTGTTTGTGTGTGCAGTGGTGGCATTTAAATTAGCTTTCACTTCAGTGAGCCCCAACTTCGGTGACTCCATACCCCCCCGCACCTTACACAACCAGCTGAGGGAACAGAGCGCGTGCTCAGTGTCAGTAGGCCATGCTGCCGGGAGGCTTTAAATAGGCTCCAGCATGTCTGTGGTGGCGGAGGGGGGGGGGGGTGTCACATACCTGGGGGGGGGGTTTGGGCTGAGGCTGAGAAAGAGAGCAGTTCTGCACCACGGGTAAGTTCAGACCTTCTGTCTGCGAGCCTGTCTCTCTCCTGGGTATTTAAATCTTAAGATTTGTGGCATCAGCAATCTGCTGTTTGTGAATCCCTCCCTGCAGGAACAGGTGTCCGGGTTAGACTCCCTGGTGTGCTGGGTGCCGTTACAGGTGTCCAGATAGATGCCCGCTGTGCCAGGTGCCGTAACAGGTGTCCAGATAGATGCCCGCTGTGCCAGGTGCCGTTACAGGTGTCCAGATAGATGCCCGATGTGCCAGGTGCTGTTACAGGTGTCCAGATAGATGCCCGCTGTGCCAGGTGCCGTTACAGGTGTCCACTTAGATGCCCGGTGTGCCAGGTGCCGTTACAGGTGTCCAGTTAGATGCCCAGTGTGCCAGGTGCCGTTACAGGTGTCCAGATAGATGCCCGATGTGCCAGGTGCCGTTACAGGTGTCCAGATAGATGCCCGGTGTGCCAGGTGCCGTAACAGGTGACCACTTAGATGCCCGGTGTGCCAGGTGCCGTAACAGGTGTCCAGTTAGATGCCCGGTATGCCAGGTGCCGTAACAGGTGTCCAGTTAGATGCCCGGTGTGCTGGGTGCTGTAACAGTGGTCCGCTTAGGCCTCCAGGTATGCGGGATGCTGTAAAAGGTGTCCGGTTAGACGCCTCGGTGTACCAGCTGCTATAACAGGTGTCCGTTTTGATGCCCAGGTGTGCCAGGTGCTGTAACAGGTGCCGTAACAGGTGTTCGATTAGGCCTCGAGTTGTACGGGGTGTCAGGTTAGATGCCCTGGTGTACCAGGTGCTGTAACAGGTGTCCCATTAGGCCTCCAGGTGTGCGGGGTGTCCGGTTAGTCACCCTGATGTACCAGGTGCTGTAACAGGTGTCCGATTAGGCTTCCAGGTGTGCGGGGTGTCCGGTTAGTCACCCTGATGTGCCAGGTGCTGTAACAGGTGTCCCATTAGGCCTCCAGGTGTGCGGGGTGTCCGGTTAGTCACCCTGATGTGCCAGGTGCTGTAACAGGTGTCCGATTAGGCTTCCAGGTGTGCGGGGTGTCCGGTTAGTCACCCTGATGTGCCAGGTGCTGTAACAGGTGTCTGATTAGGCCTCCAGGTGTGCGGGGTGTCCGGTTAGTCACCCTGATGTACCAGGTGCTGTAACAGGTGTCTGATTAGGCCTCCAGGTGTGCGGGGTGTCCGGTTAGTCACCCTGATGTACCAGGTGCTGTAACAGGTGTCTGATTAGGCCTCCAGGTGTGCGGGGTGTCCGGTTAGTCACCCTGATGTGCCAGGTGCTGTAACAGGTGTCTGATTAGGCCTCCAGGTGTGCGGGGTGTCCGGTTAGTCACCCTGATGTGCCAGGTGCTGTAACAGGTGTCCCATTAGGCCTCCAGGTGTGCGGGGTGTCCGGTTAGTCACCCTGATGTGCCAGGTGCTGTAACAGGTGTCTGATTAGGCCTCCAGGTGTGCGGGGTGTCCGGTTAGTCACCCTGATGTACCAGGTGCTGTAACAGGTGTCTGATTAGGCCTCCAGGTGTGCGGGGTGTCCGGTTAGTCACCCTGATGTGCCAGGTGCTGTAACAGGTGTCTGATTAGGCCTCCAGGTGTGCGGGGTGTCCGGTTAGTCACCCTGATGTACCAGGTGCTGTAACAGGTGTCTGATTAGGCCTCCAGGTGTGCGGGGTGTCCGGTTAGTCACCCCGGTGTACCAGGTGCTGTAACAGGTGTCTGATTAGGCCTCCAGGTGTGCAGGGTGTCCGGTTAGTCACCCTGATGTGCCAGGTGCTGTAACAGGTGTCCCATTAGGCCTCCAGGTGTGCGGGGTGTCCGGTTAGTCACCCTGATGTGCCAGGTGCTGTAACAGGTGTCCGATTAGGCCTCCAGGTGTGCGGGGTGTCCGGTTAGTCACCCTGATGTACCAGGTGCTGTAACAGGTGTCCGATTAGGCCTCCAGGTGTGCGGGGTGTCCGGTTAGTCACCCTGATGTGCCAGGTGCTGTAACAGGTGTCTGATTAGGCCTCCAGGTGTGCGGGGTGTCCGGTTAGTCACCCTGATGTACCAGGTGCTGTAACAGGTGTCTGATTAGGCCTCCAGGTGTGCGGGGTGTCCGGTTAGTCACCCTGATGTGCCAGGTGCTGTAACAGGTGTCTGATTAGGCCTCCAGGTGTGCGGGGTGTCCGGTTAGTCACCCTGATGTACCAGGTGCTGTAACAGGTGTCTGATTAGGCCTCCAGGTGTGCGGGGTGTCCGGTTAGTCACCCTGATGTACCAGGTGCTGTAACAGGTGTCTGATTAGGCCTCCAGGTGTGCGGGGTGTCCGGTTAGTCACCCTGATGTGCCAGGTGCTGTAACAGGTGTCTGATTAGGCCTCCAGGTGTGCGGGGTGTCCGGTTAGTCACCCTGATGTGCCAGGTGCTGTAACAGGTGTCCTCTTTGATGCCCTGATGTGCCAGGTGCTGTAACAGGTGTCCGGTTAGATGCCCCGGTGTGCCAGGTGCCGTAACAGGTGTCCGGTTCGATGCCCTGGTGTGCCAGGTGCTGTAACAGGTGTCCAGTTCGATGCCCCGGTGTGCCAGGTGCTGTAACAGGTGTCCGGTTCGATGCCCCGGTGTGCCAGGTGCCGTAACAGGTGTCAGGTTCGATGCCCCGGTGTGCCAGGTGCTGTAACAGGTGTCCGGTTCGATGCCCCGGTGTACCAGGTGCTGTAACAGGTGTCCGATTAGGCCTCCAGGTGTGCGGGGTGTCCGGTTAGTCACCCTGATGTGCCAGGTGCTGTAACAGGTGTCCCATTAGGCCTCCAGATGTGTGGGGTGTCCGGTTAGTCACGCTGATGTACCAGGTGCTGTAACAGGTGTCCGATTAGGCCTCCAGGTGTGCGGGGTGTCCGGTTAGTCACCCTGATGTACCAGGTGCTGTAACAGGTGTCCTCTTTTATGCCCTTGTGTGCCAGGTGCTGTAACAGGTTCCGTTTTGACGCCCAGGTGTACCAGGTGCCCTAACAGGTGCCCGCTTGGAAGCCCCAGTGCTGGGTGTTGTCACAGGTGCCCAGTTCGATGACCCGGTGTGCTGGGTGCCGTAATAGATGCCCGATCAGACGCCCCAATACACATCAAGATGAACCCAGCGGTGGCAGCAACTTTACTAGACAGTCTGTTGTTCGGTGGCTTTTGATGTCTTAGGCCACAGAGACCAAGCAGTGGGAAGTAGGGGGTGGAACTTATGGAGAAAGGAAAGACGTCCAAGCAAGCATGAGAGGATTGTGTCATTAGAAGAGAGTAATACTGTGTGTGTTTGTGTTTGTGTGTGTGTGTGTGTGTGCATGTGTGTAGATTAGGTTTATATTAAATTGTGGGGACCAAATGTCCTCTACAATGTGATAAAAACCTGTTATCTTGATGTTGTGGGGACCATTTTTCAGGTCTGTGAATACAATCAAAAAACTAAAAATGTCAAAAGTCACGTATTTTACTTGGTTACTTATGGTTAAGGTTAGGGCTGGGTTGGGGTTAAGGTGGTCATGTTGGGATTAGAGTTTTCCCCATAGAAAGGAATGGAGAGTCCCCACAATGATATAATTACGCACCTGTGTGTGTGTCTGTGTGTGTGTGAGAGAGAGAGAGAGAGAGAGAGAGAGAGAGAGAGAGAGAGAGAGAGAGAGAGAGAGAGAGAGAGAGAGAGAGAGCTCCTCCACTCCCCCTCCTCCCTGCACGTGTTCCCCAGCCCGCTCACAGTGCCGGTTTCAGCAGCGGGTGTCACAGGGCCATGGAGGGAGTCTCCTGAGAGGCCGTTTAGGGAGGGCGGGGGATTATCTGCTCGACCATGTGCCACCGTGGGCTGGCAGGACTCTGACCTCCATCCTGTAACCGCGGAGACGGCTCCCACCTCCTCTCCCCCTCCCTCCTACTCACTCCCTCCCTTATTTTCCCATCCTCCCTGCTTCTCTCTCTCCTCCCTTCTCCTCCCTCTCTCCCTCCCTCTTTTACACTCCCCCCCTTTTTACATCTCCCCCTCCCCTTTCCTCTTTAAACCTTGTGTACATTTTGTCTTTCCCCTTTATTCTCATCCTCCCCTCCTTCTTCCCTGCTTTTCCTGTTTTCTGTCATTTTTTTCCCTCCTCCTTTTATCATGCACTCCCTCTCCTTCATTTCTCTTCTCCTCCCTCTGTCATTCGCTCCATCTCCTCCTCGCTGTCACCCTCTCTTTCTCCCCTCCTCTTTCTCGCTCTCTCTCTCGACCGCAGGAATGCATCAGGAACGCCCGGCTGAGCAAACTGGACGGAACAAGTTCAGAGCAGAGCTGTGGCCAGCATGAGCAGTGGCCGTCGCTAACCCCAAATTCCCCCCCCCGAGGACCACAGAATTTTGTCATGGTTGCACACATCGCTGTACTCTCCTTACCCAGGGTCTGTCTAATACTTTCCCGCAGCACTAGCAATTGAGAAGTAGGGACTGTTGCTTTTACCCTGAGGTTCAGCAGGGGGCACTGCTGAGTACTGCTGATGTTGGCCAATAGAACCACCCCATACAGAGGTGCTCCCTCCATTTTCCAGCTAGTACATTCAGACTGGAACCCTTTTCCACTCACATCCTATTCATCCCAAGCAAATAAGATTATTGTGATGTGTTGTTTCCAGCTGATTTTTTGACAGGGTGGGGAAGTGTGACACCCAGAATATGTACCAAGAAAGGCATCATCTTGCCTGGCTTCAGCCCTCCTCCAGAGGGTCCAGGAAGATGACCATCTTACATCATCAAATGGTGCCGCTGTTTGGCTCAGTCTATGTAGGTTAGCTGGACTATCTCTGCTCCCACAATCCTGTGCTCGTGCATCTGAAGTTCCAGCCTATCAGAAACGCAGGCTTGAGGGAGAGAGATTTGCACAGATAAATGCAGAATGATCTTCCTGCATTTGGCTTTTGAGGGCGGTATCAGTGAAGTCTGATATCTGAATAAATTGTATGTATTTCACTATTTTAGGTAACAGTGACAATGTTGGAAGGGTTAGGGTTAAGGCTGTTAACTTAAAAGAGTGTTTAAATCGTTTAAAGTTGCAGTAAGAGACGCCTGTTGTACCCTTTAACTAAGCTGAATAAATAGTCGTTTTGAAAGTGTAGCTCACTGCGGATTAAAGATTCACCTATACGGATAAAAATAAATATTCAGACAGGAGGGAATTATTCTTTCAGAGCAACTTAACTGTTGAATAGCTGGTGGGTGAATTTATGATGTTTTGTTTTTGATGTGTTATTATGGGATGTGCAGAGGCTCACTGAGCAGCACTATAGCGTTGTAAACAGGCGGGTTGGTGGTTCAAGTTCTGCTCCTCCGTTAAGGTGATTGGTATCACGGAATTTCCCAGTGTATGTGTCCATCGCTGCCTGGGAAAAGCCCCTGGAGCGTGACACCATACTGCATGAGCGGACATGGAAGGTCGTGATATCACGTTTGGTATTTCATGTGTAAGAACAGTTTGTTTATTCATGATTTATATGTACTGTTTCCTGAAATCTTCAGCATGGTAATTAATATACCACTTACTAACGACCTGTTGTTAACAACCCCCCCCCCCCCTCCACTCCGTGCCATCAAACAGGGGAAGGCAGACGACGAATCGGACGTTGTGATCTGTTGCTCTGGATTACAGTCTGGCTCTGTACAGCCGCTGATCCCATCGAAAGGGGCGAGGTCGTGCTATCCAGGCTCTAGTGTCCTCCGGAGGCCAACGTAGAGTCAGTGCTTCTCTAGATAAAGATCTTCTCTGGCTGCCCGCCGGAAAGAGAGCCCTCTAATTGTCTGGTGAGCTCCTTAGAGCGATTCCGGAAAATAGCGGCTTACGGAACATTCTGGCTCCGTCTCATTAATTTTTCATTTTTTTCCCCTCCTTTCGATTAAAAAAGAAATCCCAGAAATAAATCGGGAGGTTTAATTCCTTTTTGCTTGTTTACCCGTTTGAAGGAGTGAGCTGTGCTATTCGGTGACATTATTTTGTAACGTGTCATTAAGAGGCAACACGCAGGTGTCATGGGGATGGAGGTCGCTGGCATTTCCGCTGATTCGGCATCGGTTGCTACAGCAGCAGGGCCTTGTCCTCGTTTGAAGGGGGTGACCCACACTGTCCCCACTCCAGGCCCTCCATCAGGGTGCTAATTGCCCTGTAATGGTACACACTGACCCGGCGGGGGCGTCAGAGTCACCCGGTTTGTCCTCATAAAAAAAAAATAAAAATAAAAATCCATTAAGCACGGCCGAGAGAGAGAGAGCGAGAGTGAGGGAGAGAACGAATAAATCTGCAAAACTGGCCTGGTGTGAGACCATTGGGAAGCCCTGAGGCTGACAGGGAGGTGTCCAGACTCTACAGTGGCATCATTGTGGGACGCGAGTTCAGCTTCTGTACCCTGGCGATTGTAGGCTCACCCGAAATCCATTTCCCTCGTTTTATTCAACACCCAGAATTGTGGGAGGGGCAACTAACTAGCGAAATTGGCAGGGGGGTTATTTATAGGTAAATGTGGCCGTGCAAGTCACTAAAAGGAACCTTGTGTGATTCCGCTGGATCAGATTCCTGCAGGGTGTCGTCCCCACTGAGCATGAAGACTCCTGCGGGACTCGCAAAGGACTCCTGAGCTATGGTCCTTGCGAGAGTCTAAGTGACCATTCCAAAGCTAAGCATGGTGGGGCTGAAGGCGGGTTTAGTGAAAGAGGAACGAGGGAACACCGAATCAGGGTGGGGGGGTGTGAATCAGGGTGGGCTGACTCTGCGAGTCTTCTGTGTGCCCCCCCTATCTTTCCCGCACCTGTCAGCTTCGCACTTCTTAAGGTTGCATGTGCCTCCACGTTTCCACGGGGATGATGACTGTGATTTACGGAGATTGCAGGGCTTTCTGAGTGTCACTCAGTGGCACGGCACGGTGCAGGGCTGGGGGTGAGTGTGGGGGTGGGGCCAGGGGCAGGGCTGGGGGGGTCAGCTAGTGCTGGGGTATAGCAGCCCATGTGTTCCTCTCTCTCTCGCCCGCTCGCCCCTCTGCTATTTTCACGTTCTTTTGCTTTCACATCTAGACTGACATCGACGTTGATCTTAATCATCGCTAACAGAGTTCAGGGGTGCCAGGCTTACATGTGTTGTTGTGAGGAGCAGCCCTTTGTAGGTGGGGTTTATGAAGGGACAGCCCTTGGTGGGAGGGGTTTATGAAGGGACAGCCCTTGGTGGGAGGGGTTTATGAAGGGACAGCCCTTGGTGGGAGGGGTTTATGGATGGACAGCCCTTGGTTGGAAGGGTTTATGAAGAGACAGCCCTGGGTGGGAGGGGTTTGTGGAGGGACAGCTTTGTGTAGGCGGTGTTTGTGGCAGAACAATCTTGTGGGTGGGGCCTGTGGAGGGACTGCCTTTTGTGGGAGGAGTTTGTCAAAAAGCAGCCCTAAAGACTAATACTTTACTCAGGTGACCTCATAACTCATCAGGAGGGTGTGAGCACCAGATGGCCTTCCCTAAAGATCTACCCCATGGTAAGTGCTTTACGTACCGGCTGCTTAAGTGAGAGTAGGTCAGTAAATGTGAAAAATGTCCCAGCCAGGAGACCTCCTGTTACCCCCTTGCCTCTTCCCTAAAAGGCCCCTTGCATGTGGGTAACTCCAGTAAGATGTGTTCCTGAGTCATGGGGGTAACAGTTTATTCAGTCTAATCCCTTTTGTCAGACCTTAATATGCATAATTTTAAATTAATGGTAGATGACATATCGTTGACTTCGGTCAGTTAGCATGTTTGATGTGAGGTGCTAAAGGTGCTAAACATCACCTCTCCAACCCCCCCCCCACTCCACCACGAGGGGAGTAATGGCTCCTGTAACTGTCGATGGATACATGATGCCCCCCAACCCCCCAGCTGTTGCCGTGATGCTGATTCAGACTGGTTAGCTGAGCTGAGCCACATGCGGGGGGGGGGGGGGGGGGGGGGGAGATGGAAGCCGTCAGGGGTGGTAACATGGAGGCTGAGAATTTCTTTTTGGGGGGGGCAAAAGAAATGACTGGATTGAAGGGAGAGAAGATAAAGGGAAGAAATCACTTCTCTGTGATTACAGAAGCAACCAGTTCAGAGTTCAGACAGAGAGCCTGGAGGAGGCGGGGTTTGGCCAGGGGGTGGAGACAAACAGCCAAAGGGGGCGGGGTCAGAGGCATGTTTGGGATGTGGGTGCGGCGTCATGGGGGCTTTGAGGTTGATTCAGTTGGACATCGCAGGCCGAGCCCTCGGTTTCTTCCCTCTTCATTGGTGGACAGGATGAGGGGGGCGTGGCCATGTCACTGTATTGTGCTGGGGGCGGTGCCATTGGCCGTGTATAAACATACAGGCACCGTTTGGATGCCCACCAGTGTGTAATCAATCATAGAGAAGTATGACTAAGAGACAGCAGGGAGGGCTGACATTTATTTTAATTACTGAAAGGCTGGCGTCCGGCTGCACAGCCGTCCACGTCCGCACCTCCCTCCCTGGCAGTGAGTGTGAGCGTGACCTGTAACACCCTGTTCATCCATTCCTGGAAAGGGCCGAGCGGCAGCCATGTCGGATGTAGGGAAGGACAGTGATGTTCTCAGAAATGGTAGATCAAAGGACCTCCAACTGGCAGATAGGGGGCAATGATGGCAGGTAGAGGCCTGGCTTTTGCTCTCTACATTGGTGTCACTAGGGCTGTTTTAGGGGCCCCTTAAAATGCACCCCCCCCAAATGAATGTAAACTAATTAGTTTAGTGGGTGTGTCCTCATTCCTTTTCATTAATATCAGACCCCCCCTCAGTAAAGGCCCTTTCATAGATCTCTAGGGACAGCACAGCTCCCAGGTATGAGGAAGGGGCTGATTTTGAGCCCCTTTACGGAGAGGCCGGCTGCAGACAGACTGTAAATAGATCTATCGCTGTATGTTTTCGGAAAGGCATCATTAACTCTCCTACTGAGGCTGTCTTCACCCCAGAAACACAGACACATACACACATTCTTTGTGGGGACCGTCCCGTCATTTCTACGGCAAAACCCTAATCGACCTTAACCCCTACCTAGCCCTAACCTTAACCATAAGTAACAAAAAAAATGGTCCCCACATTATCAAAATAACAGGTTTTTATTACATTTTGGGGACATTTGGGCCCCACAACAAAATGTATACCTGGACCAGACACACACACACTCACACACTCACACACACACACACACACACTAGCACAGGACTGTCAGGTAGTGCAGGGCTTCTTTGAGAAGACACTGTGCACTCTGTATTTGTCATATGTACACACACACACACACACACTCACTCCATGTCTCCTCCTGCCTGTATACTGTGGCTGTGTGAGCAGCAGTTTACAGACCCCCCTTGTCACCATCTTGCTAGGTCATTTAATGGCCTTTTGCACGCCAGTGTTCTCTTCTCAGCCTGCGCTGTCTGCCGTCTGCCCAGCGACCACTTTCAGCGCCTCTCACCCGAAACGCACGCCTCCGCCATCGTCTGTGGAGGACACAGCCTTCCTTTAAGCTCGGCTGGCACTCGAGCTGATATTTCACCACGCGCTGTCCGTGTCCAAACCGCGGGGCGACGCTCATCTCTGCTTGTTCCCGTCGTCCGCGGCAGTGAGTCGAGTGGCGTTTTTCGGGATGGAGCCCAGTAGCGCTCGTCAGCCTGGCCGCCGGGTTTCCGTCGGAGAAGTTGCAGAAGAGGCCCTCTGGGTCTGGGGGCTTCTGAGAACCGGGCCTTTTTCCCTGGACTCTTTGGGTTTCAGATCCAGCTGGTCTGTGTCTGCTACCGCTAATTGCTCTCTAAGCATTCTTTGAAGTGTCCCTATCCAATGGCATTCTGAAAAACAGCTCAGCCCAGGACCACTTCACCTGATTGGCCCTTTCGCTCGGAGCCCTCACTGCCTCGTTGTTGATGAGCCCTGATTGGACGGGACCTGGGAGTCATAGCTATGATGCTGTTGCCGTGTGACATGGTGGCTGCTACACCAGGGTTCCACCTGGGATGGGAACCGAAAAGCTTCTGGTGACAGTTGAGTTCCAAGATGCCCTTAAGCAGGGCCCCTGACCAGGGGGACATCCCCTAGGGCAGACGGCAGCCTCGCTAAGCTGGATAAACCGTGTGTTCGGGGAACAGGGACAGAAAACACACCAAGCATTCCTCAGAAAATGATCCCCTCTTTATTTGTCTTTTGGTCACTCCTTGTGGTGTGAAACATCCTTTATTTCGACTGGGGAATGACTTAGTTAAAAAAAAAACTTCGTATCCCAGCATCTGGGCATCAAATGAATTTCCTGCCTGAAAAGTGATTTCTGTGGATATGGGATTCCTGCCCTGTTTTCCTGGCCATTAAATCCTTCGTGGTTGGCTGTTTGTGTCTGGAAAACTGCAGCCTAGAGTTATACTCTGATCAGGCATGTCCAAACGATGGCAGCCCAGAGTTTGTCTGATCAGGCATGTCCCACGAATGGCAGCCTAGAGTTATACTCTGATCAGGCATGTCCAAACGATGGCAGCACAGAGTTTGTCTGATCCGGCATGTCCAAACGATGGCAGCCCAGAGTTTGTCTGATCAGGCATGTCCAAACAATGCCAGCTAAGAGCTGTGGTATGATCAGGCATGTCCAATCGATGGCAGCCCAGTGTTTTAGTATGATCAGGCATGTCCAAACGATGGTAGCCCAGTGTTTTAGTATGATCAGGCATGTCCAAACGATGGTAGCCAAGAGTTGTGGTATGATCAGGCATGTCCAAACGATGACAGCCAAGAGCTGTGGTATGATCAGGCATGTTCAAACGATGGCAGCCTGATGTGTGAGTCTGTTTGCACATGTCTGAGGATTGGTAGCCTGTTTTGTCTGGTCTGCTCGGCCCTGCACGTGACAGTCTGTGCCAGAACCCTCTGCTGGTGCTTCAGGATGAAGCCGGCGTGGGACAGACGCACCAAACGGAAGCATCTTCAGCTCTAGTGCTGCCGGTAAATCCTGGGGCGCCCATTTCTGCCAAAGACTTCATCATTTTCCCGTGAATATTGAGTGCGCCGGAGCCCTCTGCTAATTCCCCGTGTGTGTCTCTGACTTGCGGCTGTTTTATTCTCGCACAGCTCGTGCTGACGCTCGTATTAATCATCCCGTAAAGAGTCCTTAATTATTCCCTCTCCGGGGCACAGGGGAGCTTCCTGGATCCGCATGCATCCACCGCTGCCTGGCTCGCCTGCACATGGACGGGTCTGCTTCCCGGCGGGGATCCAGCAGCCGCTGTGCCCTGCTGTTTGTCACCAGTGAGGGCTGTCCCCTTACTCCAGTCTCCCGTCACCGTGGTAACAGCTGGACGAGTCCATTGCTGCCGCCATTATTTATTACCCTGCCTAAAATGAGCCATTTAATAGCTGTTGATCCTGCTAAGATTGCAGAGTTTAAGGCTCCGCGCAGCCTAGATTGGACGCCAGTGCCCTGCCAGTGCTGGTCTGAAAGGACCAGCTTCCCGCTACAGCCCCCATGACCAATTCAGCGGTGAGATGAAGGTGGCTCAATTCATAGTTTGTCTTTGGGCCAGTTGGATCGAGGGGCCTTTTCAAAGTGCCCTATTGTTCATGTCTAAGTAGCAGAGTTGACGCAGAGGGGGCGTGGCCATACACAGCCACACCCTCTGATGCATAGTCTGCCCCCTAATTTAGACAAGATCGTGTTCGGAGTTTGGTGGGGGTGATTCCCGTGTGAATACGCCGCCCACCCCCTCAGCTGCTCCGTTCCCCAGCTCCCTGCCCCCCTCAGCATCACCCCCCCCAGCCTGGTTACGGGTCATTCACAGGTCACCTGCTCAAAATCGGCAGCTGCTGTCGGGATTAAGGGCTCGTGCCTGAACGGGTGCTGGTTTAAACCTCCCCCATGGGCTCCCCCATGCCAGTTTTTATTAAAAATACTCTTTATAAACATAGTTTTTTCCAGTTTTGTTTATTCAAAAAATTGTTTCTTCCACGTTGTAGAACCTAAAGGAAATAAATGGACAGGCGGGGGTGGATGGGGCCCCACATCATCCGACTGGGGCGGGCCGCGCGGATCCGGCGGAGGGGCCCCACGTGATCCGGTGCGCTGCGATTCCTGCAGCCACATAGGGGAGGTTTATTACCCCTGGACCACTTCATTACTCTGACATTTTTATTGCCCCTGTTTAATCACATCCCCCTGCTTGGGGGACGGGTGGGGGCACAGATATTAGACTTTAAAAATAATAATTTAGAATGTTAGAAGTGCAGGTCACTGTCGGTGGTGCAGACTGAGGAGGATTTCGGTCTCCCTCAATTTGTTTCAGACCGTCGCCATGGCAACGATGGTGGGTGGGGGGGGGGGGTCCTTCCAGGAACTTCTGAGGAAGTAGGATCTACTGCGGGGTTGGCTGATGGTCTGCAGTGACCCTCATGCTGGCTCCCCCCTCACTAAGGGACAGGGATAAGGGGCTTTCATTTTGCTTCCTGGTAAGTCATGTCACACGCACGCGTCCAGCCCAATCACACTGGTCAGCGTGTGCGTTATGGTCTCCCGGTCGTCGGTGGGGAGGTTGCAGGTCCTGTGTAGGGGTGTGATCCGACCTGAAGCGTGCTGGACTCTGCACCTCGTCTTTGCGGAGGGGGTGTGTACTCATCAGCGGTTGGTAATGCCCGTACCCAATGTGGTACATCGGCACCAATTAGCGATGCCACGTGCCCCCCACTCCCCCCTGCTGCTTAGGAGATCGAGAGTGTTCTTCTTACCCGTTAGTTGGGGGGGGGCAGGGGGGGTTCGATTCAGATGGCTGGCAGGCGGTACGGTTTGAGTGTGACGTTCCTCTGCACTGAGACTGAGCCAAGTCGCCCGGTGCCTTTCACCGCACCCCTCTGCTTCCTTCCTGCGTTTCCTTTCCTCCATCCTTCCTCTGGGGGGGGTACTGCCCGCCCCCCCAGCCTCTGGTGAGTGAAGAGGCTCCATGGCAGAGGCCAAGCCCAGCGTCGCGGCACCGGAAGCAGGCGCGATGAGGATAATCCCCCAGTCGCCAGCTAACGGGGCCGCTGGCAATCGCGGGGATGTGTGGTGTTGCCATGGCAGCCTGCTCTCGTCAGAAAAAAGAGAAAAAGGGGGAGAAAAAAATGTCAGGAAGGCATGGGCAGATCTGTCTGTCTGAAAGCACGCGATTGGCCTGCCACAGGACGCATCTGATTGGCCGAGTCGGGGGATCTGCCACAGGACGTGTCTGATTGGCTGAGCCACAGGGTCTGACGCCGTACATGTCTGATTGACCAAACCAGGCCCAGCCACGGGGGTCACTGCCTCCCCCGTCAGCCGGTGATGAGGGCGGCACTGGACCCTCGCATGCCGCCGCAGGATGGGGCACTCAGACAAAGTGGACTCTCTTACTGATGTGTGTTTAGTGGTCATTCTCAGTCAGAGTGTCACTGGGGCTGTTATAGGGGCCCCTTAAAATGAACCCCCCCCAAATGAATGAAAACTAATTAGTTAGTTCTCATTCCTTCTCATTAATATCAGACCCCCCCCTCAGTAAAGGCCCTTTCATAGATCTCTAGGGACACCACAGCTCCCAGGTATGAGGAAGGGGCCCCTTTACGGAGAGGCCGGCTGCAGACAGACTGTAAATAGAGCTATCGCTGTATGTTTTCGGAAAGGCATCATTAACTCTCCTGCTGAGGCTGTCTTCACCCCAGACGCACACACACACACACACACACACACACACACACACACACACACACACACACACACACACACTTGCTGTAAAAGCCCCCCCCCCACTGTACCTCCATCCCCCACCCCCACCCCCCAACTTGCTGTGCACTCTGATCGCATCTGACAGCCGGCTGGAATATTAGATGAACGGAGTGATTAACCTGCCGGAGGGTATAGGGTGCCCCCCCCCCCTCCACGCCCCGCTCCCCCCGCCTTTTCTTTCCGCAAGCAGCTGTTGCAGGCTGGCGACTAATAGCTCGCTCTCCTGCTCTCTCTCCGTTGCGCGGAGCTGCCTCACTCGTTCGAGACGGTTCGCCATGCATTTCCTGTCAACCCCTTGGCTTTACCCAGCATCCTGTGCAGGCAGCCGGCTGGCGGATCGAGCTCGGAGAGGAGCCCAGGAGCGCGGCAACGGAGCCGCGACGTTGCCCGCGTGGCACGGGACCGAGATAAAGGAAGTAAATTCACCATCAGACGCTCCCTGTTCTCCGGAATCGCTCCCACGAGGTTCCCGCCAGCGCCCGTCATCTTCTTGCCGTGCTGGACGTGGTGGCAGTCGCCCGGGTGTGGCATCATGGCCGACTCACAACGCTCTGGCTTAGTAACATGACCTTGCATTAAGGCCTGAGCAGGCCAGGGTGACCGTGCGTCGGCAAACGCACCAGCCTGCTAGGTTACATCCCTTCGTACCCGATTAATCGGGATTAGCGGCCTCTGGGTGGGAGGGACGTGGCCTAAGACAGCACCCCCTTCTGGCACTGAAGGAAGCACAGAGACAGACCTGCGGGATCTGCATGCTGGGGAAGCCTGGGCCTCTTCCGTACAGTGGCAGGAGCGTAACTGAAAACTCAAACTGGAGTCTATTCTAGCCACCTAGCACCTGTCAAGACGTGTGTTGGGGGCGGGGAGGGGTGGGCATTTTGACAAAAGATCTGAAAACGTGGCTAATGCTAATAACAATGTAATAATATCATAACAGGCAAACAAGACGTGCCATCCTGCTCACATGAAGGTCATCGTGAGCACAGCTCTCCGCTCAAAAGCCCTTGAAGCACCCCCACCCCCCACCTCCCACCCCCCCCAGAAAGCCCCATCCCTCCTGCCATGTTCCTGATTCTTGTCGGTAGGCAAGCCACCAAGCCGATCAGCTAAAGACTTAACTTGACAGTTAGCCCCCTCCCACCCCAGCCTTGGGTCCCGTGCTGCCGAGGGTAGGCTCTCGACCCCCCCACCCCATGACCTTGACCAGGATAAGCGGTTAGAAGATGGATGGATGTTCTTGACTGGCTAAATTTAATCATTCTGTATGTACATGGTATGTTCGTCTCGCTGTGTCTCATGTCATTCTTTGGCCCCTTTGGATTCTGGCAGTTTTACAGACGCCCTTTTTTGACCGTTAGGCCCCCACTGCCAGCCCATGCCTGAGACCGTGGGTTCCTCGTCTATCCCCAGGTCGACCCATCGTTCATTATCACCCAATCAGCAACTCTCAAGTCTGTGGTGGGGGAGGGTTTGTGAACTGCATGTATACCCTCAGAGACAGCCCATTTTCTCCCTTTAGGGGGGGGGTCTCCTTCCTGTACGTCCGATGCCTCATCCTCGGTGAGGACGTCGTCTCTTTAAGGGATCACGTTCCCATCACGTCCGAAGCCGTGAAATCGCATGTGACCTGAGGGTCGTGAGAGCGAGGCTTCCTCAGTTAATGACGATCCATTCGTCCTTCACACCCCTCTGCAGCGCTCCTGGTAGCAGAGGGTCACTGTCTGTACTGGTGCCATCGGCCTGGGCGGTCTGTACTCTGCAGAAGCACTGAAGGGTTACTCCAGCACTGACTTAATGCCAAGCAAGTACATGCAGCCATTCTGCTGTGCTGAGCTATACTGTACTGTATACTATACTATACTATACTATATTCTGGTATGCTACACTGTGCTATGCTGTGCTATGCTCTGTTATGCTATGCTAAATGCGCTATCTATCTGTCTGTCTATCTGTCTCTTTCTCTCTCTCTCTTTCCCCCTCTCTCTGTTTGGTTATTTGTACTATACTGTACTATACTATGCTATAGTATATGCCACACCATACCACACTACTCTATACAGTCAACCCTCCGTATCTGCGGGTTCCACACCTGCAGATTCAGCCAACCACGGATTGGAAGTATTTGGGGGGGAAAAAAACCCAGAAAGTTCCAAAAAGCAAAAGTTGAATTTGCCGCGTGCCGATCACGACGCTGGATCCGGGCGAATGAGGCGATGTGTGGGCGCTGAAGTCTCCCTGTACGCAACATGTACAGCCTGCTTTTTTCTTGTCAGTATTCCCTAAACAATACAGTGGGACCCCCGTATTCACTGATTAGGTAACGCGGGTTTTAGTTATAAACCGTTTACTGTGGCACAGAAATACTAAGATGAGGGTGAGTATAGACAATAGACTAAGATATTTTTAGGAATAAAATTTTACAATAATGTACAACTGTTGTTTGCAGGAGATGCCTACATTTCCTTTGGGATCAATAAAGTGTCTGTCTCTTTGTCTGTCTGTATCACTGTCTGTTTGTCTATCTGCCTCTTTGTCTGTCTGTCTGTTTGTCTGTCTGTCTCTTTGTCTGTCTGTCTGTTTGTCTGTCTGCCTCTTTGTCTGTCTGTCTGCCTCTTTGTCTGTCTGTATGACTGTCTGTCACTGTTTGTCTCTGTCTGTATGACTGTCTGTCTGTCTCTTTGTCTCTGTCTCTCCGTCTGTCTCTCTGCCTGTCACTTTGTCTCTCTGTCTGTCTCTCTGTCTGTATGTCTGACTGTCTGTCTCTTTGTCTTGTTGATTGTTGTCTTATTGTGTGTACTTTGTCATTTGAACTTTATCATAGGTGCATATGTAGATGAAAAACTATGCATGGCATCTGCTACTATCTGTAGTCGGACTTGGAATGTTCTCCCCATGGATACAAAGGCACTACTCTGCATTATAACAGCTACTCACATATCAATTACATTTTATTAGGTTTTATAAGTAATCTAGAGGTAATTTAAAGTATACAGCAGAATGTGCATAGGTTACTATATACTGTACTATAATATGCTATGCTATGCTATACTATTCTATATGATGCTATGCTATACTACATCGCACTACACAATACTAGCCTACACTACATTACCCTGGTGAAGAACACCAGCTTGACAAGCCTAAGCCGGTTGGCTAATTTATGATAGTTGACCAGCTTTAGGTATGTTGTTGCCTGATAGTTCAGTTGGTCATACCAGCTTATGACGGTCATTCTGACTGGTGTAGCCGGTCATACCAGCATGGCCAACTGGTGACCCACCCAGCTAATCCATCAAAGAACAGCAAGAGCTGAGACATGATCATCTAAGACAGTCTTAGACCAGCTAAAACTAAGCTGGTTATTAGCTGTTTTCAGCAGGCTATATCATACTACGCGAAGAGTCACCCGCTGGTTATTAGCTGTTTTCTGCAGGCTATATCATACTACGCAAAGAGTCACCCGCTGGTTATTAGCTGTTTTCAGCAGGCTATATCATACTACGCAAAGAGTCACCCGCTGGTTATTAGCTGTTTTCTGCAGGCTATATCATACTACGCAAAGAGTCACCAGGTCTTTTTCCTTCGAGGGGAAGGGGACGCGATAGATCACACATGATCCGGAAACAATTGTATTTCATTCGGAGCGTGGACTGTCAAATGGTGACCACTGCAATATATTTCTGTGCTATGCTACACTATACTATAACATGCTATACTGTACCATACTATACCAGTACACTTTTTGCAAAAAGGTGCACAGGAAAGGTAGTTAAATCAACAGCCTTTGTGTGGCAAATGGTTTCCTGTTCAAATAAACCACCCATGGTGATATCGTTCTCAGGGGCTTAGAAAAGCAGGCTGATTTATTGGTGCTGGCTCGTACGTAACGTAAGATCAGCAAACCCGTGTCTCCCAGCTGGGAGATTTCTGGATTCGTGTGGCCTGGACTGGGACTCAGATCCGTGGTCTTGGTGCTGCCTACTGAGCTGTCGTGGTGCCCGAGGAGCAGAATCATTATTAAGTAAGATCAGACTGCTGAGGGATTTGCACTGTCCTCGGGCTTCATTATCATAAAGACCTTGACCTGCAGCCAATCAGAGCACGGCTTTTGGTGTCCAGGATCACTGCTATATTTATGTGCAGAAAAACACCTCGAGTCTACAACGTGCTGAGTAGTCAGCCACGTTCATGAGCCTCATTACCGGCAGATAGATTGTTTCTGCGATTCCGTTTATCACTCTGCATGTGTAATTTATTCGTCTGGATAAAAAGCTGTCTGGGCTAACCCGTTCCCCTAGTGTGATTTTCAAGGCAGGAAAGAAGCTCAGTTGTCACGTGCAAGGGGCACGAGTGTTTTCACCAGTGTTGGTGTCATGTGACTTTTCAGGTGGTTTAGGAAGGGCCACAGCTGAAACAGAAAGTGCATCATTGGCGATTAATTTCTAATCTCTTCAGCTGGCGTTCGGAAAATAAGGTGGTGACTGGTGGCTTGTTAAGTTACTTGGTGATTTCTTTGCTGAGCCATTTGTTTATATAAATGGATGGATGGGTTGGGGGTTCGTGCTTGACTAGCTGGGTTAGAACACTGAGCCTGTGATCAGAAGGTTGCTCAGTCAAATACCAGGATCAGCTGAGTGATGTTGGGCCCTTAACCTGGACCCTTAACCTCCATTTGTTACAAGGACCGTCTAACCCTGCTTTCAGAATGTACCTCACTTTGGTTAAAAACATTTGCTAAATAAATAAGATGTTGATAGATTCATTCATGTGTTGTCTCAGGTCTGCCGCCGTGGTTTATGTCATGTTTCTTGAGCTCAGATAGTTTACGTGCTTTTGTCTTGGGGCACACGCTTGGTAAAACACAGTCCGGATGGACACCCCCCTCCCCCTGCAGGGGGGGTAAGAGCTATCCCTGTGTCACCAACCAGCGCCTCCCCCACCAATTTATGGAGGGAAAACGGAGGCCGTCGCTTAGTTACAGCGAGTTAGTCAGCGGAGAGGCGGTGTTTGTGTGGAGCGGCGGCAGGCTCCCGCGGTAATGAAAGGGAGAGCAGTGACTCATGGATCCCTACTGTGTCGTCTCCACCACGGGCTGGAGGTGGGATGAAGACTGGCGTGCGCCCATCACTCGGCGGGGAGGCCCGCCCCCACTGTACTGGGCGCTCGGAAGACTCTTCCGGAAAGGCCCGTCTGTAATCTCCAGGCTGGCGTCGGCTGCCTGCCCTCCCCACCCCCACCCCCACTCCCTCACCTCACCCCGGCCCGTCGACAGACCGGTGCCGGGCCAGGCTGGCCGGGGGGAATCCGCCCTGCCTCACTCCGGTTGTGGGCGGGAATGTTTGCTCCCCATGATCAAAGGAGCCCTTTGGCCCAGTGCATTCTGGGAAGGCCCATCTGCCTGGCTCGGTCTCCTGGGAAGGAAGTGGGAGGCCACTGGTTGTTGTTGGCAGGTGACCGGGGGCGGCTGACACATGGCCTGCTTCTGCCCTGAGAGCCAATCCCGGCTCTGTCCAGTCTCAGCCCAGCCAATCCCAGTCCTCCTCTTATTTAGAGCTCCTTTGCAAACTCTCATCAGTAATATAGATATATATCAGTTATCTTTCTTCAGAAGTGGCTCCGTTTTCCTCAAGGGTCCAACAGCAGGGCACTGGGCACTCGGGCTGCCAGCACTTTGGAAGCACACTGGTCTCAGTCCTTTACCTCCCGGCAGCCTAAATCCGGACGTGGATGTAATGTGGGTTTTTCCGGGGCTTAATCGCTAACGAGCAAGGACCTTGATCGCTAACGAGGCCGCTGAAGCGTGGGGGAGGCCGGGCCACGCTCGTTCCTACTAATTAACGGCTGTTAACGACATTAACCAGGGGGCGCTGTAATCAAAGGCTGAGATAATGGAGGAGGGAATGGAGCTGAGTACATATGTGAAGTAGAGAGTGGGTTACCCTGTTATTTATGGCTAGTGCAGCCGGGGGCTGCGGGGAGGGGGGGGGGGTGTACCTAAAGGCCACTGGAGCACCACCATCATCGCACAAACACATCCTTAATGGATGAGATCCTCTCTCCTGGCAAGTCGCCCCCTGGTTCCTTCACATGGATGTGCAGCCATTTTACTGTTTACTGTTGTCAGTGCCCCAGGGATGGGGGGACAGTGGTGTGGAATAGCAGATCAGTAGGCTCACCCATATCAGAATCCACCTTCATGTCGTTGCTGGGAACTCATGAGTGTCGAGTATTTAATGGCCATTCTGACAGCATGTGTTTTTGCCTACCATTAAACCTATACCGGAGGGGTCCTATAGAGGGCGCCCCTCCTCAAAAATGGGCATACAACCTGGTGGCGCAGGATCTGTCAATGGGGGACTGTGCTGCTGTACCTTTAGACTAAGGAGGCAGATGCCAGAGATGGCGGGGGGGGGGGGTCTTAAATAACGGGAAGATGGGTAGCAGTTTTATTTGGTAATGGGTAAGAGCATCAGCTGGAGGTGTGAATTGGAGCCGCTCTTTGGAAACAATGGAGCTATGTGGGTGGGGGTGCGGATGCAGCTTCCTTAGAGGGGGTGTTTCCTTAGAGGGGGTGTTTCCTTAGAGGGGGTGTTTCCTTAGAGGGGGTGTTTCCTTAGAGGGGGGTGCCTGCCGGGTCATTTCCATCGCGGCGCCGGCCAGCCCGGTAGACATGCTACAGTGGTTCATGGTCGGGGAAGCTGGCCTCACCTTGTGCCACCAGTCAGGTCGTGTGGGGGGGGGGCACTGGGGGGCAGATTTTCTAAGCCATTTTTAAGGCCTCATGTCCTGTGAAGAAGGTGAGAAAGAAACATGATATAGTGGATACAGATGATGGTTTATATCATCCATCCATCCATCCATCCATACACTGTTAATCCCTAGTAGGAAATCAGCCCTTGCACATGCTGAATCAACATAAATTACAAGTGTATCTGACAGATTATACATGTTTCAGCCTCTTCGATGTCCCAGGGCCTGGTCTTTACACAGCACGTTCTTATGGGACTGAGAACCAGGTCCTGACAATAGCTGTTGTTGGAAATGTAACATCAGAGATAAAGATCTTCATCAGAGCGAAATCAGGAACACATTGTCAGCTGTATAAATGGCTGTAATTTAACATAATTGCTACTGGCTCAATCCATATGATATTTTGAGGTCTCTCCCAGCTCTGCCATTGTCTGCCATGGATCCCTGTGATAAATACATTAATCAATTTGTCCTCATTAAAACGAGGGAGGACAGAGGTCAGCCGCGGAAATCCGTTCAGCTGCATGAATGTGAGTCCTGCCGTTTTAAACAAATTGTGTTTTGTCGAAACTAAATTGTATCAAATGTGTTCGTAATGACTTCAAGCGGTTGTCCGTTTGTCTGGGAGACGAGTGAAATCGCTCCGAAGCAGAATTGCTGTGAGAAACGCCGGCTTCCGGATGCCTCCGTGGCCTGTTCCCGTGCCCTGTCCTCGAAGGAGCTTGGCTCCACCCTTTGCCCCACCCTCGGAGGAGCTTGGCTCCACCCTTTGCCCCGCCCTCGGAGGAGCTGGGCTCCACCCTTTGCCCTGCCCTCGGAGGAGCTGGGCTCCACCCTTTGCCCCGCCCTCGGAGGAGCTGGGCTCCACCCTTTGCCCCTCCCTCCTTCAGTCTGGGAGTAATTGCTCTTAGTGTTTCAGAAGACCGGGCCCTTCAGTGAACCTGTTTGGATTTTTTGGGCTGTGGGGGCCAGGATTAATCTCTCCGGCCAATCACGACAGAGCAGGAGTAGGTGGAGGGGGACTGTCAGAGGGCTGATTCAGATCCCATGCCTGCCCCCCCACCCCCTGCTGTCTGCCCCGGTCTTCCTCCTCAGCTCTACATGAGATCGCGCCCCGCCCCCCCGTCACCGGGGCAGCAGCAGAGGCGCGCGCCAAGCTCGTTAATATCTCATTAGTGCCGAGTGGGCCCCGCCCCACCCAGACAGCCACCACAGCTCCCGGCAGAGACAGGCTGGTGTTTCCTGCACAGCTTAAGCGCTTTACCGGGCTCGGGTGCATTTTTATACCCATGGGGGGTCGTATTCGAGGGCGGGAAGGCAGGATCGGACTCCACACTAGGAAGGACGATTTTAGGGAGAGAGGTAATGACCAGACACTGGGAAACGGAGGGAGGGAGGGAGTGAGTGACCACACACCAGGGGAGAGTGATAACTATAATGGCCACATATGAGAGAGAGAGAGAGAGAGAGAGAGAGAGAGAGATCGTGATCACGCACCAGGGGAGAAAGAGAGAACAATAGTGACCACGCACCAGGGGAGAGAGAGAGAACAATAGTGACCACGCACCAGGGGAGAGAGAGTATGATAGTGACCATGCACCAGATAGATAGATAGATAGACAGACAGACAGACAGTTAGTTAGTTAGTGATCACACACCTGAGGAGAAAGAAATGGACAGATAGTAATCACTCACCAGGGCAGAGTGAGAATGATAGTGACCACACACCAGGGGAGAGAGAGAAATGGACAGATAGTGACCACACATCGGAGGAGAGAATGAACGACAGTGACCACGCATCTGGGGGGAGAGAGAATGAGAGTGACTACACACCAGGGGAGAGAGAGAACGATAGTGACCACACACCAGGGGAGAGAGAGAATGATAGTTACCACACACCTGGGGAGACGGCGAGTGTAACCATGCACAAAGAAGGTGAGGATTTGCGCAGTCACCAAGGAGCAGTGAGGTGATGCTGATCGTCATGGCGATTGTCCTTCTGTCCCCCCATGGCCTTCCTGTAAGTTTCATCTCCACTCGCTCTTCGCTGGTATTTGTGCCTGTCTCTTGAGCTTGTATTTACGCATGACGGTGACCCTCTTTGTTGGGTCCCAGTTTCCCTGGTTCACCCTACAGATATTTAGTCTGGTATCGTTGCCAAATGAAGTATATAGTTTATAAGACGCCAGTGTAAGTCAATTAAAGTTTGGTTATCGATACCGTCGTATCTTCGCGGTGGGGGCCGTGTTCCCTCCGCTGTCTGCATTTCACCTGGCAAGTCTAATTAAAGGCACATTTGATTAAATTGGCTAATTTCACAGTCTGCTGAGCAGAGCAGGCACCTAGGTAAGCAGGACGCATCACCTGAGGGCTGGCCGGGGGGTGGGGTTTGTGTCAGTGCGGGCAAGAGGTGGGGAGAGGGGTTTATATAGGTGCACTAGGGGCATGGATTCCCTGGCCCTTGAATATGTTGAATTACGCATAAAGTTGGGCAGGGGGCGGCCCAAGGTGACACTTTGTCAAGAGGCCTGGAATGTCTAGCTCCACCCCTGGGGAGGGATGCACAAACTCAACAGCAATCGTCATATTCTGCTTCCCTCCTCCTACCTCTATAGACGTCACCTCAGGTGCCCTTCCACTCATCCCTCCCCCCCAGTCTCGTTCTGGGACTTAATCCGACATATCGCGGCAGAAACAGATTTCTTAAGTTGATGTCGCTGCAGCAAATCCCCTTGGGGGGTGGGGGCAGGCGTCGGGTGCGAGTGAGCCGAGTGGCCCCTGTGATGTGCCGACCCTCGACTGAAGACCGACAGCCGGTGGTTTAGGCAGTATTTAGGGAGCTCGTGGAGATCAGACGCATCATTAAAAGCTGGGGCGAGGCTGCAGCTTTAAGCCTATTCAGGGGTGTATCCTCGTCACTTTCAGGGGCGGTTCTATGATTTATTTTAGGGGGGATGGGGTCATAATTCAAACAAAGGGGCCAGTCTTATCATTAGCCAATTATATGTTTTGAATCATTAAGTGACAGAAGAGGGGGCACTCCAGGGACCAATCAGCTTTCAGCTGGAGCCAGTACCCCTCTGGCCCCACCCCTGTATACATCCTCCCGCACCCTATTCAGAGGGAGTCTTTAAAAGCCACAGATGACTTCTCCTGTGCTCCTGCCACTTCCATAAATATCTGTTTTTCTTGGTTGGAGAGGCCAAGGACTGATCGCAGAGAGCTCTCTCGACATCTTCTGCTTTCCCTGTGAATTATGGGAGTCTCTCTGACTTATGGGTAGCCGGGGAGTACTGTAAGCGTGTGGGGGGTGTTTCGGCTGTGGTGGTGGGTGGAGCCTTGGGAGTGGGAGGTGATGTTACTGGATGAGGGGAGAGGTAAGGTCACCGAGGGAAAGATTTGGGGTGGCTGGAATCAGCCCCCCAGGGGCACCGTACCACAGGCAACGGAGGCTGAGGCAGACGGTCTCACCGGGGAACCACTTTCCATTGTTACGGGAAAAGCAGAGGGCTGTTTTGACATTTATTACCCACCTGCCCCTCTTAGAGCCCCTGACCTGCTGAGGATGTGCGCATCAGGTGCCTTCCGGCACTTCACTGCTGTCGTATTCGAAAGTCGAAAGCGGCGAGGAAGATTCCGGTATTTCCCAGTCGAAGTCGGCTTTGAAGAGGCGAGCTTCCAGTTACGATGCGCTCCGCACACCCACGGATCCCGGAGACACGACTCGGCATCGCTTTCCTCCACCTGACACATTCTTTCCTCCCCACAAAACCTTCAGCGACCACCCACCCCCACCCCCACCCCCTAGGGGGTGCCGTGGAGAACTTGAACGCCGGCTGATGAAGGCTTGTATGCGCCCTGCTCTGAATTTTCGGTGTTCGGGCTGGATGAGGGAGCCCCTGTCAGCGCGGCTGTTTGCGGCACCGTTGTCATGGCCGAGGCCGGTGAAAATTCTGCCGTTCGTTTGTGGGAGTGGGAGGGGTGGCCGTTTCATCATGGCTGGAGCCTGGCTGGTCATTTCCTGCGTGTTATCGGCAAGGCTGGCCAATGCAATCAGTGTGTGTGTGTGTGTGTGGGGGGGGGGTACGCGGTGCTGGAGCAGAAGGTTGCCATAACAACAGCACCTTGGTGGATCTGTTCCTGTCCTCGACCCCCCCTCCTTGTTGGTGGGATGCAGGGTCTGGCTTCCTCCTCTTGTCAGAAGAAAGGTCTCTCCGTCTGGATGAAGGGCCCCCCCCCCCCCCATTTCTCCCCCCCCCCCCCCACATCCCCATGCTGCCGATGGAGATGGAGAGCAGGCAGACAGACGGGCTCGTCGGCGGAGTGGGTGGGAGGCAAACAAACAAACAAGCGCAGCCCCAGCCCGTTAAGCGCCTGACGGTGCCCCCCGCCGTCTCGTCGCGACGCGTCTCTACAAATTAACGGCCGGCCATGAGACCTCCCTCTTATCCCATTATGCCGTTTGGCCGCCCTGCTCGGCAAGCATTGTGTCTCTCCCCCACGACACACGGACAGCCAGCCGTAATTACGCCCCCTGGTGGAGCAGCTGCGGCACTCTGAGCCACCCCCGATATCTCACACATAATTACAGCTATTAGCAAACACACAGAGATCGGTCATTGCTACTATTACCAAATTTATACTCAGTTTTGGCCCTGAAGGAATAGTACCTTGAATTGAGAAGAAAAAACACAACACATTAGGAATTATTATTATCTGCTTTATCTTGTTTCTGTAACTCTGAATTCAGTGTTTCCCTTGAGTTCTGTAGGTGACTGATTCCATCTTCTCATTTATGACCTGATAAATTCTAGCCCGCCTAATATGAAATGTATATCTGTTTAGAGTAAGATGGCTGGTGCATAGATGTTGGCGTGTGTGCGTCCACTTATCTGGGTGTACTATGCATCCTCCTCGCCCCCCCCCAAGTGGGGTGTAGTGTGAGACAGGCACGGTGCTGAATCGCTAACAGGTTTCGCTGCAGCCAGACTTGCGGGCGTCCCACTTTAATCAGCACACCTGGAGGGTAATTAACACTCAGGCACTGGGGTGGGCAGCTGCAGCAGGTTTAATGGGGTCCTCTTTGTTTGGGCTGACCGGGGCGGCCGCTCGTCAGACCCTTTCAGAATTGTTTACTGTCAGGCTGCGCTTGTTTCTCCTGGCTGTTTGCCCGCACGGCGGCCTTGGTTCAAACGGGACCACCCTGTCAGAGTCAGCCCTGCGTTGGGTGCGTAGGTATCCTCGTCGGTAGCCCACCTGCTGCCGGCTTAGGGTTCCACACCTCTGCAGAGATGTTTGGCAGGAATCTCAGCATCTTCAAATGCAATGGAGCTTCTGGTCTGAAAGACAATCTGCTTGGGGTTTTGCGTTTTGACAAATGATTCCAAACATCATCCAATGATATTCCCAGACCTGGAAAATGTCCCACGGCACCCATATCCTCGGTTACATTCATAAACTAAACTTCAGTGAATTAGCTTTCATGACAGTCTTAAACAGTTCCTGAACCTTGAATACAAAATTAGTTCTAGAATTAGTGGAATTTCAGTCTGGTTACTGAGCGACTGTGGCCGGGAAAGGAGACCTGGGTCTGTGTTTACAGCGCCTCAGTTTGGCAGGAGTTCTGGAGATTGGTGCGCTCGTCGATGCAGCCATGAGGCAGTGGGAGAGTTGCACGCACGCACTCCATGTAGCGGAGCACACAAATCTGAAGCGGCAGCGGCGAGGGCAGGCCAGAGGTACATCTTAAAGCTGCAGTACCAAAGCGTTTCTCTCTCTCTCTCTCTCTCTCTCTCTCTCTCTCTCTCTCTCCTGCCTATTCCTTGTGGCCATTTGGAAAAAAGCACAGCTTCCGCACTGCCGATCTCTGCATCGCATCATCTTCATGTTCAGTTTTGCAGCGGGATGCATCTTATTGGATTTTTAGTGTCGGAATCACTGCATTAACAGTGCATCTTCTACCCTCCCCGCCCCCCGGTATTTCCTGTTAAACTGTTACCTCGGGGGGTGCCGATCTTCCCCTTTTCCGCTTAAGTTACCCTCTCCCAGCGGTTTGTGACTAATTAAGCGGGAAACGGCATGACGGCATAACGAGCACCTGCCGGATCACGCCTGGCAGCGGTCCCCCAGCTAACGACCCTTCTCCAGCAGTTCCCAACAGAAATAACCACTGAGCACTGAGCCGGGGCTAATCGTCACGGTGACGCGGCTCATTTGGCCTGACCCCCTCCTGGAACGGAACCGCTGATAGTTACCGCGTGCCTCAATTCGGTCACTATCGGGCCACTCGGTTGGGTCTAGGACACATTGAGCTCTCACTCTCCTGAGGCCCACGTTTCGTAAATATGCCGTCTTTTTGTCTTCCAAATACACTCCGAATGGACCCCTATCATTTATATTTGGACTTTTTAGTCCATAAGAATCACCCTCAAACCAGCAGATAATTATGAGTAGGATTTCAGGCAGATACACTCAACCTTTCGACTGATCCTGTCTTTGCATACACATTATGCATGTTTATATTATACATAATATATACCATAAATTATATTTACAATGCAGTAGACTATTTTTATAAGTCCCCTTCTTGTACATAAAGTTCAATATATACCTGGATAAGTCACTGGAAGATGGATCGGTGTATATGTTCGATAAATGTTGGTTGCATGGGCTATCAATCTGGCAGCAATAGCCACTGTTCCTAACGTTCTCAGCGTAGAGGTTGGGCAGCGATGAGAATCAGACTCCTGCTGACATTGGGCCACCCAGGCTCTCGCTCAGTAGTGGTGTGAGTCACCTGGTGTACATGTGTTTGTTAATGTAGCTACACAAGAGAGCGGCTTTGACTCTGTGTGCCCCTCGCTTCTGATTGTGTTACGAGAAAATGTAAGTTCGACGTGTCGGGTTTGCGTTTTAACATACGACTGTCATTCATCTGGTCTTCTGGCCTTCCTGCAAGTGGCTGTGGCCGGTTTCTGAATATGCACTCATATCTGTCTACCCCTAGTTGCTGGGACATACCACATAGTGATGTCGTCGGTAAGCCATGGGGCGGGGGGAGAATTGTTTAAAACACCCCATCACTCATCTCTTTGTTCTTTGTTCACCAGCTTCAGGAGACCGTGAAGAGGAAGCTGGACAATGCTCGTTCTCCTCTCAACGGTGACCAGAATGGCATCTGCGATGGGAACTTCTCGCCCAGCACAAAGAGACTTCGTAAGGAGGGGCCGGGTGGGGGTTTGGATTCGTTGGTTCCACCTGTGTCACCCCTCCACCCGATGGACATTAATCCTCCGATGGCCCCGGCCAATAGCACTAACAACGGGAGCAATCATACCCCTGGGCGGCCCGATGACCTGGGAAAGAATGGGGGTCTGCCAGACGTCAAGCTGAATGGTTCCCTGGACCTGGATGACGGATTCACACTTTTCAAAGACTTGAAACAGGAACCTCTTGACGACACCGCCGGCATCGAGTCCTCTGACACCTCCTTGTCCAATCAGAAGCTCTTCTCGGATATCAACCTTAACGACCAGGAGTGGCAGGAGCTCATCGACGAGTTGGCCAACACAGTGCCGGAGGATGACATGCACGATTTGTTCAATGAGGACTTCGAGGAGAAGAAGGAGGTGGAATTCACACGGCCGGCAGTGCAGACGCCCCTTCCTCAGGACCCACCGCCAGCCCCACCTTCGCAGAATAGTCAGATGTCTATGGGTTCCCCTCAAGTCCGACCCTCTTCCTCTGGGCCCCAATTCACCGCGACAGCAAACGGTACCCCACCCCAGCAGTCTCCCGCGGTCGCCTTAGCCTCCGGCTCACCGGCTAATTGCACGACCCAGTCACCACAGACACCCACACAGGCACAATCGCAACCCTCCAGGCCTGGAAACGGATATCTCATGAACCCTGGCCCTGTGGTTGTACCTGGCTCTGCTCCCAGAACCGCTGGGACCCCAGGCCAAGGAGGGGGCGGTCCCGCCCCGGTGCCGGCTTCAAGCTCCGAACTGACCCCGGCCGAGCAGCTGAAGCAGATGGCTGCCCAGCAGCAGCAGAGGGCGAAGCTCATCCAACAGAAACAGCAGCAACAGCAGCAGCAGCAGACCCAAGCGGCTAGCTGGTCGCCCGCTAGGCCTCCCAGCAGCCCATATGGTGGGCCATTCAATTCCGACAAACCAAATAGCCCCATGATGTACCCACAAGCCTTCAACACCCAGAATTCTGTGGTGCCTGCTATGGGGAACAACCCGCAGAAGGCCATGAGCAACTACCTCCCACAGAACCCCATGAACGTCATCAACCAACAGCCCAACAGCATGGGCCAAAGCACCATGAGTAAGCAGCAGGGAGGCGTTCTCTCCTACAGCAACACCAAGCCCCTAAGCCACTTCAACACCGTGGATCATATTAGCCAGAGGATGACCCTACCGGTAACTAACCCTGGCAAGAACCCCATGATGCCCTACATGCAGGCCCAGGTGGGGCAGAGCGCAGGGCAGACCCAGGGGCAGGTACCTGGCCAGGTGGTCCATCTGACAGAGGAGCAGAAGCGGATGTTGCTTATAAAGCAGAAGGTGTTGAATCAGACCCTGCCTTACAGTTCCTTGCAGACCCATGGGCAGGTGAGTTCTCTGCTTCTCATAACACTCTCGAGGTGCTGCAAGTGGATCATGGGATATTGAAACAGGTGTTGGCCCCAGTGTGGTTGGTTATGATGGTCGCTAATAGGCCTCTTGAGTGTGTGGGACCTCGTTTCCTACGTTACGCCGTACAGCTGGAAGCCCGTCTGTTTGGTTTTTTCAAATTTTTCACGGGGGGTGAGAAAATAGCCCATTAAATAACTTATTTCTCCTGAGCATCCAGCTCCGGCACATGGTGTGAAGAAGAGTTTGCTGTATGTAGGTCACAGCTTTTTGGTGTGGAAAGGGCCTGGCAGTGGAGGCTCTTACCAAGATGAATGTGTCTCTTTGCACCTGCCTCAGTAGGCTTGGGCTTTGGGTGGGGGGGCCGAGGGGCAGGGTAGGTTGATGCTGAGAACTCTGTATTCCAATGTGTTTCTGGGATGCCCTGTATCGCCCATCCCAGGCCATGCCCCGTGGTAGCACCCGCAAGCCTGGTTGCCTACTACCGTTGCCCGGTTACTTGTGTGTGTCCCAGTTTATGAGCCGACAGAGTTGCTAAGTGTTAATGTTTACTGGGGTTGGTTTTTCGACCACTAGAGCCTAATAAAACAACCACTGGCTACTCATGGCCTTTAACAGACCAATCACATTTCTACATACAACCGCACGCCTTTGGCGATGTTTAGGAAATGATTTGCCCTCAGCTCTATTTGTCCTACACCGGATACATCATTGTAGTTAATACCGTGTCATGGGGCCATGTTTGGCGGCGAGGAAGGCTCACGACTCCGTCCACATGGCAGTTAGTGACCAGACGGGTCCCTGAAGCCCATCGGTGCATACGTAACGAACGCTCTTCTGTCCAAATCGGCGGTTGGCTGGTTCACCTGAAACATGTGCTATGTTCTAAAACGGGCGACGAGATTCTGTAGCTCCACCAGTGCCAGCAGTGTCTGGGCTGTGGCCCCGTTCGGTCAGCTGACGGGCATCAGCCATCCAACCCTTTGAAGGAACATATACACAGAGGCTCCTGACGGACATTTGCTGAGTAGGGCTACCGGAGTTTCTGTCTTTCCTATCGTTCCCCAGCTCCGCTGAAGCTGCGGCTTGCGGCGAGACCGGCTTCCCGTCCGGGCAGTCTGCCACGCTGCTGTTTGCGCATAGCGGCAGAGAACGTGCCCGTACACCAACATGGAGGTTAAAGGGACAGACCGATCATTCGATGGGCGGAGCATCCAGCAGGACAATACGGACGACGATCTCCTAGCATCAGGGGTGACACAGGTTAATGGCAATGATAAATGAGACGCCTTCTTGTTGCCAGTATTAAGTATCTATGCGAGGGCTCTGTGTTTTGAGGCAGGACGGTTTCACCAGGAACAAGGACTGTATCTCTCTCACACACACACGAGCGCACACACACAAACACACACTCGCTCCATCTGAAAGGGCGCCGGAGGGCCGTTCGGACAGCAGAGAGGGCCGTAAGTCATTGATTATCTGACCGGCTGCGGCTGCCGAGGGTGTCGTCGTCATTATTTATGAGCTTAGTAAGGGTGGGTGGCGCTCTTTAGAAAGAGCAGCCTGAAGTGCTGTTTCACAGGTGGGGAAATGGAGCATGTTGCGTAATCCTATTAGCGTGCGATTATGAAACTGAAGCCTACTTTTTAAAAGGTTGTTAGTCAAGGTTTAAATGTTACTGCTCACTTTGCATATCGCAGCAGCAGTAATTTATTCTCTGGTGGCTAGGAAGGCTGCATGGAAGCAGATCGAATTTTTTTTTTCTTCTTCACCACCCCCCACACCCCCCTCCCCAGCTAATGGATTTTGCAGAGGCGGTCCTCAGAGAGGTGATTGGTAGAAGTGGTTTGACGAGCGCCTAAGTGACCCTATTAGGGGAGTGATAGGATCATAAGGCGCACGGGCTCCGTGTCGGGCCCCCTAATGCAGAGGAGCGGCCCATCTGGGGCTGGCGTTCCGCTCCGTCCCCTGGGGCCGAAAGGCCGCCGCGATAAGTAGGGCCGCGTATGTATCCCCATAGCAGCTGCCCGACTCTCCGGGGCCTGAATCAGAGGCAGCACAGTGTGGAATGTAGACAGAGAGAAAGAGGGTGAAAGAAGGCAAGAGACAGAGGGACCTCCTTCCTCACCCAGTGCGCAGAAAGATGTAACCCCCCCCCCCACCCGGCGCGCACCCCCGCCTGCTCCTGCTCCCGCTCTACGCATTGGCACATATGTCAAAGCTTGAGCTAAGCTCTCAGATCCTCTGGAGAGGCCTAGGGTGGGGGGTGCCTGTGCGGGGGGGGGGGGGGCCTGCGTTTAGAGACCGACAGCACACCGGGGCGACCGTGGGAATTACGAGCCCCCCCTAGTTTGAAAACTGCAGAGCAAGATTTATCAATGCTGCCTTACAACCTGAGCATTTGCTGTAATTGCTGTAACTGATGGTTATTAATATGCATATAAATACAGTGACTGTGTGTACTGTGCAGCACTCATACAGTACTTATAATCTGTAATTCAGCAAAATGCTGGGAGGTGCATGCTGGGTAAGCAAGGGGACAGCTTAGAGGCAACTGTGGCTAGCCTCCAGCCCTCTGGGGGGCGTCCAAATTATCCGGGATAGGGTGTGACGCTTGCCACAGCCAGGCTGTCCTGGACATGTTGCCACCCCTCACCTTTTACCAACGAATGTTGCGAGAGGGGAAAGTTAATGCTGATGCAATCCCCCCGCCTTTAATGGAAACATGCACTCCCATCTCGCCGATGTTATTCTCCGAACACCTCCCCCATCCTGTTTTTTTTTTTTCCGAATCCAATTCCTGGCAGCGAATTCCTGCTTCCGTCAATGTCGGATCAATAGTGGGTCTCCTGGCTCCGTTAACACTCCGCTGTGCATGCTTATGGCATAGTGAAAACAGCCTTTCCCGGCGTGTATCTGGCCTCTCCGGTGGGTTGGTTTGAAAGGGGGGGGGGTGGGGGGGGTTATTAATATCGTTCCGTCAGAGAGCGACAGGGCAATAATACAGCTTGGTTTGTCCAGTTATTTGATTAAACCAATGCTTGAAAAATGTATCTTTTTGGGGGCTGATCGTTGATTATGCTTTCAAAGTATTCGTATGAAACTAGGTGGAGATATTCTGGAGGGAGCCACACAGGAGTTTTGGTGTCTTGTGGCTGACGGGGTGATGGGGTTGCAGACAGTGAGCGGCGCCCTCACCGTCGCTATGGACAGATGGACTGCAGGTTAGCGATGAGTCGGGCGTAAAATATCCATCTGCTCGAGGTTCATTTGAGAACTTTCAGGTTCCACCTCCTTCTGCAGTAGTGCACAGATGCACGACATCATGCCCTTTGATCTTTTTTTTTACAGAGTGCCGTGACAGGGAGGCTGTTAGTGACCCTCCATCGTGCTAGAGCCTAGCCCACGTAACACCCCCTCCCCCAACAGAGAGAATACTCGAAGCCATTCACTTACGCAAATAGTCCCACGGTGTTCACAGAGATTGAGCTGCTTATCGCTGCTTAGTGTCAGGAGGTGGGGTTTTGAGGCCAGGAGGTGTGGCCTTGTTGTGATGTGAGCACCAGGGGGTGGGGCTTTGAGGCCAGGAGGTGTGGCCTTGTTGTGATGTGAGCACCAGGGGCTGGGGCTTTGAGGCCAGGAGGTGTGGCCTTGCTGTGATGTGAGTGCCAGGGGGAGGGGCTTTGAGGGCAGGAGGTGTGGCCTTGTGATGTGAGCACCAGGGGGTGGGGCTTTGATGCCAGGAGGTGTGGCCTTGCTGTGATGTGAGCACCAGGGGGAGGGGCTTTGAGGCCAGGAGGTGTGGCCTTGCTGTGATGTGAGCACCAGGGGGTGGGGCTTTGAGGCCAGGAGGTGTGGCCTTGTTGTGATGTGAGCGCCAGGGGGTGGGGCTTTGACGCCAGGAGGTGTGGCCTTGCTGTGATGTGAACACCAGGGGGTGCCTGTTCCATCCATGTTAGAGAGCAAGAACGGTTACATTACACCGCAGATATGCCGGCCAAGCACAGGAGAGCATACGCACACACACAATCCTCGAGCATCGTAAAACTTTGGCTGTCTCAGTTGCTCTCAGTTGCCATGGATACTGTGGCCCACGGCACCTCGCTGCCTGAATCGATGGAGACTCTACGAGAAGCCGGGTGCGGGGGGGGGGGTCTCGGGTACTTAGGAAGATGTTGAGAGCGTGCCGCGATTCCTTGAAGGCTGGCAGCAAAGGGAAGTTAACTCTCCCAGACAGTGCTTTTCAGAATCGTTTTTTCCCCCCAGACATATCACCATGCTAACATGCTAACGCTGCCTTCGACGTGCTGTCACCTTCCTACAAAGTAGCAGGTTGTGACAAGATAACGGTTAATGCGGCGGGTAACAGCGAGGTGACGATTGACGCTGGTTTGTTTAAAAGCATCCGTGTCTGAGAAGGGGTTGGAGGCAGCTTTGTGTTGGTTTTCCTTCTGTTTTCCCAGAATCCTTAGCAACACACGTCTGTCCGAGAGGTTTCCCTCCACTCTCCTGTGGATATTCAGTTACAGCTGGAAGGAGGACCACAGCATGTATGCGTTGGGGGCGAATCACGCTTTTGGCAGGTTGCGGTGGAGACACCCTTGGACTGCTAGCACACAGGAAGTGACACGCATGAAGATGGGGGGGGGCTATCCTGGCAGGTGACACTAATCCCCAGCTGCCCATTGGTCAGTTTATGGTTTGTTGTAGATTCACTCCCTTTGGATTCACTGCTTCACCAAAAGGCACAACCGAGTAACAGACTGTTATCTGATTCTATGCAGCTGTCTTTTGGTCCTCCGGGGTTCTAGACAGACCGAGAACATCGTGCTGCACGAGTCCCTGCAGACCTCCTGTGGGAGACGGTCAGCGGGGCCGTACGCAGTCCGCATTTTGGATGAAATGGCCTAAGAAATGACTGGTGTTTGTCAGTCCTGGCAGGACACGTGGTGACGCGTCGCTGATTCCGATAAAGGGACGGATGAACAAAACACAGATACGACGAGGCTGCATGTTTGCCAGGATGCTATGGAAACAATGATCAAGGCTAATGCTCAGTTACAGGAGGCTGAGGGTACAGAAAGGAGAGGAAGGGGTGCTGTGGTGATCTGGGAAGTGGCCAGTGACCAATCTGCTGTTTTCTTACAGTGATCCTCGATGCCCAAGCTCTTCCTGGACCCCTAGAAACTTCCAAACATTGCAACCCCCCACCACCATGCTAAGAGAGCCCCAGGCTGACAAACCAGCAAAATAGTTAGCTGCTGTACTGCTAGCCAGTGTTACTCACGGGACGCAGTGCTAAAATGGTTAGTGGCTATACTGCTAGCCAGTGTTACTCACGGGACGCAGTGCTAAAATGGTTAGTGGCTATACTGCTAGCCAGTGTTACTCACGGGACGCAGTGCTAAAATGGTTAGTGGCTATACTGCTAGCCAGTGTTACTCACGGGACGCAGTGCTAAAATGGTTAGTGGCTATACTGCTAGCCAGTGTTACTCACGGGACGCAGTGCTAAAATGGTTAGTGGCTATACTGCTAGCCAGTGTTACTCACGGGACGCAGTGCTAAAATGGTTAGTGGCTATACTGCTAGCCAGTGTTACTCACGGGACGCAGTGCTAAAATGGTTAGTGGCTATACTGCTATGCGGGACTATCCTGTAGTGTAAAGGACGAGGGGCAACCCTATTTGGTAATGCAGTGCTAAAGCAGTTAGCTGCAGTACTGCTAGCCAGTTTTACTCTTGGAACACAGTGCTAAATGGCTAGCAACCAGTGTTACTCTGGCTGGGACAATGTAAAGCGATTTGTGACAATGTAGCATTTTGAAAAGGGACTATATAAATACATTTAATTGAACTGAATTTCTGAAAAGGTTAGAGGCTGTACTTCTAGCTAGTGCCACTGTAAAGCACCTAAATGCAGTCAGAAAAAGAAGATACCAGTTGGCTTTACATAATAAATCTGTTCACTTGTCATTATCGCAGTTGGGGTTGTGCTGACTGACGATCCGCGCTGTCTACTGAACAGCAAGATATTTCTCTCATCATTTTTTTTATATTGAAAATTGCAGTTCCGAGGAGGTTTTTAAGATTGCTGGATGTTTTCCTGATTGGCTCGCCTGAGCTGCACGACAGCCCATAGTTCAACCAATCACGGGGCCAGTCGTGGTGTCAGGTGACCCCATGAGTGGCAACCTTTGGTTCCTACTACTCCCGGTGTTGAGCAGGGCTGAATCATTACTGCTTTATTACATCTTCATAAGCTGCGGATGGAAATATGAACCTTCACAGTCTGATTTTATTATTTATTATTTAATACAGCTTTGTCATTGTATACTAACCCTGACTATTTTCACACCTTTTCACACTGACTATTTAAGTTTGCAGTTTAAAAACTGCTGGAGAATCGTCCTTGTCAACCGATTCCAGATGAATCGGCTTCGGTGGTCTTGCGGCAGAGTGTTGTCATTTTATGTTATTTATAGGATTATTATTATTTTATTTTTATTTTATTTTATTTTATTTTTTTTTTACAAATTGTCGGTGGATTGTCACCAAACCTGAGTGAATGGGTTTACAGATTTTATATCAGAGAGAAACTTTGTCATCTGTCACTACTGATGGTATTTTTTTTCCGGAAGGAGCAGGTCTCGGAGATTTTCATCTTTCTGAGCGCGGTGTTGTGCTGGAGAGAATAGGCGGAGGGGGGATTGTTTTAAGGAACGCTGATCTTTCACAAAGACTGGATCGGCAGCAGTGGGGGGGGGGGGGGGGGGGGGGGGGGGGGTGGCGGGTGCTAAGGAGCTTTGGAGGATTGGGGTGGGGGAGCAGAATTTTACTTTCTCTACCCAGAATATTTTGCTTGGGAGCAATTTGCCTGGAATGCTGAAACACGGTTAATCCCCTCTTAAAAGTACATAATCCCTGTCCTGCTACCTCAAGCTGGGCCTGCAGGATGGGAAGGAGTGTCATTTATATACTACCTACCAGTGACTCAGCTCGTATCGATTTCCACGCCCGCGAGAGGCTAGTATTTACTCTCTTCCAGAATCTGCTCTCACTCCACTGTTTCCATGACTTGTCGGTTTCGTCGGCCGAACAGATGATTGTGGTTAGGGACTGGGCCATTTTATATTAAAACAGCTTTCTCTTCAATCATTGGCCCAAATCTGTAGGAATCTGCTTGTTCTTGTTTCCGCAAGAGCCCATTGGCCGATTGCTTGCAGGTAGACAGCAGTCAAGTACCTCATTGGATGTGAGATCACAGCATGAGTAGCGGGTTTAAAGGAGCCACAGAGGATGAGTTGCGCCAAAAAGTTTTTGTGCATCGATTCAATCTGTAAAGCCGGCGTGTAGAGCAGAGCTGCAGAGCTCTGAAAACATCCATTGTCCACTTACGCAGAAATCATGAGAAATGCGTTGTGGGTTTTCTGAGCAACGCCTAGTTTGGCCTTTTATTATCTTGCCTGCACTTCTGTGCTTTTCAACTTTGACATCATTAGCAGGCCCCTTGATGCGCCCTGCGCCTCTGGCTCGGAGTTCTACTCGTCATCCTGTCCTGTAACCCAACATCGCCGTTGGCAACCAATCCGAAATGGCCTGCGCTGCACCGGGAGTCCAGCAGGGGGCCTGATGACGGGACAGGAGGCGGGTAGCCAAGTGGAGGCCCAGTCACTCCGGGAGGGTTCCGCTTCAGGCCTTAGGAAGAGCCAGCAGCCTGATTGGGGGGGGGGGGGGTGATCCCTTTTTTGGGGGGGGGCATGGAGACTCCACTCTGCGGTGTCTGCTCTCCGCTAATTGATCTGAAAACGGGGGTTATAAATAGAGTGGGGCGGTTATTTTAAGGTCCGTCCTGTAATAAATAGCGGTGATGGTGAGTCTTCCCTCTGAGCGGCGTGAATAATTTAGACGTGGACAGAAAGTGAGGCGCCGTCGGTGTCTTCGCGGGAATGCGGCTCGGTGGCGCGGATCTGGACGACGCGCGCATTTTCACCCAGGGGTGGGGCGGCCATCTTGGATCTTGGAGAGTGTAATCCCTTTGTAATATCACACTGCGGAGCAAAGAAGCCCCATAACCTGGGGTGAGGTGAGGTGGGGGCCACCCCTCCCCCCCCCTTTAGGCTGGCACTAAGAGCAGTGCTGCCAGTGTGATAGCAGCAGGGGGGTGGGTGTTTACGATAGAGGAGGTGTGGCTGTATTGCTGCACTCCCCCTTCATTAACGGGGGATGTTCACAGGCCACCCCCCCCCTCTGCGAATTCCCCCCTCCTCCCCAGTTGAAGACCCGCACAGGAAAATCACACCACATAAAGCTGAACCTCCAGAGGGTGATGGATGGCCCTGACATTGCCCCCACCTTGCCTCTCACCAAACCTTCCTGCTTCCTGAATTCTCTGCCTTTTCTCCTCCTTCAGTCTGGGGCTTTTCCGCCTTGTGCGCCCCCCCCCCCCCCCCACCCCCCCCCCCTTTCTGTCAAGGACCGCATTATGTTCAAAATGAGTTTTTTCTTTAAAGTCTCCGTTGTCTCCAAATCAACGGAAGAAGATTGATTAATTAGCAGCGAGGTGTTGTACATGTCATCTGTGATGGGACTGCTGGGATACGGACAACGTCCTCCGTGTCCCGGGACATGCACAGCCTCCACATCCCTGCCCACGCTGGTGACGTAGCGGCCCGTAAACACGCTTTATCGAGGCAGATGGCCGGGGCAGTGTATGTTCAGGGGGCTGTCAGTTCGGGCCGGATAACACGCGTGTGTCACCCATCTCGGCCTATCTGTCATCCTAATGGACGGCTCAGCTGAAAGCCGACTTCCTATCAGCGCTGGCAGGAGCTGGCTATCAGTGTCGGCCATTGTCTCCCAGTGCCTGATAAGGATGTCTTGCTCTGCAGACTGTGAGCCTGCCTTTATCGCGGAGGGGTCAGTGTTTGTGTTTGTGTAACAAAACTGGCGTGCTGCTGGTTGGGGTGAGTGGGGGGGGTGTGGCCATGCTCTCCTCTGCACTTGTACCCCCTCGGGTTCTGACATCCTTGTGAGGGTTGTGAAATGGAGTTTTGTGCATGGGGTTGGGGGTGCAGGACTTGTGGCATCATTTGAGGTCATAGCATTTCGTCTGGTCACCTTCGTCTGGTCACTTTAACATTTCGCCTGGTCGCGTTAGCATTTTGTTTGGTCAGGTTAGCATTTCGTCTGGTCACCTTAGCATTTCGTCTGGTCACCTTCGTCTGGTCACTTTAACATTTCGCCTTGTCGTGTTAGCATTTTGTTTGGTCAGGTTAGCATTCCGTCTGGTCACCTTAGCGTTTCATTTGTTCATATTGCTGTTTTGCATCCTGCATTAGCGTTTTGTTTGGTCACGTTAGAGTTTTGTTTATTCTTGTTAGCTTTTCCTTTTAGTAATGTTACTGCTTCACTTCGTTTTTTGCTTGTGCCTCTTACTCATATTGTTATCCGATTTGCTGCTCTTTTCGTTTCTCCGATCGCCCAGCCTCCTGAGCCGCTCCTGCCGTTCTCCCCTCAGAAATAGCTCCCTTAATACCACAGATCATTTATTGTGTGCGCCCACTTGTGGCCAGGAGCTGGAACGGCAGTTCCAAATGCCTCTCGTCTCCATGGCGAGCTCGTGGCATCGGAGGGCTGACCCACACCAGCCTACATTAGCGGCCGATTAGCCAAGGGGGTACATGTTGTCTCAAGCTGCTACCCCCCCCCCCTTTCTTTAAGGATTATCAGACCAATTCAATAGAGTAAGACTGGGACAGGGTGGATGGTTTGATGCTGAGTAATCGTGTCCCTTTATTGGATCAATTTTAGCAGCCATGCTAAATGACATGCGGTAATGGGGGGAGGGGCGCTTTGTTCAGGACTGAGCAGCAGGCTGACCTCACTCCCCCTTTCCAGGGTCTGCTACAAGCCCCGCCCTCATCCACAATCCAGGAAGCTGAATCATTTTTTCCCCTCATAGGATGGGTTGGGGTTATTCTTAAATAATTCATGAACTATGGCCTGGTCTATTGTCAATGTAAAAAGGAGGAACTGTTTGACTGTAAGATCACTGCAGAGATCTGCTTCAGATTTATAAATCCACTTTTTTTTTTCTCTGATGTCTTGCACTGTTCTTTAATCTGGATGTTAGTGAGTGATACATTTACGATCCCCATCAGGTTAATCACCGCTTGCCTGGATTGTCGCCTGTTATTCCCAGTATCCGACGGAGGTTCTCTGGTTTTAAGGAGCACCGATGAACACACCGAGGCACATGATCGTTCTCTGCGCTCCGGACGCTGAGCGTGAGGCAGCTTGCCTGCCGTCCAGCATCATTACCCCCGATCCGCTGCTGTCAGGCTGCTTTGCCTCCGTAATTATTTCCTTTCCGGCCCGGTCCCCGCCTAATTTATTCCGCCGTGATATCTGCTCCCTGTTCATTTCCTCTTTGCTCGCTTGGAGATGCTGATAGCCAGGCTGGCTAACGAGGTACGCCGAATTGCCGACTTCAGGCATTGTCAGCCGGCTATCGTACGGCGTCCAAGATCGCCACCTAGCTGCTGGGGTGGAGCAGAACTGCCTGGTGCCTGTCGGGGGTCCCTTTCTGCCTCTGTCACATGGGGCTTTGAGTGTGACGTGCCCTTTGTTAGCCGTACCTGTGGCCCGCCGGCTCTGCTGGTTCTGTTACAGGTGGTGTGCGAAGCGGTGGGTTATGTCTATGATCAGAAGGTCATTGGTTAGAATCCCGGGCTCAGTAAGCTTCTATATGCCTACATATGTATCATTTGCCTGTTTCCATACTTCTGTAAATGGAAAATAAGGCTTAGTTTCAGCCTGGCGTATAGTCAGTTCCTCGTGGTAGAGTGCACAGTACTGGAACCTTCTGCCAATAGATATGATCCATCTTCGAACTGCTTATCCTGGTCAGAGTTCCATAGGGATTGGAGCCTGTGCCAGGCAGCATGAGAGGCAAACCTGCGGTACACTCTGGATAGGATGCTAGTCCATCACACATCCATGTTTCTTTGTCATTTACAGGAAGTAGTCAGGTGCCCATACAGGAAGTGTGTCATCACTCTTCCCAGGGTGGTCGACGTGAATGGAGAATGGTTGGGTTGTATTTTTCTGAGCCAGGGTGTCATCACAGGCAAATGGGGGGCTGATTCCATGCCCCCCCCAATAACTTGCAACCCCCCACCCCCATATCCCCTCACCAGCCACTTGACACCCCCTCTGGGGCTGGAGCACGCCGATAAGCCTGATGTCAGCGAGACTGGGAGAGAACTCCCCCCCCCCCCCCACCACTACCACACCACCACCGACAGGGCTGCCATTGTGCTGTGAGGAAGGGGTGGGGGGGCAGCCTCTCTGGAGAAACAGAGAGTAGGCTGGGGGAGCATGTGTGGTGCTGATTGTGAGGTTCTGCATGTGTGTTCAGCTCTTACTCTCCGTAGGGACCCATGCTGAGCTAATGTCATAGCGTGTGTGTGTGTGTGTGTGTGTGTGTGTGTCTGCGTGTTTGTATGCATGTGCGTGTGTCTCCTTGTGTATGTGCGTGTATGTGTGTGTGTCTGTTTGCATGTGTGTCTGCATGCGTGTGTGTGTCTGCGTGCATGCGTATATGCGTGTGTGTTTGCATGCATGTGCGTGTGTGTGTATGAATGTGTGTGTGTGTATATGTGTGTGTGTGTGTATGTGTGTGTGTATATGTGTGTGTGTGTATATGTGTGTGTGTAAATGTGTGTGTGTCTGCTTGTGTTCCTGCGTATGCTTGTGCGTGTGTGTGTATGAATGTGTGTGTGTGTATGAATGTGTGTGTGTGTATATGTGTGTGTGTATATGTGTGTGTGTGTATATGTGTGTGTGTAAATGTGTGTGTGTCTGCTTGTGTTCCTGCGTATGCTTGTGCGTGTCAGGAAGCGTCCTCGCACGCATACTGTCCCCAAGACGCCGCGGTTCAGTCAGACTCTGGTGTGGGTCTGAGCACTGACAGATGTTGCTCCACAACCTGTGTGGACAACCCCCCCCCCCCCCCCCCAATGACACCCCATCGCTCTTTCATCTGACCTCTCTGAATCAGCTGGGCATAACATTCCCTCATTTCCTGCTCCCTGGCCTGGATCACGGGTGAGACACAGGACAGCGGTCCCTAGCCCCCCCCCCCCCCCCCACTCTGATGTCATTACCAACCCCAGCCCCAGTTCCAGAATCCTTCCAGAGTTTAGCTTGCAACAGAACAGACTTCCAGTCATGTATGGGTGAGAGTTTCAGCACAGACACAGAGTGCCAGTCAGCGATTGGGCCTGCGGCCTTGTCCAGCCTCGACTGCTTCTCTCCTCATCGGCGTTGATGTTTCATGAAAACTTGCGCTCCACCCTGGAAGTTTCACTATGATCATAAGAATGTCATTTAGACTGTTTAGAAAGAATATAATCTGCAGTCAGGTTTACTGTGCACTGTGGCTGTTCCCAGTGGTCTGCCTGAAGTTCAGGCTTTTTACAGTTAAGGGCTGGGATGATCGATGTGATACTAGGTGAGTATTGTGTGTGTGTGTGTGTGTCCTGCAATGGACTGGCATCCAGTCTGAGATGTACCCAGCCCTGTGCCCTGCGATGGACTGGCATCCCATCCTGTGCCCTGTGTGGTTGTGCTGGCAGAAGGCAACATGGCTGGTTGTTTCCAGGCTCTAAGAGAGCATTACAGAACAACAAAGTGAAGCAGGAGACACTGAGAACGACCAGAAACCAGCCAGGTGGAGGGAGGAAGTGACTTTCTAATACCAGAGACCGTTAACTTATCTAACAGTGTCTCATGAATCTGAGGATGACATCAAGTGACCTTCAAAAGGACAGGGAGACATTAAGTGCAGGTGTGAAGTGCACGGCTAGGACAGTTCATATCAGGCTCCTAGAAGCAGGACTGAAGTCCCATGAAGCAGGGAAGAAGCCCTGCTAATGAGAAACAGGGAAAAGCCAGGCTGGAATATGCAAAATAAATGTTATTGACAGACGCACACCCATGAACTGAGGACTGAGTGGTTTGTACTGATGCTGTGGTCTCTTAACTTTTTCCATAGCTGTAGATGTTCCGCAGTTTGGTTTTCCTGTGTAGGATCCAGAACAAATGAAGCATTTTGTTGTTCCCTGGGCTGCATCGTTACTATAATGTGTGTAGGCATGTGAAAGGTCCCCTTATTGTCTTAACATCTTATTCTGTCCTGCTAACTCACACGGATTAATTTCACACTTTATGTCTGAAGCACACAGGCAAAGAAGCCGAAATGACTCTGTTCTTTTCGACTGATAATGTACAGCTTTGCAGTGATGTAGAAAATCTCCTTACTATTATGGGCACAAATCCTCAAATTAAAAAGTGTTTAACCTGCTCCAAGCTTGGACTGATTAAGCAGGAGTGGAGGCCAGCCTTGAGGACTGGGGAGGGTGTCCTCCCCCCCACTATGTAAATTACAGCCGACCAGGAATGAACTTTTCCACTTTTCATCTTTTTAAGGGCATGTAATTTTGGGGAATAATAATTTTGATAACTCAAAGCCCCCCAGGCAGCCCTCACTGAGTTCTAAGGGATATCGACGGGTTGTCAGTGATAAGCTACCCTCAAAATAACCTCAGATAAGCTTAACACCTTAACCCCCCCCATCTGGATACAGGTGACAGCCTGTATAACTGTGTACCGTAACACTGACACCGTGTTCATCTCATTGACCCGAAGGGGCTGCTTTGCTTTATCTTGCAGTCTTTTGTCTCGAACCCTGCTCTGGGGAGCCTGTCTCCCTTTATTGTCTTTCTATTGCCTTTTTGTTTTTGCCAAAGACATTTTTTTTCCCATCTATATGCATTCTGTGCTTAAAACACCACAATGCCGAGCTTGACATGCAGCAGAAGGAGGGTTGAAGGCGCAGGGGAAGCCAGCCAGACGTCACATGGGACCAGAGGCCCGGATCTGTAGACGTTGCACCCCGATGATGCCCCTCCCTCACCTATAAAATGGGCAGGCCTTCCCAGGCCACTGGAGTGAAGACCCACCGTTTTCCTCATATAGTTTTTTCCTTTAATTTATTTAACGGACACTTCTATCCAAAGCAGCGTTACATTTTTTTTGAGAAAGCAGGTTCTGACAGTCCCTGGGGTGAGGGGCCTTACTGAAGGACCCCACAGTGACATCACTCGGGGGGTTTGAACCGGCGACCTTCCGGTCTAACCCCCTGAATCACATGCTTCCTGAGCCTCCGTCTCGTACTGATTTACCTCTTCTTCCGGCAGCAGTCAGGATCAAAATGGCCGCCAATCTCACTACACTTTCTCTCCTTGTTTTCAATCTTCAGATGCTCGCTGCTGCCCCCTAGGGGAGTGTTAGAGGGGTGGGTTCAGTGTGACACAGGATCCTGTCTTGGGGCGTATGAGGCGTGATCCGGCTCGGGAGGCATCATCGCTGGTTCTGGCACATCCTTGGGTCTGCGAGCCGGGCCTCTCCGAGACTCACCCCCACCCCTCCCCCCCTTTAAGCCGAGGCCGCGGCAGAAGAGGGGGAGCACGGGGCACGTGGCGGATTTAGCGCTCAGCTGGAGAACGCGAGAGTGTCACCCTGCAGACGGGCCGGGGTGTAATTAGCCACAATGGGCTGAGGTAATGGAACAGATGGCTTTTTGTAAACCGGGTTTTCTATGGCGTGCGCTGTGTGCGACCCAGTGCACCCCCCCTCCCCCCCGCCTACGTCAGGCTGCGACGTGCCTGCAAGAGTGGCAGCAGTTATGGCGTTAAACTCCTCCCTCTCACTCCTTCCTCCTTCTCCCTCACTCCTTCCTTCTCTCACTCCTTCCTTCTCCCTCTCTCTCTCTCTCTCTCTCTGAAGCACCAGCAGGCTCTGTGTGTCCATTTCGTTCCTCGTATCTGATTAATTTTCCCTCGTGTTTTCCTGCGTGTGAAGTTTCACCGCGCGACTGATCCCCCTTCACGGTGACCTTAGGCCGGAACGCAGCAGCGTGACGACAGGCCACACCCCCTGGCTCGTCTCACGCCAGTGCCGTGACTCCCGGTATTTCCGTCGCCGCGGTGATGGCCATCGGCTGACCGGATTCTTCACAGGCCGGTGACTGAGATGGATGACTCGCTCTGCCCCGGAGAGGCTTTCTTGAGCAGGGAGTCGGGGGAGGGCGGGGGGTATCTCACGACGCTGCAGCCTCCTGGCCCCAGCAGAGTGCAGGGGGGCCTTTCTGCCGCATCATGCTTCCTCCAGTGTGGGCGGCTGGCAGGGGGGGGGTCAGCTCGTTTATTTCCCGTCCGGTGGCTGACGCTGATCTGGGCTAATTAATTGCGCCGGGGTCCTGGAAACTGCTGGGTCATCAGAGCTTATACTGCTGGTGCTGACCAGTCCTTTCGTGGCGTCCGGACCGCCCCCACTCTGTCGATCCCCCATAATGCACTGTGGCTGAGCAGAGCCAGTCCCAATCTCTGGACCTGAACATGTGACAGCCTACCTGATTGCCCGTCTTCTCATCGGGTCAGTTCTGGGGTTGCTGTCGCCCCCCTCTGGTGGGGGAATAGATTGAAGGGTCCGTAACAAACATGCCTGATTACCTCATACAGATTATAAAAGGTCCATGAAGGGAGTTAGCGGGACAGTGGCTGAGTATGATGCATTTTGCAGAAGCCAGATTGCAGTCGAGTGCAGTGCAATTACATCGGCGTGAGGAGCAGTTAACGGCTACGCTGGTATGAAAGGTCCACCAGCTGTGGAGTGAGATGCAGAACAGTGCTTGTCGTTTAATTTTTAGATAAGTGTAAGGCCTGTTGTCCCTCCCCCCCCCCCCCCCCCCGCCAACAATTCCTAATGTCAATGTACTTCCGCATGAACTATAGCATGTCTGAGACGGGCGTAAATCCATCAAGGAAAAACAAAGGCATGTAGTTCCCGGGATGTTGGGGGAGCGTGAACTGGGGCCGCCCCGATGTTAACGACTCGATCCAGCAGGCCCGGGCAGACCACCCCCCCCCGGAAGGAGGGGGCCCCCCCCCGGAATGTCACATATGGCTATTTAGAGGCTGCGTTTCCGTTCACCCTCCCCCATCTTCGCTTTCTGTCCAAAAGAAGTGTATAAATAGTCGCACCGTGTCTATGGGGCGCACCTGCACGGTCTGAGCCGGGGGGGTGCCGTGGCCGGCCCCCGCCCGTCCCACCGACGGCGTGGTGTCCCCATTTAGACACGCGTCACTTTGTCTGGCATCGATTATCTGTCTTTCAGGGCTGAAATACAACATGTGCGGAGGTCCCCCCTCCTTAATGAACGGGACACGCCATCTACGGTGGATCACTTTCCTTAGCGTGCGACGATTTGCAGACTGTGGAAAGATATCCCAGAGTCCTCTTCTTTTGCATGAGAAAAGCCTGACAGCAGAATCCTGCTGTAAGCTGTTTTAAACTCTGACACATGTCTCTGGCTGACAGTGGCTTTGACGAGGTGACACTCGTGATGTGTCCCTTTGACAAGTTGCCGTGGAAACCTGCCAACGTGTCCATTCAGTAGATCCGTTCCCGGTGAACATAAAATGATCCTAGATTCTGTGTCAGCCTCCCCCCGGGGGGAGGGGGGGGGCATATTTTGGGTGTCCAGTCCAGAACCCCTTCTCAAATACATGTTGTGGTGATTCAGAATTAATTCCAGGAAGCATGGCACATATTGTGCATGAATCGCACACACATGACATTGCGCTTTAAGGCCACATGTTCCCCCGAACGGGTGTGTTTGGACCATTGGACCATAAACCACACAATCGCTGCGAAAATGGACCACCCATGTCAAAATCTTACCCACAACACCGCAGCGGACTCCGAAATGCTCTTTTGATGAAATCAGTCTTCATTTCAGTGTGACTGACCTATAATTGCATTTAAATTGTATGCCAGCGTTTAAATGTCAGTTAATATTTGTTAAGCATGATGCAGTATTGTACATTGGAATGCTTCTCTTTACATATCCGGTCTTCCTCTGCTCTGAGACACACACACACAGCTGAGAGTAAAGCTTAGGGCAGGAGCACGGGGTCGGCCATTTCTCTGCTGCTCCTGGAGCATTTTGGGGGGGGCGGGGGGGGGTAGGTTGAGAGCCTTGCTGAAGCACAAGATTCAAACCAGCGACCTTCCAATCACAGGCACAAAACCTTCCCGGACCGAGCCGCTAGTTAAAGATGTTTCTGTGCTGCTGCTGCACCCCAGTGCCACTTTGCTGCCTGTGCGTCACATGGGCACATCTGTCGGGGCGGGGTGGTCATCTGTCGCGGTCGCTGGCTGGCACCGGATGGGCATGCTGGCACAGCATGGAGCCTGCGTTCCCCGGAGAGCCTTTTGCGCGGTTTGTCAGGCCCCACACCGCACGGCGGAGCCGGCCAGCCGGATGCCAGATTTAAATTCTTTTATGGTTTTTATTATTAGATTACAAACTGCTCTCCAAACTACCCTTTCCCCTCCCTTAAAAGAAACGGCAGGCCTGCCCAGGGGTTCAGTTTAGGATTTATTTATTTTTATTCTCATTTTTAGTGCCTGTATTGTTGTAGTCGTTTAGCATGATCTGCAAACAGGGTCTGAATTTCCTCTTTGCACCCACACAGCTGGTCCGGCTTAGCAAGCGGCCTGTACTTCCTGTTCACTCCCGCACAGTCCGCTGGTTAGCGTTAGCAAACGGGGCCTGCACATCCTCTTTACATCAGCACAGCTCGCTGGTCAGGGCTGGTAAATAGCTTGTACTTCCTGTTCACACCTGCATGGTTCCCTGGTTAGCGTTAGCGAACGGGTCCTGTCCTTCCTGCTTTCAGCCGCATGGCTCGCTTGTTAGCATTAGCAAACCATTTGTTAGCATCTAGCTTGTGCATTGCTGGGCATAAAGGTCTGCACACTTGACCCAGGGCTTGCTTAATCCTTTTCGGGGCCCTAAGCAAAATTCGATTAACCCATTTCTCGTGTTTCCTTCCATCCTGACACACTGATCAGATGGGAGCCCCCCGGTGGCCATTGGGCACCAAATAGCCGCTTGATCGGCGCTTCTGCACCATCCGCCGTCGGGAAATTTACGGTGTGGAGAAAGAGCCCCTCAAGTCTAAGCAATGATTTCAAGAAAAAGTTGGTCTTGAAAAGCTGCTGCTATGATTACAGATGCTGTGTCAGTCTTGTAGCCCTTTTTCCAAAAAGCCCCAAATCTGGGGTGTCCGCTCTCCCCCCCCCGCCTCCCCGTCAGCCCCCGCTTGGGGCTGGCTTGCCGCGCTCCTTAAAAGAGCAGCTCTTTGCGGATTAGGCACGTTCCCTCTTATTCTATGGAGCAGATGGTTGCTTCAAGTGCAGGCCTGATCCGTCTGGATCATTGCCAGAAAACATTTATACTTCCTTGTCTAAACCAAAGTCATACTGTAAAAAAATCTCTTTCAAAGGGGACTTAAAGGGGCTTTGACTGCTCACCGACTTTCTGCAAATGGCTCATAAATACCCTTTAATGGTAGAGCTGCTCTGGGGCTAACGTAGAGTATGAGGCGCTTCAGAAACCCCTTGGATCTGTGGGTGGAGCCACACTCGTGACCACACCCACTCCCCACCCACTACTTGTATGATTGGTCCTCATGGTAGCTCCTGGTCCAATGGGTTCAGCTCCATCCATTGATCTCTGAGTGTAGGTAGGGCTTTTCCTGTCAATGGGAAATTAGCATAGCAATAGCGTAGTGTAGCAAATCCTGCCGACATGACACTACAGGTCAGCTCTGTGCTTCACACATGTGCTGCTGTCCATTTCTGATCCCACTCTGGGGATCCTAGACATTTTTGTGCACCTCCCGAGGTTGAGGTGGACAGATCCTCCAAATCCTCCTCCTCCATCCAGTCGCTAGCTCTCCTTGGTCTGACCTTGCTCACTGCCGTAACATCCCGGCTCCTCGTCTGATGTTTTTCCGAGCTCTGCTTTCTAGGGGCATGTGTCGCTCTCTGGTAGGGGGAGGGGGATTGGGGCCTGGGGGGGAGGTGTGGGGTTGGTGGGGGCCAAGGCCACCCCCGTTAATCATGTCAGCGTTTCTCTCTACTCGACTGCTGGAGGAAAAATCAATTATGGCACGGCAGCGGCTTTAGCCTGGCGCCTTTGAGCGTGGCAGTTAGCGTCTGTAGAATAACCCCATGGCGAGCCATTTGCCGAGAGGTCCATCCTGATTGGTCAACACCTGCTCACACGACACAGATCAATCCGTGGGCCCATGCCGCCAGCTGATGGTGCCTCTTGGGGCTATAAGGCTTGAACTTTGCTGCTCGGATTCAATGTAGACTCGCAGCTGATAGCCAGAATGAATGAAGGAAATATGGGATGTGTGAAAACAGGGGCGGGCAGGATTTTAGCTCCCATGCCTTGAAGCTGAGATCTCATTGGCTCTGGGAGCGGGGTTATTGTTGGGGCATGTTTGACAGGAGCTTCAGTGAAGAAGATGTATGGAGCCTACTGACATTTCTTGAAGAGCTGTGGCTAAGCCGATTTTGACGTCTGAAGGAAGACATCAGCTAGCGAAATAGCGAATGCGCCAACTGCACGTCAATCCGAGTGCGGTGTTAGGCAGTACAGTCTGTCAGGAGCTTCACAGGAGGCGATGCCGTAGTCCAATGCCTTATTACACCCGAATCTGCACTTTTTCTGGTAGAGACTACAGGCAGCAGACTACAGAACACTGGGTGAAAAGTCACATGATCGCATGAGCCTGTCATGAAGGGGATGTGGTCTCTGGCTCTGAAGAAGCCTGTAGGCTCCCATTGTGAGGGCTCCTGGTGGTTGTCTTCTGGAAGCATCTATCCTGGCATGGCTTAAGTTCTGCTTAACCCTTTGGAAGTCAGTAAAGACCAATGAAGACAAAGCCAGTCTGAATGGTCGTGTTCATTCTACAGTGGGAGTGGAATTATCTGGGATTAAGACGCCACTGTTTGTGAGGCTCCAGGGGTTGCCAGGCTTGGAGAGCATACCAGATGGTACCCCAGCCCAGGTGATGCTTATGGGAGGTTTTGAAGGCCTCAACCACTGTTAGCAGAATCGAGTATGTTTGTATAGCTCAACAAGTAGAGCATTACACGAGGTTTATATCTCAGGGAGCACACATGAAATATAACCTTGTCCTCTACAGTCTAAGTTGCTTTGGAAATCAGGTAAATGTAAAATTATGTGATTTCTCATGGACAATGCTGTTGTAGAAGCCTCAGCACCTTCAAAATCTAATGTTAAGGTTAAAAATGTTCTGCTGGGTAAACAGTGCTGGTTCTTTGGCTTTACCTGTATATTAATATCGGATTTAATGGATAAATGTATGATGTTTAGAGCCTAAAGTATATCCCGCCTCTATCTCTAAGAAGAGGCCATTTTTTTCTTCACAGGGGGAGCTCCTTATCCCCCCCCCCCCCCCCCCACCCCAGGTTCAATACGCCATACTTTGTAAATTCCTCGTTTTGTAGGCAGTTCGTTAAAAAGTGACAGGTAATTAGAAAATCACAGTGTAATTAGTTTTCTTCTTGTCTTGCCGCTTGGGCAGCCGTCAACAGCCAGCATCACCGCCCGGCGGAGGTGTCGGGGGCCCCGTCGGGCCGGCGTGATCCTCGCACCCACGCTGTGCACCGCCAAAGCTTTCTGTTCGGTCCCGGGTCTAGGGCTGAAGTGAACAAGGATGTTTCTGTCCCACACTGGGTGCCATCATGTGATTGGTCTGCTGCTGCACACCTGACCGGGTCAGTAGGAAGTGACACCGGACCCACCAATTACAGTCCTCCCATGGTACCACACATGACTGTGGTTCGTTAGTGTCCGATATAGACAGGGCTCAGAGCAGGAATTCCTCAGAGTGAGGCATGTTCGGTTTGCGTTGGGTAAGTTATGACGTTTCTCCTTGGGGGGTTCCTACTCCAATCAGCGATATGGGGACAAAGTAACATTAGCCTGTGTGCCTGTCTCTCTCTGCAGAGGACTCTGACTTAATCAAGCTTGAACTGGCTGTGTGGCACCGTAAAGCACGCAGTCGGGGCCCAAAGACCTCGGCTTCCGTTATTCGTACCCTCCACAGTGTCCTCTGCAGAGGCGAGCGATGGCTTTAGGATTGTCTCAGCATCTCTGTAAGAGCGCCCCCTACAGTCCCATCCAGCACCTGCAGGCGGTGCGGGCTAATTCCCTCTATGCCGCATTATTAATAAAAACAGTAATGAGAAGGATTATCGGCGACGAGGAGCCGATGATGGGTTAGTCAGCAGGCGATCCCGGCCCACCCTGCTCCATTTAAAATGTTAAATGTCCACCCTGTGGAAACGAGGGGGCTGGTATCTGATAAAGCCCCCCCCCACACACACTCAGGGGCCCGACAGGGCCTCTGTAATCCAGTGGTCAGCTGATAAAAATCCTGCTCATCTCCGGAGTAGATGAGTGAGGACCCAGCGAGCTGTTGCTGACTGGACACATAAATCACGGCTGGTAATTGGTCTCCGGGTGAGAACGGGCCTCCCAGGCTCACTCTGTGTGTGTGTGTGTGTGTCCATGGCAACAGTAAGGGGCGTGTTCTCCATCTCCCCGACTCCTGTGCGGCGCGGTCGGGGACGATCCTCCTGCAGGTGGATGTAATAGGTTATTATACCTCGAGCGCCTCACTGTTTGTCCTGATTCGTTCTCCCTTCCCGGGATCAGAAGCGCTTATGCGTGCGTTTAGGGAAGAGGGGATGCTGTCTCAGAGAGGCTACCTTATTGTTCCAGCCAGACGCACCCCTCACGTGCGCTTGCTGTCTGCCCGTAGATCCAGAAGCCGAGATATCCTCCCCCACCAAAACACCGTCGCCATGGCACAGAAATGCCCAAATGTCCCCGCCCCCCCCACCGGAGAGAACCTTCCGGATAACGACCGTGATGACGTCCAAAGACACAGCAAACTGTGGTTTATTCATATCTGTCAATTCTGAGAGCTTGTTTGTCCAGGTGTGGAGAAAGGGATCCACCCTGACGCAATGAATAATGTTTGGTTAGGGTTAGATGCCTGTTATAAGCTCTGCAGCGCTTATAAAAGCATCCATCCATCCATCCATCGTGCGGATGCATCCCTATCGCAGGTAGCCACACTCGAGGCCTATAACGCTGCCATCGCTGTTGAAAAGTGCCTTTAAAAACAAACAGGTCAGTGAGATGATGTGGGGGTAGCTTCACCCCCGGCCTGTAACCCATCACTGCAGCAGCAGCTGTGAATGACTAGCGGGGTCCCTCAGCCGCCGTTTTTCCCCCCCCGGCGATACGGAGGCGTGTCGCTGGAGCCGCGGAGAGCTCGCAGCCATCTGCTCGCCCGATCTGGGTGTGGGGGCCCACAGATCGGCGACTGGCCCAGGGGATCTCAGCCCTCTGATCCGGAGGTCATCAAGGCTATTTGTGTGGCTCTTAAATGGGGGAATCCTCGTTAACCCTCATCCTGTCAGCTTCATGTCGCGCCCGACCGGCTCGTGCCACCGACTTGTTTTTACCCCGGGCTTGCTTACCATAGACCAGCAGACTGCGCCGACCTCCTCTAAGGGGACGGATTTACCCCTCAGGTCAGCTGTGGTGACTGTCGCAGCAACCCGCGCTCCGAGTCCTCTTGCTATCGCATCCAAAAAGTCGAGCAGCACAGCAAATGCACAGCAGGGCTTCCTTTAACTTCATTGGCTTACTTAACCCCGTGTTTCTCAATCCAGTCCACATTTTCCCACCACCCGGCATACCTGTATAGGTATTCTGTGTTCCTGTTTGATTGTTTGGTTCAGGTGCACTGGGAGGGAGCAGAATCCTGGACTGAGTGTGGGGGTATGGCAAACACTGACTTAGCCTGAGAGTGAAAATAGTGAACCATCTTTATTTTAGACGTGACTGTCAGGTCTGAGATAACACAGCGGCTCTGTAAAATTACCTCAGTTTTACTTGCTATAGACCAGGCTCAGGGATGCTTGTGGTCCGACCAAACGAGGCTGTGGACCTTGTCCAGCTGCATCTGGCATCACCTTAGACCCTAGTGTGTGAAGAGAGCGAGTGACCCAGCCGCCGAACTGGCCGGGGAGGGTCCACGGCGGGAGAGGAGGACCCTGTTCTGACCGTGGACTCCTGTCATGTGCCCAGATGGATGTATGGTACAGCCAAGCCTTCAGGCCATCGACTCTGCTGCCTCCCAACCACACAGTTGTCCTCTCATTCTAGAGGTGACGTCTTTCTAAGCTGATTTCAGAGGCTCTCCTTTCTCGCTCTGCTATGCCGTGGACCAGGGTGGGGAGCCTGATCCATGGAGGGTCGGTGTGGGTTGCGGGTTTTTGGGTTGGACTTTCAATCTGCCAATCGCAGTGGGTCCCCTGGACTGAAGTTGAGAAGCGTTGCTTTATTATTGGTTGACTGAGAGGTCATCCCAAAAACCCACACTAACTCCGGCTCGCCGTGGATCAGGTTCCCTGCCCCTGCCAAGGACCAAAGGAAGAATTATATTTTTATTTATGTATTTTTGTAGTTTGTCCTCCTAACCTCCGGAGGCAATAGTGAGGCAGCCTACAGGTGCAAATCTGTAGGTGCAAGTTTCCCAGTGCATTGTTTGGAAAGGCCTTGACATCATCACATGACAGATGCCCCATAGCCATCTGATTGGTTAATTTGTGTGTGCGGGGGATAATGGATGCTTTTAGGACCTAATATGGCTGAAGTCAGCACAGCCCTGAGAATGGGCTTCTGAAGAGGGCGTTTTAGAGCATGTGATGACGTGGCGTAGAGTTGGAGAGGAGCGGTGGAAGTCGGTGGAGGGAGACCACACCGTTTACCAGCCGGAGATTAATGCCCCAAGCCCCCATCGTAGCCCCCTGGTTTATTTATAAACTTTTCCCTCAACAGCACTGGAAATCGTCACCAATTCTGTTAGTGTAATGTTCCCGTTTTGGCACCGGAGTGACTGAAAGGGTGCGATTCCCCTCAGAGACGGGGTGGGGGGTGCGGGGTGGGGGGGGTGCATGTGCGTTTAGCTGATGTTTTCTCCTTTTTCTAGAATGTGGAATTCAGTCATTAGGCCTGTAAGAGAAACACTTTGTTTAATGGCCTTTCCATTTTCTGCCTCTGAGACCTCTGTTAGCATTTTAGTGCAGATATCCCCCCCCCCGTATCCATGATTTCTGGTGGGGGGGGGGGGGGGGGCATTCATGTAACATAATTTCCCATGTCCGTAAATTTAGTATCATTTTGCGTCCCTAATGCATCGATTTTTCTACTATTTTGTCATCCTCCAATTAAATCATTTAATGCTCTGAGGCACGTCATGGCCAATATGCAAATCCGAAGGATGCGTTAAAGGTGCAGTAGCCTTAATAATCAGCGGTTCTCGTCGTTGGGGGAGAAAAGCTGAGGCATAAATGTCGTCGGCGAGGAGGGCTGGGGTACCGATGCATCCCCGATGGCTTAGCGCTGATGACGACAAGCAGAGCATGGATGCTGATTCTCATAAGCAAAAAAATCTGTTTTCTTTTCGATGCTGGAAAAATGTTCTGTCTTATTGTATGAAGCCCGACGTTGTTATCCCTGGCTAAGAGCCACTCCCTTTGTCCTGGAGCTTTGGAGACCTGCGATTGTAGACTCTCTACAAGAGGAAAAATAAACTCCTTCAAACTGGTTTGTTTTCAAACTTGATCCCTGGACATTAGTACAAAGCAGTTTTTTATTTCTGATGCGTGGTGTGTGGTTTTTACCTGCTAAACCACACCTGTCAGCACTGAGTTAACAAAAGAAGTGTGAACCGCAAAATGGCTGCGCATGTATGCTACTCTGCTCTCGCGTCCGGACAGCTAATCGCACGCTGGTGGGTCCTGAAGGAGGCGCTGTGGTACTGGGGCTGATTGCTGTAGTATCTGGCCAGTTGTGCACTACTGCTCCAGAATTGAAATCACAGCTTTCTTTCAGTCGGCTGGTTTTTGTCCCCAGATCGTCACCGGGATTTCACTAGCGTTTATCTACGCTGTGCTTTTGCCACGTTTTCACCACGTCGATGGCAGCTCTTCAGCATGTTTTCTCCTGTGTCTGCTAGCCTGTTCCATGCTAGGATCCACCAGAACTCTGCTTGCCTCTACCCAGCCGACCTCTGCCATTTGCCTGCTCCATGTTCCTTCTGCCTCTCTGCGGACCGATTCTGACCCCGGTCTGGGGGGGGGGGGGGGGATGGCTGGCTAATTGAGACGTTTACAGACACGTCTCTGTGGATGAGCTCTAATTCTCCCTGTGAGGGAGAGACAGGGAAACGGGGTAGGGGGCGTGTCTCTTTTAACAGGCGTGTAATAGAAATGATCTCCTCACGAATTATTAAAATCACTCAGATCCGTTGGCTGGGGAGGGCTGTGACCAGAGATAATCGTCGGAGGAGGATAATCAACCGTTTGACATCAAGGCAATCATATAATAGCGTTAAATAACCCGGCTGCCCCCGATAAACGTGGCAGACCACAGACCCGCACGGGTCTCGGTCCCTCATTTCCACAGTCGCCCTCAACTGCTGTAGCTGTGAATCGATAACGGCTAATCTGCGATTCCTCTGTCGTTTCAACGGGGGGTTGGTGGGATTGGGGCCATGACAGGGAGGCTACTCTTTAAGGTAATGCCCCCAGGGGTGTCCAAAGGCAGCTCTGAACACCCAGCGTGCTCCAGATGCCGTCTGCGGTGCTGGCCAGCCGCCTCGGCAGCAGCAAGGCGACGTCGTCTCTGTTGGGGAATTGGCTGTAGATTAAGGCTCCCCTGGAGTGTGGGATAAAGGGCTGGCACCGGGTCCGAGCTGTCCAGTGAGGGGGTCTGCTGTTTTACCTTCGAGCCAGCTGCTCCATGCCATGGATGGGCAGAGCCACAAGCGCACACATAGGCTCCCGATGCCAGTGCAGCGCACGTCTGTGCCTCCAGGGCGGCGCCGTCATGCCCTGAGCTTTCTGGAGCAGGGACCTGGGCTTGGCTTTCAGCTCACCGTCCGTAACCCAAGAACGCCTGTCAGCGCTGCTAATCCATTACCTGCCATGTTGTCATGGAGACTGAGGTGGGTGGGGGGGGGGGGGAGCTGTCGACAGGTTTGGATGGCTTCTGTAACCGATACTCCAGCCACCTCAACACGGGGCAATAACACCCTCAAACGACATGCCGACTTCCATCTGAATCTTCAAGGCTTCAGTCCAACGTGAAATGGAAGTTATGGACACAAGAAATATATATTTTTTAAATACACATGCAGAAATCAGCAGTTAGCTGCTAATAGACCCCAGGCCTGGTCTGCCTGCCTGGAATTGATGGGGGGAAAGACCAAAGGCCTCCGCAGTGACAGAACGCCTTCTGCTGCTGTTGACTCAGCTGTGCAAAGCCTGCTCTGGGCAGCCAGCCCCCAGCACACACTTTGGGGGATGGGTAGGCAGGGGGCAGGAACATGCAAACACCATTTGTCTTCCATGAGCCGGCGTGGTAGAGCGAGCCTTTGTGGGAGAGGGAGTTCTGATTGGCTACGGCTGGCAGCTGCCACCAAGGCGAGAGCGACCATAGGCTGGGGTTGATTGCTGCCACTGTGGAGAGAGCTCTGATTGACTGGCAGCGCCCTCCCCCCAACTTCCTGTGTTGCGTAAAGGCCGACAGTCACCTTATAGGGACACCATGTATCCTGTCTGCAGGATGGAGTATGAAAGGAGCAGAACGGGGCCGTCGGGAAGCTGCTGAAAGGATACAGACGCCTGCCTCCACTGCCGAACGCCGAGTGACATTTTAGGGGCCTTTACGTCGTAGCTGCCGTCTGTAGATCCCAAAGCCCTAAATCTTTGTGTCACATGCTGATTGGACGTCCAATTGAAATATAGCATTTTGGTATTTTTAGCTGCATTGGTTATGTGGGAAGGCGATTTATGCATCTTTGATGTCCAAGTCCCCACAGCGGAGGCAGCGAAGGAAATGAATCTGGTGAAAGCATGGCCCGGAGATTGGGGCCTTCAGCGGTGTGGTAATGAAAAACGATGGAGCTCACTGGTGGATACAGTAAAAAATGAGAGGACCCTCTACCAGTGCATACCATCTGCATTGAAGCTGCCTGTGTCAGTGCCTGTGAATGGGAGTCCGCGGGCTGTCAGTGCCCATGAATGGGAGTCTGTGGGCTGCCCGTGTCAGTGCCCGTTAATGGGAGTCTACGGGTTGTCAGTGCCCGTGAATGGGAGTCCGCGGGCTGCCCGTGTCAGTGCCCGTTAATGGGAGTCTGCGGGTTGTCAGTGCCCGTGAATGGGAGTCTGCGGGCTACCCGTGTCAGTGCCCGTTACTGGGAGTCCGCGGGCTGTCAGTGCCCGTTAATGGGAGTCCGCGGGCTGTCAGTGCCCGTGAATGGGAGTCCGCGGGCTGTCAGTGCCTGTTACTGGGAGTCCGCGGGCTGTCAGTGCCCGTTGATGGGAGTCCGCGGGCTGTCAGTGCCCGTGAATGGGAGTCCGCGGGCTGTCAGTGCCCGTGAATGGGAGTCCGCGGGCTGTATTTGTCACTCTAGCAGTGGTCAATTTCAGACATTCTTGGAAATTATAATTATTACTTATTGGATTTTTCCCCAAAATGAGTCTGAGTCTCAGTGTGCCCATGACGTGGCACCCTCTGCCGGGCTGTGTGCACTGCCAGGACCGCAGGTCTACATGCATCCTCTCTGACCCGCGGTCTGTGGATATCTCTTAATTCCACAAAAGCTCGGCGGCACCATCTGTTCAGGGTTATCGCATTTTCCGCCGTTGCATAATTTTCATATGGCCGCACGATTTTGTTTTGTGTCGCGTGCTTTTCCCACTTTAATGGGATTAAGGAGCAGCGTGTGAGCTGTAGGGGTCTGGCCGGGCCTCCACGAGATCAGGTGGCTCCCCGGAATCCCACCTGGGTCCATCGTGGAGGACAGACGGTGGTTTATGGGGGAAGAGGCTCAGTGCCACGCGATTATGGATCTGAGGATTGCTGTTCTGACAAGGTAACCCCCTCCCCCGCTGAAAGGGAGACTGCAGCAACGTTCCATTCCGGTCTGGTATGGGGGCCGGCGGTTGGGGGGGGGGGGGGTGGCTGGGAGTAGGTAGCCGGGGTTTCAGGACATTCGGCGATGCCGGCCCTTTTGACCTGCAAGGTCGGGATTGGTAGGGAGAGGGTGTGAGTCCGTCACATACACTGCCTGAGGGAGTGGGGGGGTGCAGGTTTTGATGTCTGAGAAAGGGGGGTTTATAGGGGGCTGTCTGGCTAAAGAGGGCCCCAGCCCTTTCTGTTTACACTAATTATAATTACACTTACTGACCCTGGTGCTAATGAAGTATACCCCGTCCCCCCCCGGCAACTACGCTGGAGCTCGTATCCTGACCCGGCCGTCTCGTACCTCTTTGCGTAGCGCAGAGCCAGAAACCTCCACGTCAGCGACAGCTTGCGGTCCTTTGCAAAAGCGCCGGCCAGTGAGCGTTCCGGAATTTTCCGCAATGACAGGGAGCGGAGGTCGCTTTGATGTCATGCTCCTTTCGCGACGCAGGATCCAGACCGGGAGAATGCCCCTTACCCAATGCCACCCGCCACCTTCAGGAAATGGGATATTTACTTCATTACTGCCTCACTGACTAACGTGAAGGACTGAGGCCCTGCATCCTGCACGGATGAGCGATAAGGAGTATTATCAGAAAGCTCTTAGAACTTCCTGCGCTTCCTCTCTCCCTTCCTCATGATCTGCTCTCTCTCATCTAGATGTAAAGATCCAGTTAATCAGACGTAATTGTTTCACTTTCACTCGGAGAGATAGGAGCTCCTCCTCGTCTGGCTTCCAGGGGTTTGACGCTGTTAATATTTACATGTCTTCTAATTAGCTGTAGGAGTGAGATGCTGGTGGTGGCTAATCTGTGGCATGGGCAGGCGCTCCGGATACGTCTGGCTGACTGTCCTTTCCACAGAGCAGGTGACAATACTGGAACAAGACGCCAGTGGATGCTGATTACTGAACGTGGCCCCCTAATGGTGGAAGGAGAACCTGGACGACAGGGTCATGCGAGGTGCCCGCATCTTTTAGCTGCCTTGTAGAGGCAGTGAAGGTGAAGTTTTGAGGCCTTAAGTGCCATGTGGAGGAGAAGGGGGTGGCAGGCAGGATGTTGGGGGGGAGGAATGAGGGTGAGGGTGGCGGGCATTTATTAGAAGACGAGGAGGGGGGTGGACAGCAACTGGAGCAGGATGGGGGGGATCTGTCTGTGCTCCCGCGGGACTCCTCTGGTTGTTGCAGGCAGTGCAGGGCAGCATCCATCCCCCGCGGTGAGTGCAGTTTGCTCACCGCGAGGACGGCGGTCGCCTGGCCATCCACTCTCTGCCGACGCATTTCTACGCAGCAGCTCGCCCTCAGACAACAGGGAGACATATATTATACTGGTCATGATTAAGCCATCTGCCGGGAAAAGGCTGAGACGGAGCTGACAGGACGGAGCAATGTCGCCACCCCCTGGCTGGAGGCTGCTGTTGCAGGCACTTCTAGCCACTTAGTCTTTGATTTACTGTGTTATCGTACGTATTTTACACCTGCACTTAAAACACATTATATCATTCAGCGTATGCCATGTGTGGCCTTTTCTGGCTTTTGGGTTTTCCCCTGTGACTGAACGTCATTGAATTAGATCTTTATTGAGCACTATAGCCCTCTCTCTGTATGTTTATGGAGCTTCAGTTTTGATTACCTTCTTTTTCTGCATGTCGTCACCCAGCCCATACCCATTCCAGTCACCCTGTCGATCAGACGCACGTAAAGCACAACCGTGCAAGCGAGCAGTGCCTCATTTCAGCCACCGGCGGCCGCACATGTAGATCTGCTCTCGGCCCACCGGGGGGCGCTGTTCACTGTGTTTCTGCATGCTTAGGTGCGTGTGTGTTTGTAATTAAACGCCATGTTTGGAGGACCCACTGGTAGCAGCAGGTTTAGCGCTCACCATAAAAGGGCGGGGCCATAGGGTCACTGGCCCCAGCTGAAAGGTGATTGGCCCTCTCCCCTGTCACTCACTGACTCAAAACATATCATTGCCTAATGATAAGCTTGGTCTGTCTATGAATTATGGCGCTTCTTATTTTTTTAAAAATCCCTGAATTGCTCACCTGTTGACAACAAACATACATGTCTGCTTCCTGGATCGATGGGTGACGGGCAATTCTATTCTGGAAACAGGGTATTAACAGCTGATCCGATAACAGCTGGCGTCCATGGCGGTGATGTCACAGAGTCCGAAAGGCTCCTTGCCACGGTGGAGGCCTCCTTATTAGATCCAGGGACTCCATGCTGGAGAGTCGTTGCCTTGGTAACCACAGTGACCCACTCAAAGTGTGACATAAATCAAGTGGCTGTGAGCGCTGCCTCGCAGAGCTGAGCCCCAAGACGCGGAGCACGAGAGGCAGGCATGTCCAGCAGCACAGCTTGCCTGAGGCAGAGCGCCCTCTGCTGGGGAAACCCACTTCAGGCATGGGATGGAGGCAGTAATGGGTCCCCTTATTAATACATTTTGTTAGTGTTTTAATTAGTATGTCTGCTTTATTGATTTGATTCTGAGGTTTGGTTGGCTCTCTACAGCCTGTCCATCTGGCTGCTGCCTTTTAACCAGACAGTTTTCATTAAGCTGAGCTAAAACCATGTCATTAGCATCTATAAACATTAATTAGTGCTGATGTATCAAAGTCAACTTTATTGTCGCTTGTATACACACATAAAGAAATGAGGTGGACTGCCTTCCTAGTGCAAGCATTACATATTGCGAAAGTATTAAAAATATAGGAGAATAGATCGTAAGAATAACCTGGGGTAAAAAAAAACTGGAATAAGTAGTTTCTTGAGTGATGTATGCGGAATCAGCCGAGCTGTGGCCTTGCATGGTGTGCATTAGAGCGCATCGACACATAAAGGTGATTAAAGAGACTTTAACTAAGCCATGTGCCCTGTGCTGCATGGGATTGGCTCCAGCCCCCCATGTGACCCTGCTGCATGGGATTGGCTCCAGCCCCCCATGTGACCCTGCTGCATGAGATTGGCTCCAGCCCCCCATGTGACCCTGCTGCATGGGATTGGCTCCAGCCCCCCATGTGACCCTGCTGCATGGGATTGGCTCCAGCCCCCCATGTGACCCTGCTGCATGGGATTGGCTCCAGCCCCCCATGTGACCCTGCTGCATGGGATTGGCTCCAGCCCCCCATGTGACCCTGGGCAGAGTAAGCAGTTGGTTGATGAGTGGATGGATGCTCTTAGGTGTGTGTGATGGGGGCATCCTTTCAATACGGGGTAACCATGTAGGATGACTATGTGCACCATCCAACCACTCTATGTTTGAAAGCCATCTCTCTATCCCTCAGGAACAGAACATGGTTGGTGTCCCACGGCAGCCTGGTGGGGTCCAGCCATCACTCACTGGCCCAGGAGCCGTGGTGCCAGGGACCAATGGCAGCGCGCCGGGATACCTAGGCAACCCACAGCAGGCAGCCATGATGAAGCAGATGATGCAGATGGAGCAGGAGAAGCGTGTGCAATTGCACCTGCTTGAGCAGCAGAAGCAGCAGGCTCTGCGAGAACAGAGGCAGCAGCAGTTGCTGGCCGAGCAGGTATCCCGCGACGGACAGCTCCGTGCACCAGTCTCCAAGCTCTGGTCTTTGTCCTCTGGCCTTTAGAAACTGGGTCATACACTGTGCTCCTTATACAGTGTTCCATTGGCACTGGTTCATATACCGTGCTCTGTGAACGCAGTATATATATCGGATTAATGCAGCTTTCCATTGGCACTGGATCATATATAGTACTCTATAAACACTGGATTACATATAGTGTTCAATTGGCATTGGATCATATCCAGTGCTCTATAAATACTGGATTATATGCAGCATTCCATTGGCACTGGATCATATCCGATGCTCTATAAATACTGGATAATGCAGTGTTCCTTTGGCACTGGATCATATATAGTACTCTATAAACACTGGACTACATACAGTGTTCCATTGGCACTGGATCGTATATGGTGCTCTATTTATACATTGCTCTTAAATATTGGGCTCTTGTCTTTAAACACTGGATGATATGCAGTGTTCTGCAGACAATGTATCATATAAGGCATAACATTAGCAGTGTATCATAAGCCCTGTCGCATGAACACCGACTTATATGCTGCGCTACATAAACAATGGATCATGCACAGTTCTCCATAGATAATGGATTATCCATATTGCTCCATAAACACTGTTCTTTAGATACGGGATCATATACATTATTCTATCAACATGAAATTGTTTACAGTGCTTCATAAGCACTGGATCATGTGCAATGTTCCACTGAAACTGGATTATACCCCATAAACACTGGTCCCTGGTCTTCAGAGACGGGATCATACATTGTGCTCTGCAGATTAGCTGCCTCTTGGCCTGGAGGTAACACTGCTTAATCATGTCATGCAGTGCTCTATCTACCCCAGAGTCTGTGTGGTGGAGTTGTCTGTCTTATCCCATGTTGTTCATGCATCTAATGCCCCACCCCCCTCCCTTCCACAGTTACAGCAGCAGCACCCCAGGCAGCTGCCCCACCAGCAGAGAGGCCCTTACCCCGTTCAGCAGGTGAACCAGTTCCAGGGTAAGACATGACCCAGATGATCACAAACACAGCAGCCGGGCCCGGCTCACAGCACGGGATAGAGGCTCCTCTTAGTGGAATTTAAACATTTTAAAATGACATATAGTTGGACTCTCTTGTGTTGCCTCTTAGATAAAAGTTTGGACACATCTACCCATAGAAAGGTTTATTTGTTCTATTCTCTATGTTTTAGAATAATTATAAAGTCGTCAAAACTATAAGATGACACATATGGAATTATGGATCAACCAAAAAAGTATAAAAAAAACTCATTTGTTGGGGGGGGGCAGCTCTGTAGGTTGGGATTCAGAGGGTAGCTGGTTAAAATCCCTGTTCGGCAGAGTGATCCCACCATTGGGCCCTTGAGCGAGGCCCTTAACCCCAATCACCCCAGAGACTGGCTGACCCTACTGTCTCCTCTACACCAGTTCCATGAGGTGGCCTCCTGAGATGCTTTTCCAGCTGTCCTGCAGGAGGTCCCACATATGCTGAGCCCTCATTGGCCGCTTTTCCTTCACTTTCTGGTCAAACTCCTCCATAACCATTTGTACTGTGTGTAGGTCAGGTGACCAGGTCATGTGATGCGACACCGTTCACTCTCCTTTGTAAGCAGCTAGAACAATAACGAAAAACATTGAAGTCCCTCTGGATGAAAACTTACCTGGCAAAATTTTGAATTGTGATTTCAAACAGCTCAGAAACTTCCCCGATGAAAAATAAATCTGAATAAATGAATGGTAACTGACTGGAGGTTAGAACCTGGTGAAGGAGAACGGTGCTTCCTTTAACAGCCACATGTTAGTGCGGGGAGGGGTGCTGTCGCATGGCTGGCCAAGGAGGAGCCAAAAGAGCAGGTCCAAATCCCAGTTCCCATAGCTGATGATGGGAAAAGCTGATGGCGTCTAATTCTGAGCACCTGGACAAACCAATGTCTTGACTGACTGATTCTGCATCTTCTGTGCCGCTTCTGCGGAGAACATGAACCCGAAAAACTGTATCTGTGAAGCCCAATCTCCAGGCAGCACCTCAGTGAGAAGCAAAGACTTCTAACTCCTCAAATGTCTTCTTGAAGAAATGGCAGAAACGGTTGCTGTCAGAGACCCACGTCTGTAAAGTTGGCCTCAGGTCGTCCTGTGGTTTCTGCCCGGTGAGGACATGCTTTTTGTGGGACCTTCGTATGATATTCAGCAGCATGTCACAGGATGGTGATATTCAGGACTAGAGACCTTTGCTGGTCTAAGTCATGATTTGTCCTGAATTCTGAAGGACACTTTGAAGTAGTTTCATTGGAAAATCCTTATTTATTAAGCAAATTGTTTTCCGTCCAACTCATGCAATTATATGGATTAAGTTACTCGGTTTGAGTACTTGCAGGTCAGGCTCAACAAGTTCCCTAACTCTACCTAGAAGTAGCACCCAGTAGTGTAACTCAGAGTGAAGTCACATCAAACACCCTGTGCTGTAACTCAGTGAAATGTAACATCCAACACACAGTGGTCTATCTTGGAACAAAGTCACATCTAACAGTTAGTGGTGCAACTCAGAGCAAAGTCACATCAAACGCCCAGTTGTGTAACTCGGTTACATCCAACACTCAGTGGTGTAACTCGGTTACATCCAACACTCAGTGGTGTAACAACTGGTAATAAATCTGGAGCGCTTGCCAACAGGTCTCAGAATTTTTCCATGGACTCGCACTCAAGTCTAACCTGTGAGAATCTAATTTCATGAAAGGTGTTTGGACTCACAGCACTTCCAAGAAATACATTCGGCAAATTTAAAATCTACAGTGCCGCCGCACTTCTTCACCGAAGATGCAGCGTCCATCAGAAATGCGAAAAGCGCAACTTTTTCGGCTCCAATCGTTGCCATGGCAACCTGACCCAGATCTCAAATGTTCCAACGACTTGAGTCAGATCGGCAAGGAAACAGATTTACTTTGCTAATGGAAAAGAGAAGCTCTCCATAGACGTCCCGGGGGCATTGCTTTGTTCTCCTTGAAGGAGTCGTGTGTGATTCCGTGCTGTTCTTCACAGACATTCGAGGGAGGCGTGCATCTGTGCTGGTCCATTTCTAATGTCTGCTATTGGTTGGTAGCAGGAGGATCAGCCAGTAATTGTTTAAATCTTTATGTGTCTCAAGCAGGGTCAGAAAATGGTGGATCTCGATCACTAAATCATAGAACAGAACTGGGGACATTTTGAGTAACGATGCCGTCTGCTCTCATTGGTCCTGGTCCCATGAGAAGACGGCTCATTGGCTGTCAGGTTTTCGGCTCTGCCTGCTGCCAGGTTCTCATGCGTGGTTCTCGTTTTCAGGCTCGCAGCAGGAGATGGCCGCCAGGAACCAGGCTCTCCAGAACATCCGCAACGCCAGGCTGCTCCAGCAGCAGCAGCAGCAGCAGAATCAAGGGATGCTCCAGATGGCGCCGGTGCAGAACTCCGCCCCCATTCCCACGGGGGCCGGCCAGTCAGACATGGGCGTGGCCTACACCGGCCAGCCAGCCGGGCAGCAGACCATATATGGCCTCAATGCTGGCGTGAACCAGATGCTGCAGCACCCAGCCCAAGGAGGCGTGGGTATGGCCCACAATGCACCACAAGTGCAGAGGCAGCCTGGTAACGGGCATGCAGGGGGCATGGTGAGCGGGTACGGACAGGGCATGATGATGAACCCCGACATGTCCCAGCAGCCCATGAAGGGCCCCCCGATTGCCAAGGGCCAGGCGCAGAGACTGCAAAGCATGATGGGAGGAGCCTCCCAGGGTTGGCCACAGCAGCAGCAGCAGAACCTGCAGGCAGCGGCGGGCCGGACTAGCGGGGAGATGGCGCCCTTTAACGGCAGTCCCGTTTATGCCATGCAGGCCGGCCAGCCTCGTATGGTCAAGCAGCACTTTCCACAGGGGGTGGGCCAGCCCATGGTGGACCCCAGGGCCGTGAATCCAGCCATGGGAGGCCAGATGATGCCCCACGTGGCGGCCCAGTCGCGGACCAACCAGCCGCGGCCCGTCACTTTGCCCGCCATGGCGCAGGTCGTCCCCAACATGGCCCCATTCAGCCAGGCGCAGAGCCAACCAATGGTGGCAGCCGGAGGCTCGTACATGCAGGGCAGCCAGCCGCCCACATACCAGCGGACACCCAGTCAGGACCTGTCGTACGGCTACAGCGGGCAGCCGTCTGGAGGCGGAGCCTATAACCTGCCAGAGAGGGCGGAGCTGGACTCTGCAGATGGCTGGATGGACGAGTTCTTTTCCAGCCAATAGCGGGCAGACATGGGTGGGGCTTCAAGTTGACTATGGATGGACACAAAGAGGAAGGAAGGAAGGAACTGGGTGAACGACAAAAGCTTTCATTTTTTAAGACGTTAATGACCTGGAGAGAAAAAAAAAAAGTGGCTTTTGTGCACTGTCATGGTATTAAAAACACCTCCTGAAGGGAGAGCAATCTGTCAGGAGTCTAATGGTTTCACACAGGATGTTTTATTCGCGTTTTTAATCTTTTGAAAAATGCCATACTTTCCCCAGTTTCAAATCTGCACTGCGGAATCTGTAAAATCTGAAACTTTACTTAAATTCTGGGCACTGGAGGAGAAACACTAAGCCGTTAAGAAAACTGTTGGTATTTTTTGATTGGGATTACGGGATTGTTGGTAGCATCTGCATCACGCCACGTAGCTCATCGGTTCGGAGTGTTTTTCCATTGTGGGTCTCGTGGGGGTCATTAACTCGAAGCATTTTCTGCATTACTATTGGCATACAAGGCTTTGACTTTGAACCTGACGATCGTTTGTTTACCCCAGAAGCTGTAGAGAACATCAGCCGCTTCTCCTACATGTAATGAATTGAAGCCCCGCACCCCAGCACCCCCGCACTCCAGCACCCCCGCACCCCAACCCCAGCAGCGCACCACACACCCACTCCCGCTTACAGGCTTACCTTTAATCTGCATTTGTCTGCTATTTACACCTTGAAAATAACAACAAAACAGTCAGGATTCTTTGTTGGGTGTCAGTATGGGCTCTGGTAGGGTAGGCCGTCTCTTAGCAACCAGCAACGCGGCGTCGGAATGGGTTGAAGCACCACACACGTGACTGTGGGGTTCCGGCTGAAGTTCTGATTGGCTGCACTGTCACGTGGAAGCTCACGCAGATTAATAGGAAATGTAACAGCCACTAGTAACTTCAGCAAATTCTTAAACGTGTGAGCTGGAATAGGAAACTTGAATTTTAACCTAGATATTTATACAGAATATGCATTTTAATGCCGCGAATACATGCTCATACCTGCACTTCACACATTTTCGCGGAGGGGGACGTGCGGCTTAGAACGATTGTTAGGGCCCTGGAGTGAAAATTTGGAACATAACTGGATTATATTGGATATAATGACCTTAAGTATGAATTGTTTTTTTCTTGGGACTTACACTGTCTGAATACGTGCTCCATCAGGACAAAAACAGAGATGTTTTACTTTAACTAGAAATGAATTGGGTTTTTTTGTTTACTTTAATGCCTATAGACTTTATATCAATCAATGCCCAACAAAGGATTTATCTTTTACTGCGTTATTCTGGGCTTTTTTCCTCTCCATTACAAATGTTTCCGAGGCAGGTCCGTTCGCTCTGGAGACAGGAGGGGGCAGTGTGGAGCCCCTAGCTGAGGACTGTCTCCATCCCCCCAGGAGGGCTACCTGCCAGATTCCTCCAGGTCACGTGGTCTGGGACCAATCGGATGTAGACTTTGTTCTTTCTGTTGTTCGTTGGTCATTTCCGTTGGTCCGTTATTTTGTTTAACTGGTGCTGACGTATATGTGATAATGAAAAAAAAGTATATAAAAGAAAGTTGCTATTTGTAAATATGTTTTTACAGGTTTAAATACATCAGATGATATGGCTATACCCTCTGTAAAGAAATTCCTGTTTGTTGAAAATAGAGACATATTTTTATTTTCGTTTTTTTTTTGTCCACTTTTAAAATCATCCGCGCTACGCCATTGCACTTCAGACAATGTCTTACTACTAATTTGTATTGTAATTCTAATTTTTATTTGTTCATTTTTCTAGTTTGAGATTCTACTCTGTACCTTAAGCAGTGCTTATTTCTTTTTATCCTGTACAGAATTGCGAAATGTAAACAGATTACACACGTTTGTTTTTCAGAAAAAAACAACAAAAATAAAGAAAGACGGTTATCTCGTTGATCGTATTAAATGAACGTCTCCGTCTGGTCTCAGTACATTTCTTCTGCATTATATTACACGGATCCTTCAGATGGTGAGACCCAGTAGAGGGTGAGGGTATGATTCAGAAGGTCGTACCCTCGTACGATTCACCACAGCTATGGCACCAATGGGCTGAAACTAAGCAGAGTTTAGTTATCCAATAAGGATCTGCGGATCATCATTGAAATGTCTTTTTTTTGTCTGATTGCGTCACTTTGAGAATCTATTCTAACATCGGTATTTCAGTCTTTTTACCCTGATAATTTATATGTTAATTATCATAAGAGCAGAACATGAACCTGTTGGAATCTTTTTGGCAGGCTGCCTTTTCTCAGTGTGCCTTTTGACTAGGGGGGCGCTAAAGAGCAATTGAAAAAAATCTGAATACCTTAGGTTGCATTCTGTGACATTATGGTTATTTAGACTACTTTTAATACTTTTCTTGTGAAACAAACGTGAGCTAGCTAATTAGCCAGATACCCAAAAACACGTCTATCCGTGAGTGATTTAAACAGCAAGGATGACAATGATTAGGAATGGCTTGAGGAGCGCACATGCAGAGCTCATGCAAAAGTAGCAGTTTAAAATGCAAAAGTAGCGGCGGAAAACTTTAAAATAATGCCTTTGAAAATATACAGTTCTTCCAGCCATTCATTCTTAAAAAAATCAGATGTTGCTTTAAAACTAAATACCGCACATAAACATACAGCCCGTGACAAATGGTTTCCAATCTGCTGCCCCAATTTTTGGCGCTACTGCATCTCCTGCATGCGTCGCATTAACTCTTCGCGCAGGTGCACCTATGACGCGAGGAGTTAACGCTACGAAGGCTTGGCGGCCATGATGCGTACGCATATGCGTTGTGAGACTCAAGTATAAAACAACCCCGTAACGCTCCTCACACCTCTCCCTTCCGAGGATGGAATGATCCAGAATGTGCTCCACTCACCAGGGAAGAGGACGCTACAGCGGATTAGCATTAGCGATTAGCATTGGCCTACCCTTACAAAGCACAGAGAGGACCTGATCCATACCCAGACACTCAGCGGTCTCAGCAGAGATGCTAATTGGAAGCAGAGTCGCCTGTGGGGGTCTACAGGCTGTTTAAGGGGGGGGAGGTGTGGCCTTCAGCATGAGAGTAGAGAGAGTAGAGGCAAGCTCAGTATACTAAACACAAAAACAAAAAAATCATCCTGAAATATGTTGCTGCCTGTCCTGTGAAGATGTAATTGAATTTTTGAAAGTAATTCGGGGTTACTGAAACCACCCTCTGTTGTGCTTTGGGGAAGAGGGCGGTTCACTGGTTTGATATGGCAAATGCCGACAGTTTTAAGTTAGGGGGGAATTTGGCTTATGTTCCTCATTCTCTGTCTTGCAAGGCTTCCTAATGTTTCTCTTGGGACTGATTTCGCTAGATGAACAGGGTTAGGCGCAGGTGGGCAGATACCACTGCTCGGTCTGAGCATGGGATTCGCACCCGGAACAGTCTGGTGCAGTGGTTAGCCTCCAAACCATTCTGCGCATCCTGTCATGGACGCCCCACCCAGACGCAGCGTGTGGGCGCCGGCCATTTTGCAGCGAATCACATGCAGCTAATCACCCCGCAACTCTGTGGATGATAATTCGGTTATGAATCTAATAATAACCAGCCAGAAGCTTCTAGAAGGATTTCACAAAGGACTAGCACTTCTGCAAGACATCACGGCTGACAACCGCGACTTGCACCAACTGTCACCCAGAATCTTAAACTTTCTGCTCTGTAATCTCAGTATTTATCACACATACGTATATCGTACAGCTGTTTCTGCCACTTCTGCCCTATTTTTATACAGTTTTACACTATTTTAGAAGCCAGTATGCATTTTGTGTTGTGAATACCTCTACTAGATGCAATGACGATGAACTAAGTTGAATCTAATCCAATCTAATTTAGTACAGATTTGCTATTAACCAAAGAAGGTATGATTACTACCAGGAAAAAGGTCAAATTGCAGGCTGGTTCAGTGTGGTGAAGAGAAGCATTTTGGTAAAAGAGGGCAGGGAGCCTTTTTTTTAACCAACCAGTAACTAGCTAGGTTAACGAAACAGAGGTTATCTAAACCGGACGGCAGCTGACCACGCGCCGGGATTCCAGCAAGTTCAGAGTTACTCTTCTTTCCATTCCTGGAAACAGGCTGCCATTTTGATGGTCATCCCCAAAGCAATTTATCAACGGCAGTGAGATTGCGTGCGGTTTTACTAGCCAGCTGTGTCATTGTGTTCTTGGGGGTGGGATGAGGGGGCCACGTTGGATTTATGAGAGAGGGGGGGACCAGAGAAGGGTAGATTTACCAGTGGCTGCCAGGCGCCCCCCCCCCCACCTTTCCGTAATTAAGAGCACGTATGCTACGGACGGCCTCTTTATTCCTCACGCTGTCGCCCGGCACTGCCGTCGTCCCCGGCAACCATGCACGCACATGCATACTCCTGACCATGATGAATGGGAGGCGTCGTTACTTCCCGACGTCAGGATGGGGGTGGGGGGCTGCTTATGAATGTATCCGGGGAGGGGGGGCTCTCCCTGGGGGTCCCGGTGAATGGAGGACATTATCTTCCCCGGGTGCGAATCAGCCGTCCCGCAGACGGCCGTAATCAAACACTCTGAATGCTGGTAAAGTGTGAGTGCTTTGAGGGGGGCAGCCCCCGCACATTTTAATCATGGTGATTAATACCCTGTCACCTGCAGGGAGGATGCCTGGGCCAGCCAGGATGGGACCCTGGGTTGGCCCAGGGCCCATCTCCCCAATTAGCGTCTCGAAGTCCCGCCTTCGCTCGTCACCGCTCATTAATATGCAGATCAGTCGCCACCTCGGTGCATCGCCGTCACTGAGAGGTTAATGGCGGGCGCGCCCCGTTCTGGCTTTCGCGCGCCGTCCTGCACCCCTGCCAGCGGAGTCACCTCAATCCTAACGAGTAAAACTGTGACTCTGTCTTTCCTGGTCATATTTTTGGCATGTGGCCCCCCAGCCCTCTGGAACAGCTACGCAAAATAATACTTTTTCATAAGCTCTTTAGACGTTTCCTACATTTGGACGAGTGACAGTCACCTGTTTTAGAACTATCCCTTTATGAAGACAAAGTGAATCTTATTTTAGCTGAATATCTCTATATATGTAATATAAATATATAGACTCACACACAGTCCTGCGCCCTCAGCAAAGGGGAGAACGGGGCAGTCCACACCTATTGCTGACCACAGCAAAACTATTCCGAAATAATGGAATTGACCGTGTCGTCAATATATTTTCACACTGTCCGAATGCTTAAATTGCAGAAAAGGCCCCAGCAGTATAGTTTAAACTAAACAGCAGAATGCAGATGCTCCGAGCATATTTGGCGGGGAGGGGGCAATGGCCTACCCCCTATATTTATAAAGTGCTGCGTATCTTTGGTGAAACCTGTACTGCTCTGATTTAAAATCACAGCGCGCAGGACGTGTAGTGCTGTGACCGGCTAGCCCACGAGAGTCATTCTGTCTGCTGATAGCTCTGCATGGTCAGATGAGGAACATGATGTCATTTTACAGCACCAGGTCCCCCCCAGGCACAAACACTGCTCCTGCACTGTGTCCCCATTTCCCAAGATGAAAATGCCCCCAGATACCCTACAAAGCAAGAGTGAGCTCATGAACAGCAGGATGAAATCAAACACCTTCCACGGCCTCTAGATCTAAACATCATTTAGGCTTTATGGAACTTCTCTAAAGGAGAATGTGAAGTAGATTTCGAGCTCCTGGAGCCTTTTCTTCTTAAAGAATGGCCCAGTAACCAATTACACACAACTCAAGTCTTGTATGACAGCAGTCTCAGAAGGACTGAAGCTGTCCTGAAGGCAAAGAGTGGCTCTAACCCTAATTAGGTGCTTAGTATCAAACGTATTTTGTTATTTTTTCCCACCAGGTAATTCTTTCAAATGCCTAATGGACTAATACATAAATAACAGGCCACGAAATAAAAATGTGAGTGTTTTTCCTATTACTTTTGTATTTCACATGCAATAACAGGCGCTGTTAAAGTCTGAGTCACTTTCCCCAGCTGTGTTAAAAACAGGCCTGCTTTTCATGTCATGCTAGATGTTTACAGTTGTATTGCGGTTTTAAAGGAATCGTGGTCTTAAAGGGATAGTGCTTTTTTTTTTCTCCCCTCACATTCAGGTTGCCCATCCTGGTTTCCCTACCCGATCTAGAGAGCCCTACCTGCTGCGATAGGCCACACGCCCCCTAGCCAACTGCCGTCGTTACATGGGCCCGGGGGGGGGAAGTGCAGGTGCCATGCCGACTCCACCTTGGGGAACCTGTCGGGGGAGCTCCCCCAATTTTCTTGACCATGATGGTTGTTGCCAGACACTCCCGTAGCATGGATGTAGACGCCTTGGAGAAATGGGCCTATACCACTTGTGGGTGGGGCTCTGGTGAGCAGTGGGAGTGGCCACACGAGGCAGAGTTCACGCCCTCTGCCTCAGCAGAAGTCCTCCTGTTTTCACAAACCCACTGTGGTACTTCAACATGTTACAGTCTTTTCAAATAACAGGTTATGGCTCAGCAAGGCGATTCAGCCTTGACAACTAAGCATGAACTAAAACGAGTTTTAATTAAAAGTTTTGAACTATTACTCTCTCGACCCAAACTCCTAATAATGTAATAATAACCCTAGTCTGTATATTGACCATTACTGCAAACTCAAGTACTTCCATATGGCGTTTGCAGACACTTTGAAACTAAACATCCGAGGTTTGCTGCATGTTGTGTGCTACTTTAAACATTTCTAATTTTACTTACTCATAAATGTGCATCTGTATGGATGACGATCTTGCCGTTTGGACTGTAAATGTCATAATTTAAGTTACAACTGGGCACATGATCAGGAGAAGGGGAACACCCACCCACAGCAGCCCCCTTCCTGATCGCTTATGCTGCCTTATGAACAGTGCGCTCTTCATTTACTGTGGGCATCTGGGGATATCTATTGGCTTATTGAACGGGAGGACCAACCTCACACCGTTTAATGGTGTACCGTACCACCTACACTATCGACTCCTTCAAATGTCCTTCAGATGCCTCTTCCTGTGGCTGCCAGTTTCAATTCCCCCCTGCGCCCCACTAACAGCTCCGCATATTGTGGATATCGGATATCAGTGGACTTCCTAATAGCGTCGCTCTAATAACATCCATCCTCCTGTACATGCAGCAGATTTGTTTCGTCGAGGCCACTGCATTTAATGTAAGTCTCAGCTGTGGTTATATTCTAGGCGTAGTTATGGTGACAAAGATACACAGCCAGTCGTCCACAGAGGTGCTTCTTAACCCCAACTGGAACTACCTTCATCACTCTGGGTCGTCCTAACCCTCATGTTCACTGTCCTTCCAGGAGAACCTTAATGGTGCCGTAGAAAATCTGTGCATGCAGTCATACCCATTGCTGTCATTCCCATGATATATAGAATGAGAACCTCCTGTCCAACGCCGCCCCACGTTTCCGTCAGAGGTGCTTTTGTGCACGTAAAACCTGTCAGACTCAACACAGTATTCTCCTCCAGACATCCTGCTGTCATGTGTCATTGTCTTCGGTTTATGGATCAGGTCTGCCCTCTAGTGGAAATTCTGTGAAACTGCAGCACATTTCCACAGCGCCATGGAAGACCCGATCAAAGAAAAGGATTCTCGTTTATGGTAATATGTACCTGATGAAAAGCGCGCGCTTCCAATAATCTTTTATGCACGTGATATCATGCCCTGTACAGTAGGCTGAAAAATTGTTGTGGTTCCTCCGGCAGTCGATATTCAAACCGCCTGATTTTGCTTCTGTGATTCCCTGCAGATTTTGCAAGGTGCCTTGTGTTTGTGTTTCATTCACCAGCCTCTTTACTCAGCCTCGGTTTCACGTACCTCAGCACCAGGCGGGAACACCAGCGTTATCCTTTGACGCGTAAAAACTGATTCCTAACCACGCTTTAGCCGGAGAGTGCTTTCTCACACTCCTGATGTCACCGATTCCTTGTGAACATCGCGATAATCACACAGAACAATTGCTCCTGGATGCTAATATGGAAAGGTGGACGTTTTAATAAATCCGTACAATATTTCACTGGTGTGACAGACATGAGGTGGATGACAATTACAATGTGTTTTTGAGTGGGTTGGGATTTATTTACAAATAATAAGACTATAACCCAGAGTTTGAATAAAGGTCAGAAAGAGAAACTTTCAAGTTTGCTTCCTGTCCTCGAACATTCTAAAGTTCACCTACGGACAAACGTAAGGATGCAAAATGTGACGCATCGGTGACACTGCAACCCAAGGTTGGTCAGCCCTGCCTGATAAGCAGGGTGCTCCCTCATGGGTACTAATCACACCTGCGGAGTGTTCGCGTCTGCGCGTGAGGTATCTCAGGCGTGTAGGTCAGGTGAGAGTAAGAAATTTGCCAGCGTGGAACAGCTGGTTCCCAGACAGCAGCGACAGAATCCAGAGACTCCTGAAAACCTCCAGTAAGACATGCAGCGAACAGCATGGGAAGGAGCCAAAGGAAGCACGGAAAGACAGAGAGCCGTGTGAGAACATTAGCTGGAATAAGCATGACAGATACACATATAAAACTCAGGTCCAGCTGTCTTACATAACAACCACCATGCTGGTAAGTCACCCCATGAGCCTGAAGCTCTCTGCAGCCGGAGATGGTGGAACCTTAAAGAATGACAAGTACTCCAAAATATTCCAGGTGCTTTAATGCACAGTACGCATATGGTCATACATCTCCAGTCATCAACAGCATTTTAAAAACAGTACTGCTCTTCCTTTTCCTACTTTCATTGATTACCTATTTAGCTTCCTTCTGCTTGATAAATGACGTGTAATGATTGTCTTATGAATTTTCGTTGAGGGAGGTTTTGTAAAACAGTCACTTGTACAAGCTATCATGACATACGTCCCAGATCAGGATGTGTTCAATCGTTAGAAGTTCGTTCCTCTGGCTCTCGGACGTCGCTGGCGAACACAGAGGTACTGATGGCGAGGGGGACAGAGTGTAGTACCTCTGCTGATCAACAGGGGGAAACAGAGGCAAGATGTATAGATTCCTAGGGCCGGTTGTGCATTTCGGCCGCGATACTCCGTAACAGACGGCGTTAGGACACTGCACGTGTGACCGCTGGCAGTGTGACCGCTCTCTCTCTCCACCTCTCTCTACAGAGGGCTTCTGGGAAACTGCACTGCCGTCTCCCCGCCTGGTACAATTCAAACAAAAAGACCCAATGTTGGGAGGGAGGGAGAGAGAACAGGGCACTAGAGAGGACGAGCACATCCAGCTGGACGGCTGGTCGAAGCCAGAGGGCCACAGAAGGCCGCGACAAAACAGGACTAGCAAGGCACTTCTGCAAAATGGCACCAATAAATAATAATCACAAAAATAGTTAAAATTCTGCCAAAGCCCCAAGCAAACAACTTCCTTTGGCTACCTCCATTAAGACAATGCCTCCATTCAGTAAACATTAAACACAATGCAAAGAATTATGATTCATAGACTATATTCCTATCATCGAAACAATATGCCAATGGATGAGCCCAATATGAAGGCTAACGGAAATCACACCGAAAGGAGCCACGACATCCACCGTCACCAGAATCTGCTGACGCTAACTTTCCTGGGATGTGCACAACCGCACCACAAAGATTAAAACAATAACAGCGAACCCCCCCCCCCCCCATTTCCAATAGCTGTAACCCCCCCTGTGCTTGTGCTTTTACACTCAGTTGCATTTACAGGGAGACTGTATAGATTATGGCTGCATGGGAAAAAAAAATATGCAGGTTTATTTCAGGTATCGAATATATCAGGTTCACCTTGCGGATTTTACTGCCCCATCCACCCGCGAGCGACAGCTGACAGACGGCGGCATCACTGGCATGCTGCAACGTCGCCGGCGTTCTGACCTCGGTGCTCGTTCACTGTCGAGCCACCACTCCCCATTTCTGGCCTTCGTGTTCCGGGGATTGTATGCCTCGCCGAAATGGAAGATACCTTCGTCAGCTACCCACCCATTTTAATTCCCTGTCCCGCTGCAAACGCGCGTCTGATACAGGTTCAAGTTGCCTGTCTGCTCATGTGAAATGAGATCCCGCCCACTGCCCCCCGCCCACCGCACAGCATGCCAGGTTTCTGAGAACACTCTGCACGCTTACCGTGTCTGGGCGAGACCACCCTCGAGAAAGCGCCACGATTCCTAAACACAAAACACCTGACAAACCAGCTGCCACGCTCTCTAACTCTCGGGACAGTCACATGACCCCAGATGGCAAGATCAGGTGGGGGGGGGGTGGAGTTCGAGGTCCTTCTTAAGCTTATTGGACACAGCAGCAGCGGAGGGGGAAGGGGATGCCGAGTTCATTCAGCCCCGAAGAGGGAGCGCCGTACCCTGAGGAGGCCGGATCGACGACTGAGCTAGCAGCGCCCCCTAGTGACGTGTTGGTGCCATGACGCTGTCCTCCAGCGGAGGTTACTGCTTCGAAGGTTAATGCCTAACTAGGTGGACAGATACGGAAAAGGGATGCTTATCTGTAGCCTGCCTACCCAGAGCCGCAGCCTTCCCCCAAACACCGACCAGCGACTGAATGGAGACACTAACGGAGGAACGAGACAACAAAGAAGTAGTGAACTATTGTGATGGAGGGAGAAAAAGAGGTTATTTGTGTTCTTCCCCTCCCAGCCAGCAGGGGGTGCTCCTCAGCAGGCGCAGGTGAAAGCCCCCCTCTCCTCTGTCTGCTTCAGAGGGGCGACGTCCCTCCCACCGGGAATCTGACTCAGCACCAGCGGCTTCTGGCTCTTTAGCTTGTGCGCCACCGTCATGAAAATGGCCTCCACGTGGTCGTTATCACCCGGGCTCTTGGCGGACGTCTCGAAGAGCGGCATGCTGTGAGAGTCGGCGAACTTCTGGGCCACGTCGGTGGGCACCTTGGCCGCCCCGCGCAGGTCGCACTTGTTGCCCACCAGGATGCGGGGCACGTCCTGGCCCAGCGAGTGCTGCCGGCACTCCTCGATCCATGCCGGAAGGCTCTGGAAACTGGCGGCGTTTGTGATGTCGTAGACGAAGACGATGGCATGCACGTTGCGGTAGTAGTGCTGCACCATGCTCTTGCGGAAACGCTCCTGGCCTGCCGTGTCCCATAACTGCACCTGCACAGACAAACGCCCCAAATTAGCCCCACCCATATCTCACAGAGCCGTGGGCGGTGACCTCACTGCCCCAGGGCATTCAGTTAGTCATGCTGATTCTTAATGCCATGTGAGCGACTAGGACTATATTTATGGGTATAAAAAACAGAGTAAAGAAACAAAAAGGTATAAACTTCATAAATAACCATAAAACACTAGCCCACAAACGAGAGGTTCAGAAGGCAGACAGGACTCTACAAGCACCAAACAAAAACCTACAAACCCTGACAGCTACAAGCCAGACTCACTAACCACCCCAAGCATCCATGGGCTATATTATCCTACACAGGTCAGACGAGGTGTTACTGCAAACTCAGGGAGGGAATTAGCATACCAAAAACCCAACAAGGCCTGCTGTCGGGGCATTGGTTTTTGACTTGGTGACTACTGCATCGTGCTACGGCGCCCCCTACTGGCAGCAAAAACAAGGACACCCCCCCCACGTCGATCCAGTGGATAAGCAGTGCATTTCTTATTATCCGTTTGTAATTTAATCAAAGTATAAGTGATATAACTTACAGCAATATGGGTGGTCTGTTGCTGGGGGGGGGGGGGGGGGAGGGAATCCGTAAATACAAGATACTGCCGAATCCTATATAGCATTTATCTTCTACCATTTATCTCATATGGCACGTTAACAATAAAAGAATGTTCGTACAAGCTGCCCTACAACCACCGGAAGAGCCAAGAACACGAAGGATGAGATCATCTCTAAGAGGTCAGCATAGCCCATAGCTCAGGCATTTATAATAGAGCAAAACAACGGTCTTATTTCCCTCCCACCACAATCTGGAAGTTTCTCCCGTTAAGCAGTAGGCCGCTTACGGGTGCCGAGATGACACGTTCAACACCTGGCATTCAAACCGGTTGTGGGGTTGGGGGTTGCTTTCGCCAGGATGCCTGCCACTGCACATGCGCGAGCAAGATTACCGGAGCGCTGATAACCACGCACGCGGTGTTCAGGCTGCAGGAAAGGTGCGCGCCCCCAAACCACTGGTTTATTCCATCTGCAGCGCCGAGATTTGCATTTTTCTGTAAGCTGCTCACGGTCAAAAAAACGTTTGTTACATCACTTAATGTTAATCTGCATTCATTATTCATTGTTATCATCACCTGCTTAAGCACATGATTTACTTAAAAAAACTGCTAAAAGGGTCATGCTTTAGCCATGGACATCTGACCGTATCCGTCCTGAAGGTTTTGAACCAGCAGCCTTTCACGTAGGCACGCTCATCCGGCCCACACGTGCGGTTCGATTTCCCCTGCTCCTGAACAGCTAGAGATTATAAAAAGTAGAACTCCACCAGTTTGGGGTCTCTGGCACGAAACAGCCCGGAGCGATATGCGTTTGCAGTCGCTCGGCAGTTGCCAGCACAGGAAACGATTAGCGAAGTAAGGAGAAAAAGGGACCTAGTTTCTGCGTTCACAGCCTCCCTGGTGTGTTTGTCGAGCAGCGCCGGGGGAATCGAAGCGGAAGCCGCGGCATTAATCAGACACCTGATAGGCATTAGCATTTCGGAAGGCGTCCCGGAATAAGAGGGCCACCAGCAGCGAGCAGTCCGCGGCGTTCCGGGTGCAAGCAGAGATTCACAGAAGGCTGCCGTGCCCAGGGGGGCTAGGCAAGGTTTGATCGACAGCACTGATGGAAAACCGCATGTAATCCAGCGGTGTTACATCTCAGACCAAGCCCACGTTTAAGGAGAACCAGCTTTCTGTTCTGGATCCAGAACAAAATCACTAAGGGTGCATTCAAGATTCTTCAGGGGGCACAACCCTCGCAACCATGTCGCAGTCACGGACTCATTGACTTCCAAATAGTTTTTATTAAACAGCATTTTAAATCTTAAATCTATGCGAATCACTATAGTATAAATCGGGACAGGTTTTTAACGCCGTTTGTAAAATGTAGATGAAGAATCATCAAGGATATAAGTACGATGAGTGATGTCACCCTACGGGACCTTAGGTTACGGAATATGCCATCGGATGGACGGGGTGGGACACCGGGTTTACTAGAGATGCGGGAGGGGTGGATCGGTCTCTGGTGCTTGTGAGCAAACGTTAGTGATCAGGGATGGGGAAAGCAGAGCAGGTAGCGTGGGCTGTATCGGGAGGGATGCACCGGCCCGAGGGAGGGGAGGCAGTCAAACAGACTGTACACGGCTGCCCAAGGATGCATAACAGCCTAAAAATAAATAAATAAAGAAGAATGTGGACCTTCGCGTGGAAGTCAATCAGTCCATGACTGCGGCATGTTTGGGAGGATCCTCTCCCCAGTGATTTTATTCAGGACGCAACGCTGCACGCAAACGCCTGCTGACTGACACAGGCGGACACACACGTGGCTCAACAAGCGGATGATCCCTTACAAATCAAAGCGACTGCAGTCGAAACAGTTACATCACAGCCGTCCCAGCAGGGAAACGTAAATGACTAAAGCATTATAATACAGTCAGTCGATTTTTAGCGCTATTGAGATGAGGTGTGACTTTTTCCCCCATACATTTTGATTGCTATCCGTTATTAGGAATTATTTTAAACTAGATTTTATTATTAATTGGCGATGTTACGTTAGTCTGGCAAGCTATTTCTCGTGGAGTTTTTACATCACTGTCAGAATATAACCCCCGGTGCGAACGAGCGGCGTTACCCACCATTCACGGTTTGTAACTTTATGCATTAGTTGTACGATAAAAGAGCATCGCGTTCGTGTCGCAGAGCTCCTACCCCGACTCCGTACCTTGATCTTCTCGCCGTCTATCTCGATCACTTTCTCGCGGAAGTCCACCCCGATGGTGGCCTCTGTTTTGTCGGGGAACCTGCCCGCACAGAAGCGGTAGGTGAGGCAGGTCTTGCCCACCCCGGAGTCGCCGATCACGATGATTTTGAAGATGCGAGAGCGGGGCGGAGGCAGGGAGCCGGTCAGCTCTACGGAGGTCTCCATCTCAGGCACGGCGGGGCGACGGGCGGAGCTGGGTTAGGCTATGGTAGGCTAGCAGACGGTTATTATACCGTCCCGTAAAGGCGGCTTTTAGGAAAAGCCTCGAACGCTCTGTCACCCAAACCGTATAAATATGTCAGAAGTTGCTTATTATCTCCGCTGCGTAAGTGGTACTAAATGTGCCGAATCATGGCGCTGGGGAACGTCCTGTGCAAGCAGCCGCCTACTCGCCGCGCTCTGCTGCGGAGTCCCCGGTCATGTTGGGACGAAGCTGCCGCGCACGCGCACCGAGGGAGCCGCGCCAACTCTCGCGAGAACTCCAAGCAGCATCGCGGGTACGAAGTCCGGGGAGCTGCAGAGCGCGCAAACGCGTCAAGCACGACTCAGTTATTTACATTACTTGCAGAGAGATTAAAAAAAATGCCACGGGTGGAGGGAGGTTCCCATGATGAATTCCCCAGAGCACACCAGGGATGGGTGGGATTAGGGTATCCCCCCATGATAATTTTTGCTATCCCACAAATATATTGACCCACCGGAAAAAGGCCAATCTAGCCCTGGGGTGCTTTATGGATAACTAGCACCCCTGTGGAGGTGTAGCCTAAGCAACGCCCTGAGTCATGCCTAAATTGTCTCCTGCTTCATGGGATCAAATCAAGGCTCATCACAACCCAGCCATCATGCCGTTGGACAATAGACAGCTACGTCTTTTAACCTTCCTTTTGAGGAGACTGTAGTTGACAAGAGCAGGACATGTTTGAATACAGTAATTTCAATGTTCATTTACATTTACAATAAATTTGTTATAAAAACATAATTTTTAACACTAAAGGCTATCAGGTACAACTCAAATCTCTTAGTGTTCTGTAGGAAACTCAGGAAATTAATTATCCTAAATCGCATAAGTAGTCCATCTAATTGTGTACTCGTGCATCTTCTACATACCCGTGAACAATGCTAGAAACTAATGCAATCTACAGAATACAGCCACACACATTTTCATATCTGAATGCTAGATGTCCATTGGAATCTCTATCAACCAGTGATCCAGGAACAGGGATGAAACCTAAAACAATGAAATTCTCACGTGTTGTTCCTTTACCCACTGCACACTGCATCTTTATGGATGAGCAGCTTTAACATGGAGCTCTGTATCACCTTCAAGCACACGCGACTTACAAAAAGGTTTCCGTTGTATGGTTAACGGAATCAGTGAGCTCTTCAGAAAAATCGATGTTAAGCCATTTTTGAAGGATTCCTTTTTTCCCCCTCGCGCCTCAGAACACAATCAAACCATCAGGGTCTGAAAGAATGAAAGGTTTTCAGGAGCAGCACGACACACACATCAGGCATGGAGGACGGACAATGACCACTGGGGTTCTGCGATTGAGACCCTCCCCCCTTCAGAAGACACAGCGAAATATTCAGGCGGAGAGGGCTGCTGTCCAGATGCTGAAGTGGGTCCATGTGTTTTCTCTAAAAACCTATTGTGTGGCTCTCACACTCTGTTACTAGACGGTGTCCTCGCCATGACACAGAACTAACAATATTGTAGAGTTAAATGTCAAACAAGTGCTGGAAGTCATTTGGTCAGACTGCCTTTGACGGAGGTCTGTCGACGCCATGGCAGGACTCATTGCGGGCCCCCCCCTGCTTAGCAACGTTTTCGTGGCGAACCCCAGCCCAAGGCCGATTTTTAATCCCAGTCCAATACATTTTAGTACTGGAATTTGGAATCGAGGGCCAGCTTTGAAGAGTCCAGTGGGTTCAGCCTGGACCCGACGTGTGGAGCCGCTTATGCGGATCCTTTGTCTCAGAGCAAAGTCAGGTGCGGAGTTAGTGTGTTGAGAGCTCTATGGTGGAGCAGTGTGATGAGCATGGAGAGCAGGGCTGAAGCTGGATGGTCTCATGGCCGCAGATCCTCCTCAGGGAGCTCATGATGACTGGCACTTTGGAACACAGAATCCCAGGTCAGAACAGGCTTCACTGGGGTAAAGGAAAAAACACACCTGGCACGTCTAAAAGCTATGCTCTTCTTTAGATAGACCGTAGATAGAGCAGCTCCTGGTGCCTCCGTCGGATGTTTGGACAGTGCTATAATCAGGCTGTAGCTAGAAGGGGCAGCCCCATACTTAACCATGCCGCTTCATACAGGAGGAGACTGGGCTTCCTAATTCAGCTGATAGATTTTACAGGAAAATGCTGCATTACATGCTCTCAAGTACAAAGCGACACTCAAGCGAGGAAAGCCTGTGGTCAGGGTGCAGAAATAATCCAGGTCTCCAAGTGGGGGGGTCCTAAATCTGGTTCTCTCTCCCCGGAAGACTGGCTGCTGTTCGCCGATTGGTGTTTTATTGGGGGCCCAATCAGACTTTTTGAGAGGCGCCCCAGAAAAACAAACCTCTTCCAGTGGCCGCCCGTCACGAGGAAGGGCACCGCCCCTGCAGTGAAAACGCAGCCGCCACGCAGGAAGTTCTCAAAACAGCTTTATTGCATTTTTGTATTTGGTGCCTGAGGCCAGTGAGCCTCACAAGAGAAAAGGAGGAAGCCATCTCGGAACAATAAAAATAAAATAATTGTAATTATATATTTACTAATCATCCTCCCGTTTTGAAAATACAAAGGCTGGGGTTTCTCTTGAACTTCTGAACCAGAAAATCCATTTTAGTCCCCCCCCCCCAAAACATGGGGCTTATAGATATATCAAACTTGGTGTCTCTGAAAGATCCAGAAGTATGGCTTTCTGACTGTACAAGGTGGCACCTTGGAGGGCGGAGCCAGCAGACACCCAACTGCGCCTCCCACTGGTCAATGGGGGACACGCTCTGCTCAGTCCTGAGGTGTGTGATCTCGCTCAAGATGACTGATACTGTGTCTCTTTGTGTCTGAGGGCTCAGAATTAAAAATGCATGAATGCCCTAGGGGCTGTTTCATTTCTAGACCCAATACATGACCTGAAAACTACTACAAGAGATAACATTTGTTTCTGGACTATCTCAAGACTTAAGGGATGATCCTGGGTGAGAGATATATATGAATGCATGTATGTAACAGTCAGACTAAGAAGATATGGTGGACATCATAAGCCATCACATGTTCAACTGCCCGGAGGCGAGACAAACCAGAGAGCGGACCAGACGTACCTCACACCTGTGACCTTTGACCTCCATCTCCGTTTGAGAGAGCCAGCCATCCGCTGGCTGCTTTTTTGAGAAGCGCCATAGTGGAGCAACCCACCAATCAGCAGGATGAGGACTCCCCCCCCCCCCCCCCCCCCCCCAAAATAAAAAGCCCCCAATTCCCTTCCCACACAGCAGAGGGGACATTCCCAAACGCATTGCCCAGCCTCCACAGATCACAGTTGTTCCTGAAAGAATTTTCCATATATCTATATTTTCATATTTTATATATATATATATATATATATATATATATATATATATATATATAATTACTTTAAAAAACTTGGGAAATAGATACTGGAACACAGTCAAAGTAGCTGCTATTGGCTCATCAGAGAAAACCAGCAGTGGTTCAGTCTCAGAGTTTTTAGTCATTTTTGTTCAGTTAGAGAGCTGTTGTCAGCGAGATTAGAAAAGTAAAATGGCTATTTTTACTCTCTCTCTTCCCCCTCTTTCCAACACACTTCTAATCCAGGTCACAGCCGACACTGCAGGGGGCGGCAGAGAGCCGTGGCGGTGCTGCTCAGAAATGGCGGTGAGTTCCCTCTCCGTCTGCTAGCCCATCTCCGTCCATAGATGCCTCATGCACCCACCCCCCCTCACATCTCATTGGCCAGGTCCTCATTCTCGGCGCTTACGTCCCCATTGACTGTGATCTTCATGGTCTCCTCATACCCCGGTGGCATGAACGCCAACGTGTAGGGGAACAGCTTATGGCACTCTGCCCGGTAGACCTCCGCCTTCTCCTTGCTATTGCCCAGGCTCCCGCTGCGTAGGTTTTCTAGCACTTCTGTGCAGATCTGAGGTATGGGCACAAGAGGGCACCACAGTTAATGAAGTGTCACCCTCGCTTCCCAGCCATCTGTGCTTCAGAACCTAGTAGCCTTCAGTGGAAACTCTATTCAAGATCAGCATCATAGACGGGACCAAGACTAATCCCCATGGTGGGCACAGTCAAACATACTGCTGTACCTGGATGCTCCGGTTGCTGAGGGACTCATCCAACGCTACGGCCAGCTCCACAGCCTTCTTCTCCACGGAGGAATCCAGGTAGTACATCATTCTGGCAGCTGTGACACAAAAACAGTGCAAAACTCACGCACAAAGAAGCCAAACTCAACACAGAGCCTACCGAACTCCAGAACCCAAGAAACGACCAACCTTGCATGGAAGAGAGCACCTACCTGCTAACCTGTGAGGAATGGAGCCCGAGTGCTTGCTCAGGAAAGCCTCGTTGAAGCTCTTGGCGTCGCAGTTGCCGAACAGCCTGGCGATTTCCTGTCTCAGCACCAACTGCACTCCTTCTGCTAAGTCTTTACTCCGGGACACTGGGATCAGGAGTATGATGGTTCATGTGGTCGTTGGTGCACATGCCTCAATAGTGTTCGACTCACATGACTGAGTTGGCTATTTTAACGATCAACGGTATCTTGTTAGTGAACTAGCGAAGTTAGTACTAAATGTTTGTTCTAAAAACCAAAACGTATCTTTTGATCCGTAGACAAGTGACTCTTCTACCATCGATTACTCATCCTTGGAGGCCTTGGGATAGCATTTTTGAAAATGGCACAGGGGGGTGTTGGGGGCCGAAGTCTGTGCCGATGGTCTTTATACGAAAAGTTACTCACCCGCTCTAAAGAAACGTACTAAACACTGGTGGAGCCAAGGGTGCTCAGGATCTATGGCGAAGGCCCTCTTCACCGACTGCAGCATCAGCAGGAACTTCTCTGCAGGCGATTGTGACGAATGAGCATCAGAGCCATCCAGCTTAATCCTCTTATCGCCTACTGATGGTCGAGTCGGCTTAGGAGGTCACTGAACACCCTCGCACTTTATAAACTTTGCCGAAATTAACATGACAAAGGATCTCTCACCGCTCTGCATCTCGATGTGCTCACCTTTTCTAAAGTAGATCTCAAATGCCAGGAGATGCGTATCAATCTTATTCTTCACCAGGTTTTTCAAGGGAGTTAAGAATTTAACGGCTTCCTCCAGTGGATTTTCTACCTATTGAGATGGATATTGAGGTTTTTCAGTAATTACCTATGCAGTTTGATTATTCTGTCACCTAATCCGGCACACAGTCATAGTGAACCTGGAGCAAATCACAAGATCAACAGCGCGCATGGCTGAGGATTCCTAAGATTGGATGTTGATCGGTCGCAGGGCACACACTCGTACACAGAACCACACACCACAGGCGATTCAAAGACTTCGATCCACATAAACCATCTTTGGCCTGAAAGAGGAAGCTGGAGGACCTTATGGAAACCCACCCAAAACATGGGGATAATGTGTACACAGAAATCAAACCCACAACCCAGATGCTCAAAGTGACTCAGACTGCCACCTAGGGGGCTTACTTGCCAGGACCACCATCTCACTCATAGACGTATGCCTAACCTTCGCCAGTTTCTCCGGCACGAGCTCCTTTTTGGGGCTGCCGATCTCCTCGTCGTCCTCCTCCTTCTTCTTCTTCTGGTTCTTAAGCTGCTTCTCCTTCTCTGCGTTCTTCTTCTCCTCCTCCAGCTGCGCCTTCTTCTGCGCCCGCCGCTGCTTGTTCCGCAGTTTTTTCAGCTCCTTGTCGGTCAGGTTGGCTACACGCGGCAGACGGGCGATTCGTATTCAGCAAATCGCACCTCCCCCGTTCATTCCTTGGGTTGAGGGGCATCTTAACAATCTCAAAAACTAAAGGCTGTCGTGTAAAACACTGTTCCTTAGCTTGGAATGGGCTGTACTTTGTAGAATTTTCGCTACCAGTGGCCATTTACAAATTTCGGTCCTCTAAAACAGTGGCTTTCTACCTTTCATTAACCATCCATCCATCCATCCAATTTCTGTAACCACTTGTGCTATTCAGGGTCATGGGCACAAGGCAGGGAACAACCCAGGATGGGGCGCCAACCCATCAAAGGGCACATTCACACAATATGCCTTCACACCTACGGGCAATTCAGAAACTGTAACCTCAACATGTTTTTGGACTGTTGGGGGAAACCGGAGAACCCAGAGGAAACCCCACGACGACACGGAGAGATCATGCAAACTCCATACTCATGGAGCTATGGCGGAAACATGAAACGTGAACCCAGAGGCGTGTGGTCGACAGTTTTAACCATCACATCACCATGCCGTTCAGTCACTGAACCCTCCGCACCTACTCTACCACCCCGAAGAGGAGGAAATCCGTACTCAGAAAGACATGAATAATGTCAAAATGCTCAAATGAATATCTAGACCAGAAGAAATATTCTACTTAAGATGGATGCCTTGGAAATTCATCTACTACCTCTGTAATGCTGTGGCATGTATGAAATCAATGGGCCTGGGTTGGTAGGTTCTGGCTGGTCAGCTGTTTTGTGGCACCACTCACCAGTATCTGCCTTCAGCTCCTTGTTCTCGTCGGCCAGCGGGTGGTCGTGCAGGCCGAGATAAATCTCGATGGCCGTCCGCGAGGCCTTGTAGTAGAAGGGGTGCATGCGCAGCACGTCCTCCAGCTTTAGTAGATCCACATAGGAGCGTAGGGTCATCTTCCTCATGCAGTACGTGTGAAAGTCAAACTGGTCGTCCGTGATCTCCACAAAGTGCTGGGGGAGGAGGGGGACGCAGTGAGCAGATAGCATGTGCCTGAACGGTGGGAGTGGGTGGCGGGGGGGGAGGGGCTTACCCTCTCGATCTCATGGCACTTCTTGAGTGCCTCGCCGTAATTCCTTGTGGCCTTGTAGGCCACGGCACACTCTGCTTGGAACCACATGCACTGCATCTCATTCAGGTTCTCCACTGCCGAGGCTCCTTCCTGGGGAGGCACGGGAAAGGTGTCCGTCAGGTCAGATGGGGGTGCCCTTTAACGTGCAGGTCCCCTTCACCATATTCAAACAACTCTGTGCCAGAGAGAACCCCCCCCCCCCCAGAGGACGTACTGTATCTAAGGATTTTATGTCCGTGATCCATTAAGACGTTTTATGCTTTTATATTGGGCTGTAAACTGAATAAAGAAATTTTTATACAAGCACCTCCTTTTCCTTTACAAGCACCTCCTTTTCCTTTACAAGCACCTCCTTTTCATTGTGTTTTATCAAGTGCCTGAAACTGCAAATTTGGTCCTTATCCAGAAGACACATGTGTAAGTCCCTCACCCGCGTGAACTTGGAGCACATCTCCTCAGCTTCCTTCACCATGCCCGCCTTCAGCATGTACTTGGCGCACTTGGAGTTGATGAAGCGGTCTGCCGTGTCCAGGGCCTGTGCCTCGTCCATCCACCGCACCGCTTCCCGGATATTCCCTGCATGCTGGGGGGGGGGGTGACTGAAGTCAGCGGGATACAGACATCCCCGCACAAAGCAAAAAAGCAATGTCCCCCCCGCAAATCCAATCCAGCTCCTAATCACCTTGTAGATTTTGGCTTTGACCACGAAGAGCTCGATGAGAGTAGGCGTGCTCTCGATGGCGGCGTTGATGTAGTCCAGGGCCAGTCCTTGCTGGCCGGTCTGGTTATAGTGCTGAGCCAGGAAGTATTGCACCCACAGCAAGGTGGTGGGAGGCTCCTCCTTCCTATCGTCTGTGGGCAGGTTTTAACCAATCAGATTCCACTGCCTACTGCAGGTCATACCCAATCAGATTCCACTGCCTGCTGCTCACTAGGCCACAGCACATCTGCATTCCACTGTATAAAATACCACAAAGATGGCTTGACCACCAAAACCTCACGATTCCCCCTAACTGCGTCACGCGAATCTTTCTCCTGTTTCAGTCCCTAGTGCATAGATCACAGTACTGGATCTGTAATTTCACAATCCAGGGGGAATTTCACCAACATCACATCTATTTATTTATTACCACAAGGACTGTACTTGACGTCGCAGCGTAGCGTCAATATACAGGGTTTCCATGGTCTGCGTTACGATATTATGTCTTTACGATCGGTAAATGATTTTCACTTTTAGTACATTAATCAATAAATTACATTTTTATAAATTAGTGTTGTTGATTTTGCCCAGCTGTAGGCTAATGTGAGTCTTCTAAGCATGCTTAAGCTGGGCTGGGCTAGGCTATGATGTTAGCTTAGGTGTACTGCATTAAAATGCATTTTCACTTTACGATATTTTTGCCTTACAATAGGTATTATTGGAACGTAACCCCATCATAACCTGGGGGGGGGGGGGGGGGGGGGCTGTACTTCATTAAAAATACACCCCATTCACTGGTTCTAGGTACACTTATTACAACTTAGTACACTTGTCTCATTACGTCAAGTCGCGCCTGAATATGTGTGACGTGGGGGCAGTTTGTCCCCATGAAGAAAAAAGGTCAAACTCACCATTTTGATGAAACATCCGACAGCTTTTTAAAGACATTTCATAGCCGACCACTAATTCTTGGATTATAGACACCTGCAGATGCGACACAGAGCATGGGATCAGTCTCTGGCAAGTGCCGGCGTGTCTAATTTTCACGTAAAGCATTTCTGTGACTGTGTTGCGTTTATAGCTGTTGACTATGTTTCCATTTTCCTCACGAAAGATTTTACTAAATGGAAACGGACAGTAAACAGATCCGGACACTCGGAGTGAAGCCGGACAACAATGGGCGCCCCAGACTACCTTCTCCTTGTCGGTGTACAGCGACTTCAGGGTGGTAAACGCAGGGGGACATCCTTTGCTGAAATTCATTCTTAAGTATTTATCCAGGCAATCCCTAAATTTCTCACCTACAGCAAACAAGAGGATTGTTACTTAAATCCCGATAGTCAATTACAAGGATGTGAGAAGCAGGGTTTAACCTAATCGTATCCCACAATTCCACACTACCTGCCCCTAGCTGCGTGTAAACGTGTGGCAACCCGACCTAAACTGAACATGAAGCGGAGACGTCATCACGAGGGTCTAGCACCACTACGACAGTGCGTTCAAGTGACTATCAACACTGTCATGGGCCCCCGACATGTGTAGCTCTTCTTTGCCTATGTCTAGAAGGTCGTCGGTTCAAATCTCAGAGTGATGTCACCATCGAGCCCCTGAGGAACCCTCAACTGCTCCAGGCCCTGACTGACAATGTTACCCAAAGCGACGTACATTGTTCTGAGAAAGTGGGGTCAGACAAATAAATAAAATGTAACTTGTTAATCAATCATCCCAGCTGTACATATTACAGACCGTAACAAATGTCTAACTTGTCAGACGGTGTAAGTGCTATATGATGCGTGTACCTGTCCAAATGCTCTGCTAAGTAGATTTAGCACACATTTCCTCACACTATTAAGTACAGAAATGTTTTAACAGACATGAATATGCAGTCCACTTGGCAGGGAAACCGCTCCATGTTATAGGAGCGTGTTATAGGACATGACCTCTGACCTCTTAAAAAGTTAAGTGGGAGTCTCCGAGGCATCAGGCCTTTGGGGAACTTCACCCAGGCGTCCTCGTAGATCTTCTGCTTGTCCTCGATGGTGGCTGCAGGGACGAAATGAGTGTCAACCAACACGCTCACTGCCGCACCGCCGGCCCCGAGCTCGGGGAGAACATGATGTGTAGGGACTGTACAACATGATGGGCCAAGATCAGCTGTCCTTAAGCCGTTACCATGCCAACCAAAATCCAGAGACACAACACTGTCTGAATGAAGAGAAAAAGCTCTAGCTATGAAGGTCCATGTCCATTCATCCATCCATTGCCTGTGTTTTACCTACACAAAAATGTTCTGAGGGCAGAACAATAAAATGATTGGGTCCGAAAGATGACCAATCACATTGCAGAGGAGGTGGGTCCAAGCAACTAGAGGAGGCGGGACCGACCAATCAGATGTCTTGGTCCTGACTCCTCTAGTTTCTTGGGTGTAAATAAAACTTCCCACCCATCCATGCATCCATCCTTTATACCTGCTTGTTCTATGCATGGAAGCTACCGGCACATGACAGGGAACAATCCAGGATGGGAAGCCAACAGGAAGGTCCATCCATCCATCCATCCCTGCAAGGGGCCTGAAATCTACTCCAGGAAGCCCTGTGCAATAGGCAGGAGGACAGCCTTGGTGGAGAGAATCCACGTACCCGGTCTCAAGGCCTTCTCCAGCCCGTGGTAGTAGGACCAGTTCTCTGGGTTCCGCTCCCGCAGCTGCCGGTACACCTCGCCCGCCTCTTCCATGCGCTCCAGGTTCAGCAGCAGCTCCCCTGTGGAAATAGTGCCCCCTACCCTGTCAAATGCTGCATGAGCCATCCTGCATCCACATGATTTTATGGAAACGCAAAAAATAACAACAAAAAACCAAAAATAACCCCTGAAGTTGAGGTTGCGCTACCCCACGCACCTTTGGTCTCCTCGACGGCCAGCTTGTCGCAGATCTGCCTCTCATAAGTGCTGAGGTGGTCTAGCGCCTCCTTGTGGAGACCCGCCTCCCGGAGGACTTGGTTCTGGTAGAGCAGCAGCTCGCTGTACTCGTAGTCCACTTTGTCAGGCGACGTCTGGGACACAAGAGAAGTCAGACATTATTATAAACATAAAAAAATAAATAAATGAACAAAATCTCACTTTGGTAAAAGCTCTTCAGAGTGACTGTATCTGGGTACATTTTAAAACGTACCACGTACCACCTGAGAAGATTTACAACAGGCCGTACCACTGGGACGTCTGTGCCTCCCGCTGCATAGAAGCAGCTGGGCAGTAGGTGGCGTAACAGTTAAGGACTCGATCAATCGTATGGCAAGTGCTGCCACATGCCAAATGTCCCTGTTCTAAGTGCTCCGGGGGTGAGGCACTTAACCTGAAATGATGATCAGTAAATATAGATCCAGCAGGATAGATTAAGTTTGCTTACAGTCTGGCTGTAATCACGGACGGTGAGTTTAAAATGCCAAAACTGTTTGTGTTTCAGATGTGACGCAAACGAGCAACATGACAAACAATTCCAGGAAGCTTTATTTTGGGAGGGGGTAAATTGGGCGTCCATTGCATCGTGGCCACTGGGGCGGCGAGGTGGAGCAGTCACAATACCTATTCTGACCTCACGGCTTCCTCCCTCCGGGGTTGTTTCAGAAAGGCGGTTATAAATATACCCGAAAGGCTGGCTTAACATACCCAGCTGGCAGAATTAAGAGAACAGGGGGCAATTATCTGAGAAGGACTGGAGGGGGGTCGTCGGCCGCGGACCGCCCACACCCCTGCACCGGCTCCCGTGTCCTTTCCGCTGCATCAAGGGACGAGGGTAGGGGGGAGTTCTCACCCTCACGCCAGGAGGCCTAGAGACCTAGTTGGAGAGTCACCTGCTGCGTTTTCCTGAACTCCTCGATGATCCTGGAGGCCATGTCATAGTCCTCCAGCAGGTGGTAGGCGATGGCGTAGCCGATCCAGGAGGCCCTCTGTGCAGGCCGGAGCTGAAGCAGCTGATACCGGGTTTCCTGGTAAACACAGGGCATGGACAAGGGCCTGAAAGGGTGCGACCCAGCCACGGGGGCAATTTGCGGATTAAAGACCAAGGCTGGAGTTATGTGCAGGAATGCAACTCCCCCAAGGCTGAGAGAGCAGAGAACAGGAAGATGGCATTTGGGGATGGGGAGGGCAGTGGGTGTCTGCCGCTGAATCACACTGCCACAGCGTGATAGCAGGGGGCAGGAGACCATGACGGCTCCATTACACACACGCATACATACAAACAGACATGCACATGGCAGCAGGACCGTCTCCACCAGCGAAATTCCCTCCCCTTCCCAGCAGGAACTCGTTGCGCCCTCAAATATTTACAAGAGAATTCTGACATGTTAAGGGCTTCACTCAATGTCCTGATCGTGAAATGACTACTCCACTAGTTTATGGGATTCAAACCCACAACCTTGCGGCCACGAAAATGGGTCCCTAGTCCAGTAAGCTACACAACACCACAAGCAAGCCAGGCAAGGATTGTGACTTCGTTCTCCAAATAGTTATAATTGCATGACATTTAAAGTTCATCAATGCGGTTCATCCAGCAGCAGCCAGAGGGCAGCAGAGAGCACCTTCAAGTGATCACCCACCCTGTAGCCCTCCAGGTCCCTCATCTGGATCTGCAGCAGTGAGAGGTCCCTCAGGATCTGGAGGTTGTCCTTGTCCCACTTCAGGGCATTCCTGTAACATTTAATGGCTTCGTCGTACTTCTTGTCCGACCTCTGCAGCAGGCCATAGACGTGCCAGCCTGGGCGGCAGTGGAGTCAAGGAGAACTGCGGCGCACAAATTATTCCAATATCACCAAGCACCGGACAAGCAATGTGGTATTCAGAAGACGGGGAGCGGGCAGCTCCACAGCCAATGAGGTGCCAGGGAATTCACCAGTGGGTGGTGACAGACATTTCGGTCTTCCAATAAGAGGAGCTGCTGCTGAAAAACCGAAACAGATCACAACGACTGTATTTCTCATTCTGAAAACTTCCCGGCTTGCTGGGGGGTGACCTGCAGGTGGCGCCAGATGGGCAGGATACAGACATGACTCTTCAGGTCATTGCGAAGCCCTCGCCGTACCAAGTCACAGGCCTCCTCCTTCTTTCCCAGGCAGTTGAGGGTCAGCCCCTTCATGGCCAGCGTCTCTGTAAAACGAGGGTGCAGCAGGGTGTGTTGTGGAGGCAGGGTTACCCCGAGCAGAGCCTCGCTGGACACCGGCATGACCGTAAAGCATGTCAGCCACCCCGGGGTCAAAGTGACCCCGAACCTTCATCAACCCCATAATGCCCTTTACTACCAACGCTGTTAAGGAAGCTCGCTCACTGGCCAGATTACAGCAAGTCTCCGGCAAGTTTAACAATGTGTTATTCACAGTCAGGATGGGAACATTTTGTTGACTGAATAGTTAATGCATGCATTACATTTTTACCAAATATTGGGTAGGCCCATGCTTACCTAAAATGACTGGCATCACACCACTATCTGTGATGCATCGTTAATGAAGAAGTAAATAATTACTGACAAAAGCTTTTCGATCTGAAGACCGGAGTGGAAATCAAGAGGGTGTTTCACTCTTGTGGCCATCAGGGTCATTATCACTAACGAGAACTAAAACTACAAAACATTATCGTTAAATGAATAAAATGAGAACGAGATGCGGAAATCAAAAATTTCAACTAAACGAAAACTATAAATATTGTTTCGAAAAATAAAAACAAACGTCAAACACTTTACGTGACTATTTTGGCAAAGTAACGATTTGTTTATTGATAATTACCAATAAAACCTGGAACATGTTTTGCGCATTTTGAGGACATTAGTACATAAAATATTAATAGTATTTTTGGTAAATAATGATAAATCATTAACAAAATAGTCATGGAAAACAAATTTTAACTGAGTGAAAACTATAAATAATGTTTCTGGGGAAAAAAAACTGAAACAACCGTCAAACACTTTTCCAAACCTATTTTGCCAAAGTCACGATTTGTTTATCGAAAATTACCAATAATACCTGGAACGTGTTTTGTACATTTTGAGGACATAATTTGCTCTGTGTATTTATGTGGGAATCTCTAAAGATCAGAGACATAAAACTGCTCTGCAACTTTCAGTCTATCCCAGAAACAAAATTACTAAAACTTAAACGAAAATGCGCAAAAACGAAATAGGAAAAATATCTTATGGATATAGAACCCATACCGAAAACTAACTGAAACTAAACTGGATTTCAGATAAAAACTGAAAACGGATATAAAAATTTAAAAAAAAAAAAACTGAAAACGATATAAAAATAAAAACTGAAATTAAAATGATAATGGTGCCCACCCAGAAAAAAAAAAGGAATTTATGAAATTTAATAAGGAAAAATTAATCTGGGCTTACATGATGTATACCACAGTGCAGAAAACTCAGGTGTAATCCAAAGGAAAATTCCATAGGTGAGTGTCACCGTGGGAAGGACAGGAAATGTGGCATTAAGGCAGGGTGGGAGCGGGCTGGCTCAGAGCAGCGGGTGGGGTCGACTCCCAAAGGGAGGCGTCGTTACACTGGCACAGTGGGGTGTCTCTGCTTACCTCCATGTTCGGCAAACTTGGGGTTAGACAGGATCTGTTTGCAGAACTTCAGGCCGTTTCTGTACTGCTTGTGCTCGTAGCACCTCTGGGGACAGAAATAAGAGGGGGCGGGGGGTCAGGGAGGGTCATGGCGCTAGGCGGGAGATACGCGACAATCGATGAAGACAGAGACCGATGCATTGTCACTGTATGAGTCTCCTATCAAAAGCAGAAGTGACTCAATGAAAGGAGTGACAGTAAATCCGTCAGACGTTGTTTAAGTTACGAGTAACAGATTTTTTTTCGAGGTTTGAGCGGAGCACACAAAGCCAGGATGCGGCGCTTTCAGACAGAAAGGGCTAAACCGACCAGCTCAGCAACCGTACCTCGCAGATGGAACAGGAGTGCTGTTTTTTTCAGGGGGGTTTTTTTTTGTGGAACAAAAATCGTGACCTCAGTCCGGACTGAAAAAAACAGAAGAGCGGAGCTGACCTCAGCCGGCCCTGACTGCTGTGGGCTAACAGAAGAGACTTCTGTGGGTGGCAGGGGACAGGATCCGCTGTTATACACGCTTAGACACTGCAGTCATGGCAACATGACAACACCAACCAGTTTGAGTACCTCTCCTTATCTCCTTCAAAAACTAGTTATCCTAAGCAAAGCTGTCCTGGAAATAAACCCTACATGCGCTAAACCCAAGATCTACTTCGTGAATGTGAGCACAGTGATCAGTAATACTTAACTGGCATATAACTCAGAGTAACTCATGGCCTTTCTTCCACAGGGTTGTGGGCTCGATTCCCGCACCCGACTCTGTGTGTATCGAGTATGCATGTGTTCAGATGAGTTTCTTAGTTTCCTCCCACGTTTTTAAGACATAAAACCATGAACTGGTCCCCGAAGTGTGTGTGCACTGTGATGCACTGGCATCTTATACAGAGTGTCCTCCATTCTGCTTCCTAGGTTCCTGTCTTATGGATGTTCTGCAGTGCCAGTGTAACTGCGTTTCTTGCCTTAGTACTAGGTGCTGTCGAGTAGATGTTTGCTGCTGGTGACCGTGCAAACACCACTGCTCTACGGTAACTTGTGCCCTGTCTGGTTTTTCAAGCTTTCCAGTGGCTTCTTCACTGTTGTGATAATCGAGTCCATCCACTTTCTTTTCCAAGAAATTTGTGCTTCGGTCCTCGTATGATTCACAGAGGAGGCAGTCTATCGTTTCTCAAAAGAGCCTTCGAGGTTCCTGTATTTCGGCAAGGAAATGTGCCACTCTAAAGGGAAGCACGCTTCACTCCTCCCGGTCCAGGAGCCGAGAGACCAAACGTCTCGCTGACATTTCAAACTGCTGAGCTCCTTGTAACCGAGTTCAATTATCGTGATGCGCTCCTCGAAGCCGCCCTCTGAGATTACTTGCGAAGCCGTTTTGGTTAATCACATGGAAACCTGCCTCATGAGATGCCAACACAAAACCCTGCATCCCTCTTTGCTTACAGTTATGGAGGTGAATACATCCCTTTTAGGATTTTAAACTGCAGGACACAAATGAATTTATTTCTCACAAGTCAGCACCTGAATTTTACAAAGTCAAAATAAAATTGATAGGTGTACAAGCAGCTACATTCACGTTCTCCAGGTACGACAACAAACAACAAGTCTAGTAAGGTAACAACTCATGTGACACTAAACTGAACCACATCAGACAGTTAGAGTAGTTGAAATTGGGTTAAAGATGATATCCTTCCGGTATCATCGGCAGCGTATCAGAAGTACACTAGACAGCCTGCCAAATATAGACGCTATGGATGTGTGGACATCCTTTGGCTGAGATGTAAGAATGCTCACTCAAATACAGAAAAAGCATTAGAGGAATGATCGCTGGGTGCATGGTCCACACTGCACACGGCACTGAAGTGTCCCTGTGCAGTCAGGTGACCCGGGAAATCAGAGATGGGACCCTTTTCGTGATTACTCCTGGCACAGCCTTAAATACATCAGCTTTAAATACAGGTTCTTCAGCAAACTTGGACAAGCCAAAAACCTTACTGTGGGTTTGTGTGCGACTATGTGTGTTTAAATGGGCAGCACAAAATTACAAGTGTAATCTCTAATTTTTCATCATTTCCTCCTAACGTGGAAAACCGCATCTGACAGCTTCACGAGACCACAACCGACACTTTGGGCCACAGGAGGTGGGGCGGCTTTTGCCTTCCAGCAGTCGGGTTGGGCTTGGACGCATCCAGTCCAGTCCAGTCTGTTCAGGACTCTCAACCTGCTTGTTTTCCAAATGTTGCCAAAATTTTTAGTACAGCACAAGACATCATAAGACCTATGCCAGTTAATCACTACTGAATTACCTAACCTTAAAGAGGGTGGCGTTTAATGTTTCCTGTCCATCTGCAAACAGGTAACAAGTTGACCAACTAGTTCCACCTCAGTGCAGGTCGGCCTGGCTGTCAAAAGCAGCCCCAAAGGTAGAGACTCCTCGGATTGCATCAAAGAGCCTGGTGACTGTCTAACTCAACAAATCAAGTTTAATCATACAGGACAGTTTTAACTTATTGCAGTACCAACAAGTCGGGATCGCCTGAGATGACTGGTGCGTGTCCTGGGCTGCACTGCACCCGCATCACTGAACCCAGGAACGACAGCGGCTCTGGGTGACAAAAGCGGACGGCTCGCCCTCCCAGCAATGCGATCGGCCCCAGCCCCAGCAGCAGCAGCAGCAGCAGCCGCCGCCGCGCCGGTCAGGACACCTGACACGGCCACATGCAGCCCACCGTTCCCATCTCGGCAATCTCGAATACATTTCATGTGTTTCAGCCCGATGCTGCCGTCTAATATTTAGCGACGCCGTTTGCAGCCCTGCCAAGCGGCTCCGTGCGCGCTCGTGCACGGCACAGCGACGCGCGGGCGCGCGCCGGCCGCTTAACCGAGCCCGGGGCTTCCTAAGCCGATCTGCGGCAGTGCGAGCCCGGCCAGCCGAGCGGGGCTAGGCCGGTCGCCGGGCACCCTGCTCTCCCTAAGCATGATGAGACACGATGCTAGGTGGTCGCCATGCATCAGCTCACCAGGATCCTCTTGAAGAGGGCGTTCTCCTTTGGCGGCAGGACGGCTGTCGGCATTGTTCCGGTGTCCGCCGGAGCTCAGCACATGTGATTGTCTCTCCCCCTGTCCTCCCCTTGTTCTCTGCTCCGCTCTCGCCCGATCGCTCCCTCTCCGGGCTCTCCTCTCTCACGTGGTGGCTGAGGGGACCCCCCCCCCTCCCGTCCAAAATGGCCGATTCTCCTCTAGCTTCGCGTCCGGCGTCTCCGCGGTACTCAGCGACCCGAGCACCGGCCCGCGCCTCCGCCCACTTCGCCGCTAGGTGGCGCCGGTCAGACGGAATAACCTTCCGCGTGATCGCACTTGTTCAACTTCTACATCAAAACATGAGTGTTCTACAGTTTCCAATTAAACATAATAAGCAATTTGTGCTTGATTAGAACTTTCACCACCAGGTAGACTTTCAAAAGTGGCGTTAATATAGGGAACATTTCTTACATACAATATATTAATATATTACGAAATGAAAAGTATTCTGACTTTTTCGTTCTTTCTTCGCTCTGTGTTTTTCCCATCGTTCAATTCCTGTGTTTTTTATACATATATAAATATGTATTTATACATATATAATACGTTAAAGTAGAGGTACCATTATACATGGCTGTATAATCCTCGGTGTGCATGAGCAAAAAGAATTGTTGATAAAGCTTGCTCTTCACAGAGTCTCTTTCCTGTTCATTAACCCTCATCGCATTTAAATTCCAGCAGATATGTTTACTTCTGGGTAATTCTGCTGAGTTTCGGTCCAAAACCAGACAAACGCCGAGATCTCACTTCTAAACATCTCAATATGTTTGGAAACAGTGACACTGAGGCAAAAAAATAACTCACAGTCTTCCAACCAATGAGTTCTTTTTAATGTTATTAATTTTTTTCAGTACTTTCAGTAGAAAATATTTATTAGGGCATCACCAAGGTTACCAACTCTCACACATCTGGGGTGACAGTCACGCTTTCAGACTCTCACGCTCATGCAAGAAACCTTATGGCAAATCTATAATATTCCATTATAAACCTAATGTTGGCCACATCAAAAGCGGTGAAATCATTTGCAAACCCTACAGATTATTTACAAGGCTATAAAACTCTTACATACATGTAAATGCGTGTGCAGATTTGTCTCGAATTGAAAATCTCACGCCAGCCAGCTAAACAAAGTTGACAACCCTGCATCACAGCTGTGTAGACTGTCGTGAAAGGTCAGCCATTTTAGATTGAATATCAATTAGTAGTCTGTGTCAACTATGGAATCAGCAATCGGGACTTTGATATGCAAGTTTTCAAGGTAACCTCAAAATTAGGAGGTATTGCTGTTTGCATCACCAGAATAAATCACAATAAAGAGAACGCTTAAAAAAACATTTCAGGAACTCGCTAAATATCATCAGAATTATGTGACATTTAAATGTATAATACACATGTAATATAAATAAACTACACCTAATGCATACGTAAGGTATAACGGAGATCAGTTACTCTGTGATCATCAGTGTTCATTTCCTCCCTGGGATCGACTAGTCTGACGAATCGAAAGTCGAGCGCAGTAAAACGGGAGCATAACCTAAAAAATACTGGAGAATATCTAAAGACATGCCTTTACAGAGGTTACTACTGCAGACGGCCAGCGTCAGCAAGAGTGAGTACACAACAGATGTTATGTCAGCTGTAATTTCTACTAAATAAATCCAACGATTTGGTCCTGGTTTGTCTTAGAAAGCTAGCTATTTTAGCAGTAGTTTCAGCCCGATGCTGACCTTGCCTCAGTAACATGTCATTGTGCTTTACGGAGGAGTTTTAATCGTTTTCAGTAATCTCTAGGTTCCTCTGTTTCTACATAACTAATTAATATTACCAATAATATAAACAAAACGAACAAGTCATTATTATTTCACTGCCTCCCCACAAAACATGCGATTATTTATAGTCGTCTATTTCCAACAAAGCAACCAAAGCAACGCCAACAGCTTGATTTCCACAGTTATTCATTAACCGATCTACAAGCTTGCTACCCAGTATGTGTCGGAACGGTGTCCTTTTACACCCATTCATGTTTCCGGGAAGCTTTATGTCGAAAAAGTATGACAGTGTCATCTCACCCACCCGTGGGAATTTTGCTCTGAAAGAAAAGTAAACTTTGTCAGAGAAGTCTTTTGTTTACATAATAAACGACTTGTAGAGTGATACTGTTGTAGGAACGTTTCTGTTACCAAGCTGTTGTTTGTTAAGATATGATCGGGGTACGGACTACCACAAACTACATCTTTCCCCCCTCTAGGTGTTGTCCGGTCAGCATTTACTGCCAGAAAGCCAGACAACGCCAATCCGAACTGGCTCCGTGTGGGTCTGGCGTTTGGGAGCTCTGCTGCTCTCTGGGCACTGGTAATGTCATAGAGAACAGGACCCATAAAATAATTTCACTCCAGAACGAAAGCTATAAGCACGCGATCCCAGAGTTGACTGAAGCCCAGAACCATTTTAAAACACTGTTCACATTGCGTCGTTGTTAAAATGGATGGCCTACATTTCTGGTTTTATTCAATCAGTGCATGCATGTTTTTATATGTATAAAAATATTTGTGCCATTGCCTTTCTACTTTGAGTTTCCCAACCGCTGTTTTACAGCTTCTCAAGCAACACGGCGAAGATGTTGCAGAGTATAATAGACGAAGTGGACTGGAATGAAGAGCCGAGGACATTGACAGTGAGGAGGGCTCCATCTGTTTCTCCTTGGCTTTGAAGCTGACTGCGTCACATCGTGAAATTACTTATATTGTAGAGTGTGTTAAGTGTTGCAATGCAGTCCTTAAAGGATGAGGCTAAACAAGGCTGCCATGTTTGGATTCATACATGATCAGATGAAAAATAAAATTTTGGTTACTGTGTGTATTTTTTGTTCTCAGAGCAAAACAGAAGATATCAGATTGGGAGAGAGTACTGTCTGTATTGGTGATACATGATTAATATAGTCTGTATGGTCTTATGCACAGTATATGGAATGATTTGTAACAATGTGTATTGAATAAAATTGTAAATACATTGAGTTTCCAAGGTCGAAAGTGTGAAAATCCACAATCTGCATTAGATAAACACACACAACACACAGTTAATCTTTGTATTTTGTCACAGGAATGTTGTCTATTTACTGTATACTTCTAGTATTCTGAAAGACCATGCTTTGGAAATGTATAGTATTAGCGAAAATATGCTATTAAATTTCTCTAATTTGTAAATTTCGTTTTCAGTTCCTGATAAAGCCTGTGAGAAAACATTTATCAAGAAATTGTCTTCTTTACAGTCAGATTTACAGCAGACAACGGAAGGAGTTCTTTAAAGCACAGTCGTATTGACTATAGTAATTTAAAAGTAAAAAAAAACAGTGTCGTATTTAAATCCATCAGTATGCTTAAGTACATTTATTATTTAGAAGCTAATTTTATTTACGAACATTTATATTATAGTGATGTGCCATATTGTTTGAAAGCATACCATGGTTTAATCTTTAAGATTAAGTAAAACTCAAACAAATGCAGTTGAGCATCATTTTATACTATACCTGTGTTAACGATCACACGTCAGCCTGCTTGCCGTTTGTCCGTTTCCCTGGCGCTGGCACAGGGGGCGTTGGCATCCCCGGTCCGCTGGAGGCTGCTGATCGGACCGCTTGTTGCCCCGCCAGACTGCGCACCGCCCCGGTAACACGCTCCTGAGCGGCGATGTCTCTCTGCAGACCTGCCTGGCGTAAACTCGGCTCCTTCACACACAGGTCACTGATGCCGCTGTACAAAAGCGGTGAGTTATATGTCGGTAATGTTTTTACTGGCCAGATTACTTTTGTTTAGTCATGTTTGAAAAAAATACTTAATTGTTTTTCAGTTTGTCATTTTCGGGTATGCATTATCTTGGGCCTATACTTTGTAATTATGTAGGTATATATAAAGCTTAAACTAAGTAGACCTACCTAACCAACTTTATTTGTATGAGCACATTTATATATGCATTTCTAATGGTGGACGGGAGTGCACAGTATACAGAAAAAAGACTGGATCACGGATGCAAGATGAATCGTGCAAAAATGTCAAATGCGGGCAATTACCTTTGTAGTTGTCTATTTAGACTTTTCACTAAGATACACGTGTATGCTTAAGTTATGTTATTAAAACGAAAGCTTCAGAACTTGAATGGACAGCCAGCCACTGTACTTCTCTCACATAGTTCAGTTAAACATTGCTGGTTTGGCAGATACTCTTTCCAGGTAATTAATATAGGCGCGAAGCGATTCTCAACAGCAACCAGAAAGCAGCAGTGTATAACCAACAAGCCTGGACAGCTGTGTTTATGGACGCCCAAACGCATTTCTCACGATCTAGTAAACACTGGGAATCCTTTACGGGGCAAACCAGACTGGTTGTCCTGTGCCAAAGCGCCCAGCCGTATAATATCGCCTGTTTGGGTTTCTCGTTACACCTTCGTTACTGGCATATGTTTGCAAGATGTTATTAATTGATCCATTCTAAAATTGGTTACGCTGTCAGAACTCTCACTTTAGAAGAAAATGATTAGTTACAACCATTTTTAAAAATGCTATATTGCCCCCTGCAAAATTCTGCAATAGTTTCGGTATGAGCGTCTATCGGCAAGGGATGCAGTAGGTCTAATTACGCAATAAAAATTGTCACTGTATGAAGTTATTAAAAGTGAAATATAAATCTGCCATACCCCGAATATCAATGGTTACATGCAATGCTGCTTAGACGAGCAAAAATTCGGTTTGATATCTTTGAGGAATGTGGTATTTTTACGCTGATATCATTCTAACGTGACCTCAGGTATACCTTATAAGCACTGCTGTGCTGCATGAATGAGGGGGGAGTCCAGCTGTGTCTGAAATCTGGGTTTGCTGTAATTCAGGGTTTCCCGAGACCGCGGTGTTCAGTTTGCAGTTTCCCGTTAATTTAGACTTAGTGTCACGTCCCAGCGACTCTAGCTATAGTAAGAAGCACTGCCTCTTTGCATCCCGCAGTGATTCCAGCTCGCTCCCTGGCATATGGGCTACCGGGTGGCACTGGGCCGAAACTGGCTTACGTCATCCTCTGCAGCGGGTCCCTCGCTGCTGCCGTCATCTATGTGAGACCTATTTTTCTTCCCCGTGAACTTATAATTAAATAGAGCCAATTAGCTGTTATCTCTACAAATTTGCAGCATGACTTAATATTCTACCCCCCCCCCCCAAAAGGCTTACAAGACCATCATTTCTGGCAGAGAAAATTTCGCTAATAATGTTACCAGTATTGATGCCAAGCCAAAAGACTCATCCGAGTCCCAGCCAGGGCCAGCTGAGAGTAAGTCCTAATCTAAATAACTTTCTGACTTTCTGAATCTAAATGACAGTACAATTATGCATAACAATAAAACCTCTGAAATCTATCTGTCGTCTCATCTGGGCAGTGGTGACTGTGGGCAGTGGTGGCTTAATGGTTAGGGATGTGCACTTGCAATTGAAAGATTGCAGGTTTGAATCCCCGACCAGCAAGGCACCACTGAGGTACCCTGAGCAAGGCACTGCTCCCTGCGTACTGAATTAGCTGCCCCCTGCTATGTCACGATGCCACATATGGGTTAAATGCAGAGGAGACATTTCATTGTGTGCTGTGTCACTGATAAGGGAGTATATAGGATATCACTAAAAATGATAAATAACATGGCAGGTTACATGTGGCATGTATTCAGAGGGTTTATCCTGTGCTATCCGTCACAGACTGGCTTAACCTCCCCCCCAACTGGTTTCTTTATTTCAGCAGCACACAGTATTTCCACTGACTTTCACTTTTCAAGCATAATTCCTTGCATTTTGGGTGATATTTCTAGCATTTCTTGGTGGGTCCAACTTCCCAGCTGGTACAGGCACCAGCTGCTGATGATGGCTTTCTTATGTAGCTTCTCCTGAGGCCATGGGGCAGGCAGCAGTATCCAGTGGAGAGGCCTCCCAGTCCGCAAAAGCCAACAGCCTGCTGTGTGAGCCCCAGAAGCTGGATCGTGTGCCAGTCAACCCCATGACTGAGGAGCCACCTGATCCAGCAGCGGCTGAATCGGTCGCCATGGAGCCTGTGGCGGGGGCTGAATCAGCCGAGGTGCCTGCTGAAGATATGGTGTTATCTCCTGCTGAAAATGACGGCAGGCCCCCTACAGGGCAGGAGGTCACCCTTCCGGTTGATGGAGCGGCCATGTCCTGACGTGGATGCTGCTGCTTCGGTGGAGGCGTGAAGTTTGTGCCTGTTGACATGTGCAGAGTAGTTTGTCCTGCAAAAAACCCACGTTTAAGTTAGATATGAAAACCAGTGTTAACAGGCACATTTGATTATCGTTAAAGATATTAAAAATGTCTGCCTGTAAAGACTGTATAAAAATTAGTAACATAATCCCCATACCATGTCTTTGGTTATAAAAATGACAAATACCTTACATCACTAAGACAATTTCTGCTGGAAAGCGAGGTTTTATTGGTTAAATCAAATTTACCGTAATCATCTACAACCAGGGGTCCATAAAGGGGGAGTTAGGACCTCTAAGTGTAAAATATGGAACATAATTTAATTGGTCTGGATTGGGGGTCCACCATGATATCTTTTTACGGGGTCAAAATCTCTAGCTGCACCCCTATCTACATCAACATTAGTACTGAAATGCATATTTCTACTTGCCCATTAATACTATAACATCTAACCAGTAGATGGTGCTAAAACAATACAAAACGATAACAAAATCGAACGACGCGGTGCGCAGCGAAGTAAAAACGCATTTCCAGTTGTCATACATCCCGCGTTACAGCACGTTTACAACAACTGTGACACCTTTTAAGGTTTTGAAGAAAAATACGAGTAAAGTAAGTTGTTCGGAACAGCTTAAAAACGTGTGTGATAAAGAAAGAAAAAATGCTAGCCGATGGAGAAGTGTAAGATTCCCCAAACCACGGTGTGTTTTAATGTAATATTACGATTTAGCGGGGGGGGGGCACCCGAGCGTAACCTCCCGTAATTTCTGGGAAAGGGGGGGCAGCGTGACGTCACGGGCCGTGTTTCGCTCTCCGGCAGCCTGAGAGAGGGACTCGCGTCAAAACAATCAAGAAGAAAAAAAAAACACAAACAAAACAAAAACGAGGCAGAAAAGAAATACAGGGCACGTCCGCGAGGCGCTTTTCCCACGCGCTGCGCAGCGCGCTCGTGCAGGGCACAGGCTTGGGGAAACCGCGCACAGGCGACGCCGCGTCCTGTCAGCCGACGACAGCGGAGCGGAGCGACTGGCAGCGCCGCCGCCGCCGAGCGGGGTGACCGGGGCCCGCCTTATCCTTTACGCACCGGACAAAGAGCTGCCTCGGGGTAAGAGCACAAGCCCCTCAAACCAATTCCGTTTCTTTTTTTCTTATTTATTTCGACGTGTAATGCGGCCGGGCCATCGGCGGCAGCTTGTATTGGGCTGGCAGCGCAGGTTCAGCCCGCGGGCGGTGTCGCCAACCGAGGTTAGCAGGCTGCGGCCAGTTTAGCTCAGCCCTGACCGCGCAGCTTGGCTGCTCGCTGCAGTTCTCTCAGCCTCTTTTCGCCGTTTCGTGTTTTAGGTCTGCCCTCTCCCCGCAACACACATAAATAACAAGTTTATCTTCAGCTTCGGCACCGCTCTCCAGCTAATCTGTACGCCGTGCTAATAAGTAACGTGTTTGCCAGCTTGGTAACTAAATAAAATATGGAATAGAATACAAAATGAAATAAACCAGAGCTGTTTGTAAATAATTAGAGGGCGCGGGGTGGAGGGCCGCTGGACGGAGGCGGGTGGTTGCGCTCCGGTCAGACTGCTCATTCATCACGGCCTCCAGTCACGCCCGTAATGTGGCGTTTAGTTACAATTTTATTGTTTGATCTCGGTTTGGGGACTGGGCACAAAAGATAACGACGGGGGGTAGGTGCTTGGGGATCCGAAGCGGGTCTGAACGGTGATTGACACCGGGGGAGACGGGGAGATGGAGATGCTGATAACGATGGTGGTGCAAATAGAGCTGACTTGTCTTACGTGGCCGGGGGACAGCCGGTCAGGTGGGCTGTTAGCTAGCATTCATGCTAGCATCCTACTCCTTGAACCTTACGTGATAAGGGGTGTGTAGGGGGTCCTGTAGTTTAATTAAAAAACAAAAATTAAATATTAATTCGGCGGACCGGACAAACAGCCCTGTGTGTAAAAGAGCTGGTCGGCATCAACTGCTTAGTTTTCCAGTTTGGGACCTGCATCGCGTTAAATGCATGTAATGATGCGGTCGCGCGTTTTTCGTGCCACCATCGGACCCCAGAGTTTCGCTTTATTGTTTCGTGCTGTGCGTTATAGGGTCACGTGACACCGGCGACGTCATCTGTTTGTTGTTCCGGCACGTGAGAGATCGGGCCCGAACCCCGAGACTACTTAATCAACAGTATTACCCGGCTCGCTTGTTTGATCTCGTTGCACGCGGTACCTCGAGTCCTTAACCCTGTCCAGATCATCTAAATAACCGTGTCGAGTTGTATCGACAGTGCTGGGAATCCATGAAGCGAGGTTTATTAACATTGATTCGGGTGCAGCTTTGGCAGCTGGCGCTTATTATATTTTGTTATCCACTCACATAATGCATATCGAATGGCCACGCGATTTGTTTTTTTAAATGGTGTATACGAGACGAATGGAATGGATTATTTTCTTTCGGTACACCACGTTTTAAGTCCCATGCACAAGACTGGTTTATATCAGTAATGGGTTGAGGGTAACGGCACATTATCTCGTAGGTGCTTTATCTGCGCTGAGCAGTCGTGTTTTTGTCCGGAGCTTTTTGTCTGGAGTTTTGTCGGATTAAAGGTAATGTGCCATGCAGATAGCCTTTACTTATTTTACATTCTTGGTTGATGTGACATTAAGATCTATCCATGAGACATTTCCATTAATAAGTAAACAAATTACATTATACATTTAGATTATCAGCTGGAGGGAGAGTCGTCAAACTAACAGCGTCTAGTGTAGTTTACGAAATTAATTCCATTACTCATGTACTTGGTTTTTATAGGGTCATATTGCTATTTTAGAACGTGGTCAATCATTAAACCATGCAGTTTTCTCAGTGGTCTTCATGCAAGCATCATTTAGCTCTTTGTATTTAATAGCATGCAGATATTAGAGTATTGCTTGTTTTAGGCACACCATAATTAAGTGTGTTGGATGGAGTGTGACATCTGAATTAAGAACAAGGGTTGGCCCTCTCTAGAGCCAATCCTGTCCGCTAAGTGTTTATTTGAATAATAGAGGAGAGTGTGATTTGAAAAGCCAAAGGCACAGAAACTAGCTCTGTCAGGTTGGATGCGTATGAACAGCCTCTGCTGGTGTTACGTACTGGGCCTCCTGTGATAGCATGCTGGTCAGTTCTTTCGTGTCTTCAAAGGACAGCAAAGACATAACTGTGGCCACATTGAATTGTCCTGAGACTGAGCCCCCCCCCGCCCCCCCGGAGGTTCCAGTGTGGTCAGTGGCTCTTTGATTATACTGTTAATCAAAGTTGGAAGTAAATAATGACTCCAAACTGTCAGTTTACTAAGTCGGTTTTTAATAAATGTACTTTTCTCACGTTAGTGGGTATTGTACAGCTTTAGAAGTAATTTACACTTTAATCCACTTGAAGTTTAAATATGCCCTTAGATATTTGAACTGGTTTCTCTGGTGATGCAAGTTGGCACTATAGAAAAGGCTTGTGGTTTAAGTGTTCTCTTTCATGAGCTCTGAAATCTTAGTCACTCGATGTAGGATTGATATTATTTCCACCGTGCTAGTTGGCTGTGTGGATATTCCGTGTGCTGTTGATCTTTGGAATATCACTCCAGAATGATAGAGAATTTGCTGTTCCAGATTCTCCAGATTTCCAGAAGCAACTGGAGCAGAGGTTCTGGGTATTAGTGGATGGGCTGCTTTAATACACATGATTATCTGTGGGGCTCGGGCTGTTGCAATCACATCTTAATGTAATTGTGATTATATGGTGCATGTATGGTAATCACCATGGCTGTAGATGACGGGTGAAACATTTGTCTGGACGCCAGCTTTTTGGTACTATACGGACGTTTACTTACGCCCACAATTTGATAAGGAGATTAGTACTGCGCCTAAAATATTAATGAGATGCATATTGTGATGCCCAAAAGTCAGTTGTCTGTCTAAATTCGCTAATTCCTTATGTTTATTAAATTCATTTAGAGGCACACACCACATGTGACTGTTTTGGTAAATCATAAAAGCGACATGCACTGAAGTCGCGGTGAAGAAAGGAGCAGCTCAGCAGCCGCAACATCTTTTGAAAGAGGGGATATTCTGGATAAACAGGGTAAAAAAGATGTCAGTGTTGTGGCGGTACTTTTTGCAGTTTTAAAGTCTGATATGTTTATGAAACTTAAGGATGCGCCAAATTTGTACAGAGTTACAGATTTGTGCATCACAATATGCCATCATTAATATTTTAGGCACCACACTAATCTGCTTACCAAATTGTAAGCGCAAGTAAAAGTACCAAAAAGTCAGCATCCGGACAAACATCTCACCCGCCATCTAAAGCCCTGGTGATAATTACGCATTCGCCATATAATTGCAATTACGTCGCAGCATAATTGCGACAGCCCTATGTGAGGCAGTGTCACACGGTCAGCATGTGTGTACTGAATGTGACCCGTTGGAGTGGTTTAAGGTTTAGAGTTGGCTAAAGAGAATACAGTAACGATAAAGTTCATTAGATGATTGGGGGGTGGGGGGGCACAGTGGTGAAAAAAGCCATCCTTGAAAGATGTGGTATTGGGCCCCTTAATATGTCCCCATTGGGCCCCATGCTGTCTCTGCAACCCCACACACAGTCTGCATGCACTGGGAGTTTCACTGGATCCACGTCCTCTCACAGGACTCTCCTGCTTTCACCTGGTAACAGAGTTTAAAGTTGGGTTACAAATATTGAAATGTATGGCAGATATGTCCTGCTGGCGTTCTTGATTCTGCATGCGGAGTTGACTTCTGCAGCTCGTAGTGTGGTCCTGGGGGTGTGGGGCTTGGGATCTTGAACGGAATTAATTTAGATGCAGACCTTACACTTAAAAGCACGGTGTGTTAATCTCGCTATGGTAAAGGCCAATAAGAACATAGGGTGAGCATGGTGTGTTTTGTTCTGAGGTTGTTGCGTAGTGTGGCTTTGGTTTCTGCTTCAGCTGATGCCCGCTCATTTGGGGACGCCTTTCTGCTTTGTTTCCATGGTGCCATGTTTTGATCTTGTGTGGGGTATATGTGTCCCTTTAAAGCTTCCTATGGGAAATAGCTGCGATGAGCTAGTCCTCCATGCCTCTTTCCCACCAGGTGCTCTCCCTTGCCCTCAGCTGAGGTATCTGCTCTGTTTGGGCTCAACTGTGATTTGCCAAACCCCATCGGTCTTGGCTCTCAGCAGCACTAGCTGAATTATTCCAGGTTCGCGACTCCTCATGGAGCTTCAAGCAGAGCTGTTGAAATGTGCCCCCACCCCGGAGATGCAACTGCGTCTCCATGAATTCTGAACCACTACACAGGCTCTGTAAATTGCCAGGCTGTCATGAAAAATCTACTGCTGCTGAACTAAAGGGACACCATTGGCCTCCCCTGAGCCTGGATAGGGGTGGAATGTTGAGTAGTTATTGGGGAAATGAGGCTTTGGACTCGCAGGGTATGTGGCATAATCACGTCCTGTTAATCATTGGCCTTTTCTAGTCCAATGGGAAATGATCACATGGTACCACAGTTCTGGACAGTCTAGGGTTTGAATCCCCACTTCTCCCAGTACTGCTGTCCAGAACCCGATGAAGCTGATGGAGCTATTACTTGGGACATATGTAAGCATAACCTGAGTTCTGGGGGGTGTGCCACAAAGCAGGACTTCTCAGTTAACTGAGAAGCTAGAAATCATGATTCTCCAGTGAAAGTTTAGATGAGGAGCATTCCTATTGGACAGTCGTGACGTCTAGCTTAAGTTAACCCTGCTAAGTGAGAGATCCTACTTCATGGAATACTCCCTCTTCTATATCTGTTAACTAATGCTTTGTAACAGTGATTTCATTTTGACCAATGAGAAGACATTGCTGCCCTGAAAAGCATGGTCTGGACAAGGCCTCGGTGCTGGTTCTAAGCAATGGAAGACCAGGAAAGGGTTACAGTATAGTAACACGTAGTGCTTCTGACTTATTGTTTTGTGATTTTAATAGCAGTGCATCACCCAGATGGTTGCTAACACGGCATCAGTCCTCCGCAAAGTCAGGGACTTGCCTGGAGTTAGCAGGAAGGCAGCCAGCCGCCATGGCAGTGGGGGTTGCTGTGGTGACGGGAGGGAGGCGGAGATCAGTGGGGAGGCTGTACTCTGGACCAGGGAAACAGAGGGCTGCTTGTTGCCGTGCCCTCGTGCCATCGATGATTTTCCGCCACACCTTGGCTGACGCGTGATCCTCACATTGCTGCGAATCCACCGCGTGCGTATGTGTGCCTGTGTTTGTCTATGTGCGGGCTGCCTCATGGGTTTTCATTTGAAAGCTTCATGATCTACAGCCTAACCGATGCTGGTGACTTCCTAGCCGAGTACAATTATTAAATAGAAGTGAGATACAGACCTTAAAGTAAAATGACGATTTTGAGATGGGATTTTTTTTTCCAGGTACTTGGGTCGGGATTTGGGGGCAGTTCACGAGGATTTCACTGGTGCATGGAGTCTGCCGTGGTATAAAATAAGTGCTGTAGAAGCTTATCTATGAACACCTTGGAAATATAGAAGGTTTAATAGAGATTTAGGGTTCAGCAGATAAGCATGTGAAATCGTTATGTTTAACCCGTGGGGTGTTATCTACACTGTGCTTTGAAGGTTCCTCATGGCATCTAGCAGCATGAGTACTGGTTCAGCATTGTCTCTGTAGGAAAAGGAAACCTCAGTGAAAACATTCCTCTGGGGGGGAATTTCCCATCCCACGCAAATGGGGGCCAACAATTGTGTACAGTAGAATCAACCTGTTTCTGTACCCTATGCCCTGCCCCCCCCATCTTCTGGCATCACACACAGCCACTGTTGAAAGCTTTACACCATTTCCTTTGGATTGTGAGAGCACACTGACTAACGGCAGCAGTGTTGCCCTACAGATTTGGGATTCCTCCACAGGATGGGCAATATTCAGTTGTAATTTTCATGATTTATCTCTTGTAAAGGTACCATGGCACTGAATCCAAGGTGGGCATCCAGGGGCTATTTCAGCCACTGGCATTGTGACCAGTTGACTGAGGGGCAAATGTAAACCTCTGGGCTTTGTTTCATTTATATAAAATATGGCGAAAACCTGACAGCAGGTGGTGCAGAGCTTTACAGTAAGTGTAGGCTTCATCTAAGGCCAGGGTGTTAAATGCCACTCCTGGAGAGCCAGAGCCCTGTCTAGCTTAGTTCTTTCCCACTTCTACCACAAATGATCATCTCAAGAGCTCTGTTGTAATTAGCAAAAGGAGGTGTGTTAAATGAGGGTGAACCAAAAATTGTGTAGGGCTCTGGTCTTCCAGGACTGGAGGATCTAAGGCTTCCTGGCTCAAGTCCCAGGAATATCCATGCTCCTATACCCTGGCACTTTAGATAAGACATTTATGAATGACTGAATGAGTTGATGCATCATACTCAGAGGATAAATGCTTTTATATCAACACAGACCTGGTCCACTTCATTTTGATCCTAGAATGCTGCGGCATTTCCTTTTTTGGTGACCAGATCAGTTTCTGTCCAGAACTTAAGTTCATGACTAGACAGCACTCTGGAGTCGGAGGGCTTTGAATTGGAGCAGCAAACCCCTGTAGAGCTGCAGTGCATTTTTGAGTGGCTTTTTACTCGCCTACAGATTTGCACGCAAAAACACACAGTTGACGTTGGTGTTTTCCTGAATAAGAAGTTTGAATAAAGCAGGAGTTTTCAACCTCTCTAAAACCATGGATCCCCAAATGGAATTGATCAAAGACGGGGACCCCCTCTGCCACTAATGCATGATCACGAAAAGTACAACTCTGCTGTCCTCCTGGGGACTGTGAACCCCAGGTAGAAAGCCGAGAGATTAAAGTATTATGCTTGCTACAACCCTGAACCCCTCATTTGGAAGACAGCTAGGCTTGTGTGGAGTAAATTTGAAATGACGGTGTCACACTGCTGAATGCCGTTTGTTTCCCTGATGTGAAATGAAAACTTAAGTGCACCTGCAGAGGAAATGAGGGACATGGTGTGAAAAATGAGGCTCCCATGCAAATATGGGTTTTCAGCTGCACCTTGGCGTACGTTTTATATCTGAGCGGGCCGTAGTCCTAATGCAGTAGTGCTTTATGCAGCCTGCGAAGCTTGCCCTCCACTCCTTTGTGGTGCAGCTGGTTTCCTCTGATCAATCATTTCCCTGGAAAAGCCTTCTGAGGATGTCTACTAAAAGCAGCACTCGGTAGCTGCTGCCAGTCACTGAGGGCCTGCAAATGACTTGACGTTTATTATGGATGAGTTGTTTGCGCCTTTTGCTAATGTAGTCCCAGTGTGACTTTGCAACAATTCGAACCAGAAACAAAGTCCAGCAATGTGTGTCATCTTGTTCTTTTGTGAACAACAGAAATTGCGTTAATGCAGTCTTTTTATGTTGGTACGCCCATGTTGAACCCTACATGTCCGTGGCAGTGACCACTATGGGTGTAAATCGTGGGTGGCCAGGCAATCCAATTGCTATTTAGGGATGGATTTGATGCATCGAAAATCTTATGTTTTTATCACGATTCCATAAAATTTTTTGATAACGTAAGTTAAAAACGGTTTAAATTTAACTGAAAAACAATTCACAAATATTACCATGGGAACTTAATTGCACACCGATAATGGAATATAAAGAAAGTAGAATTTCTGAACATTAATTTTTACTATTGAATAGGAAGAACAATGTAAATGTACATATTCAATGTAAATGGTCAAAAAAGACCAACTACTGAACTGCACAGAGAAACAAACGTATAAAGAAAGCTCAAGATGATTGGCTGTTTCCATCTATGTTTAATAGTGGTGCACCTATGTGGAAATTTTAAATGATACCAATAACTGATACATTTTGGTCTACAATCATTAATACCGATAGCTAACCGCTGAGCCACTTGCCAAAGCAGAGGAGGGGGCTGAATGATATTACGCTGATATATATATTTTTTTATTCTGTGGTATTCGAAAGGTTGATCTCTGGGCCAGATGTATTAATGAATTATAAAAAATTACTGGGTCAGTACCTTGAGACCTTTTATAAGCCGTGAATGAGTCCTCCACCACAGAAAGTGTCAGATTAACATGAACTGCATGCTATGAAGACAGTAACACGTTATGCAAGCAAAATTTTAAGAGCAGCAGGTAGGACACATCGCTGCAGACAGCGATTTCTATGGACTACATTTTAATTGGACTAATATGTCTTCTCGAATTTTTTCTTCACAAGTAAGTGAAACTGCTGATGTCCTTGGGTTCTGCTGAAGAAACTTTTCCTGGTTGTTTATTACTAATGCTTCAGTTCTTAGTTGATTTGTGTCAGCTATCTGTAGTACTGCATGGGTTTTCTGTAGTCATCCAGACTACATGTCACCTGTGGTGTAAAATGGTGCTTTATTGAAGCATTTAAATGATCTGTGAAATCCAAAGGTAGCAGGTGCTTGAATTCTGAATTGATTTGACGTCATGTAAATCTTCAGAATCACTTACCCCACAGATGTAAGATGGGCTAAGGCTGATATTCCTGCACAACTTAGCTGATGGATCAGCTCTCGGAAACCCCAATAGGGTGATACAGAGTGATGACGTAATCCTCTAATTCTCGTTAGAAACAAATTGGGTTTCCTTTGGTGGGGGAGATCGGGTGCTCTTTGATTTAGTCATTGCCTTCTAGAACAAATGCATTAGTTAAATCACATTTTGGATTGTGGCTGGCTTGATGTTGTCTCACCGTGGAGCTGCTTGATGTGTGGTAGCACCACACAGTCAGAACCTGCTGGCCAACCTAGAGGCGGAAGAACCAGTCCGGGCGTTTAACGGGAGATTCACGCATTGTTGTCGAAAACCCGTTTTTCAAAGTTATGGTTGCAGACTCCTCCTGTTGTTTTGCAAGAGATAAGATGATAAGCCAGGGGTGCGTTATCGAAGGCCCCCCTTCTCGTAGTGGGAGGGGTAACACGATCACGCCAAGCAGTAGCTTCTGATGACCCCTCCCCTGGAGAGCTGTGAGATACACTGGCCCTTTGCTCTCGGCCTGTTAAGGCGCACTAACCATAATTATCCTCGGTAACCTCTCCAGTATGTAGCCCCGCCCACGGAGCCCATGTCACTGACTCAACATGGCTGAACTTCAGCTCTCGGCGGGGGCGGGTGGATTAGAATGAGAAGGACCCCGCCCTCCAGAGGGACGGACGTGGGATGAGGCTCGAGCCGAGTCACCCTCTATGGTGTAGGGGGTGGGTCATGTGAGCGGCAGCTAGCTGCTGTGTGATTCTGAGGCAAGTCGAAGAAGTTGGGCTGGGGGACGTGGAGAGAGTCTCTCTCTCTCTCTCTCTCTCACTTGCTCACCCGCACACTCTCTTCGGCACACACTGAGAGCAGGAATGCACGAAACCACAAGTTTGTCTGGTGTCCGCGATTGCTGTGTTCAGTGCTATGTGGAGCCGCCTTGTCTGCGCTCTCCAGTGTGGAGATCCTGAACCAGGCCGCTGTAGGAGGCCTCACACTCAAGTGGTGCCCTCTGGGTCTGGCAGCTCGCCTTCATGGACACCGGCGCTAGCAGGGGATGCACCCACATGGGTAGCGTTGTGACTGAGCCTACACCTCACTGTCGCCGCCAAGGGTTTGCCGCTCGGTGGTCTCGGCGTGCGGCCTTGCCCCACGGCTCCATGCGAGGTAAGTCCACTTTAAGAAAGGAGTCGTGAAACCGGACGGATATGTGACCAGCTGTCAACGCGCTGTGGTCCTGGTCATCGTCGCGGCGCAGCTTGGAGGTCGTGTGGTTAGGGGAGCTCCATAGATGGCTTTTCATCTTGACTTAATGCATCGTTTGGTGCACACACGCAAACAGCCAGTTGTATATCGCTGCTGGAGTTGCAGGCTGCGTCCAGGAGTTACGGTCAGTGAGGCACCCCTGTTTGAAGCTGCCAGTCTTTCTGTGTCTGGCTGTAGCATTGCCAAAGGGCAGGCTGAGGCTGCCAAACCTGTTCCAGCCCCACTGGGTAGGACTATCTGGTTGGGTCTCTCTCTCTCTCTCTCTCTCCCTCTCCCTCTCCCACATTCTCTCCTCCTCCTGTGCTATACCCGACCCAGTCAGTGGTTGCACATCATCCCTACCAGGACTTGTTAGCTTAATAATTGAGTAGAAGCCATCCCAGAATGCCCTGTAATTTCCACTCCGACGAGGGGGAGCTGTCACCGTGATGCCGAGACAAGCTTATTTCTGTGGCTTATTAAAATTGCAGAAGTCTGAACATCCAAGGTGAATCTCCCCACCAAACTTGCGTGCCGTGCTGGCAGAGAGGCGGGCAATGGAGGGTTTAATTGTTAGCTTGTTACAGCTCCCTTGTCAGGCCCAACTCGGAACATGCGACGTTCAAAATACTGCCGTTTAGTGACGTGGTGGGTGTGGCTTAGGGTGCCCATCCAAGCTGTGTTAGAAACACAGGTGGAAGACGGGCGCTGTTGGAATGTGAAAGCGACATTACCTAATTTGATTAAGAAATGGAAATGGTGCAAACACGCCCTTCTGTGTTGCGTGATCTGCTGGGCCCCTTCCTTGTGTACTATTCACAGGTCAGTTGTGTTTTTGCATTCTTTATCATAGTAGTTCTGTTTACAGTTACAGTGCAAGACCGTGCGTACGGGCTGACAGACCGGAGCCGAGTCCACAGACCCGGATCGTGCCTGTCTTGCTTTTCTCCATAGTGCTTACAGTCAAACATGCCTGGGAGTTTCTTGCTGCATACGGGCTTGGACTAGTGTGCCTGCTAAGCAAATAGATGACTCAACGACTTTTCGACGCCATATTTACACAGGACACTGTTGCGACTGTTAAACTGTGGCTGTTATTGCATTACACCGTGAAGTGTTTCGGCACATTGCAGCCGGTCCTAAAGTCCACTAACTGCCAATGGACCCATGATCATTCTCCAAAATACAGTATCGGTTTTTCATCATCAGTACTAACTGGCTTTGAGAGAGCGTACATGTGACTGCAAAAGTGAGGCATTTCGTCGCACCATCTAAGCATGATGTCTTCAGCCTCAGCCTCACACTGCTCTGGGAGGGAACAAACGTCTTTTTTTTTTTTTTTTAGTGTTTTAAGAGATGATAACTGTGAATGAGACACCCTGAATTAATTGATTTGAAGTTTGATGGTGATACAGTTGCAATATTGTGAAGATGCAGAGTTTGGCCGTTAATTTCCTAGGCACAGCCAGTGGTGCAGTGGCTAATGTTCAAAATGTGTGTTACTCAGATGGCTGCTGAGATATTGAACAGCAAGACATGGTGATTTTTCACTTTGTCAGGACATGCTCTTGTCGAAAGTAGCTGCAGACTTAAGCCAATTTCCTGAGCTTTTTGCTGGGATTACATATGCAGCAGCATAAACCACATGGACTATTCTGCAAGGTCCTGCCAATAGTTTTCCTGCAAGCTCTAAGACTTCATGTGAGTTTGTTTGTTTATTATAAGTGTTGACCCCTGAGATCTAAAGCAATCAGGAAAGATTTATTGGCCCCAGACTGAAGTGATCAGATTTCGATGAAATCATGGGACCGACAGCAAGCTGTAGAGGCGCGAGAGGGAGCGGGTCACTCTCAGTAGTCTGGGCTGTTGTTCTTTGAGCTTGGAGGTCTGCAGCTCCGCAGGCCTGTCCTGCAGCCCATTTGTGGCTCCGGTGACGGGCTACAAGAGGAACAGAGAGAGAACAGGCAAGAGTTATCACAGTTCGGCTGTCTGGCACACGGCAGTGACGTCCTCGCGTGTGTGGCCCTTCGCAGCTTTGGCACCAACACTGAGAGCTTCCTGTTTCGTTTTCTTGGTTCCTCTGTGGACTGAAAGGGGGGTGGTGATGTGAGCCTTTGGAGCCCTAACATGGGCAGTGCTGCACTGGCACCTGCCATGCTGGGGAGGGTAATACAAAGAAAAAGCCAATTTAATTATGTAAAGTGATGTAAAGTGCACACGTAGCGTTTAATTTTTGAAAAGGAGCAGGTGGATGGCTGCTTTAATACTTGTACGAATGCCCAGTGTCCTAAGCTCCTGCATTCACGTTCCCATGAACGCTGTGTGTGAATGGAGCCTCTCTCTCTCTCTCTCTCTCTCTCTCTCTCTCTCTCCCCCCCCCCCCACTCACCGGAGGTCCAGCTGCAGTCTCTGACAGAGCCCACACCATCTCTCTCTCTCTCTCTCTCTCTCTCTCTCTCTCTCTCTAGGTAACGTGGTACCGGGTGTGCAGTACCGCAGACTGACACTAGGGGGTGGCGGGGTGCGGGGCCCGCGCCAGCTGTCGACTGAGAGCAGGGCCCTCTCCCAGGGAATGCATCATGACCTCAGTGGTGGAATACGTCGCCGCCGTGGAGAACCCGCAGCCGGTGAGTTGCATCACTGCCACATAACGATAGCAGGCTTCAGGTCTGACAGAGCGTGACTGGTACTCGACACATGCGTTGTCTGCAGCTTGTGGATTTGCTTACGTAGAAGGAGAGTCGCTATTGAAGAAGGTAAATGCAAATGCAGTAGGTAGATTATTACTTTGAATGTAGTTATATTTGTTTGCAGTCACAGCCCCATAGCAAAGTCCATATTGGGTAATGTTCAGACTGCCCTAATATGCCCCCAGCTATGTGTATCAGGTGAAGATGACACCCCCCACCATCCAGATGACATACGTTATATCCGTAAGGCGCAGAGGCTAAAGGAGGCGAAGGCTATGACATGCACATCAACCAGGAGAATGTGGACTGTTTTTGCGATTTGCATGGGAAGGTTAAGTGAATATTGATGACCAAGGTGGGGAGTCCTTTCTGTGAAGGTGCCTGTGGACACGGTGACCAGGTCTCGGCACTAATGCCATGGGTCCACAAGAGCATCCGGGGTCCCGGGGGGGTCCAAATAGGAACATTGAGGGACTGCTCCAGCTCGCCCCAGCCCTGCAGGTGGTGCCTACATGGACAATGCCGCTGACCAAGTGCGAATGAGCGCTCCGGGGCCCTAAAAATAATCCTATCACAAATAAGTGGCGGGGGGGGGTGCTTCCTGTCTGCCTGCCACCGCAGCCTTAGTGCTGACAGGAGACAGGAAGTCCCGGCCCTGCTCTGTGGGAGCAGAGCCTAACGGGCGGGTTACAGATGGCCCGGCCTGACAGCACCGGCAGGGTAGTAATTTCATTACAGCCTCTCCTGTGACACCCCGCATGCCCCTCCCTCGCTCCATTAGCCTCTGCCGCTAGCTGTGCCTGGCACTGTCCTTCCAGCTTGTATTCCATGGCTGCTCGTCTAGCCCTGGGGTCCCCTTTCTTGGTGCGGCAGGCAGGCATTAGTGCCACTAGACCTGCTGGCTCTGAGCTCGTCCTGCACACTGGTCACGGAGCATGTGGTCGATACTTTGCTGTGGAATTACGGTGTTTATTGGTGTGGGAGCTTGCAGGTGCTGTGCGGAGACGGAGAGGCGGTCTGCACAAGCTGGTACCACCCAGCCTCCCTCCCTCCCAGGAAATGAGTTCGAATGGAGTTAGGACACTCAGTCCTCAGGAATTTATGATGCTGTGGAACAATAGCAGAGAATAAAATAATTTCCCCCAGTCCTGGGTGCCTTGCAATGGCGGTACCCATGCGGGAGACTGAGGTGTGACCGGCATGTCTCTGCCGCCTCCCCCTCTGCAGGAGGAGACGCAGGCTGAAGAGGAGTACCCGGCCGTGATCGTGGAGCCCGTGCCCAGTGCCCACCTGGAACAATGCTTCGCCGCGCAGGTGCTGGTGTATGGCGACGAGACCTTCCTGATGCAGGGCGTGGCCGAGGAGCAGGAGGTGGAGACAGAGGCGGTGGAGGCAGGTGAGACGCAAATGCGGTTTAGCCACCACCCTCGGCCAGCAGGGGGTGTAGCGGTTTAAAGCCACAGCTGATCCCAGGATAGGTGCTAAGATTGAATACAGCTGGATGATCAAAGCTGCTTTAGATAAAGGCTCCAGTGAGTAAATGAATAACTATTTGAACAGGTACAGTAACAACAGGAATAATAATTATTACTCATCGTTATTAAGAATGAAATACAAGCAAAATACTAAGAAAAAGTAATGCCTTCCGTGTAGTGTTTTAAAGGACTGTCTGCATTGTGTAAACTTTTAAATCCTCTCGTTATTTAAACTGAAGCATAGGACAGGCTGAGTAATGTATTTTATGATATGAATAACTTCAGGCTGCAGTTCCATGAACAGAGACTCTTGGCCAATCACATGGCGGTATTTGCCAGCCTGATACACTCAAGCAAAGCAGCCGATGTTTCTGTTGCACCATGTACAAACTTCTAACTAGCCTCAACACCAGTGCGCCCTCTCCCTTCTCTAAGCAGTGATTAGCTGTGCCAGTGCATCTCTTTAGCCCTAATGTTCGGCATTCAGTAGGAGGAAACCCGCGCATGAAATCGTTAACAGTGTTAATTGTGTTTGTAAGGCCAACGCGCACTGGGCAGCAGCCTTTAGTGCGTGAGCGCTGTGTGCTGTCTCCCCCTTGTGGTCATTATTGGGATGGACACGTTTTCATTTTCAGCTGCGTTAATAATACACTTCCTGTAAATCTGGACTGTGGTCTGTGGGGATCACTGTCCTGTGTGGCCTGGTTATCAAAGGAGCTCAAAGTTTATTACACTGAACTGATGGGTTAAAGATATTCTCACAAGGATTTATATGTTTGTTTTTTTGTGTTTACACTGGAAAGAAAAAAAAATTGACCTAGTATAATATCGATGATTACAAAAGAAAACATTTTTGTGGTTTGAACACAAACAGATGTAAAGCGCACTGATTGTGGCAATTAGAGTAGTTAACATGAACAGTACTAGGGTAGACTGCAGGTCACCTCACTGAGATTGCCTTGTTTTCTTTGTGTAAATATACACACCAGCCTGTGAGATTCTGACTTGTATTGTAGGCACTGCATAATTTTTAAATCATGGAATGGTTTCATGAGTTTTGTCAAAGGCACACTGAGCTCGTCTGAAATGCAGACCAAACATCACACAGGGCCAGGTCGGGCGTGACGTAACCCAGCAGATTAGCCAGTAAACTGTACAGCCCCAGTCCTCCTGGGTAGGATTCCATACTCAGACTTGAAGCATTTATTAAATTGAATAGTCAAATATGCAGAATAGTCCAGTTGTGAAATGATGATGCATGTTGGTAGCTTCGGGTGGAAGGTCCTGCCAAGCAACTAGTGTTTCGAAAGTTTCTGAACGAAAATTGTAGTAATTGATGTGAACCTGTTGGAGTTTCTCATAAAAACAGTGATGGATAGAAACAGGTGCCGCTTGCAGAGTCCTCTCTCCAGGGAGGTGTCTGCTTCTCTGCATGCGGACGCACACTACAGAGTGGGTGGAAAATTCCAGAAACACAAGCAGAAGCGTAAACAACCATGCAGTACTGCATCTGTGAGTTGATTCAGCACTGGGGCGTCTCAAGAATAGTGTGAATTTTAGGAGATTTTTTTTAAAATTTTTTTTATCTTGAATGCTTCTAAAATTATGCGTGATACAGTTGAGCAGCGTAACATGGAATAAGCCACATCATTTTTACATATAAATGGTGTTCCTGTAGTTATTTCATAAAGCCTTGCTTAATCGCTCAAGATTTTCAGATATTTTCTATTCCAGGGTTCCACTTGATGGTTAACCCCCACCAATTTTAAAACATGCAGTATTGTAAAACCCTAATCTGACTTCATTGAAAGAACTAGGACTCGATTCAGTATTATGTGATGCTGAGGCTGCTGTGTTTGGCTGATATATTTATGTACTCAATTTATTTAAGCATTTGTTTTTTTTTTTTTTTAAATCTATCCGTCATTGTCCCGTAATTTTCACATAACTGTCAGGCAGAACTCAAGGAACCGGGCCAAATAAAGGGACCGCCGTGAGACCAAGCGTCCGCTTCGCTTTCCCTGACATACCGCCACACCGGCCGATCTCCAGTTTGCATGTTTTTAGTACAGAGCGATCATGACCGGGGAAGACCTCTCACGGGCTCCCTTTCGTAGCTGTATTAACCTTTACAGCAGCTGAATAAAAATGGATAGGGGGGTTTGCTGATGAGGATCGCTTGTAATGCAATGCAGTTGTCTAATTTGTCGCTGTTTGATGCCGACATGTGTAAAGTAAACGTCAGCGTTAGCCTAATAAAATCCGGCCGCTGATCTGCACGAATCGCCAATAACTTGTAAACAAACTACAGACGGAGCAGAAAGTGAGATAGTGTATGTGGGGCGTCAGATATTGGTTTTCACGGGGTGTTTGTATGAGCCGCGCTATGCTTCGCCGGCCGATATGGGCTAACGGGACTGAAGGAGCTCGGAGGATTTCCTGCGTGCGGCGCGGAAGGATCGCGCTTGTTGGTGCGCGCTGCGTCTCGGGCTGAGTTTGAGGTTATTTCCTGTAGCCGCGGAGTGATCTCAATTGTGCGCCTCTATGCGATTCAATGTAAGTCAACGCGAATCTGAAGCTTTGGAAGAACATGGCGACTTCACTGCATGAGGGACCCGCTAACCAGCTCGATCTGCTCATCAGAGCCGGTAATTCCTGGCGTCCGGTGTGCGCGCTCTGCCTCGCGTGCGATCCCGTCTGCCTTCTGTACGCCGCCGTGTTGACATTTGTTAAGTTGTGCGGTGAAGTAATGGAGTGCGAAATCAGGAAGTGATCACCTTGGGTAGCAACCTGCATGGCGTTCTCGGCGTTTTCCCAGACCGAGATTGTTTTTAAAGAAGTGTTTTGAGTCGCAGCATTGCACTGTAGCGTGCAGGCGTGCACGCGCCTCCAGCTGCACGGCCTGCCGTTGAAACCAGCGTGCATTTCACCTGCTCTCGCTATTTTAACGGGTTACGGGACTGGCAGCTGCTGGGAAACCAGGAAGTGTGCGAGAAGATGTTGTCTTTCCTACGTCTTTGCCACGCTGTCTGACTCAGACGGACGTGCGGCTTATTTCTAAGTTTTATTTAGGGAATGTTGTACATTACGATATACAAGGGCGTTCTTAAAATGTCTTTTGTCCTAATTATTCGTTTGATTTTTCTAAAAAGCTGTATATATTTTTAATAGCTAGCAGGATTTACATAGGTCGCAAGACATGCAACTATATTTTGATAAAAACAGGTGATTTACGAATGAGACTTTTTATGTCTTAATATAATGTATCATGTAGTACTTAATTACGTTTTTTGTAATTATATTTTTGATTAATGAAACGGGTATATGTATAATTTTTAACGCTCGATTCGGTCAAGGCCATTTTTAAATAAACGAGTCCCACGCACATATTGGATTTTATTTTTTTAACATAAAAATAATAATGAAATAAAGGTGATTTTAGACTGGTTGTGGTTAATTTGATGGCGGAAGCACTGATCCGCCCAGTGGGACGTCTTTTTTGAGTGATGGCTCTACGTGGCCAATCGGATTGCAGTCATTTTCGAACTCTTATTTGGCCAATAGGAGATTGTGGAGCGGAGGGTGGAGCAGAGAGAACCCGCCAATAGCGGCCGGGGCGGGGATGATTGACAGGCAGATTTTAGATCGGCTAATGAGGGAACTGGAGGGAACGAAGGCAGAGTGTAAACACGGAAGTCATAAGGGACGGCTCTGCTTTTTTGCAGGACCGCTATGTGCTACAGTTACATAGTACCCAGATTGTTACACACTAAAAAATGTCAAGTATTTATATAATATGACGAGATTTTTGCAGAGCAACAGTTTTATTCTTTCCGTGAAAATTGCTCCACAGCTCTTTAAAAGATGTGTTGTTAAGCAAGCAATTTAGTTACAATATATATATTTTTTGTTCTAGTGCCTTGTTTTTAGTGCAAGTATGTAGAGTCTAAATCCATAAAATCCCAGCTTTTGTTATTTTTTTTAATAAAATTTCTTCCAGCAACGCAGTTGTGACATTAGTTGTCGTTTATTAAAAAAAAGCATTTTCTCTTTTCGTACTGATAAAAATTGAAATTTGAGTTCATGAAAAGATCTATAGTTGCGTTGTCCCATTGAAGGTCTTTAGTTTAATTTAACACCATATAAAAATGTCTTTATATTTACTGTTTGACATAAATGCAATCCAAAAGTTGTGCAGCGGAGGGCTCCCCATTGCTTCAAGGGCATGTCCTCATGCCAGCTCTGTAAGTGTGCATGCTGGGGTTCTCTGGCCTGGGAGGGGTTTGGAAGCTGAAGAGCTTCCTAAACATAGCTCAGGGGATGATAGCCAAATATAGATAACCAAAACAGATACCCAAACATGGCCAGGGCAGGGGGGCACAGAGACACTGCAATGGTGGGCAACAGGTGGACGGATCGACACGCTTAAGGCGCTGGGGTACAGCGACAGTGCTGGGCGATGACATGAGGCAGCTTTGTTGCTGGATTAGACTTATTAGTAATAGAAAATTCTGGAAGTGACATGCAAAGTAAATGGGAGTCTCAAGTGATTTATATGGCAAATGGTTAATGGTACTTTCTGCCCGTGTGTTTATGTGCGTCAGTGCTCTGCCAGCCCTTTGTCTGCCAGCTTACTGTTTAACCGCTGGTGCAACGCAGTGTTTACCGGAGCAGCCCGGTGTGCTTATCAAGGCAGCATGCTCTGGGGTTCAAGAGAAGGGGCACTCCAGGGTTTTAGCAAGCAGCTGTCACGAGCCAGATCAGTGATCCTAACCGCCATGCCACCTGCTGTCCTGAAAGGCTTACATAATGCGTGTTAAATTTACAGCACCTTAGGAAATAGGTCTGTGGAGCTGCTTTTTGTAGGGATATATTGTGTATAAGTAAAAAGCATATGTGCAGTTGTGTTGTGAGTTGCGTCTCGCGTGTAAGGTTGCCTTAAACACCAGAAATGAAGCAGTTATAAGTCGAAACTGCATAGTAAGTGCGGTGGCCGGTGTTTGCTGAAACTGCACCCCCTGCTTTCGAGATGTCAGTCAGTATTAAGTGTGTAACGGTCACTCGGCTAGTGAGGCCCCCGAGGGGCTACATTGTCCTGTTTCCACATGATGGAAGATAATTCATGTGTTTAAAATGAAAGCTGAGTTGAAATGGAATTTGAGCATTTCAGTGGCGCCCTCTACTGTGTGAGCTCAGCGGTACGCAGTGGATGGTTTCACTGGATATCCACTGTGTCAAATTACAAAAGTTGAACAGTGTAACTGAATTGGCTTTAACATATGCCAGCATGTTTAATGAGTCGGCATTTTCACATATTTATAATAACAAATGTAAATCTTAACGGCGGACAGTTGATATCTCTGTTCAATATTTATACATTTAGTTGCACTAAATTCCGCTGAACAGTGATTGTGCAGAGTGCTGTTAATACTAGGGTTATCAGAAGTGTCTCTCCTGTTATTACTCTTCCTGCAGTAATGTGTTAAACTTGCTGACTGTGTCCCTGTAACTTTAGCTTATTATATTAAAATGTTCTCATTGCTGTTAGAACAGTGAAATCTCTTCTCTGGGACACATTCCTGAACGGGGGGGAGGGAGGGGGTCCCGGTGAGGGGTTGGAGGCTCGTCCAGATTTCACACCCTGGCCTGTTGTTCTCTTACAGTGGAGGCCTCAGCCCACAGCAGCCCAGTCCAGTGTTCGGACAAGACCATCGAGGCAGCTGAAGCACTGCTGCACATGGACTCCCCCAGCAGCCTGAAGGGGGACCGCAGTCCAGGTGAGAGTACCAACCGCCCCCCCGCTCATTACTGCCCCCCTGCTGGTGACTATGGGAATTGTTTGGTCAAGAAATGTTTTTGCTGCATGGTTTGCATTGTCACCAGCTGCAGCCTCGCTATTAAGGGCGTCTGTATGTTTCCGCGTGTGTGCATGTCCGTGTCACAGACGTGTTCGTGCCGCCCTACGTGAACACGCCCGAACTCATCCACGCGGCCATGCGCCCGGACGTGATGACGGAGACCGAGGTGGAGGTGTCCACGGAGGAGGCCGAGCCCATGGAGCTGTGCACTGTGCTGGAGGCCCCGCTGGGCGAGCCCATCAGGAAGAAGAAAGGTGCGTCAGCCCCCGTGGGATGCGAGCTGTACGCCAGCAGCTCCTGTCGCAGCTGAGAGGGCGGGGCAGGGTGGGGGGGCCAGCTCTCAGCAAGCCAGAGCCCTTAAGGTCTGCTTCTGAGCAGCCGACCTTGAAACGACCTTCAAGCACGGTCTCTCCCTTCACTGTGACATCAGCACCTCTTCCCCCGTGTCCTGCCTGCAAAGTAGAAGTCAAACCCAGTGCGTTTACGCGGCACCCTTACTCGTGCGAGTTGGTGAACCCGCTCGTCCGTTTCACTTGCACTCCAGCGGGCCGGAAGCCGAAGACGCACCAGCCGGCAGTGTCCAATGGCTCCCCGGATCCGGGCGTCAAGAGGAAACCCCGGGAGGGTCGAGGTGAGCGTGAACGACTGGTGGGGAGGGATCGGCTCGGCGCGGAGCAGAAGGGCCCAGGCGTGACACCGACGTGTCTATGTCCCTCCTCCAACCCCACAGGTAACACGACCTACCTGTGGGAATTCCTGCTGGACCTTCTCCAGGACAAGAACACCTGTCCCAGGTACATTAAGTGGACGCAGAGAGAGAAGGGCATCTTCAAGCTGGTGGACTCCAAGGCAGTATCCAAATTATGGGGCAAACACAAAAACAAACCAGACATGAACTACGAGACCATGGGCAGAGCCCTAAGGTGAGCATGACAGGGAACTCCCTGCTGAATTTCCCCGGTGTTTGGACGCCAGAACATTCTCTAGATTATATTTTTGGATGGTGCCCTAAGGTCTTTGTTTGTAGTGGGAATTTATTCACGCCCAGGTCCCCCTTGCAGGTATTACTACCAAAGAGGCATCCTGGCCAAAGTGGAGGGCCAGCGTCTGGTGTACCAGTTCAAGGAAATGCCCAAAAACATCGTGGTGATTGACGACGACAAGTCGGATGGCGGCGGAGGTGGCGAGGGGCTCCTGGGCACTGAGAAGCAATGTGGTGGCCGCGTGCCACCCTCCTCCGAGGCTCTGCTGACTGTGCCTGAGCTGGCCAAGGCCCCTGGCACGCTAAGGGGGGGTGGCCGGCCGCCTGCACACGCCAGCCCTGCCAGAGGAAAAGGGGTGTTCTCAGCGGCACCCAGCACACGGATAGTCACGCTGACGGGAGTCGCAGAGGCCCCCCAGGGCCAGCAGCAGACCCAAGGGGCCAGCCTCCCCCCTGCCTCTGGGCCCAGGTAAGGCATCGTTCATATGGCTCTTGTTCTTATTTTGTAGATCTGGGAATTCTGGGGGCGTGGCCAGTTGGGAGGGGGTGTGGTCAGTCTGGGGGTGTGGCCACAGAGGTTTTGCATCTAATAGAGCCCGAACTCTTTATGCTTTTTGTGTTTCTTGCCTATGACTGGAGTATAGCTTCCCTAATGAGAAGGTTAGGGTTAGGACTGCATGAGGCTGGACCCTCTCTCTCCATTGGCGCGTGACAGGATGTGTTTCTCCAGGACGGTGCGCGTTGCCATGCAGGTGCCAGTGGTGATGACCACGTCGCTGGGCCAGAAGATCTCCACGGTGGCGGTGCAGTCATCCAACTCGCCTGTCACCACCAGTGGTGGCGGTCCGGCCAAGGTGGTCCTCCAGACCATCCCCACGGTGGTGCCTGCTGTGGCCGAGAACGGAGAGAAGATCACCGTGCAGCTGGCCAAGATCATCACCATCCCCGCCGCACAGCTGGCGCAGTGCAAAGGCGGCCTGGGAGCCTCTTCTGGCCTTAACCTAGTGGGGACGCCTTTGGCGGTTCAGGCACTCACGCCCGTGTCTGTGGCCCCGGGGACACAGGTGGTGCGACTGGCGGTGCCCTCGCAGCAGCAGTCGGCAGGCAGCCAAGTCGGGGTGCAGGCCGCCACACAGCTCATCAGCGCCATCGTGAGGCAGGCCGACCTGAAGCGGGAGGGCGTTAGCCAGACCCTAATCAGGATGCAGGACTCTAAAGTTCAAGAGCGGGCGGCAGCCATCCCTTCCACGGTGAAAGAGGAATCCCCAGAGAGCTGAGATGTGGGGGTCTGGGGGGGGGGGGGGGCGGGACTGGGGTATGACGTCACTCGACGGCTCCGATCCTGCGGGCAGCCAGAGACTGTTGTGCTCACTGGCCGGAAATACTGGTCTTGATGAGCTTAATTGTACATCTGCTTCACATTTCAATTAAATTTTGTATAATACAGTCAGAGTGACTTTAAACACCGACGGACTTGACAAGACCCTGTTTTTTTTTTAATAAAAATTTCCCACAATTCTACGTGGGAGTTTCCACCACGATTTCATATAAGAAGGATTGGGGGGTGGGGGGGGGGGGGGGGGGGCGCAACTTGAGCAGAGGAATTGAGGCATGAAAAAAGGGACCAACCCAACACTATAATTACTGACACTATGTATACTGAACACTAGCGGGCAATCAGTGAAATCGAACTCGTAGGGAAGTCAAGTTAAACACTTTGTATAAAGGGTTGTTTTTTTTGTTTTTTTAAATGATGAAACCAGCAGTTTGACTATCACTGTGTGCACATTGTATCCATGGGTGCTACGCGACCCTTTCGGAGGGTCCTCCGGAGGGTTAACATGCTGATTTTCAGCAGCTTGGAAGGAGGAAGTGAAAAGGGACTTTGTATATATATCTCCTATACAGTTTATAACATTTCGAAGCAGCCTTAGATTGATCTATTTCCCCGCTATCTTCAGGTAAATAAGCTTTTTGTGTACAGCCGATTTCCTTCCTTTTTTTTGTTTTTTTGATACCTTGTACCAAGCGCAGTATTATTCAGAAACGACATTTTTAGTTCGATGTCTGTTGACATTGCAGCTTACGCAGACCTCGCTGTGAGTCCGCCTGCTGTATAGCCTCGGCATCTCTTCGCTGTTTGTTTTTCTGTCTTTCTGCCAGTTTAAAGGAAAAAAAAAATCATTTTAGCATGAATCTTTGCAGCTCCTGCAGCTCTACATTTTCTTGCATTTATTTTTTAAGTTGAGGGGGAGAGATGTTCGCGTTCAGACTGAACTAGTTTGTATATTCAACATTTGAAGTATATTCTATTTTGTTGTACTCTTGTTTCAAAGTGTATTCAAGTAGATTTTACTGAAATATAAAAAAAAATTAAACGATTTTGTCTTTCATGCATTGGTTGATGTGTCCAGTATTTTATACATTTTGGCTCAGCTGCAGCCCTTGTGTCATGCAAGGCACATCAGTGACTGCAGGGGGCGCTGGAGGATGAGGAATCACTGATGTTCTCTTAAGCTAACTAACCTGTATACCTGGAACTGAAAAATTAATTGGTAGGCATTCTACATTGATTTCTTTAGCTGGGTTAACTTAAGCTAGAAGTCATGGTTGGCCATTGAGAGTTTAGGTAAGGAGCCTTCCTATTGGACAGTTATGACTTCTATCTTAACCCAGCTAACTCCGAAATCCTGCTTTGTAGAACACACACCCCACCTCATCTAAGATTTAAAAAAAAAAAAAAAAAATGTAGTTTTCTGAATTGCCACTGGGTGGCAGTGTGCTTCCAATAAGAAGCAAGTCACTTCTAAAGACTGGCGGTTGCTCTTAAATAAAATGGCGAAAGCCCACATTTGCTCTCCTTAGCAGCTGCGTGACATATAGAATTCTTGAGGAAAAAAAAAAGTGGACAGGAAGCCACTGCCATTTTCATTTTATATAACCTCCCAGTATGGGGTGGAGGGGCTCTGTCTGGATTACAGAAGGAAACCAGAGGAAATGTACACAACATGGGGAGGACATGTGACAATGTCAGTCCTGAGAAAAGCTGCTCGAAGCAGAACACAAAAGACGAACTTGGGTTGCAATACTTTGGAGGGCCTTAGCGACTAGGCTGCTTCTCCGGCAGCTACTGCTAATGTCTGCTGGATCTGGAGGCCATCCCATGAATCCCGGCTACTTCTGAGGGGACCGAAAGCCAGAGAGCAAGACGTACAAGAGCACAGATGTCATCCAGTCGAGGAACAGCAGTATCAAGCAGAACATTTTATTATCAGGAAGGGAGTACAAACACCAGTATTGCACTTACGCATGTAACAGTCTATGCAGAATAAGTTAAGGATTCAGCTGCAATGAACTAGAATAACCCATGGCAGCTGAATGTGCATATCATCGAATCACATTCACAAAATGTTCAGTTAGAAATTTGACAGTTTATAACACAGGTTGGTATGATGGCATATGGCCGCAGCTGCACTGGGTCCAGCACCTACCAGCCCCTCCCCCAGCCCAGGCTACCCCAGGTGTGCTTAATCTACCCTGACCAAACAACGAGTGACCTGCGGTCAGTCCGGCCCTCTCTGATCCTGGAGTGACAGTATCCAGCAGGTTGTCAGGTGTGGTTCGTCGTCAAGCTGCTGAATACGCCACTCCAGGATCAGGGCTGCCTAAGCCTCTTCCACAGTACAGTGAAGAAAAACACAGTCAAAGACGGCCTTGTTACAGGGGGCGATATATTTCAGTCACACCCCAGTTATGCAGCATTTGCAGAGCATCTTACCTTCCATGCATAAAACCTGTAACCATAAACCATTTTTAAGATAAAAAAAAAAAACATAAAGCCACAAAAACTCAAACAGTTCTGTCACTTTGGATCAGTGGTGGGGAACCTGTTGCATAGAGGGTCGGTGTAAGTGCAGTTTTTTCAGGATGGTCTCTCAATTGGCCAATCACAGTGGGTCCCCAGGACTGGAGTTGAGAATCGCTGCTTTTTTATTGGCTGACTGAAAGGCCATCCCAAAAACCCGCACCGGCTCCAGCTCTCCACGGATCAGGATCCCCACTCCCGCTTTAGATGGATTAACTGTTCTGACAGTAAGGGAAACGGGTCCGAAATGGGAACACAATAACAGACCTTTTCAGTGACAAGCCTTGGGTCCCACCCCACTTGTCTCAACACACTAAGACTTCAGAGCAGCACAAACAATTCAGATTTTGTATTTCAACGAATAAAAAAAATAAATTAGTTTTGGTCGACTTGTGCAATTTGAAGGTAATAAATAGTTCAGCCGGCATCTCCCACCCGGTTCTTGGGGACCTACAGCAGCCGGTCGGGTTCTTCCCGGAAGCTGACGTCGCACACCAGGGACAGGTGGTCTGATGGGTAGTTGTAGGAAGGCAGGCGGTTCGGCCCTATCTGTGCCTCCGTGGGGAGGTCCAGCACGGAGTTGACGCGCAGGGCGTGCCGCGAGTACCAGATGTAGTCAAGCGTGTGGCAGACCTCGCCGGAGGGCCGGATCTTCCAGGTGGTGTAGGGTGGTTCCGTCTGACCGTCGGCGCTCAACAGCTTGCAGGCGCTGTCCAGGTTGAGGCCGGACGTGGCGAAGCGGCGGTAGACGTCCTCGCAGGGCTCGGCGTTGAAGTCGCCGCAGACCAGCAGCGGCACGCTGGTGCCCTGGGCCGTGTCCTCCAGCGCACGCAGGAGGTGGGCGCCCTGGGCGCTGCGCAGTCGCTCCCAGCCGCAGCACGCCTTCAGGTGCGTGACGGCCACACACAGCCGGCGGCCCGACGCTCGGCACCGCAGCGTCTGCACGAGGGCCACCTGGTTGGTGTCGAGCGCAGCGGCGGCCAGCTGCAACCCCACGCTTCCCGCCAGCTCGAAGCGGTCGCGGCGGAAGAAGAGGGCACAGCCGTCGGGGCCGTTGTTGTGCTCCACGTCCAGGCAGGGCGAGCGTGGCTTGGGCTGGAAGGTGCAGTGGTATCCCAGGCTGCCCAGTACTGGCTGGAAGGTGTCGAAGTAATGATCGACCTCCTGCAGGCACACGATGTCCGGCCGGTACGTTAGGATCTCTTCCAGGATGAGGTACTTGCGCTCGGCCCAGATCAGCGCGTCGGGTGGGCAGCGCACAAAGCTGTCCTTGCCTTCTCCGAGGGCTGTGGAAGCAGACGGAAAACAGACCACTGACCAAATGCGCCTTTAAATGGGCCAACATATGCACTTATGAAGACTGCTAACAGTCAGCAAGGCTCTACATCACAGCTATATTAGACTTTAGAAAATCGATGAGGTCATAGCTGGCTGGTAAGTTAGTTAACTGAGAATTTCATACCCTGCAAGCAGCTAGGAATCTATTCATGGCAAAAGGTTGGTTGGTAATTTATAAATAGGTAACCAGAGAAGATAAAAGCTTATGCCAAGGTACCTCAGTGCCGGTCCTGGAGGGCCAGTCTGCGACACAGTTTGGAGATTTCCATGCTCGGTCTTAATCAGCATTTTACCAGGTTTAGTAGGTATGTTTGAGCAGGGTAGTCTGCAAACTGTGGGGCGGAATGGCCCTGAAGGACAGGAACTGGGGAACCTTCACTTAGGCTAATAGATATAAATAAGGTGCTTTTCACAGGCATTTCTAAAAAATATAGAAATGCCTCTGATTTTATTGACTGGGAGAAACATTAAAAGGGAATTAAAACTGCAACTGGACATTAAATGTGCTCAAGTCTGCCTTGACTGGTAACAGACCACATATGATGCAGACTTTACTAGAAACATCTAAAATATCAGGATTCCACATAATCACAATATGATATTTTTAATTTGTTTTACTGTACTAATGCTGTGCTGATAGGAACGATTAATCTGGACAACAATTTAAGTTATTGAACAGGACTGCGCGTGCCAGCCGAAGTTGCGATCAGTGACAGTAAGAGGGCAGTAGTGAGACGCGTTACCTTGGGCCAGAATGTTCCACTGCATGACACGGATGGAGTGATGCTGCTGGGCTGCAGCCTCGACGGCGATGAAGTGGCGATGTACCCGGGGCGGCCGGTCGCGCAGCGCCTCCTCGCACTCCCGCAGCACACCGTCCGCATCGCCCCCAGCGGAGAGCGCTGGCTGCTCGGGCTGGGCTCTGCCGACTGGCTGGGCGAGGGCGCTGTACAGCCTGCTGGTGCTGCTGCCCATGGAACTCACTGTGAAGGCAGACGGGCGCATTAGTGCGAGGGAGAGGAACCCCAACAGGAACATGCACATTAACTCAAGCAGCTGGCTTCCCCGTAGGCACATACAGGCGTGTGCACTGGGGTCTCCCTGCCCAAGCTCCAGGGGCTTTGGCCTACAGAACCCCAGCAATACACTTTGCCTGAACAAATCCCACTGCCTACCCACCATATTGAACGCCAAGTGAAAGTGATTTGACACCCCCCCCCCCTCCCCAAATGACAAAGCTTCAACTTTGACCTGCATAGTTCTCCACCAGGAGATCCGAAGCTCAAAGGGCATAACCTGAGATTAAATACACGATAAACTTCCAAATAACCAGTTTGTTCCGATGTTCTCATCCAATTAGGCTCCATAACTGCATGTTTTCCCACACCTCACTTTTAGTCATGTCACTTTATTAGTTATAACTTGAAATATTTCTTCAGTATAACATTGTAAATTCATAAATTCTATTATGGCAATATATCTGTAGCCATCCATCCATCCATCCATCCATCCATCCATCCTGGTCAAAGTCAAATGACTGGTTGACGACCATCCAGAAATTCACACCCTTACAGTTCCTATGTCTTGTTTATTTTTTGTTTTACATCTCACTAGGCGACACCACAAAAACTGCACACATTCACACGGCAAACGTAAATACATTCTGTAATACTCATTCTGGGTGTACACTGCCCTTTGTACACATTCCCACAATGCACTGGACCAGCATTCAACGTATGTGACAAATCATGTCACTCACTTCGGTGTCACTCATTCGCTTTGGGTGTGTTTTATCGACTGTGACCCGAAGGCAAATTCACTGGCACAAGCTGACGGCCTCCCCCGGCCTGCTGTGGAAAGTCTTTGCTGGGGGGCCAAGATATTTTTAACTGGAGCTGGTCACCGGCACTGGAAATGTCACAGGCACGCATCTGGATAAGATGACAACGGATGAGGAAGGAGGTCGAAGACTGGGGCAAAGGTGAGCCGGTCTCCGAGTGCATTGTGGGTAATCAGAAAAGCAATGTGACAAACACATACGGAGACCGACGACCCCTGGAGTATGAAGCTATTTGCAGTATCGACATAGCATAGCGTGACCTCGAGTTACAAGACCCCAGTGGTGTCCAGGACTGGTTCAAGAGGCCAAACGTATCATTTAACAAAAGAATCGATCTGGATACATGAAGAGAAGCACCTAAGTGCCCTTTCACCATGAACTGCACTAAATGTTTCCAATAGAACATCCGCATGAATAGTATCATCAAGCTCTGATTTGTAAGGTCATGCAATAAGAGAAGCTTTTGATGGACGTGTTCACTGCACATGTCACGTGTATAGATACAAAGTCACCCATCCAAGTGTCACTATGGCTAATCGCTGACGCCCAGAACCGCTATCAACGCTGAATCAAACGCCGCACATTGTCACACAGTAGCCTTTCTGGGTTAGTCAGCTACAAAGAGTTGGCCCATGTCCGTCGGTTCTGACCCGATCTCACAGCATGAGCAACTGCACAGCCTTACCGTTACACACGGAGTCCGTGTCCAGCTCCCGTCAAGATTACGCAAATATCGGTTTACTCTGCTCCAAGATTGGAGGTCGAGGGTGTCCGTCGGCAACCAATGTGACTTTGTGAGCGTGAAGTTTTCAACAGACACACCCAGGAAAAGGCTGACCCTCTCTGATTGGGCAGTGTAACCAAAATGCCAGCGGCGGTGCAAGGTCATCTGCGAGTGTGACTCCGCAGGGCGCCACCTGCTGGCCACTGACGGACTCACATGCTGTTTGCCAGCCCGCCTATAAAACTGCTTGGAGAACAAGCCTAATTTTACTCTCCCAGCTACAAATTAATGTTCATGACATTTTTATCTAACATGCTCTGGAGCAGGATAAGTGGCTGGAAGATATATTCTGACAGCTTACAAACCGAAACCTTATCTAAACACAAGCAAACCGGGCAAACAAATTTTGCCAGGAAAGTTAACGAAAGTTAAACATTTCATACTGATCGAATAAACAAAAAAACAGATCTTAGAGGTACATAAAACATAAAAACCTAAAAAAATATATCAGTGATAAGAACCTTTCATCTTATTACAATTTCTTTCCATACTGTCCTCCGCACCTGACCTGACCTCAGCATCAGCCCATGATGATTAAGGAAGAACTTCATTCAGAAGACCCAGTAGAAAACCCAGAACATAGTTCCCATGTGATAGGAGATGAGTCAACCTCAGCAAGGCAGAAGATAATGCTTTTACCACTTTTCAGTCTTTACACACTGTGGCATGTCTGTTCCTATGGCAACAATCTCCAAATTAATCCTTAAACAAAGATTTAGTTTGGGGTTGGAATGAAATGAGCTTTGAGGAGACCAGACAGGACAGACACACTGATCTTTGGTGCAAGGAACCATCGACACAGCTTCAGTCTCCCTTAGAATGAGTTAATCAACAATAATAATAATAATAATAATAATAATAATACAAATGGAGGGTAATGATAACCTGTATTAGCTCAATTTTATTTTTGGAAACTTTAACCAGAACACTAACGAACAGCAGCCCATCTCCAGCCTCTCAAATAGATCATGCATCTGAAAATCATCCTACCAGCCTCGCAAGTTTTCCTCTAAATAAAGGGTCATTTGTTAAACGGCTTACGGCTTCAACAATTAAAAGTCAGTTAGTGCGGTGATGATTGACGGGGCGCATCTTAATCTTAATCTTCTTCCTAGGCACATTACTAAACAGATGGGATTCAGGAAGGGGGGGGGGGGGTGACTCATGGTCTCGGATTTGGGCTAGGCTGCTCACACCTAACAACACCACGGTGGCAGAAAAATAATTACAGTAGTTTGGTGTAATGTAGTGAGTCATCAGTTAGACTCAATGCCCTTTACAGAGTCAAATATTTCTTACATATTCAGAAACAGAAGCGACGGGACAGCACGGCTAGCGACGTACATTAAGCGATTTATAGGCGGCATTACTTCATGAGAAGATAAACCACTTTCTCCAAACGATAAAACACAAGTCTGCTCCCTACCGGGAGTAAAGTAAAAACTAAGTTACCGACATGCACTGCTCCTTATCGGCAAAGACTGATCCAGCAAAAAACGGCGACATTTAATGAACTATATTACGTTTATGACAGTGTAGCGACTTCTGCATAAGGCTATTCAGTACTCTATGTAAAATGTATCATTGTATCACATACGGGGCGGCATGGTGGTGCAGTGATTAGCACTGTTACCTGTCTCGTGCCCATTGCTTCCGGAATAGGCTCCGGACCCCCCGCAACCCAGTAGGATAAGCGGTTTGGAAAATGGATGGATGGATGGATGGATGGATAGATGTATCACATACACTGGCACCCCATCTATTGGGTACCACGTGGGCAGACTCAGACCACCGCGATCGGATCAAGCGATTAGGATGGATGGATAGATAGATAGATAGATAGATGGATGGATGGATGGATGGATACACACACACACACACACACACACACACACACACACACACACACACACACACACACACACACACGTCCCCCATGCGGAGCCCGCTCCCGGGACAGCACACTCGCCTGTTCTGGAGCTCGACGTTGCCGCTGCCGCCGCCGCCGCCGTCGGCTTGACACTCATGCCGTCCCCACAAACCGTGTGACAGGACGCAGGGGCCGGGGAGAACCTCCTCAACTGGGCCGACCTCCGGACAGGCGAGCCCAGCGGAGACGCGCCGAACGCCGGTAACTGGAGAAGCGCCGAACACAACCTGGCCGAGCCCGGATACATACCTATACTTATAAAACTCCAACAGCGGTGACGCTCACGCCAAACTGTGATCTAGCAGCGATCCCTGTATGACACGGACCTTCTACGTTTATACGCAATGTTACCGCACACCAGCCTGCATAACGCCGTCCGGTCGGGTGAACAGCAGAACAAGTCGACCGGCACATTCGTAAAGAGTTTCATCACGCATCCGTCTGACGTAAGAGGCTGGGAATAACCATATAGCGCAGGGGGGGGGGGGGGGGGGTGAAATGGGAGACAATAACGTCCGTAGTATACTGTGCAGAACGCCATTTATTCGTTGAATATATTTATATATTCATTGTTAATGGTTATATATAATATTGTATTGTAATAAATTCTACTACTATACTAAGGGGAAAAAGGTATCCCCCCCATTTTCAAAAACAATGGGCTGGTCTACAGAGAAAGCCCTTCGTGGGCTGGGACTCTTCCATGGGTTCTCGGTGTACTATTGGTATTGCTGACGCAAGAAAAGGAAGGAGGGAAGATCGGCTCCTACCCTCCCCGCTACATGCCCCATGACGTAGTTATTTCTCCAAAATAACGTCCGGTATTTTTCGGGGAGATAAAAGTTGACCAATTGTAGTTTCAGTGTTTACTGTTTTATGGTATTATCAGTGCTGGGGAAGTTACTCACAAAATTAATCTACTACATAAAGTGGTGGGAAGTTTAGGTTCAGAAAGTACAAACAGACCGAGGTTTAGCTTCAACTAACCAGTCGCGAGTCAGTCACAAAGTACTCAGTGTCGAGTACAGAGTATGGCTGTTACTGTGTACATCTTGCTTTTTTTTTTACAGAATGTGTGCTGGATGTCCAGGGAAGGTAAGGCGCATGTTTCATCGACAAAAACCTATTCTTCAACTAAGGATTTTTCGTTGACAAAAAACAAGATCGATAAAATAATCTATGACGCCAAAAACTATGACAAAACGTACTAAACTCATGAAGACGAGAGAAAAATGTAGGGAAGAGTAATGAACCTGTCAGATTTGTACCTGTTAAGACATCGAAAATTAACATGTTAACGTGTTCATTTTCGACGTCTTAAGACGTTTGGATCATTAAAGCTTCTATGCTATTGGTAGGCATTACATACCCACCCATTCTGACATAAGAGCTCGATCGGGCCGTGCATAAGCTTATATTACAGGCATGTGGGCAGCGCTGTATGATACTGGGCAGGTATCTATCACCTGTCTTATGCGCAAACGTGATGTAACAGTTTAAACGGTCAATTTGTGCAGGTATTTTTGAATTCTGGGGACTGAGGAGAGCTGAAAATCACCTCCAGAGGATACACACGGGCTCAAAATATACGTCGTGGCCAATTTTTAACATTGAAACACACGTGAAACACATTGTAGATGTTCGTGAGATATATGTTCGAAGGCACTGCTCAGAAAAAAATGTAAGCATAGCATTAAATCAATTAAACTTCTGGTGACATGGATCTGGTCATTTAAGTAGCGGAGGGGGTTGTTAATCTGTTTCATTCAGCTGGAGGAGATTCCAGGAGACAGACAGTTACTCTAGGAGAGATGGACAAGGCCGTAGAAGGTCCTTAACCCCTCAGCAGGACCGGTATCTGCTCCTTTGTGCAAGGAGGAACAGGATGAGCACTGCCTGAGTCCTACACAATGAGCAGGCCACTGCTGTGAATGTCTCTGACCAAACAATCAGAAACAGACTTCATGAGGGAGGCCTGAGGGCCTGACGTCCTCTAGTGGGCCCTGTGCTCACTGCCTGGCACCGTGGAACTTAATTGGCATTTGCCATAGAATACCAGAATTGGCAGGTCCATCACTGAAACCCGGTGGTTTTCACAGATGAGAGCAGATTCACCATGAGCATATGTGACAGATATGAAAGTGGACAGGTAGTATAAGGCGCTGCGGTACATGGAGTGTTACGACTGCGGTCCGGCGATCAGGCAGGACGTATGAGCCAGAGAGCCAGGAGTCCAAAAACGGTCGGGTTCATTGCGGACAACGAGGGAAGCAGAGGGCAGACGGTAACGCACATCAATGACAGATCTCACAAGAGAGACTGAAATACAGGACAGCTGGTACGCTGGGAGTGCACACAAGGGTAAGGAGGTGGGAGTGGCACATGAGAGAGCTGGACGGAGCGAAGTGGAGACTGACAGACCGGCTGTGGATGTGATTCGCACAAGCACTAGTGTCGAAAGCCAAATAGAAAAGCGACGAAAAACCAACTAACACTAAAAACCAACTAAAAACAAGCCAGACACAAATAAAAAACATATATGCCCACTTCCTGTGAGGGTCTTTGCCAGTGTCAATACAGAAAATTAAATGTAATCAGCCATTTTATGAAAACGTATGCAAATACATGAGATGGGCCTTAACTTTCTATATTCTATAATTAAGGGTGTTGGTTTGGCAAATAGTCTAAAGTCCTTTGTTATTTGAGTAGTTTAATACTTCAATAGTTCAACACAGCTGACTCAGATCGGAAGCGAATGCGTGACTCAAATCCATGCTTGACTCAGAATCTACGGTTGCACCATATACCTCGTTACACAGGCCTAACTGTCTACTGCTATGCACGTCTGTTTTCTAAAGTTCTAACACCTAAGGCCTGAATCCACATTTAAAATCTCGCTATTAAACCTGAAACAAGACTTCTTAGTCATTCTTGATCATAAAAATATCATATTTAATTTAGTGGAACTTCTTTAACAACTTGTGCTTTTACTTGAACAATTTTTGCCCATTTTTGAGTAGAGATTATTTCGTTGTCTCCCTTCTGTAAGCACGATACACTTTGGCTGGACCGACTGTAATACGATACTATTGCAGCTATATCTTTTTTTTATTTGTAAATAAATAATGCCCTGGTCTAAGAAAAGCACTTAACGCGTTATCTTGTTAAACGTAGGCCTAACCGTGTAACCTTATATAACCCCCTACATACCCTTGTCGCAACCCGTGTTTACAGCTCCCTCTACTGGGACGAAATATGACTGCGCCGAGCACATCTACATGGCCATTTAAAACCACATTTATGGCGCCGATTTCCTTTGCTTTTGGTTGGGGGGATGCATTCTGTTACGGCACATTGGGGACAGAGTGATAAAGAGTGTAAAGGGTCATTCCCTTTATGACTGATATTTCTACCGAGCCTCCCCTCCCCCCCAAGATTCCATTTCGTCCCCCACGGGCCAACAAACTGCTAATAATTTGCCCATGACATGGAAGACGCGATTCCATTTCCAGCTCTCTAATTTAATATACGGCCGCGGATAAGAGTCCCGGAGATAAGTGCGGTGATTAATGGTCTTTTTCCGCGCGGAAGGTGCGCGATATCGCGTTCGCTCCCCGGTCCGGGGCCGCATTTATATTCCGCTCCTCTGCTGCAAACCAGGGGAGCGGAAACGTGGGGAGCTCAAGTGACTCTTGATGCATCGCAAAAGAAGAAGGCAGATGGACCTTCAAATGCAAGCGAGAAAGCTATAATGCATTTGATGCTCCAAAATAATGACGTGGACTTGGTGGAAGTCAGCACCTTCGTGGATGGTTTTTTCACGCGCACAGGCTGGAAAAAAAGAGGCACAAAATGCATACGTACGTATATAAATAGCATACGTACGCACAGAGGATGTCAGAGGTGTTTGCATTAGTTATGCATTACCTCGGCATTATTCTGCCTTCAGATGTGCAGTTCTTTGGTAATAAATTGGCGTCTCTCTCCTGTACAGAAAAACCAAATAAATATGCATCTAGTGCAAAACGCGGTGATTGGATCCCCCAGGTGAATTAATTTAAGGCGCAACATCCCCGAGGAATGAGATTTTAATGTCAAATACCCTTAATAAATACTGAACAAAAACAGCAGGAGACCAAGACTGCCCGTCGGTATTCAAGTGAGCCACTGCGGTCTGTTTGTTGCCATTTTTAAGGAACTGCGATTTTTTTTATGTTACGAAAACTGCGCAGATCTGTATCCTAAGAATTACACTTTTGTGCAGTCTACACACAGAACCGTAGTAAATATTATCTGTCCACCTGTTACCTGGTGCTGAAATTTTCTCTGTAAGTGTATTCATAGCACATTTAGAGGTCGCAGAATCCATTATCGGTAATGACGCCTGTTAGAATGAACGGAGTGGCTGTTTTTTCCACTGGGTATTTTCCTTTAGCTCGTTCGGTGAATAAACTGGGGGAAAACGAAAAAAACAAACAAAAAAAAAACGTTCATTCTATTTCAGCCTGGGGAGATTCTAGGACTTGACCCTTAGGGGGCCCCTGAAGAGATATAGAATGCCCCGCCCCCATAAAAAGCAAGTGGGCAGGGGTCCCCAGAATAAAGCTTACTGACCCAGGTTACTACAAAATGTTTACAAAAACTACAGGACTCATTCCAACATGGTTTTAGAATTTTTTTAGGGGGGCTGATGCCTCATTTAATAGGGTCCAGAACCGCCTGTTGTGTCAGATCAGGTTCAGCCCATTTAGGCCTCTCGGTATGTTCTGATGCAGGCCTGCACCTTTTGCACTTGGCGACAGGCGCTATGTTCTGGAATATAACTGCTCTTTCCTGCTTGGTGTCCCTGGCCTCTGCTGAGATTTGTGAAAAGAAGGCGCACTGTAGAGATTTATAATAATTACTCACACCTGTTTTTACTAATTGTTTTTGGCATTTTGGCACCCGATTGGCTCCCAGTTTCTTGTGACAGGGGGATTGCTCCTTCAGAGGGGAAACCTGGGGGTTTTTCCTTTTTAATTGAATGAAGGGTTGGGTTTATAAACAGTTACAGCCACGCAAAAGGGCTCCCACAGTTCCCAGTAGGCACGAGTTCAGCTCTCCTCGGTCCACGTCTCAGCCGCTATATTGAAATAACACCTAACTCCCGGGAAACAGGTCTGGGTTTGATGGAAGATCACAGTGAGGGGTGGGGTGATCGCAGTGCGTGCGGGAATCCTTACTGATACACGGGGGCTATGCAGAGACGTAATTCAATCTTCCATTAAAGTGCTCGGAAATAAAACCGCGTCTGTTTGCAGCATAATAACAATGTCAGTATGAGGCAGGGAGGGGTTTAACTACGTTAAAATGATCCGACACTCTGAAAAACAATGATTTTAAAACGGGAACAGCAAACGAAAACATCTCTGCCCCGTGTAGCCAAACCACCATTTCTATAATCCTCCTCGTCGGGTGCCCTGCTCCTGCTCCCAAACCTGTTTTACACCTGCCCAGCTGCCCCTGTTTAATATGAAGACAGCAGTCTAACCGACTGGTGTCACCAGGGGGCTATCGATCGCCACGGAGCTGCAACAGATCAGCCAAACCCTGCTCTGGCCCCTGCCAGCTCACAAATCGTGTTATATAGGGGACACTTATATCAAACGGATTTTATTCTCTAATTCAGGCAGCCAAGGTTACCCATCAGTCACAGAGATGAACCTACAATTCTAGGTACAATTGTACGTACAATAAATGCTGCATATACTGTAACATGCTGTTCAAATGCTGTGTATGATATTTACCAGAGTACATTCTATTTTCTTGAGGGTTATTCGGTGTCATGGTTTTAGTTTTAACATTTTTTTTCATATTTTCAGTTTTCATTTAAAGTTCATTTCAGTTTTAGTTAGTTTCCAGTTTGGTTTATTGGATTTTGTTAGTTATTATTTTAAAGATTTTTTATATATTTTATTTTGTTTTAATAATTTTATTTCTAGGGATAGACAAAGTTGTCGAGCTATATTGTGTCTGATATTTAAATAATTCTACATGATTTCACAGTACACGTTATGTACTAATGTCCTCAAAATGGACAAAACATACCCCAGTAATGCTTGTGTAAATGCAATATATTGGATTATGTTTCATTGTTAGTTTAGTTCTCCCCAAGCGAGCTTGATGGGCCGAATGGCCTCCTCTCGTTTGTATAGTTCTTATGTTCTTGTTGTATGATTCCAGTCAAGGAGGAAAGAAAAATCATTATTTCAGCTAAATAATAAAAAAAAAAAACGGTAACCGGAATTTTTTTTAATTTTTATTTTTGTCTTATTTTATCTCAGTTTACGAAAATGTTTTCTGATCGTTTTTGTTTTACTTAATGGTAATACCCCCGATTCATATCCAGGGTAATTTAAAGCATTTACACTTCGCTTAGTATGCATGCCTAGAAGATTAGAATGCTTAACGCGTGTAGCTGTCGTAAATGTCGCGGTGACGTAACTAAACACCAGGTGTTTCGTGGATTTTGACGGTGCGCCGAGTTATGTATCGTATAAAACACGGAGCAGACGGAATCGCTCACCCTCCCTCCTAATTTAAAGTTATAACCTTTCTTGTGGGTATTGCATGAGGCTCCCTTTAAATCACATCCTCATCCTTCTCAGAGGAACATAATTGTCAGGCAGGCCGATGTTGATTAGATATATAGCCGTCGTTCTCCTGCTTCCCACTTTTACCTCAATTACCTCACAGTGTATTGGCTTGTCTGGCAGAGAGGCAGTGATCCCCTCCGTTGTCTCCTTCACGTACAGAGCTGAGTTATGTGACACTCAGTGATGAATGATCTTTTAAAACCGGGGATTTACATTTAGCTAAGAGCTGTCGGATTTTTTTTTTACCCCTCCCTGTTCCAATAAATGTTTCTTTTCTCATAAATCCATGGGCAGGTTTTTGTCTAATGTGGCTAATGGCTTTGGAAACTTTGGAAATATTCATACTTTTGAAGACGCGAGTTGTGAGAAATAGGTTTGAGAACCTTTTGGATTTAATGAACATCTTGTTTAATGAGCACACAACATTTTCACGCATATATTACCGAACAAATTATTTAAATGATCCAGGTCATTGGTGGAAAAAGTATGTGAAATCATATAATTTAGTAAATATTGGCAATAACGCCAACCATACACTTTCTGCAGGTGCCGATGAGACCTCTGCAGTAATTAGGGGGTATGTTGGCCTATTCCTCTCTACAGACTTTCAGATCATGTATAGTTTTGCAATGCCTCGCTGGAATACTCGGTCTGCAGTTACAACCCAGCACTTCAGCGAGATTGAGGTCCGGACTTTGATGTCCGACTATAAAATGGAGCTTGTGTTTGAACCACTCTTATTTCACTCTCGTACGTTTTTGAATGTTTGCCGTGTTGCATGATACACCAGTATTAGATCACCGACGGTCATCCCCACATCCTACCGTAGGATTTCCTCATAGAACCTGAGATTCACAGCCCCTCTCAGTAATGACAAGGCGGCCAGACCCTGGGGCAGCGTAGGAGCCCCTCCTCATTAAACTCCCTCCAGCCTCACAGTTAACCATGAGGGTTAGATTTCGGTGTTGGCCTGTAGGATTTTGTTCTCGCCAAACAAAACGCTGCTCTGTGGTACAACTACATGATTTTAGCAAACTTTTGAAGGGGAGTCTTTTTTTTTTGGAGAGAAAAACTTTCCTACATGCCACAGTGAATACCACTCTTGTGTTTTTATGCTGACTTAGGGTGACCAGCTAATCCATGTCAGAGGGGACACATTGAGGTAGGACAGGGTTTGTAAATTACCATTTCAGTTAAACGGACCTGCATTTCACTTTGCATCGAGTCCTTGCTGCGTGCTGATTGGTCAGACTCCTATAATCATGCACGTGTCACTAATGTTAACGTGAAACAGCTGCATGAGTCTTTCAATCAAGGAAACAAACCAATCAAAGCTCAAGAAGAACTCAACTACTTAGCCAATCACAGAAGCCTTTCAGTTTTAATGTAGTTTGTAAAACCAGAAGCTGCTCAAAATGTCCTTGCTGACATGAGTTATCTGGTCCCCCTAACCTATTGGTGCAGTGGTGGCTCTGAGGCAAGGGATCTATGCCAGCAATCAGACGGTTGCTGGTTCGAATCCCGTGAATGGGATTCGATCCCAGGGGCGATTCTGTTCTCTTGGGCCCTTGAGCAAGGCCCTTAACGTGCAATGGCTTCACCCTGGGTATGATGTTCATCTGCATCCAGCTCTGTAAGGAGGTCCTCCAACCTAGAGGGAATACTTGGGGGTTGGTGGCAGGATTGGCACTCCAGCCCCCAGAATAATCTCACACTAGTCCATTTGGACTAGTGTGGTGCTGAGGTATCACAGAGGCTGCACTCTCCCGGAGGTGCTTTGTTGTGCGGTGTAACCAGTGTGTGCCGCTTACATCTACCATGTGGTGAACAGAGGTTATCAGACGCGGCTTTCACATGCACTGGTCTGGGTTGCATGCCCACTCCCAGGCCTAACATTGGAACTGAATCCCATCCATTTGTAAACCATCTGATTGACTGTGGACTGATGAAGCCCCAAGTCTACAGAAATCATTTTCTAATCCTTTCCATCCACAAGCTCCAGCAGCCGTTCCTCAATAATCCTCTGGAATCTTTTTTATGAAGCTGCGTTACACGCAAACAGAGCTCTCTTGAAAAGCGAAAGCAGTCGTACCTTTTGTGGCTTTTACATGATACAGCAGGTCAGAAACGCATCTGAAATGACTGGGGCACCTGACACTGACTGACCTCCAATTACCCAGAAGGCCACATTCTAGGAGCCGTTAATGCAGAAATCCATAAAATTCATTTCAGACCAGATCAATCACAAACTTTTTCTTGCAGCAGTTTTCTTATTTAAAATTTTCCTTCCTCATCCTTGCAGGTTGTTTGTTTAGCTTCTACAATTTCTATTCTTACTGTAGCAGATTTTAATTTTGCATTTCAGCTTCATCTTTTATTGACGTTTAGGAGTTTTCTCGTTTTGCGCACATCATGTGCACCCAGGAAGAGCAGTGGTGTTTCTTTCCGAAGCAGATATTCCAACATAAGAAGTTGTCGCCTCTCAAACCGGAGCACTTCTGTTCAGATGTGATATTATTCATTATAATGTGGCGTTTGACTGCTGTTTCAGTTTCTGTGTCAGGGAACAATTTATTCACAGTAAGATTCTGTTCACAAAGGTTTTTCTGCGATGAACACGGAACCTTCTTGCCATGAAATTACCCTTTTATTTCTCTCTAGGAATATCGATTTAGTCTAGGAGCAACTGTAGGGATTTAATAGTCCAAATTCACGTTGAGGTGTGCTTCGGGGCTTTACAAGAGCATTTCATCAATACTGCCCGACTTAATGAGTTCAAGGAGTTCAGTGGCCTTTTCTCTGCACCGTGTGACCGTAAGAAAGGGAATAATAATATTCAAATACGACACTGGTCTGCCCCGCGACCCAGTAGGATAAGCGGTTTGGAAACTGGATGGATGGATGGACACTGGTCTGCACAATTTACTTTTGACTGCCTAAGAAGAATTCTCCCATTAAAAGCCCAAAAGTGTTGAGGCGAGCGGTTGGTGAGTTTGATCTCAGGCAAAGCTTTTTAATTGCGTGACGCAATTAATATCACTGAAGATGACCCGTCCCACTGACGTGCTAAATGCAGATTAAACCTAATTTATTGTACACAACGTTGAAAGAATTTAATATTTAATCTGACCAGCGAAAGAACTGATTCTCCACTCATGGCCCTGGTATTTGTTTGTATCCGAAATGTTCTTATATGCGCTCGAGTTTAGAAATTGAAAAAGATGCTGGCTTTATCGTTTCTTCTCCAAGCTGAAATTTTCAGTAAATGAGCGATCCAGATAATGAAACAGCGCCCAGACTCACCACTTGGTGTCACTGTTTAAACACGGTAATGAATCAAGAAGCAGGCGTGGAGGAGGGTCGTTGGTGGTGGCTTGGAGGAGGGGGGGGGGGTGCAGAACGCTCGCCCTCGTTGTGCTGGAAAAGTTATAAAGGCTAGGAATTAGGGCATGGCTGCCGTCGCCCTGAGGGTCATTACGCGTTTTGTCAGCTGGACAAACTCGTTTGATAGGGGGGGGTCTTTTTGTCCCGACGCAGCATTACTGCTGTCTCCGGCTCCCCAGAAGCCCCTCGCTCTGGGATATTGACAGGTGTGTGTCTGGATTACGGGATATCTCCCGGGTGCTATTCCTGCTACTGCGGTACGCCGTGCAGGTGGTGTGGCTGATTACGATTTAATCTCGTCTCTCCGAGCGGGTGGTGCTTGTGGATCCACCTTGTCTGACGGACAGCCGCGGAATTTCGGCCCCCCTCCTGCAGCCGCATCCCAGAGGCACCAGAATTCAATATATCAGAGTGCCAGGTGACCCCCCCCCCCCCCACTTACACACACCTGCTTCCAGTACCCCAGTTTACTATCTGTCAGTTTTGAAACATGGCTGAAGCAGGTGGGGGGGGGAAGGGGGGTGGCCGACTCTGGGGGGGGTAACTCAGACCCCATCCAGCAGAAAGACAAGCAGAGATGAATGCGATTTGTCTGTCAGACGGATCAGCTCTCACTGCATGGGGTGTGTGCGGGATCTAATATATCTGACCAGGCGGCAGGTTTCCTCTGAGGGGGGGGTCCGCACTGCTGCTGTCCTTCCTGCTTTTACACACATCTGTACCAGCTCAATAACTGATCCACATTTTGTTCTTTTTTGCGAACCATTGCTTGGGTGAATTTTGTTAGAAAATGCTGACCACAGCCTGATTGCAGAAGCTTAGCAGATTGGCGAACCCCCCCCCTCTTGTTTTTCACTGGAGTACGAGTCGCCTGTAATTTTTGTCTTCCTCTTGGCCTTTAGCGGAGATTCCGGACCCACCAGATGGGGGCAGCTCGTATACCCTCCTCTGATTTATGACCTGGCCGGCTCAGCCAATAGCATGGTACCTTGCCGAACCTGCCGCTGATGGATGGAATGATGCAGCTTCCTGGCCAGCAGACTGACGGGACACATTGCAGCCAGCAGCCAACGTACCCCAGCCTATTAGTCCCTCCCAACATAGGAGGCACAAGGCCAATTAGCTTCATCAGTGGGGGACTTTTGATCATTATTGGCCAATGACATTGAATGGCCAGTATTCGTCCAGTAGGGAAAACAATTAGTTCTGATGTGTAATAAGAGAGAGGGACAGAGGGGGCGCTGTGTATGCCACATCATGACTTGTGCCTCTGGATTCTGTATCAAATAACTGGAACCTGTAATTAATTTGGGAAGGATACACTCTGCCTATGGACTGCTCCACAGTTCCACCAAGACCAATTTCGTTGGCTCAGAATTGACTCTGAATGGCGCCCTTACTCTCATTATTGTGAGGTGTGACTAAATGGGATGTCTGGGGATATTAAGACTGCTCATATTTTAAAATACCCCCCCAGGACTCGCAGTGCTAACTTACAGCTGGTTGTTTCGAGGACCTGAATAGACAAAGTGCTACATAAATGTTTCTCAGATCCCTGTGACTGACCAGAAGCTTCACCGTAGATGCCTCTAATTTGCCTGAAGCAGACATTTGCCGCCTTTGATCTTGAGCAGCGCTGCTAATTTGACCCCCACTGGAGCATGTCGGTGACCGGTATCATCCGGTGGTCATGGAGAGGAGGCATAATCTGTAGGGGTCTGAGGTCTACAGTGGGTTAAGCAAGGAAGGGGACTCACTGGATCACGACGGACGGACAGTTCGTGTTTTTGCTTCCTCCCAACTCCCAGGGAACTCCGAGGACCAGTTTCAGAAACACTGCCATAGAATAGAGTTCCCCAATACGTAGTTAAATGTGGCCCGTGCTCAGTAAATGGTATCATCAGCATACCGTAACTCCCAAAGGGCCTTCATAAAGCGTGGAAAAGTTATGACCGATTCAAGGCCAGCTGAGTGACAGAAGCTCTAAAAAAATTGCGGTATAATTGGATTGGTCTTGGTCGGGGGCACATTATGACACCCTTTCAAGGGGCCCAAAGTGTCCAGTGGCACCCCTGCAACATTTTTGCAAATTTTTCCAAACAGCATAACAGAATATCTACCATGACCTCTCAAGCCTAATCATAGCCCTAACCCTAACCCTAACCATAACCATAACCTGACGCATAGCCTTTATGATCCCGGCACTCTCAGGGATCCCGACCCGGGTCATTCTGTAGGGCTGTGGAGCCGCAGTTCACCATGGTGAATCACAGACGATTGTCCTGAGGATGGCTGCGGGGGGGTTATGGATGAGAACTACAGCTCCTGGCACTGGCTGCCGAATGTGACAGACTCACTCGTGCTCGATGCCTCACACGAGGTGCCAGCGGCCCAAGAGTGGCGCCTGCTGCCAGCCAGCCTTGATTTGTCTCATGTAATGGTGCCTGACTTTGATCTGGAAGCCCAACCCCCTCCCCCCTAGCACTGCATCCCCCCATACTGCCTGGTGCCTTCCGATGTGGAGTTTCTCCCCAGAGTCTCCATGTTTTGCAATAATTAAAGCCAGTTCAGTAGCTGCAAAAAAAAAATAAAAAAAATAATTGAGTTGCTCTTTTCCTTTATTACACATCAGAGTGTGGCATGCGCAAATATTTCACACTGCCTGACATTTTTTTCGGAGACTCTGAAGCATTTCATTATTCCTCGTAATTTCCTCCATTCAATACTATTTTGAATTGTTTGCATGGAGCAGTAAATCGTGACTCATTGGTTTGATGCCTGTTAGCTTCCCCAGGCGTGGCCTCCTCCTTGTCCCCATGTTGTCCATGTGACGGGGACACCCCTTGTGACCAAAGCCTGTCTTTGTCAGGAGACCCGTGCTTAAGAAGAGCTGTCCGTACCTGTTCTCGACTCTTAAAACAAACCTGCAACTGCGTTACCCAGGTGACCGTTGCTTGGCTGTGGGTGTATTGGGGAGGGGGGTGAGGGTTGCTCTGTGGCGACTGTTTGGCCAGTTGCAAGCTGCTGGTTACCCTGCTGCTGTCTTCCCAAAGTCACTCTTCAGCAGCAAGGTAACATGTACAGAAGCACATTATCATGGCCAGAGGCCTCTGGGTTTTTAATTCATTCGAGGCCCCATGGTATCTTCTACGATGGTGTAGTCGTCGACTAGCCCCAACGGTTAGTTGAGATACTTAGTTGAGGGTGGTTAACCGAGGTCCCTTTTTAATGGTAGCCCCTGGCAGGCCCTTGCATTAAGGCACCGCTGAACACATAGGACCTTGGCCCAGTCTTTGAACGATGCATATGAATGTATCCTACAGAACAGGCACAAGACCATACAGCCAGGCTCAAGTGGGCAATGGCACTGGTGTTGATAGCGATGAACTCTGGGTATGTTTCCTACATCAGACAGGAGTGGAGTTTGTGGGGTGGTGGCGGTTGTATTTTTTTAACCCGCAGCTGTGAGGTTTGATGTTTCAGCTTTTCCGTAGCCCCAGCACCTGCAACGCCCACCCCCCCCGTTGGTGGCTCTCACTGTCTGAGAGCCTCTTTGATCTCCCCTCCTCTATGGATGAGCGCCGACTCTCTGAGGCCGGCTCGTTTCAGCTCCCCTTGCAACAGCAAACAGTTTTTCCATAACCCTCCCCCCCCCCCCGCTCCAAGCCGCCCACATCCACCACCCCCTCAAACTGCCACACGTTCAGCCAGGCTCATTTCGCCTGGGGAGGCCGTGTGAGTCTATCCGGATCTTCCTACGACCGCGAGCGTATGTGAATCTCACCCGGGTCTTTGAGTCCGTGCTCAGCCCAGCATCCGTTAAACTCTCATTAATGGGTGGCCTCTGCTCGCTAATGATGAAAGATCCTCAACATAAGAGTGTATCTAGGACGTGGGGCTCACAAACTTTGTTGAAATCCAAAGTAAGACTAAGCCAACTCCTCCAGAAGCGTGGTACGAATATATCACAGAGAAACCACCAATAAACACTGTCACAGTACTTCTGCTGTGGACACCTAAACACTCGAAGCCCGATCTGATGTGTTTTCTGAGGCAGGAGTTGAATGCAACTCTGTCCTAAACTGTGCATAAACACCGATGTTTCCAAGGCTGCCAGTGTGTGTGTTGGCGCTTCTTTTATCGTCCGTTTCTGCTACATGAATCCTATGTGAATCTTATATCCACGATGTGAAAAATTCACCTGGTGTTGTTGACCGGAATCCACCTTGCTGCTCTTTTAGTTTCAGATGGGGCATAGGTCGAGTGGTCTTTCATCGCCCTTGTTTTTATGTTGTGATACTCGTTTATAATGTGGCAGTGGAGGGGGTGGGGGGGGGGGGGGTGTCACGTTAGTCCTAGAGGCGTTGCTTTGCTGGAACGAAGTGGACTGTATGATGTAGCTCCCGGGGGATAATTCTGCCACTCGGATTCTGTTGTAGACAGAAATGTCATGCTAACATCTGGATGGGAACAATGAGGAATGATTGCGCGTGGTTCATGGGGAACTAAGGCTGTGGCTGCAGCCTCGTCTCTTGGAAGCCTGCCGATCTCTCCAGCTGCCTTGCCTGGTGAGCCAACAACAGCTCCCCAAGCTAACAGGCAGCCCGGCCTCCTGGATCAAACAGGCGCTTTGTGGCCCACAACAGTGGAGTCGGCATGGACTGGGCGGACTCGGCTCCAGCCCAGAATCCCCTGCTGGGTGCTCCTGAGGCCTATCAATGCCCTTGGAAGTGAATCGAGGTCACGGGAAAACACAGAAGCAGAAAATAAGTCATTAGCTCCCGTTTGCAGACGTCAAGTGAGAGGGACAAAGGGGTCAAGTGGTCCAGTCTCTCTCCGTCAGCTGCAAATGGAGGGTTAGGAGGGATCAGCGCTTTAATGAGAGAACTCGCTAATCAGGAGTGACGGGACTTCCAGGTTACAGGTGTGTTTATCGACTGAAAGTGCAGCACTGTTGGAAAGGTACACAGGAAAAAAAAAACGTTCAGCTCTAATATGGTTCTAGCCCCTTCTCATTTGTTGTAGAAGGATGAAATTTAAGACATCATTGTCTCAGTCATGGACTTTAATCACAATTCATACTTATTTAAATTTGTAGTTATTTTGGGAAAGGGCCATCCTTGTAAGCTATAGAGCAGGTCAGAATGGTGGATATGGGAAATGAGAGGCAAACTTATATATCAAACCACTAGTGGCACAGTTCATCTCTGAAAAACAGCATACAGTCACAGCTAAAATAGTGGCGAGCTTTGAGCGTAGTCCTGGGGCCATACAGAGTGCCCTGGATGGTGGACACTGTCATACAGAGACAGGACAAGTAGTAAAGATGCTATATCGTGGTTCTTCTCTCTCTCATATTTTAACTCCCTCATTTTCCACAACTTTTCTTTGCTGCAAGCTAATGGACCAAGAAGGGTACCTTGGGGTACCCCTCTTTTCCCAAGACCCTAAAAATGAGGGTTCTCAAAACGAACGCCACAATACCGAAAAAGAATACAGGTGTGGTTTCCAAGCTGTAGCACTTTTGTACTCAAAGTGTCTTTACAAAGTTCTAAGGTACTGTACAATGACGGAACTTCAAGGAACAACAAACAAGCTCAGAGGCCATTGCCATTGGTCAGGGATGTTTGCGACATGGGAGGCCAGGCTGTGTGTCTTACCACAGGCTGCGACCCACAGAGTCTCAGTCGTATCAGGGATAACTCTGGTATTTTTCTTCTTTGTGTATAAACTGATCAAACACATCATCTTCAGTGGGGGGTTGCCACATAATTATCCTCATTCTGAAAAACACACTCCCACACGTAGGGACTCACTTTCATGCTGTGGTATATTGTAATAAAGGTCTACAGATTGACCACTGAGAGAACACTGGCAATTAAGGACAGGAAGACCCTTACTGTCCCCCCCCCCCCCAGCCCCCAGGAGTGCACATCATAAGGCAGACCTTCTCTCCCGGGGTGATAAAGGGCATCAGCATCGGCCCGCCACATTAATCTTCTGTTAGTGATCGGAAGCCATGGCGATACACACACAGCCATGTTGCTCACACTGGGCAGTGGTCCATGCCAGGTTCACACGGCGCCAGCCGAGGCTCCAACAAGCCACGGCTCAGATTTCGGGAATGATTTCCCTTAAAGGTGGCAGGGATCCCAAGGACAGTCTGACGGGGGAGGAGGTGGGAGGCTTGGACGAAGCCTCTCTTGGCTTCTCCCTGATCTTCGTTTGGAAGAAAACCAGAGAAATAGATTTACGGTCCGCATTTTTTTTTTGGCAGGGTGGAACTAATATGGATTCTGCTCCCTTGGTCCCCAAGGCACTTCACCTTCCCCGAGTGAGGGGCGGCCGCTACCGGTTTTGACAGCTTTTCCTGGGACGATCCTGTCCACCTTGACGGAAGTATCCAGTTTCTATGAAAACTATGAAAATGATAACATTGTTTTTTTTTTTTTGAATGATCGTCTTCAGCCAATCACGCTGTGGCGACAGGTCGCTAAGCTAGGCACCATGGTGGATCTTATACATCTGAATGATGGGAAGAGTAAAGCTGGGATATTGCGTTTCACAACGAGAAAGGGGCGAAGATTTCCGGTGGGAATATACTATCACCAAGCGGGCCGTGACATTCATTGACAGGCTCTTGCACCTTGGAGCCAGAGAAAGTGTGCGGGGGGGGGACTATACCAATCAATAAGGCCTGGGTTTCAAATATTTCCAGAACAACTGCAGTCCCAGAGTCTGTCTCTGACAAGTTGCAAGAAATAAATAGGTCTGTCCTGTGATAAGAAGTCAAAGGGTTCGGTCCAAGACAACTTGTCAGTTGAACCACTGAGACTCTTTCCTGAACTAAGAGGTTAGGAAGCTGTGCCTCTCATCAGAAGGTCACTGGTTTGAATCCCAGGGTCTCTAATCCAGTCTGACCCTGCCTTCTTAGTTACATGTCATTTTGGATCAAAGTGTCTGATAAGCAAGATTAATTGAAAACAGAGGTTTGTAGGGACAGAATGGGCCAGTCGAATAGGGCGGGACCCCTTTTCTGATTCAGGTTGTCTGCTTCAACAAGTAGCGATAACAAAATGTGAAGAGCAATACTACTGCCGGGGTGGGCAGTAAAATCACACGCGGAAATGAACTGAACGGGGCAGCATTCAAAGCCGCAAAACAATGCAAGGTGCGTAAGAATCCGATACATGCTCTTAAGGAGAGGAGAGGAGGGACTTTATTTTTAGCGGGGCTGAACGGCAGCGCCTCAAACAAGCTCCGTTCCCTTTGACAGAAGCCCACAGAGACATAATCACAACTTAATGACACCCCTTCCCCCCAATACCCACCCCGCGTTTTTCCACAGGCTAATTTTACACCCACACGCACAGTATGCAAACAATAAGAGAGGGAGAGAAAAAAAAACTTTCAACGGGGCAAATAATTACCAGGTATGCCATTGTGTGCGTTTAAATTCAGAAGCCATCTCAGAGGAGTTCGGCTCTTATTGAATTTTATTGGTATTTCAAGCTCTCCCAACCGACGTTCCTGCAGCTGTATATCAAAGCAATGACATTATGACTTCAATCATTTTCCAATTGGAAATCTAAAAAATCGGTTTCGAATGTCTTCATCTCCCCCATGAGTGCCACCCCACCGCCCCGAAATACCTTCTTTACTTTATTGCACGCAATTACTACTCTCCGAAGCAATGGGAAGGATTGGGCGGAAAGGAGTGGCTGAATGGATGACGTAGGCATTTCCGCCACTAGATGGTGCTGTCGCTCCGTCATAAAGCTCAGAGGCGCTGCCTGGCGCAGTTTTGATTTTCCCGCATTTCTGGGGTTTTAAGAGACATCATTTGCCTCAGGCACAGTGAGGTCCCATGAGCCTTTGGGGTCCACGATTAGCTGTACCCCCACACCCATGAAGAAGCACATGCACTCACACATGCCCGTGCAATCCTGTGCCTTTTAACCACGAGTGTCTGTTGTTGAGGTCAGGAGAGAGTGGGGTGTGACTCAGTAGACTAAGCCTGTGATTGGAAGGTCACTGGTTTGAGCCCCAGCCTCAGTAGAACAGCCACCTGTCTCTGGGCTTTTAAACAAAGTCCTTAACCCCCAGCTCCAGGGAGCCCCCCCCCCCCCGGGAGCCCCCCCCCCAAGCTTATTCTCATCTGTGTTTGTGTCTCATGGAAAGCAAGACTGGGTAGGCAAAGAGAAGCATTCCAATGTATCTGCACTCGAATTTTTGCTAATGGAAAATGAATGGTCTTTTCATGTAATTTTCGGGCCTGGTTCGTGCTGGTGGGCCTGTGCCAGTGAGGTGAGCCGATTCCCCCAGCAATGAGGTGGGATGGGCTGGGAGGTGGACTCCCTGCCATGTGACTAGTGATCGCATCTCAATAATTTATCACCCTGTGTGTGTGTGTGTGTGTGTGTGTGTGTGTGTGTGAGCGGCTATGTGCTCTCACAGTAGCCGGTGAAAACCCCTGGGGCGCCCAGCTGCCTCTGATACCTCCTCCGCGACTCATCCCGCAGGATCAGAGCGGAGGTCCTACTCCAGCCAGTGAGAATGACGCCTACAAATTTCCCCTTGGGGCGTGAGGCCGATACTGCGGCTGACTGGCCGCCCGCCCGCCCGCCTGCCCATGTTGATGCTGTCAAGTGGCTGGCATGCGGCGCTTTCCAAAGCTATGCAGCTGGATTCGCGGCCAAAAAAACAGGTTCTCATTTAACCTTTACATATCCATGAATACCTGTCAATAAAAGCCTATGTAGTAGATAAAACCCAAATACCAACAGTATCAAGTAAAAAATTAGGTCAAATATTTGGTTCTAGATTTATTAATATGTCAAGATAGTGTTTAGAGAAGTAAAAGATCCAATTTTCAGCTGTGAGCAGCAGAAGCCATGTTAGATATCTGCTCTTCCTAAGCCTTTCCTTCTTATCTGTGGAAACGATTGACAGTCATTTTGAGGACAGGCTCTAAATAGGCTTAAGAGGCAGCCCCAGTGGTCGCAGTCACCCTCATTCTGCTACCTCTCACGACCATGGTGCACAGCTTTATTTTAATTCCACTCAGGGCCACCCCTGCCCCTGTCCCCCTTGTGGAGCCGCAATCAGCTCATGGTATGTGGAAGACAGGGCTGATGACGGTGTCCTTAGGCTTGGCTATGGCCCTTAGTACTTACTCTGTAATACCACCCTTCCCATAATGCCCCACTCCAAATGCTGAGTGTGACCTGAGCTGATACATCGAGTGTCAGGACCTAAAGATAGTGCCAATCACTGGGAAGAGTGACACGGAGAACACGCAGGGATAGAACTTCCTTTGTACTATTTTTAAAAAGGATTAAACAGCAAAGGAACCTAAACTCAGCTGACGTGATCCTCAACAATGGCGGTATCAAACCGGCTTCGTAATGTAATTTTCAATAACACTAGAGTAATTGGGGAGAAAGTAGTCAATAAATAATTAAACCGGAATAAATTAATAACGTTAATCCGTCATCGTCAAATAAAGGAAGAAACCTCCGTCTCAAAGCCATGAAAGATCTATCTTCATGTTGATCACCAGGTGGCAGCAGAGTCACACGAACAAACCCTACCATCAGGCGAAAAATATGTGTAAGGGAGTACTGAGAGGTGTTTTGAAAGGACTCTTATCGTTAGGTTCTCAAATTCTTTTTGTGCTGGGGGTGGAAAATAAAAAGACTGGTTTCGTTTTCACGGCCTTTCTGGACGAATCTGAAGCTGTTTACCACACATTTCAGATGGCTGTTCTGAAACGGACGGCACACCCCAGGTGGCCAACGCCGCGGTGGTCTGAGGTGCGTTGGATTCTCCACGATGTCCGTATTGCCTTCTGTCACTCTCTCGAATAGGTGGGGGGCCAGGGGTCACGGAACAGGAAGGATCCCTGGCCAGCTAAGCTATATACAGCTGTAGGCAGGTCTATCCTACAGGTGTGACGAGTGAAGGCACCTGCGGGACAACAATGGGCGAAAGTGCCATCATGTGGCAGCCTGTCACTCATCCCGAAAAGCCAGGTCAACGGCTCGGTTATAAAGCCCCGGACACTGAGATTCCGAAGTCGTGAGCACCTCCGGGATGATTATTCTCCGGACCGGAGCGCACTGTGTGGGGAAAAGCAGGAACTTTACCGGCAGGCGGATGCTGGCCCTCCTTCGCCGCGGAAGCGATTTATCTTCATCGTTGCCCTCTCTGCATCACTCACACGTTTGCTGCCACACCACTGCCCCCCCCATCATATTTCATAATTACGGCTCACCATGCCGGGTGGGTGGGTGGGTCCGCATCGCCGCCCCAAACACAGCCATCAGTCTTCTGTCAGCAGCACTGGCGTCCTTAGCCTCGGGGATTACGTCCCGGGATATCGTCCCATCTCCGGGTAGCCGTCTTCCGGAAGTCCCATTTATTTCCCACTTCCTGGGGGGTCCAGCGTTCCCCCTGGTCAGCACACGTCGGCAGAGGTGAGGTTTCCCTCTCTGGGGGGGTTTGGCTTCGGCCGTCTGGCGCTGCAAGGCTGACAGTCTCTATAAGTGATTTAGCGGCAGTCAATAAGTCATCATAAAAGAAGACAATTAGCAGCATGCTAGAGCCCTCCTCGCTCGGCTGTCATCTGTAATATTTAAATTGCTCATTACTCATTTTTATTACGGTACTAATTACGCTGCGGTTTTGTTTCTGGATTTATGCCAGACCAGCGTAATAAAAAGGAAACATCCTATGCTCACCTTTATTTAATTTTATTTTTATTTTTTGGAAGTTGAAAGAGAAACCTGAAATGTCAACTTTTTGTGCGTCTGGACAGGAAATGAAACGGTGGATTATTTAGTCACACGCTGGTTTCCGTGGCGATGTGCACACAAGCACACGGACCTTTTACTGAATGTCAGACTGTGGGCGTTCAGGCACCGGGCCTAGGTCGGCTGGGGGGGGGGGGGAGGAGGGAGGGCCGTGACACAGCTGAATACTCCCCCACTCGACCCCTACCATCACCTCACCTAAACACTGAGGCTTCAACGGGACGTAACTGCATTCTCCAACCCGTGTATCCAGCATCTAGTCTGCAATCCAAAGCAATTAGCATGCATTAAACCCTCTCTGAAAATAGCTTCCCCATTATTCGACAAGCTAAGGGTGCTAAGGAAGGGAATTTTAATAAATATGTCATGTTACGCTTGTAAAAAATGTATTCAGAGGAGGCAAAAAATTGTACAAGGCTTGTGAAGCAGCTCAGTGTCGCGCCGAGATGCATAAAGCTAACAGCATATTATTTCTTTACATATTTAATCTACTTAAAAGGAAACAAGATTTCTTTTTTTTCCAGAGGAGACAGGAAGCAGTCCAGCTTCGGATGAGACTGAAGCAGTTTTACCAGGACAGGAAAGGGATACGGCTTCCTTCTGCAGCGATGAACTGCTCAGATGAAGCTCTCAAGTTCTGCAGCCAATGTTTTTTTTTTGGGGGGTGGTGGGGGTGGGGTGTTGTCACCCCCTTAGCATGGGGCAGATGGTATCCCGACCGCTCGACCAGCGATCCGAACCATAATGACTTACCCAGGGCTCCACTGACATCTACATATACCTTTCTACACATCTAGCAGACGGTTTTGTCCAAAACGATGTACAAATGAAGCACGTAGCACATTGCAAACACACGTACTGTCAAGGTGATGATTAGGCATAACTGCGGCTAGATTGAACTTCCAGCGAACGCCGAGGTACAAGTATAAGCAAGACTGGAGCAGGAGCTACACAACAACCTCTAACAAAGGAAGAACCGAATGAGTCTATTCAAGGAGCAGAAGTGCAACCATAAGGGCATTCAGGGAATGTAAAGAGGCGCCGGGCTGGTAGAGGAGTTCCTGGAACGGGGGGGGCGTGTCTTGAAGGTGCAGAGGGAATCTGATGACTGCATGTGGTTCAGCAGCTCATTCCACCACACTCAACAACCAAAACCCTCCCCTTCCGCATCTCACAAGTATCAGGTTTCTCAGAATGCTTCACCGTATGGGCTGTCCGGTGAGGCAAAAATAACTATTTGCATTGCAATGCAAATAACATAAAAATCTGACTATTTCTTTTAACAGCTGTGCCATTAGCTAGTGACTGCTAATTGTGGCTTCAGAGTGACTTCTAATTACTTCCGAGAGCAGACAAAATGAGCTCAACACAATTATCTTTACCTTTTAGCGAGGCAGATTATTCACCATTCTGGGCCTAATTTCAATTAACGCCCTCATTGGAGTTATATGTGTCTGTGATTTGAGTTGATAAATAATTCAGCCGCTCAGTGGCCATCATGTTTGCCAGTGTAGGCTGGCTGCCCCCCCACTGCTTATGCACATCACACACACTCCCCCAAAGGTTTATTGACCTAATTCTGGATTTAAAAAATTCAATCAGTTCTACCTGAAGTCATCTATTCCCCTTTGCCAGAGTAAAAGACTCAGTTCTCCAAGTCTTTCCTCAGTCGTTCTTCACTGCACTCCCCGACGGTGCTCCACACATTGTTCTCTGGAAGCTTCTCAAGATACCTTGCGCAGAGGTGGAGATGTTCGAGCGTCTGTAAAGTTCATCAACGGGTTACAACAAAAACGCCCTGTGCTGCTGTTTTACTTTCTGCCTCCGTGAACACCTGTTTCGTTTATTGACCTTCCTTCATGATTTGATTCCTTCCTGCACGATGAGAAATCCACCGATATTTCCTGGGGCTTAAACTTTATTTCAAGAATAGGAATGTTTTATTTTCATCGTGACCTGTTGCTGAAGAGATGTGGGACGTCCGCAAGGAATTCCGGGCAGGATGTATAATGATCGACTTTCCGATTCCACAGTCTAAACCCAAAATCTTAGAATGTTATGCTTTTCACTGACGCGTTTTATTGCCCGACTCTCCCTCTTGTGTGGGCAACATCTGATAGAAACATCTAGAAAAGCCTAACACATCTGAACCATCTGTTAAATTGAAGTCAATCTCCTGGTGTAAAGACCAAGTATGCAGTAGCCGTTGAAGACTGAGAGGTAATTACTTTGAGAAAAGTTTAGACTATGTGCCACTATAAAAGTTTCTCCAAATTGTTTTTAAAAGACCTTTACTAAACTTCTTCAGCTCAACATCTTGCCTTTGCTTCCTCGCTCCCTGGATATGTGCAAAGGCTGTTTATTTTTACTAAATCTAAAGCGCGTATCATCAATTGCCCTTGTCAATTCATAGCACTTTGAGTTGGAGGTGTACATCATTGAGACTGATAGTAAAGGATAGAAAATAAATAAGATTTATAGTGAGCTGCTGTCCCCACTTCTGTGTGACATCTCTACCCTACCCGCAGCATCAAATTCGCAAAAGACGGTTGAAGCACTAACAGAAAAGTTGTGTTTGTTTTTTTTTGAAGCACTCGTCGCAGTGCATTTCTTATGTCAATCGATCTTATTTTTGAAGTGCTAAGAAATAAACATGTTACTGTCTACCTGAGTACTCCTTGCAGGTCTAATGGCCGCCTGACAAAGCAAGATGGACGAAGGCACACTCTCTACGGAAAAAAAAGAAAAAAAAAATCAATTCTGAAGCAGAAAAGTCTCTTTGGAGTACTTCGGTCAAAGGAGCGGCATTCATAAATTTCATGTCTTCTGTTTTAGCAGTTTCAGAAGCAATTATCAGAGGTCGAAATGTTGCTTGCGAGGTGGATGTTCTACAGCAGTGTTTCCCAACCTGCACACGGTCCACATTTTTGCTCCCTCCCAGCTCCCTATCAGACAGTCCACATTTTTGCTCCCTCCCAGCTCCCTGTCAGACAGTCCACATTTTTGCTCCCTCCCAGCTCCCTGCCAGACAGTCCACATTTTTGCTCCCTGCCAGACAGCCCACATTTTTGCTCCCTCCTTGCTCCCTGCCAGACAGTCCGCATTTTTGCTCCCTCCCAGCTCCCTGTCAGACAGTCCACATTTTTGCTCCCTCCCAGCTCTCAGTCTGTCGGCCCCCGAGAACTAGGCTGGGAAACACTGTTCATTGAAGAAGGCAAAGCATTGCCTGATTGCTTGTTCAGGTGTGCTGGGAGCTGGGAAGGAGCAAAAATGTGGACTGTCTGGCAGGGAGCTAGGAGGGAGCAAAAATGTGGACCGTCTGGGGGTCCCTGGGGACTGGGTTGGGGATCACTCTGGCTGAGATGCCAGTGTATTTGAAGGCACACACTGTGGGTAATTTAGGGATGCCACCTTAGCTAACGGCATGCTTTTAGACTGCATAAGAAAACCAGAACACCTACAGAATCAAGCCCACAACCCTGAAGCTGAGGTCCTAGCAGCTAAGACACCCTTTCAACAACCATTCTCAACAGTCCCTTCTGGAACTGCCCACACTGGCAGTGGTTTTTGAATCAGGCCTCCTCTGTGGGATCAAAGGGATGTTTGCATCCCAGGCAGGCTGCAGGCTTCTGGAGCAGGTGAATGTTGAGAGACAGGCGAGACATTTCTTGGTTCCTCTCTTTGCCAAACCTTTGCTTGACTGCTAAGGGACACCGGAAGGGGATGAAGGAAAAAAGGAATGAAAAACAACAGATGTCCTTATAGGCAGGAGACGGAGGTGAGAGAGAGAGGGAAGTTGAAATTAATTAAATGCTGAAATACCCCCCAAATGAGAAAAGGGCATTGGGTATTCCAGGACCCTCCAGCTGTGTGACGGCACCGTGCCACAAATGACCAGCCAGTGCCGTTAGCGTGCCTGCCAGAATGCAGGGAGACAGACAGCTCGCTACCGCCCGTCTCACAGGCTCTCGGGATCTATTGCCGGTACCCTGGAGGGAATGGGTGAGGTTTCTAGCAGCAAATGGGGTTCAGACTCACCCCCCCCCCCGAAAACGCAGACGATAAAGACGGCTGTGCAAGCCGTGCCGAGCGCTGGCCCCCACACAACAGCCCCGGAGGCAGATTTAAAGATGCGAGAAGCCGGGGGCCATGCCTCCTCCCCCACCTGCTCCGAGAGTCGAGGAATGCTTCGCCTCATTGCTTCGTTACCTTTTGTTTGTCCTCAAGCATATCTTCTGAGACACGAGTGATAGATCTAGATACGGTGCGACCGTGTGACTGGGTGGGGGTGGTGGTGAAAACCCGTACAGGGCCAGGGGACACCGGCAGATAACGAAAAACTTCTTTAAAAATAAATGCTGCATAAGTAACCCCCTGCTCAGCGGGAGGACAGCGTGATAAATAACGCGTGGTGTTTAGGTAGCGGTAAGCAGCCGCCGAGCGAGAATAGCTAAGATCAGTCTGCCGTCGTTTGAGCTGCACTCTAATTTGCTGTCTGCGTTAAACGTGGATTCCGCCGCGTGGCGCACATGTCCGTCCGGCTTGCTGCTCCAGGCCGGGCATCATTACGGTACAGTGGTATCAGCATCAATCACATGGGAGGTGCCCACCCGAAAGTAGGGTGAAGAATGGTTATCCGCTTTTGTTTTTCCTTGTTGCTATAGATACAGTCACAGATTGAAAAATCTACTCTGCCAGGCTTGTTTGGAACTTCTTATTAAAGCCTCTGGTGTAACGGTAAACTTAACGGTCCCTCGTGGGTAATTAAAGTGAGCAGCTTCCTCCTTTCTTCCCCGCGCCGCGTTCTCTGCTGACAGACGTGGAGATGGGCGCCGCGTCGGAATGGGGGAAGCTGGGCAGTACAGGGGCACGAAATATCACAGGAAAGTAAATTTGTATGTTTATCTTGGTCACGGAGGTAGCGCTTACACCGCCGGTCACCGCTTGTTATCCGTGTTCTGCTGGAAGATTAGAGATATTTACAGAGATTCATCCATTTAAAAAAAATAATGAAACAAAAGACTTTGCTCCTGCCTCTTGAGAAATAACTGTTACTTCTGTGCTGAGATACTCAATTGTCTGTCACGGGCGAGGTGGGTCGGGGGGGGTGGTTCACACATTGGGATTCTGAGCAGTTAAGTGTGTTACCCTTCGGTCAATCTCTGCCCCTGTCCTACTCTCTATCCACTCAAGCGCCCCCAAAGTCCCTCTTGCTGAGTGACCTTGTGACAGTGTCAATCCGGGTTGTCCCGCTGGCTGCCCTCGGAAAAATGAAGGAATCAGAAACGCGACGTTGGTGCTGTAGACTTCCCGGCAGTGACACAGCAAGGAGGCGGTAAAGTCCAGGATTTGCGGATGATCCAGAGCACGCCGCACAGCCTGGGGTCTTCGGCACTGCACGTTCTCACTGCTAATGTCAGCACTGCAGCAAATCGGTGTTTATTTATAATCATTTAGCGGATAGGTCACTGACACACGCGGTCTCATTTAGCAGGGAGTTCCCCTGACAGACGCCAAGTCCCAGAGCAATCAGAACTGCCCTCAGCCATCCAATGTGGTCGTCTGTAGTGTTTACTTCACCCAACAGTAAGTCCCTGCCCCCCCCCCCCCCCCTTTTCCTCTTTATCGCTGACCTTGAGCAGAACGTATGGCAACAGTAAAAAGCTCTGACAGCTGTGGTGCGTCTCATTTACCAGTGAGAGGTTCCTCCTCCTCACTGCTTGGGTCAGATAATGAGGAGCTGAATGAGAAATCCTTGGGTGGCTATGCCTGTCCCCTCCTTGCTCCCGCTGACCCACCTTGGCTTTGGGCCTAATAGTCGTCAAGGGCGATGGATCAATTCCTCGAACTTGTGGCTCCTCCCCTAGTCCCAACATTGGCACCACTGCTCCTACAGCTGTAACCAGCCCGAAAAGGCAGGGAGCCTCAAACTAAGGGGTGGGGGATGCGTGCCGGCCCTCGCCGATCACCTCGTATTAAGTTCCCACATTAGCCTGCGACTCAAAGGTGTACGCCGTCGAATCTCGATGATTAAACCACTGGAGGTCCACTGGAAAAAGGTGGCCCGTCATGGCAGAAATTGCCCAAATGAGAGAGGATCATGCTGGGATTAAAACTATTGCAAGCTCCACGCTTGAGAAACAAATCTCAGTCACTGGCAAGTGCAATCTGTCGAGGGGCCATCCGGAAATAAAATCAAATCCCTGAGTGGATTCGAATGACTGCTGCCTCTGCTGATGAAGAGGAGCGGCGCTTTGGAACCGCACATAATTACAGGTAGGGCGACACGACAAAAATGTTTCGGCTACCAGATATTTGCCACTCATGGATGCTGAAGGAATGGAGGGGGGGGGGTGTGTGTGTGTGTGTAATGAAGCGTGTCCAGCACATGGTCGCTAAAAACAAACTCTCCCTCGCGTAGGAAAAGCCGCTACATGGTAACAGCACATCCCCACGCGGTTCGGGTTGACAGATACATCAAACGAGCACGCCTACCGGGGCGAGGAAAACCGGCAGCGTACAGACTGAGAGAAGGAGAGCACCTCTATCACCCGACAGGCCACCCACAGTTCCTTTTAATATGGAAAAGAGTTCAGGAAGAATGGTGTTTTTTTAAAAAAAAAAAACTGTATTTTTGCTGTACGTGTTTGGTGAGTCAAAGAGTGAGCGAGAGCCCTGCGAAAAACCCTATTGGGCACACAGAGGAAGGGGGGTCTGAAAGCAGAACCAGAACAGATATTTCTTTTGACAGGCGGGAATTTGCTGCGGAGGCGTGGGCGAACAGCTTCGTTTGGGGAATGGCTGGATCTCGAATGTTCCTCTACTGATAAGCCTCACAATAGGTGGAGCCCATCTGAGGCAGAAACATATTAAACAGTGTGATCGAGCTCTGTGTTTCATTCTGAACGTGTGCTCTCCAGCTATACGCCAGTAGTCTGGTACAGCGACATGGAGGATGCGTCAAGCCCATTCTAAAGCCACAGCCGGTAATACTGAGGCAAGAGCTACGGACTGTATTTGTGAGCTAAAGGTTCAGAAGCCTGGTAACAGTGAACTAGAACTGGTGACGAGTTGCTCCTGTGAAAGACATAGCTGCTAATGAAGAATATCAGCTTTAAAATGCTGTAGGCTTCCCTTCAAGTTTCACCACCGCTTATCCTGTACAGGGTCATGGTGAGTTTGGCTGGAATCCCAGGAAGTACAGGGCAGAAGATAGAGGACATCCTGCTTAGGATGGCAGACTATCAAGGGGTGCACAGTCACACACAATTAGACATATGAACTCATCAAACTGGAAATATGGTTGCATGGAGCAGGAACGTGGTGACATGGAGTAATGTGGCGACATGGAGGAGTAATGTGGTCACATGGAAGAGGTGTGTGGTCACATGGAGCAGGAACATGGTCACAGGGAAGAGGTGTGTGGTCACATGGAGCAGGAACACGGTCACATGGAAGAGGTGTGTGGTCACATGGAGCAGGAACACGGTCACATGGAAGAGGTGTGTGGTCACATGGAGCAGGAACATGGTCACATGGAAGAGGTGTGTGGTCACATGGAGCAGGAACATGGTCACATGGAAGAGGTGTGTGGTCACATGGAGCAGGAACATGGTCACAGGGAAGAGGTGTGTGGTGACATGGAGCAGGAACATGGTCACATGGAGGAGTAGTGTGGTCACATGGAGCAGGAACACGGTCACATGGAAGAGGTGTGTGGTCACATGGAGCAGGAACATGGTCACATGGAGGAGTAGTGTGGTCACATGGAGCAGGAACTTGGTCACGTCGAGGAGCAGTGTGGTAACCTGGAGGAGATCAACATCTCTAAAGGCAAGAGTCCATAATGCTACCATAACATTTGTAATTACAACCTCGAAAAGGCTGCACTGTCCCTCACATCTCGCAAGCAGTAATGTGGCCATGCCTTCTTATCTGCTAGAGGTGTTGTGTCAAGCTGCACCTAGTAACAGGGTATTAGGAAATGGAAAAAAATATGAGAAACCACCAGTCTGCCTTAGTAAGACGGGGAAAGGAAAACCGTCAGGCAAAACATCTGTCGGCATCTGCCTGCCATGACAGAAGCTTCAGTCCCAATGTTTCCTAATATTATCAGTCAATGATTTCCATCTATTATCTCCTGTGTTCTTCTGCCGCTGCTCTGCAGGCTGGTGAAGAATGAATGTTTAAGCGGCATTATGTAACAGAAGACAATGTGTAACCGCGCTGTCGAAACGAAAACACTTTGTGGCGCGAGCATACAGCTCCAGCTACCATCTCTCTAACGCCCTCTGACAGCTTCTCTGCTCTTTAAGCTCCTTAGAAGATAAAATTGCTGTCAGACGTATTGCAGGCAATACATGAATATGTTCACTTTAATATCGGGTAATTGTGACGCCGACTCGCTGCTTGTCAGCATCGCCTCGCATGACTGAGCGATGACTAGAAATTGAGTTGAAATTTACAAAAGAAAAACTTGTTCTGGGTTTGTGCAGTATCACGCAGAAAAAGTAGAAAGTCACCTGTGAATTTGTCTGATTGTTTGAAGAATGTATCTCTTGGTTGTCTTGAGGTCGAATGAAAGTGCTTTCCCATTATTGATTACCAATCCAAATATTTCTCGCAACCTTCCGACCCTCTACTGGATAAGTGACTGGAACGTGGGTGGGTGGGTTAATTCACTAGACAAAAACGTAAAAGAATTACATTTATTCCAAGCTGCTGCTCTCTTAGCTAATTCATTTGTAATTAATCATATTATGTGGAAAAAAAATGATTGAATGGAGGCTGTGACTTTCCCCCTAGAAACTGTGGGTTTGATTCCTGCTGTGTAGTGAACTGGAGTCATTAAATCGTCTAAAGTGTGAGCTTGTTCTTCATGATTGCCTGGCCGCCCAGGGAGTGCCCTGCCTCATGCCCTTTGCTTCCTGAGAGAATGTCCGGGGTTGCTGTGACTGTTGCTGAATAGAAACACAATTTTCACTCTGCGAGCTTGGGTACACCCCTGAACTTTTCCCAAATCTTCCATCTTCTGTCACTGTGCTAATGTTCCGGCAGAGCATGGTGAAGTGACAGATAATCTCCACATCACAGCAAAAAAGAAGAGACTGACACTGAACAACAACAACAAAAAAAACATAAGAAACAAAAGGAACCACATAGGCAGGTATAAAACAAGAACTAAAGCAGGGAGCAGAGGAACTACTAGGGCCAGAAACTGGGAAACAATGGGAGATGTGATGACCAGCGCCACCTGCTGGCCAAATGGGTGGATGACTGACTGAACGGGGTTAAGATGAGGACCAATACTGACAGCTATGTGTTCATGTGTTTGCCAGGACCACTGGTAAGGTCCAGAGTGTGCCCAGACCTTCAGGCACTCATAGGGATCCTCAAGGGGTAGGGGATACTTTGAGAAAAATGGTTAGCATTGCTAAGTGCAGGTTCACAAAGGACAATTATGGAGATCTCTGTTCAAATGGCATCTCGTTAATCTGGGGACACTTGCATCAAACATAACACTGTTACCTGCTATACTCGGGAATCAGTAAAAAATATCTCTCTCTGCTTGGTCACTCTTGGAATACAGGAGCCAAGAATGGTGATGTTGAGTGTTTCCTTCTTTCCCCTGGTGACATCCAGGGTCAACAGTCGGTTTGGCATTATGGTTACATTTCTTGGTATGATTTGCACGCCTGCCAGTCACAACACTGCAGGGCGATGCTTTTAGATGGATCACGCACCATCTTTCTTGAAATGGAACAGAGATCTCACCTGGGTTGGGGGTTCTGAGCTGGAGTGAAAACGGGAGAGTGTATTTGGGCCTGGATTTAGAGTTTGACCTCTGCTCTTTAAGAGCAATGTTTGCACTGTGAACTGCACTGCAGACAATAACAGCACAAATAATCAGGCTTGTGGGAAATACCGCGAACGGGAGAGGTGTTCATGCCTTCTTAGCGATATCTCTTAGCAGCGTCATCTGTCCGTTTATGCACGTGGAAAATCCGTACTGGATAAGCAGTATTGGAAGATGAATGGCTGTTCTGTCCATCCCTCTTTGAAAACACTTACTCAGGTGAGTCTAGCCGTGTTGTCAGTTTAAAATCTGTTTAGCTACATTTTTTTAGACTGAATTGATTTCCACAGCGTTGTCATTTTCAAGGCGTACCTCTGTCTTGTTATGGGATGGGGGCGATATATTCAGTGGCATCTTGGTTTTCTTTTGGCTTAGATGTTAAGTCCTTCGCTAAATATATCTGTGTTTGCAGAGGTTCGGAGGGGAAGGAGATTGTAATTCCCCGCTTGTAGAACAATGGCTCAGAGATTTTTCCCATCATCCTCTCTAGTTCCCATCATGCATCAGAAGCTGCAGGGTTCCCTCCGAAACTCTCGTTCTACCTCGACTGAAGAATGTCATTAGGCCACGGTGCCCCCACAAATAGCGAACCGGCACTCCGTTGAAGGAAGACGTGGGGATTTAAGAGATTTTGGTTAATTTTTGGTGCCGGTCGGATGGTGTGTGTTACTGCAGAGTGACGAAGCAGATCTGTGTGTCGTAAACATTCTACTCCTCCTGTTCTGAACTCGTATATCTAATGGCTTTTCATGTGAGAGGCATGAAAAAAAGCAGCCAACTCAGATGACTACGGAGGGGCTGTATTTCACTGACAAGCAATGCATTATGGGGCCATCAATCGCTGTATTACCTTGTGTGGAAATAAAAAAAAGGAGGGAAAAAAAAATCCAAACCTCCTTCCGGGCAACTGAGCAGGTGGTCTGGGCTGCTGATTAAATATCGATGCCGCGGAAATGAAACACAGTAAATCACGGTGCCTGTTTCTTGCGACAAAATGAATGTACAAGCAGGCCACATTTGTAAGGGCACCTTTTCCAATAGAAACAATTAATATACACAGCAGGCACCGTGTATCGTCGAGACGGGGAAAAGAAACGATCGCGGACTGCAGGGGGAATCCGGGGGAAAATGAGATGATATTGTTTTAGGGGACTGCAAGTTCCCGAAGGAGCAACGATTTGCCACAAGATGAATGCCTTGATTTTATTTATATTGCACATGTTAAATATGGAAAGATTACCTCGTGTCTTATTCATGAGAGCAACTCAAACAAGTTCTTTTGCTGATGTAGGCTTTATGCTCCCGTTTAGGAAAGTGCTCCTGTTTGTTCGATCACTTATTGTAAGGCATACCGGCCAATTACCGTATCTGGTTGTGTTTTGAGACGATTTAGGGACTGACATAACACAAAATGCACAACTAATTATACACGCTACCCTGTAAGAGGACTGATCTGTTTACCCAATTAGATGAGAAGAAACATCAAGGTGGACAGAGAGGAAACTGGCTCTTTGGCACAGGCCAAACAAACAGCAATATCTAGCCGGACTGACGGAACTTCTTCTCCAAGGCAACCGTATTTTCGACGAGACGGGGAGGTGGCCGGGCAGTTCATCCGCTTTGTGCCGGGCGGGATTCTGAGACACTCGCAGTGAGAGCATAAGCACGCCCTCTAGTCCTGCGACAAACCCCGCCACCGTCCACGCATGACGGGTCTTTCATCAAACCGCGGCATGCCCGGTGGTTTTAAAACAGTCCTTTCCCCTTTTCCTCACTGCAATAATAACAAGGATGGGAAACTTCCGGAAAGGCTGCTCCTGAGCTTCAAAAATTCTGCCGTTCCACGGCTTTTACCACGCAGATCAGCGTTGGAAAAAAAATGAAAAGAGGACGACGCAGTCCCAGACTCGACTGGCACTCGGTAACACATCCATTATCTCCAAAGCCTAATTTCGGGATTGGTTACTGCTCTGGCTCCCCTGAAAGACTTCCAGCCACGGTCCGGGACCCCATGATAAATCCCCGAGGTCGTCTTCGGCCCAGGTGCGGCCAGGCCGCGGTCTCCACCAGTACGCTTCACTGCTCCCACTCATGACGAGCTCAGCTGCAGATCCGTCTGCTTAGGGCCTAGTGCTACTCTGCCTGGACCATGGCCTGCAGTGGCGGTCAGTAAGCTGGAATAAAAGAGGGAGGGGCTCCACAGGATGGATTTGCTGCTGTCACCTCTGATTAGTTTAAACCTTTAATGAAGAACTTTTAAATGGACTGGCGTCCTGATCTTAGTCTCTGTCTGGTACCCTGTGATTCCTGGAATAGGCTCCAGGCTCACTGCGACGCTGTACTTCAAGAAATTGTGGAAAATGGATGGATGGATGGATGATGGATGGATGATGGATGGATGAAGTCTAGAACAAGAACATATCTGATTTAATCTGTCAGTGCAAAGAACGACTTCTGTGATGTTTACTGATAAGAAATCATTGGTGTCATTTTCAAAATGCAATATACAGAATCTGAACTTCAGAAGTGGGTCGAGCGATACTGAAGGACACCTGAAAGACCTAGAACCCAAGAATGCCCGCGGAACATCAGAAATCGGCGAGTGCTGCGGGGACGTGTGGAGCGGAACGTGGACACGTCAGCATTTACCAGGCCACCGCCCTCGAGATGGTTTCAGCACACTGTTCCGAGTCCTCAGCTGACGGTAAAACAGCTGCATCGGCCCCGTGGCCCCGGGGACGGCCCAGGTACACGTCTTCATGAGGACGCCGTGTTCTCATCTCTGAGACAACTAGAGAGGCTCAGGTCTGTATTTAATCTGTAATGGGGGGGGGGTTGTACGTGCTCTGCGAGGGCCTTTCAGGAGTGTTTACTCGGGCGAGGCACCCTGCCGTTTCAAAGCGGCTCGTTTGTTACAGAAATGTCAGGTTTCCTGTATCTGTCAGTGGGCCGCATGGATTTTACTTTCGCCTGTAGTCCCTTGACCTCCCCCTTTCGTTTCAATAAAAGCTGCATTTTTCCTGCGCCTCGCGTCTTTCAGTCCAGGTACCCAGTCGGCATGCTCGGGAATCCCTAGCTGGAGCGGCTAGGTGAATATGCTTGGTATGGAATACCCCCCTCCCCACCACACATTGCAGTCTTCACACTATTTCGCCACAGAGCATGGTCAGTGGGTGGCGCTAAGGAGCTGGGATGGATGAGACCTGTGACAGCGTCATGTGACATAAGCTGGCAAGTTAATTGGCCCTCTTCCACTTGGGCATGTATATGGGCCACTGACCCGACCTGAAAGCTGATTGGCCCCCTGAGTACCTCCTCCCCTATCACTCACCGATTCAAAACATGTCATTGGCTAATGATAAGGTCGACCCTCTGTATGAATTATGGCCCCTCCCGAGCTCCCGACTTGAAAAAAATCCTAGAATCACCCCTGTCCCCAAACCTTCCAGCGGTGCCATTAACTCAGGCTGCACTGTGATGTTCCGTCCAGCGCAGCTCTGCACTGCCAGCCTTTTAAACAAATTGCACCTCTAGCCTTGAGCTGGCCGCTTTGACAGATGGGATGAGAGCAGTGCGTTGCTGTTAGCAGAGTGGCCCTGTCAAAATGGCACTCCTTATATTTCAGCTTTCCGGGAACTTCTGGCCACCTCCCTCCGCCCCACCCCCCCACCTTCCTTTGCCAATTTGTGTGATTTAATTGGAGGATTTACTGCCCAGTGCAAGGTGAAGGGTTGTCCAGGAAACAATTTAAGGCCTGTGTAACTGTCAGCACAGTCGAACCGGGCGGACATTACATAATCACTTTTACCTTTTCCCTTCTTCTGGCTGGCTAGTTGGGGCTTTTTTCCCCTCCCAGTTACTCCAGGACAGAATAAAAGTATTGAAGCCCAAAGAAAACAAGCCCTGTCAGGGATACAGTACAGCTACACCTAGGATAAAGCTATTCGTTCCTTAAAATCTGGAGGTTTTACGAAGGCCTGTTGTCCGATTTTGGCTTGCGAGCGCTGTGAATGACATCTAATTATCTGATAAAAAAATAAAGCAATGCAATGCAATAGCCACATCCATTTGCCAAGGTGTGCAGGAAATCCTACAACCCATGTCCCGAGGCGCAAAGGAGGAAAAAATGTCTCCCTGAGACCCCCAGGGACCGCACAGGGTCCTAATGCGTCTCTCGCTGTCAGGCACATCACCGGACAGCTATGTGACGCGGCCAACCAATCAGATTCATTAATCTCCGAGAGAGCTCAGTTTCAGGACTCATTAGTCAGATGAAGTACAAGTAAATATCAGCTCCAGGTAAATACCCCAGGGTCTTTTTTTCCTCTTCATATGACGCAATGGCTTGATGTTCAGGATCCACCCCAATGTGTGCGACTGCAGCACTTTCCTTCTGTGTGGTGCGAGGCTGGTGCATGTAAGCACACCAGCAAGCTCGTGCAAAGAAGTAAAAACGTCCACGGACTTTAGCTCATGCCCAATTCAGGCCTAATAATCTGGATCTGATAGCAGTAGGCAGGTCTCAGTGGAGAGTACTGAGTTTTTAAGACTACAGTGATTATCTGTTTAACTGGCTGACACTGTCCCTAAAAGAGAAACACGCTATCATTCGTCATGGACTGAACTCCAGGAATGATCGACGGAATTAAGTTTTCTTGCCCACACATTAGAGGGTTAATCGAACGTACGCTCCCCCGCAATTCATCCCGGGCCTGGTGGCAGCCCCCACCACTTAGCCAACGCCTCACTCTTCCGCTCTCCCCAGATTTATTCATTTTGTTTCTCAAGTGGCCCACAGACAAATGGCTGTTTATCAAATTGGCCTGTCAGAAAATGCCCAGAGAATTAATCAAAAGCTTTTATCATAGCGAAGAGTTAACTTCCTTCCGCTTTTAATTCGGTGAATTGGATTATCCAGGTCTCTTGGTAAAAGGATTGGAGAGGAGAAATGGGTGGTTTTAATATAAAACATCCATTTGTATTTTTTGCGTATTGTACCCATGCCCTATTTGGCCTGAATTCAAAAGCTTTGGGGTTGATGAAATTATGCTCAGCAAAATGTAATGAGAGCTTTGTGAGTCAGGTATATAATATTAAATGTCATCACTGCTGGTTTCGCTTCCAGAGCAATCTGAGAGTACTGTTGACAAAGTGTTGGGGCTGTTTAATACTACGCATTTACACTGTGACAGTAAACACTCTGACCAGACGAGACCGACCCGGCACTGATTGAAGACCTGCGTGAAACATGGAGAAGCAAAGGCAGGTCCAGACATGAGATGGTTGTGTGACCAACATGCAGTGTCAGGCCCTGAGGAGATGTGCAGGCCCTGTGCCCTGAGGTACCCGAATGGGATAGACCTTGTGGTCTACAGTAGGTGCCTCTAAACGGAACAAGGATGTTCTTTAAGGAAGAAAACAGACAGAAAACCACGTGAAAGGAATTCTTCTGTAAGATGCCATCCGTCCTTCCATAAATGCTTAGTTAGTACAGAAACGTGGTACTTTTGTAAGATCCGTGTCATTTATTAATGTTTAGTCATGATTTATAAGACGAAGCATTCCTACACATACTTGCTTAAAGGTTAATAAAGAACCTTCTGGAAGTTTTAGTTCCCAAGCTTTAAGAATCACAGGGGATGTATTCTATGTCGTCTAAATATTTAAATGGCATATCTACACTGTACTCGGTATCTTCTGCAAAGTTCAGCTCCTCGGTAAGAGAAACTTTAGGCCGAAGCACTTTTTCAATTTAACAATGTTCCATCTTGCTACTTGTAAAAAAAAAAAATGTCTGGAACCTCCTGAACAGTGGAGCACGGAAATGGTGGAAAGTTTCAGGCCAAAGTGGGGAGTGTTTGCCAAAAGCTGGGGGGGGGGGGGGGGGCAGCCTTGGCAGAGCAGTAGCTGGACACCCTCGGAGTAGAAAAGCCGAGGTTGGCGGGCAGCTCCGGAGGCCTGCTTGACTGGCGGCAGAGAGACGGGTACGGTCAGCGGAAAATCCCACTGTTTGGCCACAGTGCCGGCGGGGCGACTGATGGGTCTAACATGCGGGCAGTCGGAGGGTGAGTGGTGGGGGGGGGCGATCTTGACATCCGTCGGGAGCTGAGATTGATGGGGCGGGGGCAGCCAAGGCCAAGAGGCCAAAAGGTAGTGGGGGGCGGAGGAGACACGTGACACGTCTCGTCGGAAGCCAGCGGCATCGGCCTCCCGCTTGACGCGCCGACGTTGATGTTGATGGGAAGCGATGGGGAAGCAGCGTAATTTAATCCCCCCTGTCGATGCTCTAATAGGGCCTTGTTTTTAAGCCCGAGTGTCATACTGTTTGTGTCCATAGGCCTCTAAGGCCACTCTGGGGGATGGGGGGGGGGGGTTACCCTGTCACTGAAAGACTGGGCGTATCAGTAGGTGAAATACAGGCTAGCGCGTGAGTGGAGGGGGGGCGGTCATCCACACGGGCTGATTGCTGACCCTACTGCACGTTCATCACCGATACCATAATCGGCACTATGGGCTATTTCACATTATCGGCCCCCCCGCGCCCTCTGAAACCTCTACATGGCCCTCCTGATACAACATATCAATCCCCGAAAGCAAGCGGCCTTGATGAGCATCAGCGATATTCAAAAGGGTCCCTCGTGTCATTCGGTCTTTAATGTTTAAAAACCAGCCAGTCGATAAGAAATGCAAATGAATCCTGGATAAAACAACCAATCAAAGAATCCCGCTGAATGCTGATCCCGCCCCCTTTGATGTGAGGTCACACAGGCGATCGATTATGTTGGCTGAGTCCTCGCCATGCCTTGTCCGACATCTTATAATAAAATTATATTTCAACCTTCCGTACGCCGAGTGCTTAAATGCAGGGTTTTCATCTCGCTTTGAGCGCCGGAGATGTCTGCAGGGGAGTCGGTGACCCCTCCCCCTCAGAGTCGAACTGCAGCTGGAAGCTGCCTCCTGGGGAGAGTTGGCGTGGGCCGCTGGGCCCTTCTGTGAGCCGCCCACATGCACCCCCAAGTTAATCACACTGCCATTTTGCCTCCATTTTACATCTCCTCCAGAGCTACCTGCCCAGAACCTAATCCCCTCTAAATATTGCTTCAGCTAACCCCTCCGCCTTCCTCTCCAGGTACCGAGATAACATGTAATGAGGTCCGTTCTCCTCCCAGAATACCTCTCCTTCTCTCCTTTCCCCGTCCACCCTACCTCCCCTCCATTGTTAACAGAACTCCCTCACTCTCGATTTCTTAATCGTGGGATTTTTGAGCCTCGTTGCGTTCGGCCCGCTGTCTTCTCTCGCCTTTTGCTGATAAACCGGAGTGCTGTTGTCTCATTTTGCCAAGGAAGCATTGCTCTGCTGTAATCTGCGGAGCTGAGTTATAAATATGAATGGAAATAGTGTTTTTTTTTTTCTTCTTTTCCCACAACCCCAGAGAGAAAAATGTCACCTGGTGTGTGGTGCCGGGTGATGGCTGGTGAGTCAGAGGGCAGGTTACTGATTTTAGAGCGGTTATAGCACTCTGGAGGAGGGCCGTTGGCCTCTGTGAGCTAAGCTGTTAGCCGTCTTTGGTCATACGATGCTGTTCCCCCTTGATCAGCATGGCAGTCTAGCTCAATGTTTCACAATCCGGTCCTCGGGGACTTACAGTCGGTCCACATTTTTGCTCCCTCCCAGCTCCCTGACAGACAGTCCACATTTTTGCTCCCTCCCAGCTCCCTGACAGACAGTCCACATTTTTGCTCCCTCCCAGCTCCCTGACAGACAGTCCACATTTTTGCTCCCTCCCAGCTCCCTGACAGACAGTCCACATTTTTGCTCAGGGAACTGGGAGGGAGCAAAAGCATGGACTATCTGAGGGTCCCTGAGGACCGGATTGAGAATCACTGCTTTAGCAAATTATTAGAATCCTGTAACTGGCGTGTGTCCTTATTTCATTCATCAGACTGAATGTGACTTTTAATTTATTGCCTCGGCTTTTCTAGAAAGTTCCACATAGTTTGACAGTAAATGAAAAATAGCGACTTTATGACTAATAATGGTTATTTTGAGGGACCCTCCCTGACAGAGTCTGCAACATCAGTATGCATTATAATTAAATTATAATTAAATGAAGTCTGCTCGCAATTACCAATCTGGTAACCGGTGCTCCGTCAGCGCTTTGTTACTTTATGGATAATCGATGTTTGATGGTGTCATTGTTGCTGAATCGTGCATCATTCTTTCGATGAGAAAGAGTTGCCAGATTTTACCCCTCTGAACTGGTCCTACTGAAGTAGACTTTGGAAACGACTCACTGTATAAGGCGTCTAAGCTGTCTGAACGACTCACTGTATAAGGCGTTTAAGCCGTCTAAACGACTCACTGTATAAGGCGTCTAAGCCGTCTAACCGACTCACTGTATAAGGCATCTAAGCCATCTAAACGACTCACTGTATAAGGCATCTAAGCCATCTAAATGACTCACTGTATAAGGCGTCTAAGCCGTCTGAACGACTCACTGTATAAGGCGTCTAAGCCGTCTAACCGACTCACCGTCTAAGGCGTCTAAGCCATCTAAACGACTCACTGTATAAGGCGTCTAAGCCATCTAAACGACTCACTGTATAAGGCGTCTAAGCCGTCTGAACGGCTCACTGTATAAGGTGTCTAAGCCGTCTAACCGACTCACTGTATAAGGCGTCTAAGCCGTCTAACCGACTCACTGTATAAGGCGTCTAAGCCGTCTAAACGACTCACTGTATAAGGCGTCTAAGCCATCTAAACGACTCACTGTATAAGGCGTCTAAGCCGTCTGAACGACTCACTGTATAAGGCGTCTAAGCCGTCTAACCGACTCACTGTATAAGGCAGCTAAGCCGTCTAACCGACTCACTGTATAAGGCGTTTAAGCCGTCTAAACGACTCACCGTATAAGGCGTCTAAGCTGTCTAACCGACTCACCGTATAAGGCGTCTAAGCCGTCTAAACTACTCACTGTATAAGGCGTTTAAGCCGTCTAAACGACTCACTGTATAAGGCGTCTAAGCTGTCTAACCGACTCACCGTATAAGGCGTCTAAGCCGTCTAAACTACTCACCGTATAAGGCAGCTAAGCCGTCTAACCGACTCACCGTATAAGGCAGCTAAGCCGTCTAACCGACTCACCGTATAAGGCAGCTAAGCCGTCTAACCGACTCACCGTATAAGGCGTCTAAGCCGTCTAAACGACTCACTGTATAAGGCAGCTAAGCCGTCTAACCGACTCACTGTATAAGGCAGCTAAGCCGTCTAACCGACTCACCGTATAAGGCGTCTAAGCCGTCTAACCGACTCACCGTATAAGGCGTCTAAGCCGTCTAACCGACTCACCGTATAAGGCGTCTAAGCCGTCTAACCGACTCACCGTATAAGGCGTCTAAGCCGTCTAACCGACTCACCGTATAAGGCGTCTAAGCCGTCTAACCGACTCACCGTATAAGGCGTCTAAGCCGTCTAACCGACTCACCGTATAAGGCGTCTAAGCCGTCTAAACGACTCACTGTATAAGGCGTCTAAGCCGTCTGAACGACTCACTGTATAAGGCGTCTAAGCCGTCTAAACGACTCACCGTATAAGGCGTCTAAGCCGTCTAAACGACTCACCGTATAAGGCGTCTAAGCCGTCTAACCGACTCACCGTATAAGGCGTCTAAGCCGTCTAACCGACTCACTGTATAAGGCAGCTAAGCCGTCTAACCGACTCACTGTATAAGGCGTCTAAGCCGTCTAACTGACTCACCGTATAAGGCAGCTAAGCCGTCTAACCGACTCACTGTATAAGGCGTCTAAGCCGTCTAACTGACTCACCGTATAAGGCAGCTAAGCCGTCTAACCGACTCACTGTATAAGGCGTCTAAGCCGTCTAAACGACTCACCGTATAAGGCAGCTAAGCCGTCTAACCGACTCACTGTATAAGGCGTCTAAGCCGTCTAACCGACTCACCGTATAAGGCGTCTAAGCCGTCTAACTGACTCACCGTATAAGGCGTCTAAGCCGTCTAACTGACTCACCGTATAAGGCAGCTAAGCCGTCTAACCGACTCACTGTATAAGGCGTCTAAGCCGTCTGAACGACTCACTGTATAAGGCGTCTAAGCCGTCTAAACGACTCACTGTATAAGGCGTCTAAGCCGTCTAAACGACTCACTGTATAAGGCGTCTAAGCCGTCTAAACGACTCACTGTATAAGGCAGCTAAGCCGTCTAAACGACTCACTGTATAAGGCGTCTAAGCCGTCTAAACGACTCACTGTATAAGGCGTCTAAGCCGTCTAAACGACTCACTGTATAAGGCGTCTAAGTTGTCTAAACGACTCACTGTATAAGGCGTCTAAGCCGTCTAAACGACTCACTGTATAAGGCAGCTAAGCCGTCTAACCGACTCACTGTATAAGGCAGCTAAGCCGTCTAACCGACTCACTGTATAAGGCAGCTAAGCCGTCTAACCGACTCACTGTATAAGGCAGCTAAGCCGTCTAACCGACTCACTGTATAAGGCAGCTAAGCCGTCTAACCGACTCACTGGCTCCTCCACATTTTGGAGGCCTGAAATGAGACTCCAACTCATTTCCCGGGATCGTTTTCAGGTGAATGTCATCTTGACGGGCACGTCGACATTAACTGGCCGGCTCTCATGCGCTGGAGTTAATTGGCTGAAGGCAAAGGGAAGGGGCAGGGAGAAGAAGAAACGAAACATGGAAAACAACCTTTCTCCTGTGAGGAGACACAGTGATTAAAGCAGGACCTGGAGCGTTTTGGCCAGTCTGCGTGTCTCTCTAAGGTCGTACGTTGTCTTTTGATAACCAAAAATCGCCGAAACGCTCCATGTTTTCTCCTGCTTTTTCCTCAATTTGGCATCCATTTCTAAATGGAATGTCAGTTTATTATGAAATCCTTTTCACCAGCTTGCAATAAATCTGCATAATTCAAAAATCGGCTTCCCTTGTACCTTCTATACTGAATGGGATGCGGGTCATTATAGGGCAGACGCCCCATCATGCACTAAAGGCAGCTTGGAAATGCCAGGAAAGCTGCAGTGACTAATTGGCAAAATCATGAGAATTCCCAATCCGCTGCCCTGGTTGTGTGCGGGGGACAAGGATCGGAAAACGCACCCCCCACATTCCCGAGCCGAAATGTCACCAAACCACATGTTTCTGGACTGTGGAATGAAACCGCTGCACAGAGGAATGTCTTGATTGATTTCTAGAGGTTTGTCTGGTGTAGTATGGAGGCCCAGAACGGTCCCAAATGGAACACAGAGGGTTTGGTGCGCCCCTAACCACAGAGCTTCCGAAAGAGCCAGCTCAGAGATGGTGCGTAATCCCCAAAGCGCGGGCGTCACACTTATCGCTGCGGATCATCGCGGCGCTCTTACCCGTGAGCATCATTGACCCCGATCGCAGGAAGATGACGCCATCTGATAATCTCCACGGCAGAGAACGATACCCCCACCAGTCCCCTGAGCAACATAACAAAAGCTCGGAGGATGTAATCAATACAGAGTGGCTGCAGATTGGAGACAAGTCATTGAGAAGCATGCTCGAGGCGTCGGGCAATCTCAGCGCCTTACAGACTGTAATTTGTACTGAAGAGCTAAAGAAGGTTTTATTTGTCATGTATAGATGTAAAAGGGAAGAGAGCAGGACTGAAATGTACAAATACTTTTATAGCAGTAGATCAACTTACAGGGGATGATTTTTCGAAATATTCTTTCGCAAATTAAGTCATTTGGATTTCAAAATTAAATCTAGGTTTTATCTGTTCCAGACATGACCAGATGACTATTGAATAATATCATAAAATACATTATGATCCGCTATATGGGGCCTAATACCATCCCGTATTTACATATCATGTGGCATTTTATTTTCTGAGTGATGTATCAAATTGCTCCATAATGGCTGTTCTGTCAAATTGAGTCTTAATGAGGTTTTATCCCAATAATATTTCCTGTAGAGAGTAAAGCGCTCTCTTCACAATTCTTATGTGTTCTCACTTTCGGGGATGTATGACTTTCATATTCCGCTTGCCCTGCACATGCCCTGTTTTACCGCCCCCCCCCCTCTGTGAGGGAAGGGGTGTCCTAAGAGGTGCCCCCGCCTCAACGGCAGTTGGGGTGACGGAGCAGTAGGGGGAACCATTTCTCATCTCCTGTCCTATGCTTGGGAGGAAAAAAATTCTGGGAGAATGGCAGGCCTCCAGCTCGGGGGGGGGGATCGGCGGTCAGAACCCCCACACCTGACGGATCGCAGATGGGAACAAGGTGAAGAGCAAGCCAGAGACAAACTCTGAGACTTTCTACGGAATGCATCAAAGAGACGACAGGTGGGGGGGGGGGGGGGGGCTGTCTGTCACCGAGCTCGAGCTGAAGCAAAAAGAAACCAGGACCCCCACTTTCGCCGACACTGCATGGCACTGCGCCGCTGCTCCCCCCAAGTCACAAAATGCTAAACCTATAGTGCCATCACATTATAGTGCAGAACCCAAGCAAAAACCCAGATTCTAATCATAAAACTCACAGTTAGATTCCCTCATCCCCCCACCCCAGACCTGCTGTAACGTGCATTTTATGAAGAGGGACGCTGCCATCAAATCTGCCCCGAAATGAAGCTTAAATTCATTCTAATAACGTAAAGAAGTATCGTTATTGACCCATACAAGACATCAGTATATGAGATAGCATTTGCTGTATTTATGTAACCACTATTGTTATATTATTATCATATTAATGGAAAAATTACAACAACAGAAGGTAATTATTTTTCCAATAAAGTTAAAATGAACATGCCCTTGGTTTTCATTTGACACCAATCCAAGGATAAGAAGATTGATTTCTGGAAACAGTGATTACAGTGATAGCATCGCTATATCCAAAAGAGAATGTGCGTGTCTGTCACCCTACAATTCCATTTTATTATTAGTTAATCAGGAAGACAAAACTAATTTACACTGTATGAGTGCAAGCCATGTGCACCTGTAAATTTATGCATAAGTCATGTTTTTTTTATTATTATTGCAAATGAGTCTGTATCTCATTGTCAGGCGATTGCGTGATGAGACATTGAAGTACTGGCTCCAGATTAACCTGATGTCACACACTGACAGCGAAAAGTAAGGAAATAAAACACTGGGGGGGCAATGCAACAGATGGCAGCCAATGGGAGCAGGCAAGTGTGACCCCGGTGAAGAAATCCAATATGTGACCAAGTCTAGTGCACTGCCCATATTAAAAAAATTACCAGATATCCTAATGAAATAAGAAGAAACAGCAGGCGTAACACCGCTGAAAATTGCTACACTCAAAAGTAATTTTGGCTTGTATGTCCCTCTACCACTGAGGGCTGTTGGGGAGTGAAAAGCTTGTGTAGGATGTAATAGTGCAAAATAAGGGCTACTTGTTTAATAGCAGGGAAATGGCTGCTTGGGCAGTGTGGAGCCAGTGTACCCGCAGTGTGGGTCTACAGCTGGGCCACAGAGCAGGTGGCTTCTCCCCCTCCACCCTCTGTGATAACATAACTCCCGGGCTTCTGTCTAAAGCGCTGGATTTCCGGATAAAAGCATGAGAGAAATCAGTGTGTGTTAACAAAGCACTATCGCACAGATTGGCTTTTATTTCTTGGAATGGTGACTGGCACCGTTCAGTCCTGTGCACTGGATCAGTGGTGACCTCCCAGTAGTATCTGTCAATGCCGCTGCCAGGCTTGAAGAAGTAAGAATTAACTGATGGCAAAATGCTGGGATAGACCTCAAATGTTTTTTTATTTCTTTTAAATGGGAAAAGATTCCTTCTGTTTCTTTTTTTTTGCGGTCTGACATGTTCCTCTCCCAGGCAACATCTCTGCTGGTTGCACACTCTGCCTGGTTTACAGTGAAGCCACCTTATCTCTTTGGTTTCAGGTCTGCCAGCAGATAACAGAAGCAGGAGTTGCCAACTATAAATAGTGGTATAACTGGACAAGATGTGTGGCACAGTGCGCCGCCTATGAAATGAAAAACATAACTGGTGCTGTGCGCAGACCGAACGGCATATGCACAAATCGGTATGATCCGAACAGTGAGAGCGGCATAGGTTCATTCTTGGTAATAGAGGTGCCACAATCATATTAACTGCCTAATGCTCCGCAGAAGTATTAGGAGACGCATTGGGACTTTCCGAATATTCATTCATCTTTTTGCAGTACTTTGTATGGCTAGAAATGGAGGGAAACTACAGGATTAAATTTTTGCTAATAAGTAAAACCTCTGAAAGTTTTCCCAGATCCTCTCAGTGATGGAGACATCGCGGTTTCACCACTGTTCAGTAACATTGCCAAGAGTTGTTGGGGGAAGCCTCAGACAAATTAGCACACATCTGATGGTATTATATGGCGGTAAGAACAAGACAGCAAGAGTCGGAAGAGTAATATTCCACGCAGAAGCTGAGTGAGAAAACATAACGTGTGGCTAACTGCATCTGAGTCAGCTGAATGGAGACCCTGCCACATCCCCCTAGGTGACAGAACACATGCGTTCATCAACAATGGACGACATAGTCAACAGTAAGCTTGATGAGGTAAAACTCCTTCCTGTCGCAGAAAAGCCGTAATGAATTTGTGCCCTGCTGTGTAGTCTGATTAAATTCCTTCACTCATTAACAAGATCCATCTTGGCAGTTTTCTGTGCCTCCACTGAGGCAGGAAGACAACCTGAAGAGCTACCCCATCGCCCACATGATTCTAAACGGATAATTAACAGCATAATTAATTGGGTAATTAATACATCATGAATTAATTGTTGCATCACCAGATTAAACCATTGAGTCCATCTTGCTAAAAAAAGATGGTTGTGATAGGAAGAGCCAGGGAATATCTGTAGGATTCCTGATTGTGCTTAAATTAGTATTTCTTAAGCAAAAGATCTTCTCAAAATTTCTTTGATTTCCATAAACAGAACATGTCACCCTCGGCGCGCTATGACTGAATCACTGTGCATTAGTCCGTTATTCAAAGGAATCTTCTTTTCCATTATTTCTCATTTGAACTCAAGCATTTGTTCATGCAAAAGGAACAAAATTAAGTATTAAAAAATCTCCAGAATGTTGTAGCCCAACCACAACGAACTGTGAGTAAATCGAAATCATTCAGAACGCCTGGAAGATGCGGCGGCGCTTCAGAGAAAGACGTCCCATCACTTACTGTATGTCTCATCCTGCTTCTGTGGTCTCTCCTCCCCGTTGGAGTGGAAGAGGAGCATGAGAAGCACACAGTGTTTCCCTGACTGAGGGGCTTTGACAGGCTCTGTCCTGCGGCAGAAAACGTCCAATCCATCCTGAACCCTCCCGGTGTGTACGATGAAATAATTCACACTGGGGGGGGGGGGGGCTGACTAGCTGACTGCTAGCTCTGGTGAGCTTTCACCGGGGCCGCTTCCCCACGAATTTTTTAATTTAATTAAAAGTGTGACCTTAATTGATATGGAAGTGGGGCAAAAAAATATATCAAATCTAGAGCACCTGTAAGCGTATTGACTCTCTGTTTCTATTAGAAGTGTTAAGTGTGTTCTTTCACAGTCCATCCGGGCGGTTTGTCTGAGGATCCCCATCATACTGAATCCTGTGCAGGCTGGATAAAAGGGTCAGTAGACTGGCTTGCTAATTAGCCATAGCGCTTGGCTAGGCCTTGCCCAAGAATCATGAAGCGAAGTCACAACTTTCCAGGAGTCTCTCGGCTGTCTCCTTCAGTCTGAAGGACTAGAGTCCATCACTTGGGGTGACGGAATAGTGCCAATCGCTTGGGGCAACGAAATAGTGCCAGTCTCACCGGGCAACCGGCCATGTCTTTTTTTCAGGAAGCAAATGCTTCTAGAGGAGTGTTTGACTCTGGGGAGTCGCACCCTAGAACAAAATTCTAATCAGCACGTCTACAATTTCTCCCTTTGGCTCACGCAGCAAATTCTGGTTCGAGAAAATGGCACTGAAGCGTCTCACTGTAATTTCGGTCTGGCACCGAGGTGATGGGATTCATTAGAAGGAGCACAGAACGTGCATCGGTCTGCATGCCAACTCTGCTCTGATGTTGAGGGTAGATTTTAAGCGGCCACCCATGGCTGGGTATCAGCTGCATGGCAAATATGATTCATGTGGCGCCTTTGAAGAAAAGAGTGGAGATTTACCGATTGCATTGTTAGATGGTAGTTTTTGGTCTTTGGTGCATTAATTAAAAAGTGACACATATTTCCATCAAAGTGATCTAACCACAAAGCGGAATTGTTAATCTGGCTTGGAAGCAGGGTTTGTGTGTCTGGGCTCATTTGAGGAGGTCGGTTGGTTGCCTGCTGGTGACGTCTTAATACCTTAAGGAATAATGAGTTCAGAACTGACAAGCGATGCTGTTTGGTTATTGGGGAGGGATGAACGTAAATGGATCACATGCAGCGACACGAGAAAATATTTATTCTCTTATTCTAAGGTTGAAGGCCTGAGCACGAGGCCTCATCTCTTCTCTCGGTTTCTGCCCTTTCGCTCGGTCCCGAAGGTAGCCTGTCTTGGTGGCACCGGCGACTTGAATCAGCGCTGATAATGTCGACATGTCCATTGCCGACTCTCACGGGGACTCCGTGAAAAAGGCAGCTCTGGCCCTGGCAGTAATGGAAGCGAGAAAGCTGTACAAACAAAGCCGAGCTTCTCACCTGCCCCAGGTGGCGTGACAGATCCGGTTCAGTGCAATTGCTCTGCAGCACGGTCGCTAAAAAGCCTGCCTGCATAGAAGGCAATCAGAGGTCGGTTGGTAGGAGAGTGTATATCCATGTAAGTCTGGTTAGGCCATACTTAGCAAATGTCCAGTTTGTTGGTTAACCCTGGTCATGCATTCAGATACTGTACTTCTCAGGGTTGAAAAAAGACCTGAATCATTTCTACAATTTTAATAATGTTAGAGCTCAAGGTGGGAGATAGGATGCTGGAGGGGAGGGGGGCACTAGGTGAGCTTATTACATTTGTAGAATACGCACACATCCAGACAGTTGCATCCAGATTTTGCAGTATTCAAATATGGTTTTATGTTTAAAAATGAAATTTCAAATTAAATGGGCATCGTACTGGCTATGAAGATGGGGGTTGCTTTAACAGGCCAGTGGGGTCGTATGTCTTCTGCATCAGCTGCTCCTGCCGTGACTCTGCAGTTTGACCTTGCGTCAGCAAAACAGCACCGCCGGCCTAGTCTTGACTGGGCAGCAGCGTACTAATGGGGCGCCGGACTGGCGAATGCCCGGGCACGTCTGCAACTGACGCGAGCGGGAGGGAGGGGGGGGGGGGGGGGGGGTTGGGAGATCGCAGCGTGACTGACGGGGTGGCAAATGGAACATTAAACGTTGTTGTACTCGGAGAATTCCCAGTGCAGATTAAGGCCGAATCTGCATTTGGCCCCGTGTCCTGGGAGCAGTGACGTCTCGCAGTGGGCAGGCTGCGTCGGCTCCAGCAGCTGCGGTCGATACGCCGGGGGAGGAACGAGACGGGTGGCTCGACGGGAAAGCCATTAAACGTGAAAGTGCCCCTGATATCAAATGAATGCACCATCGCGCTGAGGCGGGGGGAGAGGCCCAGTCATAGGTGGCCCGGGCCTCCCAGCGTCAGGTTACTGATGAATTTTCTCCCCGCCGGCTTGCCGACGAAGAGCCGCCACTGTAAAATTAAACAGCCAGTGTGATAGCAAGAGGCAGATCGCAACCTCTCCTTTCACAACGCAGCAGAGAGGAGAAGAGCAGCACACAGACCAGATGGACTGAGAGCAGCAGAGAAAACAACTTTACCCACTGCATCCAGCTAGGGTATTGTGGCTTAAATAATTAAAATCCCAGTGTGTTGAAAGACAGCTCTTTGGAGCATGTATTTAAAACCCCAGGATGTCTGTGCACCAACCGCCCCACCTGTTCCTCAAATTGTTGTTTTGATGTTGTCTGTCGAAAAGGTCAACCACGGTGCCAAAACAAAAGGTTCTTTAACCCATATTTGTCAACAATGATGCATACAGGATTTGACGTCTTTCTTTTGTCCAGTGACAGCTGGATATCGAACCCGTCTACCTCAAAAGCTGACAGATTAACTGGAGTTCTTGCTCTGTTTCACGGCTCGGATCAAGCGTTTGTTTTGAATCCGCAGAAAAATCCGGGACATTATGCGAATTTACAACTGACAGGGGCAAAACAATGTAAATAATTCACAGTCACACAGTAGGATGTATAGTGGCTAGTGCTGGTTGTTTTTAAATAAAAGCTTTAAATAAAATAACACGACACAGCAGCACAGTTCACGTTCGGCTTAGATGTGTGGTAGAAAGCATAGCTAACATTCCCTGTTAGGTTTTCATTAAGGCTACACTCGGCATTGAACAATGCAAACGAAAATACACTTAAGTGGCTCAGGTTTAAGCTCTGATGTGCGACGATCAACCAGTAATAAATGTAAAACTAGGCAAGATAATTTATTCAGATATTTAAAATACCACAGGTTGATTTTTGCCCGCATGCCCGCTGTGTGATTTCTGGACATCGGTAATTGTGCGAGATGGACCTACTCACCATGGAGACCACACAGTCCGCACTGGGACACGCCAATGAGAAGCCCAAACGGAGCATGACAGGTAGGCCAGATCTCATTCGCTAACAACAGTCTGCCTCCCATTTATGGACAGGCTGGAAAAGTAGCCAATTACAAATATAAGGCTTAACACACCACTGAAACGTCTGCTTTCATTTAAACAGAATAAGAAGCAGAAGGCCCTGTCAGACTTATAAAGACATATAAAGGTTAGTTATGGAGCAATGGCAGCATCTAACACTGTCAGACTGTAATCTTGGTCTCCCGGTAAACAAACAATAAAATCACTTAAAAATCACTTGCTTGCCCTTTCTTAAAAATGTCAGCTCCTTGACTGGTTCATTATTAATTTTTTTCAATGTTTAATTACAGTCAGTCACCTGCGAGGAACCTTTTTTTTTAACCACTTATTTAATGATCGTGCTGTATTTTTCAATAAATCAGTGTCTTGGCAAGAGGAGAAAGGCTCGGCTATTTATTGGACTGGAACGACGCATTAATGTTAATTATTCTTTTTCAAAATATGGACCTTGATGAATCTTTAATTCTTGATTTTCTTTTGCTACTTCAGTAGCAGCTAGTCATTACTGTCATTTGGTTTCTGCATTAAACAAATAACTTCACATAGATTCATTCTGATATATATTGTCTGGACCAAAGACTATCCATCTATCCATCCATCCAGCACGGGGTTGTGGTGAGCCTATCCTGGGAAACCAAGGGCAGGAATCACCCTTAATGGGAAGTCAGTCCCTGTTAGACACCGGGCAGTAATTAGACCAACTAGCGATCAGCAGAGATTTCTGACGCCAGCGAGTCTGCAGTCTCCACCTGCTCTGGGTTCCCTCGCCACATCTCTGACTGAAAGCAGAAAGTCCGTCTCCTTGCCACTGTACCGTCGACCCCTCCCAGCACACCCCAGCACTGGTGGACAGTGACTCATGGCCACAAACTCATGGCCAATTGCAATACGAGGCAGACATAGTCATCTGGAATGACTGAAGGCAAACTCTGCACGGCGGTGATGTCTATAAAATGAACAAATGGAATTAAAATTCAGCGAAGCCTCCTGTTCCCCATTAAAATCCCGAATTGTAAACAGTGTGGATTTGCATTTTTAAAGCAAACAGACCGATCCCAGACATTCTGATTGCGTTAATATTTTGTGCTGTGCTGGACAGATTCTGATCCCTTCTCTCACACACTATAATACAGCCATAATACTGTGATCGAAAATATAAAGCACTACAAATAGCAGTGAGAGAAAAACAAACAAATAAGAATCAGCTTATATAACTATATAATCTGCACTGGCATCCTGTCCAGCTGTGTCGCTCTGCCTGGTGCCCTGTGTTTCCGGGACGTTTCCCATGATGCTGCCCCAGATCAGCTACTGTGAAGAAAAAAATAAAATAAAATTACTGCCACGGAAAAAAATGAAGAGACCGCTCCGTATTTTTAGACAAATCTGCATTTATAAATCCTGGTTTAATCCTGCTGCTGCTGGCAGAAGGCTACACTGAACAGCAGGATGCTTTCAGGTTCAAAAAGACAGCAGTAGACAAGAATAAGGTGAAGCAGGAGACACTGGGAACGACCAGAAACCAGCCAGGTGGAGGGAGGAAGTGACTTTCTAATACCAGAGACCGTTAACTTATCCAACAGTGACTCATGAATCTGAGGATGACATCAAGTGACCTTCAAAGGGACAGGGAGACATTAAGTGCAGGTGTGAAGTGCACGGCTAGGACAGTTCATATCAGGCTCCTAGAAGCAGGACTGAAGTCCCATAAAGCAGGAGAGAAGCCCTTCATCAATGAGAAAGAGAGAAGAACCAGGCTGCAGTTTGCAAAAAATATATATATATTATTCACAGACACACACCTATAAATTGAGAAATTTGTAAAAAAAAAATTGTGCTGTGGTGACAATTTTTCCCACGCCTGTAAATATTAATCACACACACACACACACACACACACACACACACACACACACACACACACACACACACACATGTAGGGTATACCTATCCTTATGGGGCCCGCTCATTCACTTCTAAAAATGCTAACGCTTACTATGACAACCTTAACCCCCACCCTGCCCTAACCATAACTATAAGTAACCAAGCAAAATACAAGAGTTTTTGCATTTTTAGTTTTTTCATAGCAGTCACTGATTTTTATAAAGTAGAGTTTTCCCTTATGGGGACCAGGAAACCGGTCCCCATAAGGGAAAAAACGGATATATATCACGTTATGGGGATATTGTGTCCCCATAAGGATAGGTATACCCGCTCACACACACACACACACACACACACACACATATAATGTATTGTATATATGTATGCATGTCTGTGTGTCTGTGTGTCTTTGTGTGTGTCTGTGCGTGTGTGTGTGTGTGGGCGTGTGTGTGTGCGTGTGTATGTGTGTGTGTGCATGTGTGTGTCTGTGCATGTGTGTGTGTGTGTGTGTGTGTCTGTGTGTGTGTGTGTGTGTCTGTGTGTGTGTCTGTGCCATTACAGCAGTTCAAAAATCCCTGACTGTTTGATAAGGAAGTTTGTGTAATTCATATTCAGATTCTCTCCTCTGTTGCATTTGAATGTTGCACATGATTAAGATCGCAATCATTTCCAGTCTTTTTTTGTATGGTGTTTATTCCCCTTTGTCGCTTTTATCATTTCTTCTTGTCATCATGGAATGAATGATAATTATCACGACATGAAAGTTAAAACATGACAGTTTACTCCCTTTGAAACTCTTGGATTCTGCTGTCGTGTCATCCCTCGGCGTACCGCGAAATTCTGGCTCCCTGCAATTTTCTCTGCTCTAAACCATCAGGAATTATTCTGCCGGAGATTTCTGCATTTTAACTTCTGCAGTGATGTCAAATGGCCGAAGACGATCGTGTAGGACGACTCTTCTCTTCGGCTATTTACACATTTTCCTAGTAAATACTGCAAACGTAGGACAGGGTATCATGTGTTTGAGTTGAGTCATTTTTCCCCAAGATTTGTCCTGGGGGGGGGGGGGGGGATAGATGAGTATGGAACGAAATGTTTAATGTTTATAGTCTCGTGGCCTTAATATTCTGGAAATGGTGTAAAGAAAACTGAGTGATATGACACGACCGATCTTGCGTGTCATCGTGTTAAAAGGCTTTATTTCAACTGTTAAATAAGTAGCAAGCCAGTGTTGCCCACGGCGCCCCCTGCTGACCCCGTACACTCACTCAAACACCACCCACGCGCTTCATGCAAGATCAAGTCTTCTTCCAATCAGCCTTCTGACGTGGCCTCACCCTCCAGAGAATCTTTCCTAGCAGAATTTCTACTCGTTGAACTTAAAATATCAGTTCTTTTTCCATCTTTGGTTAATTCTTTTGCAATTAGATATTGTTTTTTACATTTCGTTCTTTGTAAGGATATCTAATTCCACCATCTGATTTTTCCATCAGATGGGATGGATGTAAGATTATGCCTTATGAACACTTAAATTACACTTTCTTTCAAGATATGCACCATGTGTCACAACGAATTCATTATTTGTTTTGTTGTTAAGAACGTGTGACTAGTTTGACGTCGGGCAGAAGCTCTGGGAATCAGCTGAAGGTCTTAATTTAAATTTAATGATTTTCTACAGAGAGAAAATTATTGTCATATACGAAGATCTGATTCAGAGAGAAATCTGACCTTTATGTAGCTTGAAGAATTTTTGACACATTTTTAATTTGGTACATTTTAATTTTCTCGCCCTTCACTAATGTGAATCGTACCGGGATGTTTCTTACGTCTCTAAAACGGCGACTGGGATTTGGAATTTCCCACAGGTTGGAATGTACTGAAAATACCGGAAGTCCTCATTGCCATGGAGAGCTTTCATACGCCTGTTTATCTCGCCCATATTGGCAGCTTGATTCTGCCGTCATGCACACACAGGCACCAAGTGCCAAACGATCTGGGTAATGCGATCTCCCAGGTGTGGTCTGAGCCCATAAATGTTGAGATGTAGACAACACAAACTGTCTGTTAGCAAAGTACAGGTCTAACAAAAAAATGTGGCAAGCTTTAGAAATATTAATAAATACTTTTCTCTCTTCTAAACACTGACATGGTTGCGATATTTGCCACTTAGTCTGTGCAGACGGGACCAGGAGGGATACAAAATTGCTCCAGTAAAGCTACAGAACAGATTCACAAGTTTTGAATGTGAAGCTTGAGGCAACAGCTTCAAATCAGCTTCGACTTCCCTTTAATTCGGGGATCAGAGCATCTTGGCATTTGATTAAACGGCATTACATGGCCCCAGTTCACCCTCGGTGGATTTTTCTTATGCAAATTCCACGTGTGGCCGCCCACTCGCCACTAACTGGTGGGAAGTGATTTAAGGTAGATTTGGCCTGCTCCATGGCGTTCCCAGGCCTAGCCAAGGCAGGGGCCGTCCTCGCATCACAGTATCTTGGCAGCGGTAGATGGAAAAGTTGAAATGTCAAGCCAGGAAAGATTTTGACTCAATCGTTGCCGTCTCTCTCTCGCGAAAGAACAGTCCGTGTTTTTGGCGTAGGAGTAGAACACTAGAATCCTTATTATCTATTTTTTTCAGCTCAGTTTGCTGACTGAGAGAACAGGGGGGGTAATATTGTTTTATGGCAAGCCAACAGAGCAAAGTAATTATGAGAGAAGATGTATCGCGCACTGCGAGTAAACAGCAGATGTCAAAACTATTCCCGTTAATAGCCGCCATGCAAAGTTTAAAACAAAGTTTCAGATGAAACTAATTCAACTTTGTCATGTATTCTTTTAAGGGGCTATACTGAACTGACACATTACACACAGCGCAGTTACGGAAGACTGCAGCAACTTAGCGTCTTATTTTAGAAACTGTAAAGCTTGGCTTGCAGATCTTAAGGACGACTTTTTTGCACGGGCTTTGAGCTGGTGAACTGTTGGCGCGGGGCTCGTCTGGAAGGTTTCTGCCAACAAAAAACTGCCTTTACGGAAGCCAGCTGGGTGGATTCAGACGGAGGCAGCGCAAGGCAAGCTCGCTATTTGTAAAAATGCAGTCTCTGGATTCATGTTTACAAGTTTACAAGTTCCTATTACCGCTGCCTGCTACTGCATCCCTTCTTTGTGCCGTTTGCGTATCAAGCTTTATCTAAGTTTGCAGAATTTAAAATGAATTGTTAACAAATTCCCTTGTTTTCCGACATCTGCGCTCGCACTGTTCTGCTGCTGGCACCATCTCCATTCACTACGGTTCACGTAAATGATTTGATGGTGCTGGCCTAGTCTGAGGGTTCACTGAGCTGGGAACTGGAAACCTTATGGTACCACCAGACCAAAATCAAGACTATGCACCAAATGCTAAGCCAAGTGCTACTTAAGTTAGGAACGTACAATACCAGTCAAAAGCTTTTGCACACATCGAGATTTTATACACCTGCATGTTACTCACTTAATATTTACTAGAAATACACTCAATATTCTTTGCTACAGTATGTTCACCATTTGAGTACCTTTATTAGCTAGAAAATGTCGTATCTTTTATTCATCAAAGTAACCTACTCTAGCAAATATATACAACACAAAAAATTCAAGGCTTTCTTTCTACAATGGAGTTTAAATACTGCCCTAACAGTTAATAGGATGCCAGACATGCACTGTTACATACTCTATCCATGTTATAAAGGAAACTTGTTTTATGTAACTTACATTTTTATTTATTGTTGTTTGCTCGACTTTCCAGTGCTTAACAACAATAACAAGTTTGCAGTTTATGAACAAAATGGAAAAGTGGTAAAATCCTGTGTTGTGCAGAAACTTCTGCCTGGGAGTGTACATCGATACCGGTGCAGGAGTAATTAGAATCACAGTATAAATCTGTATTTGCCTTTCTCTCCCCAACTCCATCTCGCAGCCAGGCTGAGACCTACAGTGCTATAGAGGAGACACCATAGCTATCGTCTAGCTTGTAGAAGGAATGTCCCAGCAATTCCAACAAGGGGGAGTATAGTCAGCATTCACGAGACAGTGTGGCTGTTCTATACGGGTTAGTGTAGGGATTCTGGAAAAGGTGGTGTAGGTTCAGAGAGGTAATGTGGAGTAGCTTTTCTAGTAGGGGAATCATAGACGGATTTGAAGAGTTAGTGTAGGAATTCTATAAGAGGTATGTAGGGATTCTAGACGATGTAGTGTAGGAATTCTAGACAATGTAGTGTATGGATTCTAGACGATGTAGTGTAGGGATTCTAGACGATGTAGTGTAGGAATTCTAGACAATGTAGTGTAGGAATTCTAGATGATGTAGTGTAGGGATTCTAGACGATGTAGTGTAGGGATTCTAGACGATGTAGTGTAGGAATTCTAGACAATGTAGTGTATGGATTCTAGACGATGTAGTGTAGGGATTCTAGACGATGTAGTGTAGGAATTCTAGACAATGTAGTGTAGGAATTCTAGATGATGTAGTGTAGGGATTCTAGACGATGTAGTGTAGGGATTCTAGACGATGTAGTGTAGGGATTCTAGACGATGTAGTGTAGGGATTATAGACGATGTAGTGTAGGAATTCTAGAAGAGACAGTGAATGGATTCTAGAAGATGTAGTGTAGGAATTATAGAAGGGACAGTGCAATGGGTCTAGAAGGGTAGTGTAGCTGAAATTGGTAGTGTAGTTGGACTATAAGTGATAGTGCAGCTGAGGTAGAAAACTCAGCAAAAGGCTTTGCCTTATTGATCTTATGCGAAGGATCGCTACCTTTGCTGTGGCGATATTATGGGCCACATCCCACTGACCGTGGTGCTGAAATGTTTAGCAGCTTTTAAAAACCTCTAATTCCTGTATTGCTCAATATTAACTCTTGTGTGTGTATATATATATATATATATATATATATATATATATATATATATACACAAGTACATACAGGGTACATATCTGCATGCTACAGAACATGACACAGGCATGGCTAAAGTGCACACTCATCATTTTCATTATTTTGATGAGTTTCCCATTTTCCCACCAAATGTGACAAATTACTTTCTCAGACAGCCTGGCAAGGATCCAGCCTGGAGATATCCCCCCCCCACCCCTGCTCTCCCAGACCCCCTGAGGGCTGTACTGGGAAAGATTGCATCTACACCAGGCATCTCATGAACGTAGAATCTTCAGGGTGTTGTGGTAAGCGGCCCCCTTACGTTTCTGCATTCTCCCCCTGCTCTGATCTGATTTCTCATCCAGCAGGGCCAGACTTTTGTTATTTTTTTGTTTTTGTATCTTTTCCACGGCGACCACAAAGATACCCCCCCGCGCCCCCCCCAAGCATATCTGGGTAGACCTGAAACGGGTAATTTGTTTCAGTTTTCCGACAGTGCAATGAGAAGACCTTTTTCAGAAACTGCGTCCGGCAGAGAGGAACTATAGTTTTTAATGCAGTGGCTGTATTGAATAAATAAAGCGTGTGGTGCTGTTCGGGTATGAGAGTGGAGATGCCTTTAGCAGCACAGAGGGAAGAAACACACAAGAGCCATTTTGATTTTAGGAAAAGTGAAGCACACAGCAGGCACCAAGCCAGAGATAAATTTCGTGGTCGCTCCCCCTGAATAGATCAGGGGACTGAAGCAAAATTCAAAGGGGTGCAAAATTCTCATTTTACTACCTGGCTATGTGCCAGATCTGTTATTTCAATTTGTGGCTGCGTACCAGCTTCACAGGGGCATGAAACTGCTGTTCAGTTTCGGGAAGGGTTCAGTTTGGCTGCGTGAAGCACCAGTTAGCAGTTACAGGATGGATGGATGGATGATAAGAAGATGTGAGTGAAGTGAATGAACGAGCTGGTCATGTGACGATTTATTTCCCACCAACCAGTTGAGTTCTCTGCGACCATGACTCTTTATACTCAACTGGACGGTTGCAACAAAATCTTGGTCTGGAATTTTGCTCTCTGGACCTGAATCACCCACCTCTGGTGAGGTTCACCTAAAATTTCCATGAGCATCCTGGAAACTAAAGGTCATAAACTTCGAGGGCGCTATAGTAGTCCAGCATTTAGCTGCAGGCTAAAGTCTGACACCCACTAACAGTCACTTATGCAGATTCTTAGCCCAGGAGGAACAAAAAAAATCATCTTTATCGTGCTCAGAAAGGTTCAGTCGCTCATCTCCTCTGTTTTGTTCCCACAGTCTGACCGCAAAAAGAGGGTGTTCTAATCGGCAAAGTGAAAGTGAAAATTTCATTTTCTGGGCCATTGTGGCCAGGAATAAAGACACAAAACATGACCTCCAATTAGCAAAGAACTTTAAATTGGAGTTCTAATCCTTTAATGTACAGGGGTGGAGAGCAAAGTGTGTCACCTTTAACCCTCTATATAACTGTGCTAATTTAAAACTTAAGCCTCCTCCTCTTTCGGCCGGAGGCTGAGAATTAATTTAAGCGTGAATGTAATCAGAAAAGCTAACTTCCCAAGCTGTGGAATGAAAAAGGGTGATTTATCAGCAGTGGAATAAAGTTCATTTGAATGATCGCAAAATGTAGCATTTACTCTTTAATCGTCTCCCCTTTGGAATTATCTGCATCCTTTCACTCACAGGTCGTTGGAATTTTTTTCCAGTTTCCATTTTTACTCGGAGACCATTTGCGGCGTTGCGCCTCACGTCTGCCGTGTTGCGGGGTGGCCGGAGAGTTCTGGAAAGTCCGGCGGCTCCTGCAGGTCTTCTCTCAGCCCTGCTTTCTGCTTCAGGATGCCATGCCGCATGCATCCGCATCCGCATCCCATTGGCTGCGTGTTGGTGCCCGTTGGTGCCAGCGATCTCAGTTCTTGGCATCAGTCTGTCTACTCTGGTGGGGTGTGGGGGTATATCAGGATTAATGCAGGTGTTTCTCTATTCAGCCAGCACTTACTCCCCCTACCCATCCCCATCCCAACCACATAGCAGCCTATGCTCACAATAGAGCTGAAGGCTCTCACCAGAATACTCATGGCCTTGCTGAGGAGAAGGTGGGCGGAGCCTATTACCATATCAGCATAACTAGAGGTTCGCCTACACACTGATCAGATTGGGTTCCTAATTAGCCACTTCCCTTCTCCTCTCCACCTCAACCCCAACCAACCTCCCCCCCACCTGTAACTCGCGGGCATCTGCTCGCCGTGCCATGATATTAGGTGATTAAAAATCGCTGTCTCAGAGACGCCGGTGATGGCTGCACCTGCTTGAACGAGGCAGGGGGCCGGGGTGCGTAAGACCGTCGATACTCAGAGCAATTTAGATTCCCGGGAATCTTCAATAAAAGATTACACAAACAAACTCAATTTAACAAACATGGCTACCTCCCCTGTAATGCTGCTGGGAGCCGGTCAGCATTAAAACAGATCCTATCTGTTTGCTGTAACACCTATTAATTCTAAAAATGATACAGGCTTTGAAGAATGCGGATCAGATCTCATTAGATTATGTTGTGGTTCTTGGGTTTAGGGATTACGGCTGCTGTGTAATTGTGCATCGGTGTGTGTTTGTAACCATAGTGCATCAGGTCGATGGGTAAACTGATGCTCTGTGGTCTCAAACCATCATGTTTCGGATTTCTGCCCCCAGCTCTATGTAAGTAGAGTTTGCCCGTCCTCCCGAGCTCACACGGGTCTACCAGCTTTCCTCCTGCAGTCCAAGAACTCTTAAACTACCCCACAGTATTCTGAGCGTGCCCCCCCCCGCCCTCCCCCGTGTCCTGTTATTTCCAGGGCGGGCTTCAGGGTTGCCTACGTCCCGGCTCCAGATACGCGACGCGGAAACCGGATCAATCTGTGCGGATAATTGAATGAACCGGCGGCGATGGGATTTCTGAAAGCCAGGCAGGTTTATAGAAGATGAAATATAAAAGAAATAAGTTAATTAAAATGTAGGATTCCTCTATGAATCTGATTCCGGGTTGACGTCCGTTGCCGTAGGAGATTAAAGTTGGGAAGCTCTATATCCAGGGAACCACCTTGGGAATGAAGTGTTTCCAGTTAAAATGTATTGGAAAAGGTGTGGCATGCAGTTCAAAAGGACACCAGAGGGGGCGCTGTGGAAGACTGCTACCCGGGGCTAACTGCAAGCGATAAATCACCAAAATTCAAATAATGCTTGGAAAGGCTAAGAGTCATTTTTATTTTAAAAGTCATTTTAATGGTGTTTTAATCATTCCAAGTCAAAACTGCGCCATCGCTAGGCAGTCAGGGGTGTGACTTTTCGGCGTACGATGTAACGTAAAGCGGCGACGTTTTTATTTTTTCGCGCGTTTTAACACGTTTAAAGAGGCTCTGGCTGCCGCTGATGCTGCTCCCCTGTGTGTCAGCGGGGGATAGAGCGCCGAACAAAACTAAACTAACATCAAACCGGCGCGTGGGGCGGAGAAGAAAAGGGAGGGGTGCGTCTCTGATCTGCGTTCATTACAGAAGAACAAAGCGACACGGGGGTGCGTCTGGCGCTGATGGGGCGGCGGCCCCCCTGCTCCGAGGGGCCCCGGCTCTGCACTATGCCATATAGACTCCCTGGGAATGGTATTCCAGGCTTTCTGAAGCCCCCCCCCCCACTCACCATAACACCCCCTCCCATCCTCTCACCTTCTCATTTGTTCATTTGTTCTGCTTTTCAGCCGGAAAATGCCAGAGCCTTGTGGGTGAGCACTGCTACCTCTCTCTCTCTCTCTCCTCTCTCCATCTCTCGCGCGTCTATTATGCTCGTCACGCAGACGCCGTTCCCCGTTTTCTGAAGCCCCCTTTGTCGGGTAGCCCTTGTCCCCGGCTGTCTGTCGTCTCGCTTTTGCGCTCTATGGGTGGGGGCATCCACAGTGGTATCCGAGGCACGGCAGCACGAGAAAGGCATGTGGGATGACGAGGCCTGCGTCACACGCGTGTGCAGTGCATGTCCACGACCTGCAAAGCCCATCTGTCCATGTCCCGGCCATACAACGTTATACTCGTTACGGCGGAGTTTTGCGTTATTCTCAATGAAATGCACTTGCATATCTAATACAAAACCGCCACCAATTAACATTAATTAAAATATAAGATGCAATTTAATTAACTAGATGTGAGATTGTCACTTACATTTATTTATTTTTTCTTGTGACAGACACGCAGATTAAATATGGGCGTGATCTTGACATAGGGATTTCAATGATAATTCTCTTTATAGCTGTGATTTTCTTTCCTCTATATGCAACGTGAATTTCCTGGTATCCCTTTAATTTAACATAATTTGATTATTATACAATTATATAAATACACTCTACTGGCTTGTCTTCCCTCTATGTATATCGTATATATTTATGAAAATCGTTTATTGATTCTTTGCACAGGAACATCCGTAGCTGCGTACTTCACAAAGATCAAAGATGGGGGAGTGTATCCAAAGAGGGGGGGGCCACATCAGTGAGCAGTACGCTGCTGTGTCTCACACTCACGTATAAATTGATCTATCACTTCAGCAATGGGGAGCCCCTCAACACCAGCAGACGAATACATTCCGGCTTTCAAACACCTGTATCCCACGCTGAAATTGAATAACCGTGTGGGGCTTGAAGTTGGGGGGGGGGGGGGGTCACACAGTGGATTCACTCAGTAAATGAGGAGACCTTTCCACCTTTGCTGTGCCTTCCTACGCCATGTTTCGGCTTGACTTTGCGTACCACTTTGCCATGCAATCCGTGGAAGATCCCCTGCTCTGAATGAAGGTGAATTCAACGTTCTCGACATCCTGTGTTATGTCTCGGACCACTGGGTGCAACCAGAGATTCTGGAGGATCGACCCAGGATGCCGGATGATTAAACGGTGGAGAGTTTGACAAGGTCATTTCTAGTTGCCGTTGACAACGACAAAAATGAAAAAACATAAAACTTTGGTATTCAAACTCAAGTTTAGGCTATGAAATTAAACATTAAAACATATTGCAGGGACCATGACACAACAGGTGTTAACATTCCAGTTTATTTGTATTTTGTTTTTGAATCTAGCATTCTACTTTATTATATCGTGTGTTTTGTGAATCCAAGTTATTCTCGGTCTTGTAATTAGCAGGGATTAATACATTTACAGTCTACATGTATCTATGTGATGGAAAACACAGTCACCCAATTCAATAGACCTTCGCAAAGCAGTAGGGAGAGAATCCGAGGACAGGATAACAAGGAAATGAGCTGTCAGAGGTTGTGGTGAGCTGTCAAAAATGCCCAGCGGTGGGGAAACTGGCCCCCGGAAATATGAAGACCTAGTTTCCATCCTGCAAAACAGTTTGCACTGCAAACACACCCCCCCAATCATATCTGTTGCATATTTACGTTTACAGCCAATTCAACAGGTACGACGCGTCAGCGTAAGTAATTCGCCGTGATTTACGGGGTGGTCATGTAAACGTTTTGCCAGCCACCCGCGGGTTTTCTTAGTCGGGTTTAATAAGCCCGGAAGAGGGTCGGCTTTGGTCAGAATGGTTGGATTCAGGCGGTGCTGTCGGCCTTTTGATAAAGCACAGGGTTAGCATTGGCTCAGAGTGGCTTTAGCACGACTATTCCCTAGTGAATCTCATTAGCAGTTTCTTACACAGCAAACAATCTCCTCCTTTGTCTGCAATAATATGTTCCTCCATCTCAAGTGTGTACTCTAAATTGCACGCTTGTAGAACTGTGGAATTAATAGTCTGCTGTGCTAGACTGATTAATAAATAAACCCTAATTGCCTAATTTATCTACAAGTGGGGATATACAATATTGTGAAGGCAGCAAAATATTTCTAACCCACTTAACAGCTTCTTCAATAGATGCATTTTGCACGTTTGGTACGTTTTCATGCTGTGGCAAAAGCAGTGATTCTTAGTCCTTATGCACGACGTGCCTCTGAGTCGCCATTATGTTTATTTAGCTAATTTCAGCGTGCCTAAAAATCGGCTCCATCACAGGTGCTTCCGAGAAGGTTTGCGGGTCCAAAGGCTTTTCCTGGATGACTCCAGCAATTACACCTCGCTGTCCGTCACTCACTCCGAGCTCCCAACAAAGACGTCGGAATCTGTTTGGATGGCTTCGAGGCAGACTGGGATCTCCGAAAATCAACACAAACAACTTGGATCTCTGCGGCTCACCTTCACGGGCCGAAACCTACGTGTAAACAGTGATTGCTTTAATATCCGGACAGGGCACTTAAAACATTCCCATGAATATTCACAATTTCCATTGAACAGCCTGTCTCACAACGGTAATGCAGTCATTAGTTTGCATTCATAATAGCAGCAACACATTATTTATTCATATTCTTATCATTGTTATTTAATAACAAAGATAAACCATATTTAATTCATATCTTAAGATGGGTGGCACACAAATGTAAAAACAGTTGGTGTAATACACCGGTAAATGTGTGGATATTCGTACCAGTGTAGTTATCGCTGCAACGTGCAATCTGCAGGAATGCTTTTAAAGCACATCATTTTGGTTCGCGATCAATTTTCCAGAAGAATGGCTCTTACTTTTGCGATGTGATTTTTCCTTTCCTTTAGTACACAACACATCCAGTGAAAGTAAGCTTGGATAATTGTCCCTTGTTATGAAAAGACTGAAGCAACTCTGTAAGGTATGAGAGCCGTGGTCGAGCTTCCCTTCAAAATATATCGGCCTTGAAGCCATCATATCCTTAAAACAAACAGCAGGCCAGCGTGAAACATCTGTTACATCAGCTTCGCCCTCATGTGCTCTGCTGATCGGAAAAGTTTGAAGTTTCCCTGCCAGACGTGTACCCTGTTGAAGCTCTCCGGTTTCCTGGAGGGACTGTCAGGCTTGCGTTTTTGTCTGACCATCCTCCAGAGCAAGGCTTCTCTCCTTGTCTCCTGAGGATACGGAGCAGGCAAGGTGGGATAAGGGAGAACCAGCTGCAGACTATGGATCCTCACCTCTCCAACCCTATTAACTTCCACTGGACATGTGGTATGACTCACTCTTTAGAAGAAGCGGCCAAGAAAAGTAGTATCTGGAGCTGGGGGGGAGGAACAGGACAGATAAATCATTCAGGACGTCTACAGGGCCACTACCACGATTCCTTAGCAGAAAGGTTAGGTGAGGAAAACAGCACTTTCTTTCAGGAACGATAGCACCAGATTAAGCTAACCGTCGTCCAGGTTTTTTATTTCTGCAGCTGTTCTTCCTGTTGATGCGTCCCCTTTACTCCCTCAAGCTTTCCCTCATCCAGCTAATGGCAGAACTTTGGAGAACGTTCCCCAGAGGTTAGCAGATGCCATAAAGCCAACATCAATGCACCCGAAATGTGTTTTTTGTATTGTTTTTCCAGAAGTGCCTCGTCTTTCAACTGAACAATGTTTTCCTACTGATGTTTAAAAATGTACCCACAGAGGGATTCGAGGCAAACCGGCAAGAAGCATCGCCGTGAGGTTACCGTCTTACTCTTGTCTAACAACTTCACTGTGAGAGTCGCTAAATGTGACGTAAATAGAATGTTTCTGAGATGCAGAGGAATGCCGGACAGATCGAACATGAACAGGAACATTCTGACAATATTCTCATCACCAAAGATTGTTGAGGGATTGTTCGTGAGTCAGGGCAGGACGATTGCACGGTGTAACGCTAAATCGACATTCAGTGTCTACGAAGGCAGCCAGATAAAATGTCGGGGGACAGGGATTTAGGTATGGTAATTTGGCCGTGAAGACATCCAGCTCAATGGGTTGATTGTGTGGATGTAAAAGCCCCGTCGAATGTTCCTGCCGTCAAAATCTACATACTGCAGCCATGTGCCAGTTGTATTGGATTTTAACACACTTCAGTTCATCTGAATAGAAATTCACGACATCCGATTTTGACATCATATCCGTCAAAGAAATAAAGCAAAAATTGAAGTTAAACTCATAACCCCCCCCCCCCCCCCACCATGATAAACTGCTCCAGAGTAAAAAAAAAAAAAAAAAAAAAAAAAAACATAAAATTAATGAATAAATAGGGGCAAAGATAAAATGCTCGATTAAAGTGCGTTTCTATGTTCGAAGCAGTGACGGATCATTCCTTTTGACGAATGAGGCTGTGGCGGCCGTTTTTCAGGGCCAGTGCAGCCAGTAGGTGGCACTGTTTCTCCACGGTAAGGCATCTCACGCACTCAGACTCGCACACGGACAGGCAGGCGCTCGCAATCCAAAATACTAGCCTGTGTTCAGGGAGGGAGAAGTTGCTTTGTTTTTTGACTCTCTGGCTGTCATGTCTGCATGGCAACCCCCCCAAAAAAAAACCATCTGACATCGATTTCTCCTGAGCAGAGACTTCTGCTCGTCCATCTTGCCACATCGGTGCTGGCTGCAGCAGGAGCTCTGAGTGGTGCTCAGCGCAGAGGCATGCGTAATACCCAATTACACAGGCGGGGGCGCTACGCCTCTGCCACTTAATGCACCAGCAAGGGAACGCGTTCTGCTTATGGTGGGGGTGCGTGTGGGGGGGGGCAGTGATAGCAAGTTTGTTGCTTCACCAAACTCAACATTTAGCATCCAGTGTGTAATTTCCAGAGTGGAAGAGATCTGATGATAGGGACAAAGTTATAGCGACAAAATAAATGACTCCCCCTCAGCAATTCACTGGCAAAATGAACAGACGCAGCCCTCGCATTTCCTTAATGATATTCCTGATTTATTTATTTATTTATTTTTTTGAATAATGGACAGGAATAAATCTTGAGGGTGGTAATCAACTCGACAAGTTTTCTTTTTTTAGAAAACACGAACTCCGAATGCTTGGTTACCTCGGCCGTTGTTACCCGAAACAAGGCGTGGCATCCAAAATTTGCGGGGGCATCCATTTGTGGATCTGAGGGTCTTACAGGGATAATACAGGGGAGGGGGTTCATATGGAAGCATTTTCAAGCTAAATAATCAGGTTCACTGAAAGTGCGGTAATTGAAAATCATTCTGTTGTTAGGAGGATAAGATGTTCAAAGCTTCCTAAGGACTCCGGCTAAGTACTATGATGCCCTGACTGCTTTAATACAATACCTGTCAGGATTTCTCTCCAAATATAATCATCCTCTACCGTGAGCTTTTGCAGCTGGAGAAGAAGATGGGTTTTAAAAGAGGGGGGATCTTTTACGATTTCAAAAATTCAGCTCGACACGAGTTCCAGCTATTCCATAACTGCACAAGCAGGCAATCCACGGCCTCTGAGTGCCTTTAATTTTTCTTTTCGCCCCAATAATAGATCATTTCCATGGGAACGTTTACCTTAAGTTTTTTTTTAACCGACGGCTTTCCTGGGAGGTAAAATGGAAAGTGGGGTGACCATTCGCTAGAGCCCCCCTGAAAACGGATGAATTTTTGACATGCAGAGGATTCCGTCGAGGCGGAATTAATGTGAGGCATGGCGTCCCTCTCGGAACGGTGTCTGCCGGGGGCTTTTGTAACGATATGGCCGAGCTCCGTCTTTCTGTAATACGGCTCCGTGCTTAAAATACGACCATTAATGTGGCCGATTGCGTAATAGAATAATAATAACGCTTCAGTATTTATCAAAATCTCAAGAACGCAATAGAAACCCATTAAAGCGGCTGTACAGAAATCATTTGGCAATTTGGAATGCTGAAAGAGGAGGAAACGAGAGCAAAGCAGGCCGGGTAACTATCCATTGTCTTGACAGTTCTTGCCTCAAGTAGGAAATTATTCTGATTTAAGCCATGCAATCATCGCATTTTGACAACAAAATTAAACTCCACTTAGAAACAAATACTCCCAGCCTGAATTTCAGTCAGAGGATGTGAGGTATAGTGTTTAATTATCTTCTTCGGCACTAAGAAAGCATGGCGAAGCGAACGATGAATTGTGACAAGAAGAAGATTGGTGCGCAAGGTAGGAACCTGATTTTGTGTCCACAGAGGAAGGTAATTCACTTGAATCACTTCCAAAAAACATCAAGCTAAATTCACCGGTGAAGAGAATAGTATGTATTCATCCGTCCATCTGTGTGTGGCTCAGAGCGTCAGGTCTCCGCGTCTGAGATCGGAAGGTTGTTGGGTTGAGTCTCAGCAGAGTAGTCACCCGTCTGTTGGGCCCTTAACCTCCTAAAATGCATCAGGGGGTGCAGAGAAATGGCCTGACCTCAGCTCAGACCCCAAGCTTCACTCTCAACTGTATGTCTGTTAATGTGTCTCAAAGGCGAGCGAGTTGCATTCCAATGTATCTATGTTTGTGCAAAGGGCAAATGAAGGATCAACATCATTTAATTTTTTTAATTTTTCATAATTTTCAGTACAAGGTCATGGTGAACCTGCCGCCTGTCATAGGAGTGACAGGTGGTGGGAGAGGGGGGGGGGCAGTAGCCTACATGAGAAGTCAGCCCATCGCAAGGCCGGGGGCACCTTGGACGGGCCCCCTCACACATCACCTCACAAAGGGTGCTCAGAAAAAGCAGTCTGCCTTTGAACTGCAGGAGTTAAACGGACACCCACCAGAAATGTCAACAAGAAGCAGCAGCTTAGCAAGTTAACGATTTAAAATAACGTAACACAAGAAAAAGTTTTCTGTAATATATCATTTGGATAGAGTATGCCTGCAAAATATGTATGCAGCATGCAAATAAAGTAGCTGAACTTGAAAGTGTAAGCTTCTTTAATTAACAACTGCAGACATGCTCCACAGCTGCATACCAACCGTTTGCAAAGACTACCTCCTTATGCCAATCCACAAATACCGCCTGTTACTCAAAGACGGCTACAGAACTGTACAGCATTCCAATTCCAATTAAGGCTCCGTTTCACAGAACTCTATAATTTTGTATTGCCTGCATGTATGCTCAAGATCGTACCAAGTATGGGGATCGTATTCATTGAAAAGCCCTTGAGTTCTACTTTTGCGGAATTGCTTTTCCACACTGGAGACTCTGTTCAATGGACAATAAACTCACTTCATCCTCAGCTCTTAATCACAATGACGAGGAATGCGTTGTGAAAGGAAATGTCGCATTGCCGCTGGGGTCCGAATGCGATCACTACGCACGGCGAGAGAGACGTGGGCACCGAGAGCCCATTCAGACCGTACGCCGTCATTGCGGGTGGATTAACATTAACAAGTCGACCCTCAAAGAATTCTCATCAATCACCATTTAATGCATCATTTTGTCATTACCCATTGTTTGCGAAAGTGCCTCTGATATTGTTTCCCAAAAGCTATCATCGCCAATTAGCAGATGTGTAAGCGACCACTCAAATGCTGCAGTGGATTCTTTCTGCCCAGCTTTCTGGGACCTCGAATGCCTCTTAAGTCTTTCTCTGCCAGACGCGGGAGGGCCGCTGAGAGGTATCTGTCACTGAGCATCCCGATTCTCCCACAGGGCCTAGCGATGCGGGAAAACAAGCCATCCTTCTCGAGTAGCTTTTGAATCTCGGTATTCACACATGTAGGTTCTTCTCATGTTTTGCTGTTGTTGGCAGATACCTTTCTGTCTACAATGCTTCTGTTAGTAAGTGGTAATTATGGGCCATCAAACCTTACCTTGATGAAAAGCTGTTTGCCAGGACTGATGGATTTGATGATGGATGATGACGTAATGGCTTGCATGTAGACTTAAAACTGCTTTGGAAAGTAACTCCACCAATTTTTGAAGTGCTGCATTTGCTTTGCTGAAAAGCAATATAACATTTAATCCAAGACTTTGCTGAATGGTGAAACTGAATAGTTTTTGTCCCATTTGGAAGACTGGCACTGAGCATTTGAGCATCACGCTTTCTAGACCCTAATGCACATTCAGTGATTTTATATCGCTCACCGAGTGGCGCCCTCTACTGTTCAGTGTCCCCCTTGGTCTCGCTAGGACATTAGCCTTCACACGCATTAGCTTTCCTCGCTAGCCCTGACGCCAGAAAGTTTGCCAGCCACACATTTGAAGCGCCAGGGCGATGCTAGCCTCTGATACTAGACGATCCCGTTTGTATTTACATAGAGGACTTTTGGGATGACATTTACCTACTGCGAGCCAGAATGTCCCTCCTCAGCTTCCGTATTTGCGTATGTTTCATACAGTATGTGTGCGCTGTTGTTTCAATCGCTTTTGTACCGCTGATGCAAATAAATAAATGAGACTTTCACAGCATTAACCTGAGCAGCACTGTCTGCCAACAGTACATCCTAAATAAAGTCTTTGCTGGTGTGTTCAGATGTTTATATTGAAAAATATAGAAGACACAACGAACTACAAAACGAATTCATGCAAAAAATTATAACTAGCTCTAAATCTTATGATTAGTTTATATGAGGTTGTTCACTTGACTTGCGAAGGTCAGTACAACTGTATCTCTGCCCTGATCTAGGTGACTTTTATATGACTTTTTCGATCTCTTTGAAAGATACACCAAGCAGTACAGCTAGTGGAAGCCTTCAAGATCATGGAAAAGGGAATGTGAGGGCGAGAATGTAGGGAAGCGGAGAATTCTGATCCTAGGGAGTCGAAATCTGATGATTGAATTAATTAAATGTGAAATGACATTTGAGGTCCTCAGAGACAGACTGACGCTCGGTTTGCCGTCTTCCCAGAATCACGCCCCCTGTTTTCAGCAGAAAGACCCCCTTCTCAGTATGACCCTGCAGTGGACAAGTCTCAAGATGGAGAGATGGGTAATAATTAAAGCGCATTTAGGAAATGCACCAATTAGAACTGAGAAACATTTGTTACCTGCATTACTGTAAATAATACATTAATGTTGATTAGTTTTCATATTAAGAAAATGTTTCGGGAATATGAATTCACAGGCTGAAGTTTCACACAAGAGCAGGCACACTGCTTCTCCATTGCAGTTCGTCTTGATGTTTGCCTGGAATACAATGCAGTGGTTTAAATCACCTCACGACTGCAGAATTATTCAGGCATACGCAGGACTGTGGGTCTTTTGTATACTCAAGGTCTGCTGTGGATGAAAGGTTCCGACGGAGTTGAAGGACTTAAATATTGTGCCGGTGATGAAGTCCATTTGCTTGTGTAATTTAATGTGAAAAGCTTTTTCATAAATACCGCACACCCGTTCCTTTGCTTGTTATTCCACTCTATATTCATATCATTTCTACAATATGTCAGAGTGCTCCTTTACACATCAGCCTAGATCCCCCGATAGCTGCCTGATTTGCCGGAATAACTTGGCTTTTTTTTTTCCCCCAGCAATCTCATTAGAAGTTCTGACATTGTACTTTGCTGTAATGTTCCGGCTGCTCCTTGATTAAACCACGCACGTTCAGGCTATTCTCATCCGAAATGAAACCTGCGTGTGTCTAGTGGCAGAAGTATACAGGATATATTCAAAACCATAACAATATCAAACATATATATATAATAAACAATGTGTAGCTAACAATATTTCTCAGTTATGAACTGAGAAATCCTACAGTGCTTTTCCTAAATCGAGGTGGGTGGTATTTTCGTAATCATAGCATAATGTGAGATGAGATTACATCCCCGGGAAAATACACGACACAGACCTCTGCTAGATCCCTCTACAGCCTGCTGACCTTTCCTTACACTGCCCTATGCCCCTGTTATGCTGTAACATAACTGCCCCCCACCCCCCCGTCTTGGAGCAGAATCCAAAGCACAGGGTATCTTGAAAGTGAAAGTGATTCCTTACATAGTCTAATTCAATCCAAATTATGAAAAACTGAGCTCTTAAAATCCTAAATTAATGGTTGTGATCAGGGGCGTGGGAATGGGCGGGATGGCAGGGGGACAGGGAGAGACAGGGAGGGAAGTGAACCCCCAATATTTAATTTGCCCCCCCTATAAATAGACCTTTGTCGATCCCTTCCACATTCATATCTACTTTCCTGTAGATAGCAAGTTACCTTTCTTCATCATGCTGACAGGGTTGTGTTTTTGTACTGAAAATTTTTCAACTGAAAAATTAATTGCTTACTTGTTTATGCTCCTCATGTATGCCAGTAATTGTCCAAACGAGCTTCATCTAGGGCACTGCACTTTAACTTTCACAGACCACTGGTTTAAGACTTTTAGCAGTGTGTAACCAGTCGTGTCTGGGATTCTGTTGGATATTGAGCTGTTACTGATCTGCTTATCATAACGTTTCACATTTTCCTTTCAATGACAGGGCTAATGCAACAGTTCTTACAGCTCATTAGATTATGATTGTTCTGAAATTTACTAGGCAAAGGAGAGTGTGACACTGTCTCCGTTTGGGTCGGCAAGCAGAACTAAGTCACTGGCCACAGGAAGATTGGTGGCTTGGATTGTTCTTTTGAGGGTTACAGGGAGATGGTTTGGACTGGACCAGGGGTATCAGTGGGGTAGGGGGGTAATGGCCCAGGACCCAGAGCAATATTCTGCTGGGCAGCCACCCCCCCCTCCCGCCAATGGGCAACAGAAAACTAATTTTGCTCGTGCATTTATATTAAAAGCATTTCAGCAACACAGGGTGTCTGGCTGCTAACTAGCTAGCTGGCGTCTGTTTCATAATAAAGTATTGAAGGTAGTGTTATTAAACACTATTAAACACAGTGAAGGTAGAGATATTAAAGGTAGTGTAAATAACTGTAATGTTACAGCATGGACCCACAGTCATTTCTTCAGATTTCATTTTTCACTCGCTCTTTTGCAGCCCCTAAGCAAACAGTGTCTATGTCGCCTATAGGCTCCTGCTGAAACCACAAAAAGCATAGATGATAAACACTGTTATTTAATCAGGGACGAATCATCAAAAAGAATAAACTGAATGAATTAGTGGGGTTAGGGTTACAGCTGGGGTTACAGTTAGGGCAAGGGATCAGGTTAGGGTTAGGATTACAGTTAGATTCTAGTGTTTGGGGTTAGGGTTATAATTACAGTTAGGGCTAGGATTGCAGTTAGGGTTAGGGTTAGGATTACAGTTACAAATAGGGTTAGGGTTACGATTACAGTTTGGCTAAGGGTTACGGTAAACGTTAGGGTTAGGATTACAGTTAGGGTTACAGTTAAGAATAGAGTTAGGATTACTGTTAGGGTTACAGTTAGGGTTAGGATTACAGTAAAGTTAGGGTTAGGGTTAGATGAATATGTGCTGTTTGGCTCTGAGCGTGGTGCTGTCTCTGGGTTTTTGGTCCAGGTTGCTAGGGGCCAACAGAGGGACAGCTGGAACTTATTATCGGCTCATGGAACCTGGAGGTGCCTCATGGGGAGCCCCCCCCGTCCCCCTACTCTCCACATGACACGCACTGGAAAACAGTGATGGCAGCCTGTCATGGGTGCGTGTCTTTGGACCGCGTGAGGATCGCAGGGAACCATGTCGAATGCGCTGGGCGGGGAGAAAGTAAGCCGAGCGCGATACCAGAGCACAGTGTCACCTGCTAATCCGCGGAGCCACCCATTAAACACGCCCAGCAAGGGTCATTCAGGAGGCTAACTCCGCTTAAGCATGCTTGCGGAAATGAGTGCCCTAATACGCTGGCACGGTGCGGCGCGGCGAGAGGCACTGTGATGAAAGACCGTATGAAATCGCTCGATCTCACATTGTAATGAAAGCAGCCTCTTAATACATTATAAATACAAGCAGGATATGTTGCAATAATCGCGGCGCGGAGCCGTTCACTGCCTGCTGCCTTGAACGCAGACCAGCGATTAGGATTCAATTAAAAGTTTCACCGCAGATAAAAGCAAATCGCAAACTTTGCCCAGTTAGGGGCTAATGGAGTCTGATTAACCGCAGGGCAAAACAAGCTTGGGTGGGCGAGGGACGGACAGACGACTGAAGGAGCCCCTGAGCGCTTTGGATACTCTGGTCCGTTCTGGGGCGGCAGTGTGGTTGGCAGCCACTGCGATGTGGCCTTGCGGAGTGCCGGAAGCAGATAGACGGCGTCCGAGGCAAACATCGACGCTGATGAATCACGATCCCACTTTCTGACTGGACTCCCCTCCTTCCTTCTCAGTGTTTGCCGACAATAAAACATGTGCGATATGGATCCTCGGTCGCATGCGATGGTCAGTAATTACATGCGCTGCAATAAAATGCACCGGAAACCTGCAGACGCTCTCCAGCAGTTCCTGTCATGGCTCAGAGGAGAAGACTCGACAACAAGTGATTAAGCTTCAGTGTGCTTGGAGGGGAATAATTAAAGAGACACGCCCAGTTTTTAAATACCTGCTGCAGCCTGCTGCTGAGTCTAGGAATTTTTAAAGTGAGGAGAATAAGAGGGGTGCATACAGTCGGACCGGCTTTATCATTAGCCAATGATATGTTTTGAATATATGACAAGAGTGGGCCACTCTGAGGGCCAATCAGCTTTCAGCTGGGGCCAGTGTCCCTGTGGCCCCTCCCCTGTATATGCCCCACTTGCCGAGTTGCCTGAGAAGGGTGGGGGGGGGGGGGGGTGGTGGTGCGGGAGGAATGTTCACCACAATACTGGCTACAAAACGAGTAGGCACGAAGTTTGAAAGCGGGTGCGCTGTCAGGGCCGCCACCTGCCTACCCCCCCCCCCCCCCCCCCCCCCCCCACGCACACTTGCTCACAAAGGAGTCAGCTGATTGATAGATTGGCTAACGAGGCTGCCTGTGGCGAGCTTTTGCTCTCGTGCTGCTCAGCCGATCAGGGAGGCGCAGGACTCGGCGGTGGTCCCCGCTAACAGGCCAGACAGGACGGCTTCTTATTAAAAAGCAAGCAGAGTGCATGATGCAATGCCTACAGACGACGGTACATTTCAGAGAGAGCTTCAGTCTCTGTGAGGTTTCAGAGTGCAGCTGGGTGCTGTGGCAAATCGGATGGCAATCGCTAATCCTCTGATTTAGCACGTACTGAAATCTTGCTTGGAAATCATGGTGCAACTGAAACAGAAAAAAACTCCCTTTAATGTATCGTAATGTGTGCATTCATATGTGTATTTATAGCTTCCTAAATTGCCTGTATTAAGCGCGTGACAGCATGTTCTCTGATGGACTGGCATCCATGGAATTATCATCTGCACAGGTACATTTGCATGCTTCTTGTCGCATATGCTATCCTGCTCTCCGTTGAGACACACACACACACACACGCACACACACACACACACACACGCACACACACACGCACACACACACACACACACACACACACACACACACACACACACACACACACAGGTGTACAGCTTGGGGTCTGAGCACAGGGTCGGACATTTATCTGGAGCCCCCCCACTGCATTCGGGGCGGGTTTAGGCACTTGCTCAAGGGCCCAACAGAGTAGTGACTATTGTGTGGAGGACCGGCGACCTTTTCCGTCAGAGACACAGAAGCCTGACCCTGAATTTCCAGCATCCCCCCCCCCCCCCCCCCCCGACCCTCGGTTATGGAAGATACGTGGACGTAAATGTAACATGAAGCAGCAAGCTTCAGTGGTGACAAACATCTCCGCCAACCTCTGTAAAAAAATGGCTGTTTGTGCTTCTTAAAGTGATTTTTAGCTCATTTCCCCTCTGCAGGATCTGAACAACTTCGAATGGACAAACAGTGCAAACAAAAGCCCCTCCCCCAACTGAAAACTAGCTGTGCCGCACCCCCGAATCGTCCAGGCGACCTGGCACTATGTGTTAAATGGCAGCTTTTCAGATTGTGTATGCCGCTTCACTTCCCGAGTGATGAGCGTAAAGTTTAATGCCACCCAGAGGGCAACTGACATCCTAAATATATAAATATATCCTGGGTATCCTGCCTGTATAATGCCCCCCCCCCCCCCATGGATAGTAGTGGCCCAGCTATAAGAAGGCGCTTTGGGCATGATGAGGGTCTAACTATCTCAAATGCCCAGCCTCCAAACCAAGTCCTGGGGGAGGCACATCTAAAATGCCTCTATAACGAGGGAGGGGGCGTGAGGACAGAATATAGAATAGAACCCATGAGAAGAGCCAAGTATCACTCACTGTACGAGTTTCATTCTCTTATTGTCTTTTAAAGCTCATTTACACCATATATTAATTTCGTCCCATTTTATTAATTCGTCTACACGTTTATTTATTGTTTGCACATCATTATTTCCACCTCCAGCATTTCTAATACACTATTTCTTGTTTTTTTGGGATATTTTCTTGTCTAGGTTACGTGTTTAATTGCAGGTTTAAATTGCCTATGTAGTGTTCCTCACTGGGGACTTCAATGCCGCTTGTTGGCTGTTACTGAATCTGTTCCGTAAAATGTCTCAGTTACTTGAAGGTTCTGTACTGTCATATTCTCACCGCGCCACGTGATTGTTTACGTGAGATTCCAATCGCATAAAGGGCGCTGCTGTTCTCTGCTGTTTGCTGCTGTTCTCTGCTGTTCGCTGCTGTTCGCTGGGGCACCGCACTTAAACTCACGGCATACGACCAATACGGGCACCACAGTGAGCGCTACTCAAAAAGGGGGAGAGGGCAACAGCTGGATCGAGTCAGCCAGAGACTGAGGTGTTTTACGAGTTCTGGAGGGGGACGCTGCCCCCGGGACGGATCGCGGGTGGAAATCGAAGTCATTCCGTTTCGCCGAATCTGCCCGTTTCGGTGAGGCTTTGGCAGAAAAATGGAAACATGATAGGTGTGAAAATGGAGGGTCGGTGTTGAAGGGGAGCTGATCTGGATGGGGAACCAAATGGGGGGGGCTGGTGGAGCAGAGTCCGGGGAGGAGCAAGGGCGGTGCCGAGGAAGGAGCAGGAGGCGGTGGAGAGATAAAAGAATGACAGGATTTATGTCGTGGCTCACTGTCCTCTAACAGAGATTCAAGATTCTTTATTTGTCACATACATAGTTATAACAAGTACAACAGGTATTGAAATGAACCCTGACCGATTCAAAGACTGCGCAAACAAGAGTAAACTAAGAATTTAGAGTTACAATTTACAATAGTTAAGAATATAAAAAGTGCAGACAAAATAGAATGAAATACTTCGGGAAGAATCAGGAAGAACACTGACGTTGGCTTGGGAAGCAGTAACATGACATCATCCTCCATCATCTATGCACCGCTGTGAAGCTGTTTAAAATTCAGTCAAAGTTTTCTATATGTCAGGCAGGGGGCTGCATTAAATAGACAAAATTTGGCCAAGGACCAGATGTTTATGTCAGGACAAAACGACAAAGTGAAATCTTTCCATTTAAAATTAGAAAAACCATACCTAGTATTTGCGGGTAACAGGGATTGGCTTCTTGCCTTTGGTTATGAGAGCAACACTGTTCCCCTGCCAGACTTTGAACCTTGGCGTTCTCCAGCTTATTTAAAACAAATCTAACACACAAAATCGATAGCTAAAGCAGAGCAGCTGCCTGTGAGAAAACACGGCATCCTATTCGGAGACACTGTCTTGAATTGTAAACCAACTTCCAACTGTAATAAGAAATCCATCCATCATTCACCCTCCCCGTCCCTGGTTACCCATGAGACCTTAGACCAACTGTCAAACCCAGAAGATGAATGACCCGGCGCTAACCTCGCCGACCTGCAGCTATAGGTATGACGGCGAATGGGCCAGAGGTGAGGGTCAGAGCTCAGCAGTTTGGAAACTTTTCCTCGATCTTGATGAACACCTCAATTTAGTCTATGCTTTGCCCGATTGCTGCCTTCAGTTGGAGATTAGCCTCCTAACCCCAATATGAGTGGAACAATTGCCGTCTGGACGATGGAGTCGTCGCCCGCAGGTTACGGGAAGAGTCAGACGTGCTCAGATTTGCTGGCTGATATGAACAGACTTCCTCAATAATTCTGCAGATGAGAACAAGCGCTGGGAACACTGACTTATCTATCTGCAAGCCCTAAGCAGGTGACTATACTAATAAGCAAAAATGATGAATAATTAAAAAAAATGGAAAGCTCACTCGGTAAAAAAGAGGTGGAATATAATTATATAAGAACAAGAAACAGCCAAAAACAGCAACAACGATCCTTGCAAACCTTCGTGTTGAGCAACTTGAGTTGACCGTACACTTCTTTAGTTCTGTTGAACTATTCAGGACCTTGAATTCCCCTTCGAAAGACCAGAAGCTGTGGACACTGTCGATCTATCCTCCATCTACGGGTGAGTGTTCTTACGAAGACACGTGGATCTGTCTCTTTTCAGTCACCGTTCATCACCTTCTCCTTCACATGGGAATGTGTCAGGCTGCTCGTCTTCTTGTGTCCCTCGGGTAGGTCCCACAGGGGACAGGGGACGACAGCCTGTCAGTCAGCTCAGCTTTCAAGGGAATCCTCCCTGGATTCCGATGAGTTATTTAGTTTTCCGAGCCGCCTTCCCTTTCTTGGTCACACGGGGCTCGATTCCCCACTTGTCCAGGAGTTCTCAGGTCAATTGCCCCGGTGGTGAGTTTAATTTAACTGCTCTGATTTTCCGAATGACTTCAAATCTCATTCGAGTAAACAGGAGCTCTTCAATTTAGGTGACTGATGCACAGCAGCTCATGCATAAGTAACGCAAATCCGTAAACCAATTAGAGACTCGTTGAGAGAAGGTCTTTGGTAGTGGATGGGTCTTCTCTATGAGGATGCTGGTCTTGGGGGGGGGGGGGGGCAGGAGGCAGAATTCTGCAGGTCGCCTGGATCGTTCGCGTCAAAGTCACATCTTCCAGGCAGATAAGCGTGGGAATCCAATGATGGGAAGATCCCTGTTTCTTGACCCAGTCCCCTGAGACGCCAGTCAGTCCGCAGTTTTCCTCCCTCCCTGCTCCCAGCTCACCTGAACCAAAAAAATTAAGCAAACACACAATACCTGCTACACATGTGTGTTGGGAACTCGCAGGGAGCAAAATGTGGGCTGTTGAGAAACACTGCTCTACTACATACATTTATAGTTGTTTGAAGGTTGCCCATCTTCATTCATTCATGTCAGGGAACTAACGTGTCTTTCATCTAAATACATTTACAGAGCTGTTCAGGTGAAATTTTTGGGCAAAACAGCGCAATTTTTTATTTCTGCTTATAGAAAAATAAGTAATATTGCAGTTGAAGTGTTGCTTGATGTTGAATGAACATATCTCTTAAAATACGATGTCCCATCTTCAGCCGCGTGCCGTTTTTAAGCTGAACTTAATTCCGTTTCCATGGTGATCAAAGAGTAAAATCAACTGGGCAAATGCACATGTGTTGAATCAATCTGCATGGAAGGTGGAGGCACTCAGCGTAAATGACAGCATCTCTGATTATGCTAAGAGCGTTACAAAAAAAGAGAGGAGAGCTGAGGTAATTCAAATCAAGGAACTCTTAATTTGTGCACCTCGGAATGCAAATCCTCATCTGCATTAATGAATACAGATTCTTCATGTTCCCGAACTGGCAGAAGCTTAATGAATGCATCACGGACGGCATCTGAAACACGATGTTGGAGAAGGTGGAGGCAGCGGGCCTGCTGCACCCTCCACTCCTCAGAGACAGGTGCCTGCACCCTTGCGGGCCCCTTGGCCCCAGCCAGCCTCTCCTTCCCCTGGCTAATTCTGGCAATTGTCCCCTATCCCCTTGGAATCAGCCGGTAACAAAAGCGTTAATTAAAAAGCAGTCTTCTCAGGGACTGGCTGGGTCGCTCACGATGCAGCCACACGCGCACCCAAGCGGTAACGATGCCTAGGGAGTCATTAATTTTTATCTGTTTAACAGGCGAGCTGTAAATTCCCCAAACAAGAGGCTCGGAGCTGTTAGCCTGACATTACCGCGAGCTGCGGGAGATCGGGGGTGACGCGTCCACGGACCGCCTTGTCGGGGAAAATGCGGGCCTTGATTCCGTTAAAGGAGCAATTAAGTTGCTGTTAAGTCGTATTTGTGCATTGGCTTGGGGAGGGATGGTTTAAGATATGGGCTGAGTAACCTTTTAATTTACCATTTAGCGTTGCTAATTTAAATGCATCTCTTTTTCAACCAGATCCCAGAGTCCTTGCTGCTAAAAAATATATATTGTTAAGAATCTTGACATGATCCTGGAATGTTGGATGAATAAGGATGAGTTTGAGAGGAGTTTGAAGAAGAATGGACCTCTTTTGTTTTGTTGTCTCTGGAGATGACTTTGGGATAGTTCTGGGAGAGATGGCACTATGTGGGATTATCACGCATTGCTAGTCACTGCCTGGTTTAATCCAGTGGGATGCAGCAAAGAGACCTGAAACTTAAAGCATCCCATCTCTGCCTAGTTAAAATGTCTAACCACTGCATAGGCACCATGCATAATTCCAGTCCTCCACACTGGTGAATCTCTTGGAATTTTTGTATAACTTTCTTTTGTCTCGGTGTATCTTTATTCATGGGCAGACGGTTGCGGGGGGCGGCAGGGGGGGGGGGGGGCTCACAATGTGGAGAGGATGCTATGGGTCTTCCCAGATGCCGAGCACTCGAATTAAAAAGTGAAAGTGTTAAAGACGACAGGAAAGATGCTAATTCGAAAAAAAATAAAAATGTTTACTTCAGGGTCTAATCTTACACCTTTTAAAACTTGTGTGTGAAGCACTGCTTGGAAAATAATTAGGCAATCATTTCAAACGACTCCTCGAATATAAATATTCTATTGCTATTAATAATGAATCAGCCGCGGCCTTTGTGGGGAGACTGACAGCTCGTGGATAATAATAATAAAGATAGCCACGTTTCTCATTTCCAGACAAAAAGTATTAAAATCAGTTTCAGGAGTACCTGCTGTTTTAAGCTAAGCTACTTTAAATCCATTTGCGGAAAGAGTTTAAAAACCCAGAGCATTGCAAAGCTTCAGAGGCTGAATTCAAATTGTTTTTCATTTTCTTTGTATATTTTCTTGAATTCCTCCTTTTGTCTTCTTGATGTCAATACATGATGCACCATACACATCCCAGTGTGTGGCAAATGCTATTTTTCCACACTTTGCCAATTTACGCTGGCAAATCCGATATCTAGCACGGACATCATTTGATGTTGTGAACACTGTGTGTGCATGTAAGTCAAAGTATTTACTTCACGTTAATATTGTGATATTTTTGACGGCCCACAGAGGCAAAGTCAAGGGCAGCAGTCTTTTAAGGATCAAATGACTTTGCAAAAATAAGAAGAGAGACCAAAAGAGCCTTTAGATTTCAATGGATGATAGAGTGTTGGAATCTACGCTTAACAGAGCTCTCAGACAAACATGACAAGTTTAAAATTCTTCAAGCAGATGCGTTAATGGCCCCAGCTATCAGTTTTAGTACCTGCGTCCGTCGGAATAACTTTCCACATTTATCATTTGTGAAGAAACTTCCCTGTGTTTTGTCATGCATCTCGTCCTGATTTATTTACCCTTGAGTATTTTACCACGCAAAGATACTGATCCTTTGATCCCCGTCTAAATGGTTCACATTAATCAAACAAATCTGCTCTTTCCCTGGCAATCAGATAGAAATCAGGCACCGCTGAATCGCACAATACGACAAACGAATTGATTAAAAGGATCTGATTGTTCCGTACAGATGAAAAGAAACCCCAAAGGATTCAAGTTTCCTTTGGTATCTGTGAAAAACGACGATTGTTACAGCAGTGTGATATTCTTTGAAAAGGACACAGTGAATGCGAATTGCACTTTACAATACAAAGGATGATTTTAGTAGAACTTTGACAGTGTAAGTAAATTCAGTTGAGCTAATTCATTTCATGTTGGTGCAGTTTTGTGTATTTCCTGTGTTAAGCTGTGACAAAGTCCAACATGTTTCAGCACAGATTCATTTTATTTGAAATACCATGGATGTTACAGCAGTTCTGGGTCCTCAAGCGTTGGGTGAAGAAAAGGTAGCCTGGGCACGATTTGCAGGTTTATCATGTTGGAGATCAACAAAATAAGAACGTAAAACATTTTACGTTTTAGGTGAGCATTTCAGGTCCAGAGTTTGTTTCAACAATTCAGTTGAGTCTGACTGTGACTCTTCATACTCAACTGGTTGGTTGGCACAAAATCTTGGTCTGGATTTTGACTTTCTGCATCTGAAATGTACACCCCTGTCCAAATCCAAGGATGATGAGACTTCAGCGTGAGCTACTCAGCATACTGTCAGATTCAGATCCGCTCAAGTGACTGAGGCGTGGGGGTGTAAATAAGCCATCCCAGGTGTAATAAATCAGTATTTAATTGAATACTGACATCGCCCTTGCTGGTGTCTAGTACTCCACCCACTCCACAGTGTTTTAATGACCTAAATTTTCCTACGTTCATTTTTACATCCCCACTATTAATGGCTGTTTAAGAAAACAAATAAGGAAATCCATTATATAAAACGTGTGAGGACATCTTAGGACAAGCATTGATCAACCGGTTATTGTGGCAGTGATATTTTTCAGTTTTATGGTTAATGGACAGGGATGGATTTGAAAAACATGACAATTCAAGACAGAAAAGTTACCATTTCGGCAGGAAAATTAATATATCAAAAGAGACTTTATTGTGGTATCGGGAAGAGTGCTTCAATTTAGGGTGCTGAGGTTAGAAATGAAGCGGTCAACAATGTGAAACGTTAAATCGAAACCCGGCAACGACGCGCAGGTGAAGTGAATCATTAAGGATAATCGCTGTCACTTGAGTCCTCCCTGAATCAGCAGGTGTCCCTGCCCCCATAATTATATGCTAATACTCAACTTCCACAAAGCAGGAAGGACGCAAAAAGAGATCGTATTTAGCATGATCAGCCAAACCCAGGAAGTGGAGATGTCGACCTAAGCCTGCAAGACAACGCGGTCTTCCAGGGTGCAGCGTCACCGTTCAAGGGATAAGAGACACATTATTATTATCTCAGACTGCAACGTTCTATCAGTCACCAGATTCCAGAGCCTAAAAGTTCCTTTGGGAGGTGGTGGCTTACCTGTATTTGCAAGCACTGGATAGAATACTGTGCAAGTTTGTAAAAAGCTACTGTTTTTGCTATGTCATGTTTTGTGTTTTGATAAAGGCAGATGGGACATTATGAACTTTATTGCTACTTTGTTACTCTTGATGTACTTTGTCATTTTTGCTGCTGTAACAATGCAAATTGCCCAACTGTGGGATTAGTGAAGGCTATCTCATCTTATAAATGATACACAATTGTCAGAAAATGGAAAAAACAGTACCAATCAAAAGTTTGGATGCGCCAAGCCGCCTACTAAGGAGAGTGATAGTTTCGCAGCACATGACTTGGCCACCTGACTTAAACACAGTAGAGATGGTTTTGGACCAGAGAGTGAAGGAAAAGCGGCCAATGAGAACTCAGCATGTGTGGGACCTCCTTCTGGACAGTTGAGAAAGCATCTCAGGAGGCCACCTCATGGAACTGGTGTAGAGGAGACAGTAGGATCAGCCAGTCCCTGGGGTGACTGGAGTTAAGGGCCTTCCTGAAGGGTCCCATAGTGGGATCACTCTGCCGAACCAGGGATTTGAACCCGTAGCCTTCTGGGTGCCAGCCAGACCCTAACCCTAACCCCCCCCCACAAAAATATTTTGTTGTTTAATATTTTCTTGGTCAGAGCATAATCCATATGTCCCATTTTATAATTTTTATATCTTTATCCTGGGTAGGTGTGTCCAAACTTTAGACTGAAACTGTATATATTAATATATTAATAAAATGTATTAAAACTTCATCTTGCCAAATCACACAAAAAAGCTGAAGGTATGTGATCCAAAAACCATCTTTCATCACCGAAATCGCCTTAGAGGGAACCTCAGTCACCTCTCACTGAGGACGGTAATCTAGGGGAGGGGATGGAGTGTGGAACATCACCGAAATCACCTTAGAGGGAACCTCAGTCACCTCTCACTGAGGACGGTAATCTAGGGGAGGGGATGGAGTGGGGAACATCACCGAAATCGCCTTAGAGGGAACCTCAGTCACCTCTCACTGAGGACGGTAATCTAGGGGAGAGGATGGAGTGTGGAACATCACCGAAATCGCCTTAGAGGGAACCTCAGTCACCTCTCACTGAGGACGGTAATCTAGGGGAGAGGATGGAGTGGGGAACATCACCGAAATCACCTTAGAGGGAACCTCAGCCACCTCTCACTGAGGACGGTAATCTAGGGGAGGGGATGGAGTGTGGAACATCACCGAAATCGCCTTAGAGGGAACCTCAGTCACCTCTCACTGAGGACGGTAATCTAGGGGAGGGGATGGAGTGGGGAACATCACCGAAATCGCCTTAGAGGGAACCTCAGTCACCTCTCACTGAGGACGGTAATCTAGGGGAGAGGATGGAGTGGGGAACATCACCGAAATCACCTTAGAGGGAACCTCAGTCACCTCTCACTGAGGACGGTAATCTAGGGGAGAGGATGGAGTGGGGAACATCACCGAAATCACCTTAGAGGGAACCTCAGTCACCTCTCACTGAGGACGGTAATCTAGGGGAGGGGATGGAGTGTGGAACATCACCGAAATCACCTTAGAGGGAACCTCAGTCACCTCCCACTGAGCACGGTAATCTAGGGGAGAGGATGGAGTGGGGAACATCACCGAAATCACCTTAGAGGGAACCTCAGTCACCTCTCACTGAGGACGGTAATCTAGGGGAGAGGATGGAGTGGGGAACATCACCGAAATCACCTTAGAGGGAACCTCAGTCACCTCTCACTGAGGACGGTAATCTAGGGGAGAGGATGGAGTGGGGAACATCACCGAAATCACCTTAGAGGGAACCTCAGTCACCTCTCACTGAGGACGGTAATCTAGGGGAGGGGATGGAGTGTGGAACATCACCGAAATCGCCTTAGAGGGAACCTCAGTCACCTCTCACTGAGGATGGTAATCTAGGGGAGAGGATGGAGTGGGGAACATCACCGAAATCGTCTTAGAGGGAACCTCACCAAAATGGTGGGGGTGCAGAAGACAGTATCAGAACATTTTCTTTGCGGCAGAGAAATCCAAAGTGACGAGAAATGCTATTTGGAGTGAAAACTAGTGATCCACTACGGCCAGAAATTCTAGAGGGCTGAAGCTTGGTACACGGAAGAAGGCTTCCTCGGTTAGCTCACGAAAAGATAGAAACTTCACAATCCTGATGAAAGTGGATGACTTTCACCATACTTTACCATCACCTTCTAAAGATAAGATTAAGCTCACTTTCCTTGCAGGGCAAATGACACAGCTATGCAACTTAACAAGACTATGATATTCGATGGCAGATTGTGGGATCCTGATCATATGACACACAATTTCCTAGTCACATAAAAAGTGAAGGTTTCAAACCTCCTTCCCTGGGATCTCGGCGATAAAAGAAAATTCTATGCAGGCACAAATGACACACTTACTTCTGATTTCTGTCTTTCACTGGATGTTTTTTCCCTTCTTTTTCGGTGAATGAAAGTAAAGAACACAAAAAGACTAACCAGGAAAAGTTGTCAAGGATGTAGGGAGCATAGAAGATGTTTGGCATTAATAAAACAGAGAAAATACTTTCTTTAAGCAGACAGAACAATAAAAATTAAGCATAAACGATTATTTGAAGTAAAATGAATACAAAAGTTACAGCTGGAATTCTTCTCGACATTTTCTTTGACTGCAAAATCATCAATATTTATGGTCTTATTCTACATATTCTACAACATTTGTTCTTCAATAAATGTCCTAATGGACACCATCACAGCATTAAATCAGAGGTGGATAGTTCAGGCAGAGAAAGTAAAAATCCAGGCCTGGATTTTGCTTCAACGAATTAGTTGAGTATGAAGAGTTACAAGTACAGCATACTCAACTGGTTGGTGGAAGCAACAATCTTGGTCTGCAGTTTCACTTTCTGGACCTGAACTTTCCACCTCTGATTAAAATATACAATTGTCTAGGTATAATAACAATGTGCTTTGTGATCATTATATTTCTGTCACTTGTGAAGGACAGGACAGTCTAAGCCCTTTTGCTTAAGCACGTAACCATAATTAATGGACTGAAAATGGCTCATGAAGCCAAGATTTTTAATAACAGAAGAAAATGAGGTTCCCTCATTAAGAAACCGTGAAATGTCCTTTTCTTCGGCATAACGTCGCTGGCTGCATTGTTGTTGATGTCTACAACATACCGTTGATGAATCTGGATGTATATTTTGCTGTATATTTTAAGTTAAGGGGCAGAGATTTAAAACATCGTGCATTTTGATCAGGTCTGGGGTGATGGCATGTTAATTTACCTGTGAACTAGCTATACTCAAATTCCATCCATCTGTCCATCCCTCCATCCATCCATCAGAAAAATACATTATAAACTTGATATTTCCCTTCACACTTCCGCTTACAAACCGACAGCTAATTAGCTGGCTTAATGGCTATATATTTTTACACCAACAGCGTGGGGTTCCTGTTTAATGAAACAGTTCCACATCACTAGTTTATTTTATGAGCAAACTTTCCACTTGCCTTTCCCGGTACAGTAAGAGAGGGATTGGAGTAAGGGAAAGCATTTCAACGCTGTGTAATGGAATCCTTCACCCCATTTGCGTTCCACAGAGGATCTCCTGGATCACGTCGTTATAGGTTGTTACAGGCAAAGCTATCGGAATATTGTGCCCTTTGCTGACAAGGGCAGTATAAATATTTTGATTAAAATTTCATGAACAAAGTTGGGCCTAGTCAAGGATTAATCTTTACCCTGAGCAAATTTCAGCGTGTATAATACAACTAGTAATAGTGAAATTATTATGCATTGTAACAATGGTACATCTTATTACGTCGTTGAATTTCACTGTAGAAGACGTTCAGGATGTACCATATGCTAACCTTTTATAAGCTTGGAGACGCTGCTTGATGATAATGAGTTATTAATGAATGAATAAAACTTTCATTGTCAGTAGTAGCAGGGTTGCCAACTTTGGTCGGCTGGCTGGCATGAGATTTTCAATTCGAGACAAGTCTGTACACGCATTTACACGTATGTAAGTTTATTACTTTGTAAATAGTCTGTAGGGTTTGCAAATGACTTCACCGCTTTTGATGTGACTAATTTTAGGTTTATACTGGAATAATATGGATTTGCCGTAAGATTCCTTGCTTCAGCGTGACAGTCTGAAAGCGTGAGCGTCACCCCAGATGCGTGAGAGTTGGTAACTCTGAGTAGAGTGCAGTGGTTATCAGGCTTTTTTCCTGGAGACCACCTTCGAAAAACACTGGTCAAGTTCAGGGGTCTCAAATTCCAGTCCTGGGGGGTCGGAGTCCTGCACATTTTTGGGTTTCCCCTCATTTAACACACCTGATTCAAATCCTTGTGCTAATTACCACACAATCCTTGAGCTGAATCATTTGTGATGGACCAGGGAAAGAACTAAGCTACACAGGGCTCCAGCTCCCCAGGACTGGGGTTTGAAACCCCTGGTCAAGTCTGATGATCGTTTTTGGGGGGGATTGGCGGGGGATTGGAGAAGAGTTCCCGGCTGACAAAATTCAAACAGATTGCTAATGATTATATTTATCACTCAGTGGGGGGGATGCCAGTGAAAAATGATTTAATACTTTTCTTTAGCATATTTTGAAAATAATTTGACAACCATTGGTACAGTGGGTATTCTATAGCGTGTGGAGTTCATAGAGAGCCTCATCCCGTAATTACCCTCCAGAGGATCACTTAACCCGAGCCGCTTTGGTGGAAATACCCAGCCGTGTGAATGGCTAAAAATTATAAGTTGCTTTGTAAATAAACACTGGCTAACTAAGTGGCGTCCTTGGCAAACGCGGTAATACCGCGCATATGTGACTATGTGCACTGTTTGTCCGCTTGTGATGGGCCAGCTGGAGAGCTTCTCCGCCGCGCTTAGCATCGGCCGTACCGACGCTATTTGTACCGGAGGTCCGTCATCAAGCCGCCTGCCGGCTGCCGTACCCCAGCCGCGGCGCGCTTTCACTGGCTATAATTCCCACAGCACTGCATGCCCTCCGCTCGAACGACGACAGCCCCGAATGTGAAATGCATCTCCAAATACGGCCTCCTCTGCCAGCTTCCTTTACGCTTCCCTGATCTCTTACGCACAGATGTCTATTCCCAATAGTCACATATCGAAACGGGTCGGGCAAATATGGTGAATCCTGAATGTGCTCCTGAAGAACGGAGAAAAATGACTCATTTTCCTGTAGAAATTCACTGCTTGAAGAACAGTCCTGCTTCACCCGTTTCGGGACAGTAGGATATCTGATTTCATTGCGAGAATGATCTTAGGATTTTTTTTAAACTGGGGATCATAAGAGGATGTATAATTCACATAGAGGGACCAATCTTATCATTAGCCAATGAAATGTTTTGAATCAGTGAGTGACAGTAGAGGAGACACTCTGGGGGCCAATCAGCTTTCAGCTGGGGCCAGTGCCGAAGTACCTGAAGGGTCACTCATGGGACTCTTCATTTTGTCATTTTACGTCATTCCGGAAGGCTTCTGATTTCCTCCTTCGAGCCTTAGGTCTCGAACGCCGATGTCACGTAGGAGTTCGTTTTCCTTCACCTGGTGATGGTCGGAGCCGTTGTCATGGCATCACTGCCATGATCCTGGTCTGCGGGGCTGGGGGCTGGGGGCAGCTTGCTATGACAGCGAGCCCTCTGAAGGTGGCACCCTGGGTGAGCACCTCTGTCACATAATAGGCTGGCCGAACCTCTCCTTACTTCAGAAACTCTCAAGCGTCAAGCCTCAGGCTTGTTACCACATCCACGAACAAGTACACAGTGCGTTGAAGTACCGTTTCTCCACCCCCATAAAACAATACAATGCAAAAATATAGTATAAATAGACATATAATTAGTATTTACGATTGATTTTGTGTGCATGCAGTGTAGTGTCACCCAGAGAATTTCTCTTTTCCAGTATGTCTGTATGGATACCCAACACTGCAAAAGACCACCCAACTACCAGCCCACGTAATGCTGTTCTTCCCTGTGATCATCACTACCTGGGAGTGCAGGCCCTCTCCGTGCAGTTCACGTCCAGTTGAAGGCCTGCCTTGTCCTTCCACTTTTTTTGCATATGTCTGTCTTTGGATTTCACCCGGTGCCCTCAGTACCCCGTGCAACTCCTCCGCTACTTAAGTGCTTGTCCCATGATCTGCACTCGCTGTCTCCTCGCCGCCTTCCTCGGTTCATTCTTATTCAGAAGCGGAGTTCAAATCTCCGACTGCACAATCAAAGCCGCATGATCCCTGTTGATCTTTAGATCAATATCCAGCTCTTCAGGCTTTTCCTGTTGGATAACAGCGGTCTGATTTAGATAATAACTTTTTATGCAAAATACTGACCAGCCTCCTGCACCGTTCGTGGTTTTATTTGAGGTTATTCTAAATCATTGTAATATATTCATGAATCGGGTGTAAAAAAATGTAAAGGTTTCTTCTGAGACGATACACTGTTTTAAATGCAAGAGCCTCTCATACAGGACACACACCTTTGGAACTTTCAGCTGTAGCAGAGAATGTTACTAAAGGTATTTTGCTAAGAACAGAAATAGCAATAAAGATGAGAGGAAGATTCAAAGAATCCCGAGAAAGAACCTGTGCTTTGATTCCTTTTCAGTGCATTATTTACTTTCTTCCAGCACCTCTTGTGAGACCAGATCTGTTTGTCTGATACAGTAAAGACTTTGCAACATTGGCATCTGGGCAGAAAAATAGTGAAACACTTGAGTTATTGCGTGCATTATAGTAGCTGAAGTGATGTTTATGGTGCGACAGCTATTCCGTGAATAAGAAGCAGGTGAGCGGGAGTATCCTTCGTCTGAACGCCGGACGGAGCGACGTGAGAGGAGGACTCGGCGGAAAATGAGAGACTCATCGCTTTGTTCCATTTGCTTTTCAGGGAAGCACGAGCTTGGTGGGGGGGTGGGAAAATGGTAGGGGAAACAAAGGTAGTAAATGGTGATTAGTGGAGTGGGCTCTCCTCATGCTATGTGTGAAGTGAAGCCAAGAGGAAACGCGATCGCATGAGCAGGAAGCCTGTCTGCTTCAGGGCCACACATGCATGGTGGGGACCCCTGAAAAATGTCGCCCCCCCCCTTCTCCTTACATTTTGGCCATGGTCACCTGACTCTCCTAACATCCTCAAACTGATATTGCCCCCCCAAAATTAAATGGGCTAGTGAGTGGCTCATTCAGCTAGGTCTCTATGCCTGTGATCGGAAGGTCGCCTGTTTGAGCCCGACCTCAGCAGAACAGTCATATGTCCCTTGAGCGAGACCCTTGACCCCCAGTTCCAGGGGGGCTGCACATTGGCTGACCCTGGGCTGTGACCCCCCCCCCCCCAAGCCATGGAGAGCAAGATGGGATCGGTGAGGAGAAGCATCTCATACTTGTGCAAATAAAGGATTTATCATTTAAAACAGAGTGGTCAAAATAAAAGTAGTTTCATTAATACTACACTTAATCACCTGGGCAGTTTTTCTCAGTATCATTCCAAGACGGATGTTATTTTCCATAGTCTTCCGGTTTTGCTGCTGAGTTCTACACTCTGCAACTCTGTGATTCACAGATATCAGATGACATCAAACAAATGAATATTGCAGATTGATGCCCCGAACACCAGCTGATTATCCGACCAGCTAGAACGTTGATGGAAGCTGGTGTTCAGTCGCTTTTTTTTTCTGGTTCACAGCTTGATTAATTAAAATTAATAAATCTTTGCCCGTCCTAGTACACATTCATCAAAAGTATTAACTTATAATTGGTATTCTTACTCCGTATTTTGTAGATATGTGATGAAAGGATTTTATTTCAGGTTGCTCTCCTTGGTATAACATATAAGTAATTAGCGGAACTAAAAATCTTCGCCTGCAGCTAATTGGACCATCAGATATCAAGGCTGTAGATGGTTAGTCATTAACAATGATTTACTTCTGGTTATACAGGGGTCACGTGACTTAAAGGTGCAGAAAGAATCTCCTTCATGTGCAAAATTCTGTTTTTTTTTATTATATGACTGGTCACTGTCACTCCACTTCTGGCTTCTCTGTGAAATTTAAAAAGGAAATGAATACAAGCCCAAGATGCCGCTGTTTGTCTGAAAGGCTGTCTGTTGTACTTGCGTTCCCTGGTATCGGATGTCCTTGTAAGTGCAAAACTCTCCTCAGTCACCCACAGAATAAATAATCCTTGGCAGACACTCTTGCTTTGTGGGCCCGTAGTTTGCGATGACTCACAGGGCATTGATATCCGACAGAAATCAGCATTGTTCTGTTCGCATGATGCAATAACTCTGATGGGCCGTTTCCTGGTGAATAGACCCAAAAAGACCTGCTTTATTCGCCTCCATCCGTTTGTCCATCTGTGCACCTTCTGTAACTTATTGAATTCAAGGTCACAGACAGCCTGGAGTGTCTCCCAGGAAGGACATGGCACAATAAGATTGACATACTGGATGTGATGCCAGTTTATCCCTGGGCATATACTCAAGCACTATGACCAATTTGGAGCTGTCGATCCAAACCCTGTGTGGGCAGAACATGTTAAAATAGAACACAGAGAACACGCAACCTTGGAAGTGTGAGGCCGTAATGAGGTTCTAGGCCAGGAGTGTGCAATCTTACCTACAAAGGGCCTGTGTGTATGCAGGATAACCTTTAGACCAGCAGTTCAAACCCAGGTGTCAGGGCTCTTCAGCCAATCAGTTCTCTAATTGGTGATCTAATCAGGGATTTCCAGCGAATACACAGCGGCCCTTTATGGATACGGTTGCCCAGCCCTGCTGTAGAACCTGAACCACCTCATCCAAGTTCTGCAGATCGTTCCTTCCGACTCAATGTCCTAAAAATTGGCCTACTTATATTACTCTTGATCAGATGAGCCTTAAGTGTTTGCTGCTATAGCCAACTGCCTTCAAACATGCCTGATATGTACTTACACACAACTTCCTTGAGTAATGCCTTTATAGTGTTTTAGCCAAGTACCGGCATTGATTTATCCAAAGCACGAATCAGCTTGTGACATTTATTCTATTACCTCCTAACTGTAATGGTTTAATGGTGAGATAGTGCCCTCCTTACTCAGAAGGTACCGGGCTTTCTCACCCAACACATCTCTATTTCATTAATCCCAAATCTAAGCCCACTTGCTTCCTGTATTTTAACTCCCGATAAAAACTTGATTTATTTTAATGTCAAGGTCATTCAATCCTCTAAACCCCATCTACATTAATCTGAGAAGGAATACAGCAGCAACCTATGCGTTTTATTTGCAAAGGGGCTTACATATATATCTCAGAAAGAGGATTTTGGGCTGCATTTTTTATGATCTTCGAAGAGGACTTGGGAATTTATTTATAATGGTCATAAAAGTGAAATACCAAAAATGCCTATAAAAAAACAATTGATCACTAATAAAAAGTCATGGTTTTCCCCTGTTGAGTGATAATATTGACTCGTCAGTCTTGCGTTGACGGGAACAAGAGCTCTTTAATTGCGACGGACTGGAAGCGATGGCCGCAATACTGCCCGTCACATCAATCATTTAAAACAGCTTCAATTTAGACGTTAAATTAATGGCGCGTCGCGTCCAGACGCCCGGTGCTGCGTCGTGACTGCGCTGCGAGCGATAATCTATTAAGAGGAGCTCAGGGATCGCGGTTTTCCGGGTGAACTCGCAGGTCGGCGTATTACTCACTGTTATGATGTTAAATGCAGCACTCTTTGCTGCCACCCTGGCGCACGCTTCAAAGCGTCCCTTTCATCTCCGATGGAAGCTGATCGAAAAAGGATTTCTCCGCCGTAGTTAGAGGCAGCGGGCTTTCGGACCTCTAACCAGCCTTGCACTTTGCTGTCTGACCCGCGCATTTTTTTTTTGCCCTGCGACATGTTTCCCAGCAAGTTGAGATAAATGAAATGCCCCCCCCTTGAATGTCGCTTTTGTCCTCTGGAGCACATTTCATAAACCTGAATAACGATCAGCCAGTTCCGACGCTCAGAATTTCTCGGTAATTCTTGGGTTACTGGGTCTGATGATATTACAACCAAATTTACCATCGCAGAGGCTCTGTGTCATTTAAGACGCCTTGTGTACTTTATTTCCTTCCACTTTTGCTTCTAGCTTTCTTTTGTGATGAAGTCTCTCACTTCATGCATTATTTTCTGAATATATTACCGCACACAAAAATACATTATTTAAGTACTTCATCCATGCATAATGATACATTACAGCTGCTAGGTATTTATCTGTAGAAATAGACAGATATGTCTGAATGGAGATATGTATATAGCCCATATTCTGTGCATATCTATCTATCTATCTATCTATCTATCTATCTATCTATCTATCTATCTATCTATCTATCTATCTATCTATCTATCTATCTATCTATCTATCTATCTATCCAGCACTGTTCTCAGAAAACCTAAACCTTGATATTTCTTCTCCCAGCAGGACTGACCACGGCCTTACTTTCCATCCCTAAGGGCTGCTACTGTACACCTCGTAGCCTCTTTCCAGTTGCTCTGCCCCTGAATCAAGGTTTGTCTGGTTTCCTGTTCATTTTCTCTCCAGCCAATCACATGTCTGCGTACCGCGTATGCCATGTCGAACCCGTGACCACTCAACATCAAAATCCCGTTCCCTTCCCCGTGCCATGTGGTCACACTAATATTGGCACATACAGGACACTTGGGAGTAATGAGAAGAATGGAAACGAAGTCGCTTAAGTGATCAGAGACGCACGTAATTATTTTACATACCAGTCACATTCATTAACAGTTCATCTCTGTCAGAGCACTCAGTGAATTACTTTGCTAAATGTTTATGATTATTAAGCATTTAAAAATTCAATAAACTGCTGTTTAATAAATGAAGCATGCATGAGTGTGGCCTTTTTCCCTTATAAATGGGCTTCATGGTGCATAATGTGAATCTGCACTGTCAGCTTTCTGTCTAATCTCACTGGAGAGCCATCACTGCCCCCTAGAGGGCGGGGAGGGATGTACAGGGATGTGGAGGTGTCTGTGTAACTCTCTCAAGGGCAGAGACCAGATTAAAGGAAATGCTAACACTGAGCATGGGACTGAATTATATATGGCAGGGATGCTTTCATGGCATCAGCGCCCCCTGCAGGTTAACCACAGTCACTGCCCCACATTCCCCCATGACCATCAGAGAACAGGAAGTTAATGTCCAATACTGTCAGTGTTCCGAACTGCACCATTCCTGACGTATTCCCAAGACCCCGCTCGCCCTGTGATGCAAGCACGAGGCTGTCTACAATACTGTGCACTGAGGCAGGGCTGCAGTTACCAGCTGATTTACATATGCAAATCAGCGTGCAATTAAGCCTGTGGGATGTCGCTACGTGGAAGCTGTAATTAATAAGTGCGCCATACCTCATCTAAGAAGGCCCGAACGAATGGAGAGGAGTTATTTTCCATTCAAGGCATGACAAGATTCATAAAAGCACTGGCAGGAACAGTGAATGTGTGTGTGTGTGTGTGTGCAGTGTGCTTGTGTGATGTATGTGCAACAGCCCCTAAACTTAATCTCCCAGAATGACAAAAACAGTGAAAAACATACCTGGCAAGAACTCATGAGATAAAAATGGTTGATTACTGAAAAACAAAACTTTCCACTAGTTTTCAGTTTTTATCTGTTTTTGAGTTTTGCTGGCAAGGAGTTGGGGATCATTGATTACGTTAATTGAATGGAGGGTCCCCACAAAGACAGCAATGTAAAAACGTGCTTTTCTTGTGTTACATATTATACATTTATTTACGGGCTTTTAAACTTAGCTTTAAGAATCTGATTCATTATGAAAATCAGTCATTTCAGTCTGAGCTGTAATTAGCCACCGGTGTTCTTTGTGATTCCCACCTGCTCGTTTCTGTCATCACCGGCTGTAATTACTGGAGGCGAAAATCGCCAGACTTTAAATTGACTCTTGGAGAGGTCATCCGATCCCCTCGCGTCCAAATGAACCCTGCGTTCAAACGTCTCATCTCAGATTTTTGCCATGTGATAAATTACTTTTCTGGCTCACCGCTGTTCTTTATTAAGGCCGATGTCTGTCTCTGATATCGCTGATTGCTTCTGTAACACATCCGTAATGATCTGTTTTTCCGGTGCCTTCCGCATCCTGTAGGTGCTCTGTCCTGTCGAGCTGAGAACGGATTTTGAATTTTTATGGATTTCCTTTTGGTTTACCGGTCATGCCTCTCCTGCATGCTAAAGCAGAGGGCGTTTCTCGGTATATGCGGGTATCCATGCGTCCATGTGGCACAAGCGAAAATGCCCCTGTACCTGAGACCACATGTCTTTACACCATGGGAGGAGAACTACGGGGGATGGGTATGTACCAAATGCTGCGCTCCATTTGAACTCGGAAGTCGGAAATTCTGAGTTCCTAGCCAGAAATTTCAACTGGAGCACCCACTTCATTCTCCTCAACCCCGACCTCAGAATTCAAGATGGCCGCACGCTTCATCAACAGAAGTGAAAACTGTAGTTATATGCAGTGTATTAGCACCTGCGTTTGTGCTTCCTTAAATTGGTGGCGCACTCAGTACTGCCCAACCGCTATCTGTGGATGTGACGCTACGATGTTTGTGTGCACAAAATACCGTGTAATGTATTGTTACCATTATTGTCATCAACTGCTATTGCTAACAATGGCTAACGATGAACCAGGCTAGAACTGGGGGCCGCTTCAGAAAGCAGGATTTCTTGCTTAGCCGGATAACTTGTCAAATTTAAGGTAGTCTGGGTTAAACATAAATGTACAAAGATAAAGGCCATTTAAATTGGGGTATCTATCTATCTATCTATCTATCTATCTATCTATCTATCTATCTATCTATCTATCTATCTAGGCCATCCTCTCTGGGTTGACGTTCAAGGCAGATTCCTTTTTCTGTTGCCCTCGTTTGCAGTGAAGGTCATTCACAGCACCCATCGTTTTCCCACCTCTCCTGGAGATGAAGTCCAAGGTTTCCAGAAGTCACTGCCGATCCAGGCTGGATGGCAAGGCATCCAGCTGTGGCACCTTCTGTCCGGGACGCTCACCACCGACGTTAGCGGAGTGTGTGTAGCGAGTGGCACGGGACTGTCCTGACGAAACAAGATCTCGAAAAGGCACAGAGTCCAGATTAAGTCACACATCTTGCAATCTGTGACCAAAAGACAGTGAACATGTGAAAAAGAACACAATTACTCAACCGTGACCCCCTCCCCGGTGTTCAGTCTTAATCTGTTTTTACATTTGAGATACTTAATTTTTAGACTGTTTTATCCAAAGTGACCTTGATGACAGTGGATGCGGTTATAGAGTCATGTAGAGAAAACAAACTGCTAAAAAACACGGGATCAGTAAATCCGCAAACTCTGCAGGCCTGATGTTCACACCATTCTGCAACAATATCCTAAAGGTATAGAAACCCCCGCCCCCCCGGGACCGCATTCGCAAAGCCAACGTTTCGGTTTTTTCGTACCGCGGAGAGAGAATCAGCCGGTGTGTTCTGTATCCCGCTTCTATCATCCCTCTCTTTCCGAGGGTGAGTCATGCTTTCGGGCTGGAGGTGATTTCAAAGCGAAAACAGAATGTGGAGGACAGTGCTCCCATCCAGAGGACACATGCGGGGAAAGGCAGCCACGGAAAGATCGCGGCGTACCTCCTAATGCAGACGGGGAGCAGAGTCACATGAAAACATATGTGCCCCGTGTAGGTGAGAGAGCGGGCCGCTCGCTGGGGACTGCATGCCTTGTGTGAGAAACCCGCCGCCTTGTTTACTTCCAGTGCACTGTATGACTCGCCACTGAGGTCTCACGCAAGGCTCAGGAGAAGCCCTGACAGCAAGCTTTATAACTCGAAAAATAGAACACAAACAGGTCACTCTAATAAGCTGAGTAAAAACCAGCCACAACTAGTCAACTTACCACTGCTGTCTCTCTCTATCTTTCTCACCAGCCTTCCCACCTTTCCACCCCAGATACCCAGGAGACCCAATTATAGTCCTAAAGAGGAGATCAGTCCAATCAGGGCCAGGTGGTGATCAGTTGCCATGGAGACAGGAAATCCCACCTAAACCCAGCCCCGTCGTGGCCTTCTAGACTATAGTGGGGGGGGGGGCTTGAACTTCACGGTGATCAGAATGACTCGCCATGATCAAGGTCAAGACTCTTCTCATCCACTGCGGGACATCGCCTCACAGAGGATTAGTAAATAACTCGTCAAACATTTGTTGTCGACAGGAAACATGTGAGGAGGTGTCTGGTCAAGGGTTCGAGAGCTGAAGTGATGCTTCACATTTCTGTCACTTCATCCAGTGGCCTGGGACTGGGATCCCCCGAATGCTGCTAGTCTGGTTTGGGATTGATGGACAGATTAGATGGATGGATAGATAGATAGATAGATGGATGATTTGGTGAAGACTAAGGGCCTTTTAATCTCTCCTGTCCTCACAAACTCTGTGGCGCTGTTAGCTTTTCTGGGAGAAGGACACTGGCGTGGAGCTCATCCATTCTGCTAATGAGCCAGTCAGGCCACCAGCCATTAGAATTCGGAACACGGACCGGGGGGGGAGGGGCATGTAGTGAGGCCGCTCCGACTGTTGCACTACCAGAGTGGGCCGACTCGCTTGCTAAATGGCAAAGCAGGGGCCCCTTAAGTCAACCATGATGGGAGTGAAAGCTAGCTGGGCGGCATTATTACCAGTTAGGACATTCCCTGCTAGGGCGGGTCGTACCCGAATCAAAGCTATTGATTGGGTGCCTGTATTTCATCCTTCATTTAGGCTCATAAAATCCTATATTGATCCAAGTAACATCCCTATTTCCAAAATTTCTGTCGAATACAAACAAGACATTAATCCACAGTTTAAATGCAATATTTCACTTTATGTGTTAATAAATACATGTCATTGTTAAAAACTAAGATAAATACATTCTTATTTTCTAATAAGATATATCTAATATGTTAAAGATTTTGACATCGTGTGGAGCTTGGAGTTTTTGCTATGTTTGGTCTATTTGTCAATGAAAGTGCAATGGGTGGGGTCAGGTCCATCATTGGCTCAATGCCATCCAATCCTAATCTTTAATTTAAAAAAAAAAAAAAAAACCGCTGAATCAAATCAGAGAGGGCCAAGAGTGTATGATGGCTGCACTTCTAATCTCATAAAGCATGCTGAAACTATGGCACATGAAACAGATTTTCTTCACCCAATCAGACACTTCTAAGCACAACCCATTTATAGCTGGTCTTACATTACTGTAGCTTTATGTTCCGAAGTTATCATAATTAAATTTAAAATTTCAATTTACAAAGGTTTTTTTACCCCTTAGGATAGTTAAATCATAATGTGAAGAAGATGAGCCATCTCCGAACATAGCCTGAAACCTTTGATTTCCAAAGCAGGGTGTATCGATTGCCGGCAATTAGGAACATGGTCAGGCAAATTTTTCACTCTTTTCTCCATCACACTAAAGGTGGCTGGTTAATGGATCTGGTGGTGTTTCGATTTCACCTAAATGGAGTCACGTCTGGGTAGTTTAGCACTGTGTTTCCCAACCTGGTCCTCAGGGACCCCCAGACAGTCCACATTTCAGCTTCCTCCCAGGTCCCAGAAGCAAAAATTTGAACTTTCTGGCATGGAGCTGAGAGGAAGCAAAAACATGTACTGTCTGGCAGGAAGCTGAGAGGAAGCAAAAACATGTACTGTCTGGCAGGGAGCTGAGAGGGAGCAAAAACATGGACTGTCTAGCAGGGAGCTGAGAGGAAGCAAAAACATGGACTGGGGGCCCCCATGGACTGGGATGGGAAACACTGGTTTAGCGGTTAGCGCTGCAGCCTCATACCACCACTGCTGGGAGTCGGGCTTCCTTATCGTATGTTACAATACTGGGACCCAAAACTCACCCAGTCCTCATGTAATCCAATGAAAAACTCTCATTAAATTTCCAAAACTCACCAAGTAAACAAATTTTCTCAAAAACGCGTGCCAGATCACGACTTTGACATGAATACCCAGAATTATTAAAATTAGCAAGATTTAGGGGATAAGGAATAACTTCTGTTAAGCACAAAAGTAACCTAGAAAAAAAGACACGTTAGCAAATTTAATTTAACTGCCTGTTAATCTTATGTCAATCTCATATGAGAGAAATCATATGTCCCTATAAGTGACTCGCACTTGAAACGCCATGAACATCATGAAAAATAACTCTCACCTGTGCCACGTATGTATAAATATTGACTTTGCCATCCACATTAATTGACGGCATGAACCAGCAGGACGGTTAGCAAAACAGTTTGCTGTTTATATAGGACTCGGGGGATGCATTAAAATTTCCTAATTTAGGAAAAGGATGCATCCTTAACTATGTCACTTAATTTGGAAAATAATGCATGTTGGCAGAATGAGTTTCTTTCAATAACTTCTGCATTTTCGACACAACTTTATGCAAAAAGTGGGATGATTTGAAACTAAAAATTATACTTTGCAATATTTGCAATATCTACTTCTAAGTATCATTAATGTGTATCAAAGTATACTGAAATTATCATCATCCGTCTACATCACATGTTATTTACATTAAGTATGTAAAATATGCAAAGACCAAGACTTATATACTGTCGTATACACTAGATGTTCCTCTTGTCCAACCCTTCTAAGATTGTAATTGAATTGTAATATAATCCGAACGATGGTTTGACTGACCTGTCTGCTTGTTTTGATTGACAGATATATTATTTTCGGCAAAAATCTTACATGTAGAGGACAACATTCATTTTATTGCTTTTCATCTTTTCACTTTCATATTTCCCGACCATGCAGATCAGCAGAGACAGCAGGACGTTTGAGCTTTATTGTCTCGGTATGTTGTTCTAATGCATGTTAGAAAAGCAGTCAAAAAGTAAGGTTACTTTGACGAAGTGATGAAATCAGTCACATTACTTATTACATTTTTAACTGGGTAACTAGTAATTGGTAAGTAACCTTCCCTGCACTGCGTATTGGGCTTATTATCTTGATCAGTTATTGTATTGGCTCTTCTCTTATCACTAGATAGCTGTTCACAATATAGTTATATGTTCTAATGTTTCGTCTCTCCTGAAATTGTGTGCGTGTTTTGTTACGCCGGGTGCACCGTGCATATACCACATGCCAGACAATGACACAAAGAATTGAAGTTCTGCTTTGAAATTGGCCTTCCTCATCCGCTGAGTGGTTGCTGACCTGCATCCTCAATGAATTGTCTTACCGACGCGCTCAATAAGCTCTCCTTTAGATCGTGATACCGAAAGTGGAGCTCTGTACTGTCTCAGTCTCGTGTTTGCTGAGAATGCGGGGGAAGACCCATTCCTCTGGATTAAGCCTTATCATAGTATTTGAGCAACATTATAGGTACCATGAATGTAAATGGAAAAATTATGAATTCAGAATGGTGGTAAGTGAAATATTTGCACTCTGCTTTAAGTAGTATAGTATTGCGCAAAAGTCTTAGTCCGTGAAAGTAAATCTTATTTATCCAAGTAGTAAATGTAGACTACCAGTCAATAGCTTTTGCACACACTGAGATTTTATACGTTTGCATGTTGCTCACTTAACATTTACAAAGAATACACTCAATATTCTTTGCTAACAAAATAAATTTACAGTATGTTCACAATTTCAGTACCTTTATTAGCAAGAAAATGTCAGATCTTTGATTCAACAAAGTAACCTCCTCTAGCAGTTATAACAGCAGAGAAAATTCGAGGCTTTCATTCTACAAGGGACATTAAATACTGCTCTGTTTCATGGGATGAAATGGTTGCATTTAAAGTTAACGGACAGTCTAGAATTTGACTATGCCATCACCACACAACCAATTAATAGGATGTTAGACATGCACTGTTACATACTCTGCCCATGTTATAAAGGAAACTTGTTTTATTTGACTTATATTTTCATTTATAGTTGTTCACTCAACTTTCCATTGCTTAACAAGAATAAAAGAGGTAACAACCTATGGTTTTCAAAAACTTTTGACTGGTAGTGTATATTTTCTTAGAAAACAAAACAATTTAACATTAGAGCACATGCAAATTAACAGTCACACAATAAAAACTATCAAGAAAATCTTCTGGTTTCTTGCTCAAGGGCTAGAAGAACATTGTTTTGGTTCCCAAACCTCTCCTCAGGGGGACCTCAGCCATTCCATGTATTTGTTCAGTTTGACCACCTGCACAATTCGTTGAATAACTCGATAAGGTATTGATTAGCCAAACACGATATGCTGGAGGTCAAGTCAGATCATTTACAGGCACTTGGCATGGTTGCTGTAAAGACTAGGGTGACTTTAGAAGAGGTTTTGAAATGCTAAGATGACACACCATCTGGCAGCAGAAATATTCAAACCCCTGTGATGTAGGATGACCTTACAACGCGCGAGTCCAGCAAAAGTCGAGTTTCCAAAACACTGTCAGCGCACATGGCTGAGAAAAGAGCTGAATCAGTGGGGACCAAGAGCTTTTAAGTGCGATCAGAGTCCCAGAAAGCCTCAGGGTCTTTTTGGTCTTGTCGTTTTCGATTCTTCCCTCCCCCCAAGCGAAGGAAGGGGGGAGGGGGCTGCCGATTTAGCTGTGAAACCTGTAGAGAAATGTCAGTCTCGGTGAGAGTGTATCTGCCTTTTTCACGACCAGTGATGTGATACTTTGTGTGAGGTGTCGCTGCGGTGCATATATTAACAAACAGCAGCCTCCCGGACAGCAGGTATCCAACCGGATCTGATCGGAGAGCTATTTGCTGGTACCGGCTGTTCCCTTATGGACACACTGCATCATTACGGTGTGAATTACACTGGAGTCCAGCCTATCCTACTGATGCGGGTGATCTTCACCTGAGTACACGGCTCGATGGCGCCCCCTGCATTCAGCCTTGGTCACCAGTGATGGCTCAGTTCTGATGTCAGCTAGTGGCCGATAAAAGCTGTAGACAGAATGAGTGTGTGCGCGTGTGTGGGGGGCAAGAATTTAGGGTTAGGTTGGGGTAACACTGTCTAGAGACATATAGAGGGGCGGGGCCACGGTGCATTGACCCCAGCTGAAAGCTGATTGGCCCCTTCCCTGTCACTCAATGATTCAAAACATATCATTGGCTAATGATAAGGTTGGCCCGTTTATATGAATTATGGCCCTTTTATGTCTTCCCAACATAAAAAATAAAAACTAGCAAGATACTAGCATGTTCCGCCTCACACATTCACCAAATTCAATTTAATACATCCATAAAGGTGCTGTGTTTTGCAATTACAGAGAAATATGTGAGATGTTGATTTGAAATGTCATAAACCGACTTGAAAGGGTAAGAAGCAAGAGGCCTTAATGGGCGCCAGTGCTAACTAATCCTGTAACCCCCCCTAAACTAAGGGGAAACTGCAGAGCACCATTGTACCGCGTTTCTCCTCACAAGCGAGGGTGCAGTGGATAACGACGTGCTATTTTCCCGTTTTTAGTGTCATGGCAGGGACGAAAAGCGCTGTAGCGTCTAGTGCCAGCGTTTGTTTTGATTGTAGCTCGACCGCTGTTTTGTGTGTGTGAGTGTTTCATGCTTTTCAAATATTGAACTGAAGTCAAAATATGATATGAAACATTTAAGGGGGAGGAGCCAAACAGGAGAGGCTGCGGTGTTTTCCTGAGACACTGAGGCTCAGTCCAGGAGAACGGCGCCATATTTTTATGTAGGTGAATGAAAACACGCAGGAGGACCTGGCATTGTCATGTTGTGTTCAATGAGCACTAATGCTGGGCCTTCTGGCAGGCTAACCGGGGGGGGGGCAGGCTGGGAGAGAATGGCTCTGTTGGCGTTAATGCCCAGTGGCTGAAGAACCACCTGATTTCTCGTAATTGTACTCGAAGGTGGTAGCGACAGGAGCAGGTAATGGAGGACATTTGTCGGGAAAATTGCAGGGGTGGGCGAGAGGCAGCGGGTAAAAATGAGGTTTCTTGTAGACCAAAAAGGGCAAGATTGTGACCGTGGCAGCAGTTACGGTGAAGGAAAAGGTTAAGGGTGGAAGCGGGGGAGAGAACGAGCGGAGCGGATGTCGGATTTCGGTACAACGCAGGATAAATTAAGGGTGGTATGCGAATGCATACAGTGGATGTAGTTATACGCCGAACTGGCCTGCAAAGAAAGGCGCCACTAAACCAAGCAAAAATGGGCAGCTTTGCCGTTAATCCAGGTAACGGAAACTACATGCATATCGTAGCTATGTGTCTTACCCGGAGCCTTTTATAAGCAAAAACATTCGGTTTAAACGATAAAATCACCCATGCAATGCATGAAGTTGGACAGAAATCCGAAATTTCAAGGCTGAAACCCCAGCATGACCATCGAGGCAAAATACTTTCTTGCGCCGAAATCTGCATTCAAGGAAAATAATATGTAGCGATGCTGTGAAGACAGCGGGTCCAGCGGCCGCGTCAGGGAGGAGAGTCAAGTGACTGTGTTTAGTGGGGATGATATAGTCCCAGCTGTTCTCTACCTTGGTGCAACTTGCCTTTTTCACAGCAATAAACCAAGGATGATTTTTCCTAGTCCCAGCTTGCAGGCTCACTGACTGTTTTGATTTCTTTTTTTCCCCCAATCTAATACACACAAGGTTACCATCTCTAGGCCATGCAGAAGTGGAAACTGTAATTTTTTCCACATTAAATCGTTTTGTTTGTTTGGCCTTTCCCCACCCAAACAAGCAAAAATATCTTTTAATAGACCTGTTGTTCATGCTCGTTCAGCCTTTCGAAACAAATGCTTTCAAAGGTGCAGTTTACGGTCCATAAAAAGCAGCTCTAGCGTCAGTCGTAGTCGTCTTATTATTGCAAATATCTATAAGGCTTTATTGAAAATCACTGCTAGCACGTAGTATGACAGCGTGTGGTGACGTTAACCCAAGCAAGATTGTGCTGAATCATTCCATTGGTACGAGATGCCGGAAAATGTGAGGTGATCTATTTTCCAGTCAGCTATCAAGCTTATTTATTCAGGAGCTGGCAAACGGGTGAGCTTAACACGCGTTAAAATGTAGGTGGTCGGCTACCCACGCATCCCGCGGAAGGTTCATTCGCCGTGTGAGCAAACATTTTGACGCAAGTGGGTCCGCTCTAATCCCGATCAGCGCTATCAGCACGGACTCGCGGCGGGCTCGATGATCCGCTCCAGGCGGCAGACGACGGTCCGCTTGCCGGCTGCCAAAACGTCGACTCCTTTCATATCTGCGTCTGCGGAACACATGCGTGAACGAGCAAAACGAGTGAATGGGCAGAATAATGATTTGAGTTAAATGTAGCTTGGCGACACAGTATGAGAGGCGAATGAAGCACAGCATGATGGGAAGGTCTGGAGGCACATGAGGAGGGCGAAGGGACGTCGGCACCGTTTTGTCAAAATGGACACCCGCTGATTGATTATAGACAGTAATAACAGCATCTAGGAGGCTCATTCTCTCTCTCTTTGCCCATAGATTGCTAGCAGCACCATCGGGACCAATTATTAATGTGTCGGTCAGATCTCACAGTTTTCCTCGCTTTCCCTTGAGGTGCGTCAGCTCTTCTGGGATACGATCACTACCCATGAACACAATCGACAGTGTGGTGAAGGACCTCAACATGCAGGAGACGCTAATTCCATCACTGTGGCGTCTCGCAACAATGGAGCAGAAGGTGGTGAGGGGGGATCTCGATTCTTTGTTGTACGCGAAGCCAGTGCAGTATTCAGGTTGGGTAACTAGAGGAAATGTGTGCTTTGTAGGACGTGTCCCTGAATTCTGTCCTTTGTCGTTCCCCCCCCCCCCCCCCTTTTTTTTTGAAGCCAATGAGCCGTTGAATTGTCTCACTGAATAGTTATTTTGTTTTATATTTGTATAACTTGTTTGACCAAATTGGCCCCCACCCTCCCATGCTGAAACGATGCCCATTATCTCTCTCTCTCTCTCTCTCTCTCTCTCTCTCTCTCTGTTTGGAGGTGATCGGATGAAAGTCACACTTTGACAAAGACTCCTAAAGAACCAGGCGTGGAAGTATTGATCTTGCACATTTGATGTGGTCAAAGCTATATTTGCATCAGGGAATTTCGAATGGGAAGTATCGGTGACAATAGAGCATTCTCCAGACCCTCAGCTGAAGACTAGGTGCCTTCTCGCGACTTTTCCTACTGCCAGATAGATAGATAAGATTTCACGCAATGCCTCTCTCCATGTATATATGACGAAGCCTATTTGCTATGTCTGAGGATGGGTTCTATACATGTCCATCTATTTTCTGTGACTGCTTATTCTATTCAGGGTTGCAGGAGGTCCGCAACATATCCCAGAGGCTATGGGTGCAAGGCAAGGAATAACCCAGGATGGGGTACCAACCTATCACAGGGCACACTCACACGACATCCAATTTGGTAACTCCAATCAGCCTCATCATGTTTTTAAACTGTGGAGCGGAGCCGGAATACCCAGAGGAAACCCCACACTGACAGAGAGAGAACCGGCAAACCCCACACTGACAAAGAGAGAACCGGCAAACCCCACACTGACAAAGAGAGAACCGGCAAACCCCACACTGACAGAGAGAGAACCGGCAAACCCCACACTGACAAAGAGAGAACCGGCAAACCCCACACTGACAAAGAGAGAACCGGCAAACCCCACACTGACAAAGAGAGAACCGGCAAACCCCACACTGACAAAGAGAGAACCGGCAAACCCCACACTGACAGAGAGAGAACCGGCAAACCCCACACTGACAAAGAGAGAACCGGCAAACCCCACACTGACAGAGAGAGAACCGGCAAACCCCACACTGACAGAGAGAGAACCGGCAAACCCCACACTGACAAAGAGAGAACCGGCAAACCCCACACTGACAGAGAGAGAACCGGCAAACCCCACACTGACAAAGAGAGAACCGGCAAACCCCACACTGACAGAGAGAGAACCGGCAAACCCCACACACATAGAACCCTGGCAGAGACTCAAACCCTGGCTGCAGAGGTGCGCGGCATCAGTGCCAACCACTGCGCCACCCCCGTACAAACATTTCTGCCTAAATTTAGGAATGACCTCACATCCTGAAATGTTTATAAGGGGCAGGATGCCCAGTTTACTGTATAAACATCTGGCCCAAAACATGGAAGAAATGCAATACGGTTTGACTACACTTTACATTTGAATTCCCCCATTCCCCTTCATCATCTCGGAATTCCGTGTGTTATGTGGCTTTCCTCCTGTCGTCTAAAAACATGAGGGTCGGGGAATTGGTGTCTCTGAGATTGAGTGTGTGGCCTGTGATTGGCTGCAGGCCCCTCTAAGCCTGGTCCCTTCCTTCTGCTCCATCCATCTTTCAGTGGCCACCGGGCTTTTGGCTACATTTGCTGGATAAGTGGCGAGTAGATTGAGGGATGGACTAAAACTTTAATTAAAAATAAATATGGAAAAATCGAACCAAGGCCTCATTTCATGTTTCTAAAATAACATCCATAACCATTTGTCCTATTCAGGGTCACAGGGGGTGCAGAGCCTACTGGCACACAGCAGGGAGAGGCACCGGATGAGGTGCCAACCCATCACAGGGCACACTCACACGCCATTCACTCACACGCAGCACACTCACACGCCATTCACTCACACGCCATTCACTCACACGCAGCACACTCAAACGCCGCACACTCACACGCCATTCACTCACATGCCATTCACTCACACACCACACACTCACACGCCGCACACTCACACGCCGCACACTCACACGCCATTCACTCACACTACATTCACTCACACGCAGCACACTCAAACGCCGCACACTCACACGCTGCACACTCACACGCCATTCACTCACACGCCATTCACTCACACACCACACACTCACACGCCGCACACTCACATGCCATTCACTCACACGCCATTCACTCACATGCACAGACCTGTGGGCAATTTGGTAACTTAAATTGAGATGAGCATGTTTTTTGGATGTGGGGAGAAATGAGAGGACCTGGAGGAAACCCCACAACAACATATGGAGAGCATGCAAACATGGCGTCCTGACAGCGACTCAAACCCGGGTCCCAGAGGTGCGAGGCAACAGTGCTAATCGGTGCATCACTCTGCCACCACATCTAAAGCAACATCTTCAGCTAAATGAAAATGCAGGTCTTGTTTGTTCTTACATTTGTTTTTTTTTCTCGGTGTGGATATGAATTTTAGCTGAGATGTATTTCCATCTAAGCCTGGGAATGACATTTAGCATCGTTAAATATCTTTATCACACTTTTGCTGCTTTAACCCCGAACTTTAACTGCACGGAACTGGCGAGAGACTCCCTGCGAAATGTCCAGAGCTGCATCCACCTTTGTTTCCCGTTCTGTTCCAGCCTGCATTTCTGTCTTGTCTCCCCCAAGCTTACCGATTACAGTCACATTCATGACATTTTATGGAGTCCAGTGCTGCTCATGTAACACCGCAGCCATTACGGAGCGATATTGATTCCAGTACTCCGGGGCCGGTTTGGCAGCTTCAGCCAATCACACGACAAGCTCAGAGGTGACCTCCCGAATTCCCGGCCACAGTTTTGGGCTGATTAGCGGCCGGACCTTTCGCCTGAAAAGCCTGACACTCTCTGAACTCTCTGTGGGTCCTCCTTGTATTGGCTGCTACCGAGTCTGGCGGCTTTAACTGCCTGTTATATCACCATTACAGTGACGGGGAGCTGCTGGTGCGGCAGCACTGCCAATACCACGGGTGTGTCAGCCTCGTTGGCGCCACCTATAGTCCGATTAAGCCAAGATTAGCACCCTTAAACTGCATGCCCGGATCAGCACTGATTAGTCGCCATGGTACCCAGAAATGCACTCCGCCGTTCAGGTTTGCGTCGGGGCCTCGGCGTGCGGCCTGCCGTCTGGAGGAACAATCCGGGGCCACGAAACTGGAAACGCCGTCATATTCGTTCCCATTTATCAGTCATCAGGCCTAAACGCTGGCGGTAATTAAGTTCTCATCATCCCTGGGTGCCTGATGCGCGTGGTCCGGAGGAGAAGCTAGCGACTAATACATACTCCGAAAAAAAAGCGCGTCGAAATCCCCCCCAGTGCACTCCCGTGCTTGACGCGTCAATGTGTCATTTTGTCAAATAGATGAGTGAATAAATAAATTACTGAGGGAGACGATCCGTCGCTTATTTTTCTCACGCGGTACACACATTTCACACACCGACACACCATTGGGCACATTCAGTTTGCATTAATTATTACAGAAATTATTAATGCTATTCAAATGTATTTCCCTGATTGATTTAACGCGGCTGCGATGTTTCCGCGCGACGCCGACTCTCAGCCCCCGTTTGGATTCCTCATTTGCGGGACGTAGCTCTGGTGTTTCTGCAGAGATTTTCAACTGCCAACATCTCCATGGAAATGGGGGAGGGAGGGGGGTATAATCACGACATGCTCACTGATTAGTACAGGCAGCTCTGCTTCTGTGGTACGAGGGGGTGCTTAATTGCTTAAATTAATCCATTTTTTTTGGTGAGTCATGGGTGTATCTGAGCCGCGTGTCTATGGGTGCAAAACCAGCAGAATGAGAGGAGAAGGGGCCCGATTCATAATGAAGAGAGACCTAACCCAGATCCGGATGGCTCCCTTTGCCAAATAAGGTGGCGGGGGTGGGGTGGGGTGGGGGGGACACCTTGCTGATTGGGGGGATTCCCTGCTGTGCATTTCAACAACTGAGGGGCTGAAATTTCGTTTTACCTCCTGCATACCTCTACATACCCGATCAGCAGCAAAACAAAAACTGAGGGAGGATTTCAAAGCCGTTTTCACGCTACTTGGCTACCTGAGCTCCGGGAAACTTTATTAATGTTATGGATGTGAATCTCTGCCATATCTTTTCATAATCACAGTCCGTGACGTGTAAAACATAGGCTAAAGGGTGTAAACAGATCGTGAGAATGAACAATATTGATGGCTACATGACTCTAAAACTCTGGTAGCTGTTACTGTATCTGTTAACCGTTAACGGGGATGAGTAAATGCAGGATGCCAGATTATAGATGGCATAGATTTACATCCATCCATCCATCCATCCATCCATCCATCCATCAATCCATCCATCCATCCATCCATCCATTTTCCAACCGCTTATCCTTAACAGGGTCAATGGGGGGCCTGGATTCTTTCCCAAGAATCACAAGGCACAAGGCAGGGATGAAAAAAGCAGGTTCTTTCCTAAAACCTGTATGTTCATCCTGTGATGACCTTTGTTGTCAACTTCAAAGCTGATCACAGAACATAATCCCATGGGTGCGTTTAATACCACCTACAGCGGTAGCGGTGATGGGGTTCCCTCACCTGACACGGAAAACACAGATGAGGCCGTAATTTAAATAAATTTAAAGCAGGCGTAACACAGGACGCCTCGAACCATTAGAGGACCCCCCTGTCACCGGGTGGTTAATCGCACATGACACTAAATATCAAACAGCAGTCAGGGGTTGGATTTACTGCAGGTTCCCAAAGCCGTGGCGATAATGTGGCTCTTTACAGCTAACGCCTATAATTTCTACACGCCGTGAGCAGAGACTGATGCAAAACTAGGATGTGGAAATTCTGCATGCCAAGCGCGGAAGCGTTTTCAAATGGGACCTTTTTTTTTAAACTCCTCCTGCTGGCGTGTGTAGATCAAAAGGTGAAAGTTATGTGGCAGTACATAGACAAAATAAAACAAAACGAAAAACCCAAAAAACTAGATAGTGCTTAAATTCGTTGGAAAATAAACATTTTGCTAAAGCCCACACTAAAGTCAGGAGCTCAAATTTGTTCCTAGCCGCAAACTACCATTTAATTGGATTAGAGTCACTTAAAATGAAGAGTGTCTTTATTTAGTCTCGGTCCCCCTTCCTTGCATTTGTGTCTCTTATGCGGCTACCCCCATTAAACGATGGTGTCACGACTTCCTATTTGACCCCGCCCCCCTTCCCTCTCTATTGGTGGGGATGGACGTCACATGTCATACTGGCTGCCATCTTTTGTGATATTACCCTCTACCGCCCCCTGTGGTTGATTTCTGTGTTGAACAAAAACCAACTCATTCCTTATCGAAGATAGTACAGCAATAAACAGGATAAAGTCGAACATCCACCTGGAGCTCATGATAAAAAAAAAAAAAAAAAAGGAAATACTGGTAATTTTACGAGAGTAGTGCGAAGGCATGTGCAGAGGGAACCTTGTGCAACAAGCTCACATACTTCTGATTGTGAAAATATATATTTTTCGAAGGGCAGATGAACACCCACTCATGAAGTTCCCAAGCCTGAACATCTTACTTCTTCTGTGCCGTGCGCGCTTAAGAATTTCGGCCTCGGAGAACTTTTCCGTCGCATGAAAAAAAAATACAAAGTCGAGGAGCATAGCAACAAACTCCTCCAGCGGTAAAATAAGCAGATCCGAGCAGAAGCTGAGAAGCCACAATTTTTGATCTTCTTAAGGTCAGCTTTTTAGGATTTCCGAGTGACCTTTGTGCTAATTAAACACTCCTTTTCTGTGCCTAAATATAGATCAAGCTCTACCACGGATGTCTCTTTGCTGAATGGCCCCTCTTTCCATCCATGGTAAATGTCATGGTGCACACGTTAGAAACTGTCAACTCCAGAATGGGAGAGAGCCGCTTCAAACACTCACTTTTGAATTTCTTCTTCCTCGCAGGCTAAGACTCCCTAGGTTTCTAGATCAAAGCCTCATGCTACAAACCAACCTATCTGCCTTCCTACATGAAGATTTTTGGGTTGCTAACTAATGTTCTGTTGGGTTGTATGGCTGATTTATTTAGTCACTGGAAGAAGGAGGGATATTGTATAAGGGGGGGGAATCTGTGTTGGCTCTAATAATTGTGAAAAACAGAAGAGCGATATATATAAAAAAGCTAAATTGATGACCGAGATGCCATTTTGTGGAAAAGAGTCTTCAGACATGGTGCCATTTCCATGCACAGCAGCTCACGAGGCAGACGAGCTGCAAACGATGTGATTGTAGTCGGTCTTAGACATTCTATTTGTTTCTGTTGGCGTCAAAATTATTACCAATTAGCGACTAAATTGTTCTTGGGGGGGATTACGATTCGAAAAGGCAATTGTAAAAATGGACGAGGGCGGAAGTAATCAACAGGCTTCTCCCGACACGACGCATTTTTAATTACCAGAAACTCGGTAGGATGGTGTTCGGACCCTGCGAGGTGTGGATTTGCTCCTGTCTGTGTGGGTGTAGAGTTTGCGTGTCCCTCCCCATGTCCGTCTGGGTTTCCTCTAGGTAATTCGATTACATTCCACGACCTTAAAAGCATGCATTTTGCCGAATTTCTAAATTGTCTGTAGTTTATGGGATGTTGCATTAGTGGAGCCAGAATTCATAGATGTGGGGGGCAGAACATCAGGTGGGCCAGTCCCAGAGCAAATCACTTGGTGGCAAAAACACACTACGTGCTCAACTTCATATTTTTTTCATCAGTTTTTGGACGACCCAGGGCATTACTAAGACCAAATGAACAAAGAGAAAAAAATCTATTTGCCAGCGTATTCCCTCTGATTGATCAAACCACGCACTCACATACCTGTCAGACACAATCGTTTTATCGTACTGCATCGCTTGCTATGAATGCTGACTAGTTGGGCCTGAGCTCCATCTGGGGCGGGGGGAATGCAGGGGCCCACCCATGCTATCGCAGGATGGATGTTGTGTTAGAATGTCCCCCATGTAATGTTAAAGCATCCCACCCAGGGTGACCCTGGGCAGCTTAAATTGTTAGATGATGGATGAAAATATGAACATAAATAATGAAAATCCCAGCTCCTGTTTCTAAACGACAAACATGTGCTGAGGTATTTCAGAAAGAAGACTGAACCCAGAAATGCCCCAAAGAGAAGGTCGCTTCATACATCGATAGGTTTCTGCTAGGCCAGGGAATGACGTCCAGCCCGTCGTAGCTCGGGAATCTGGGCACGTCAAAGCCGGGCTGCTCTAACGGAGCCAGAGGATCCGCTGGACAGATATCTTAAGGGATCACAAATACGGAAATTATGTAGTAGGGAAAAAGAAACATTCCATTCAGCTACGAAATGGAGAAATACCCGCAGGCAGGATTTGATTTCCATATGATGTATAAGCCATAAACTGATAATATCTAAGACCCTGTTTTCACATATTGGTATGAGCACCATTTCTTTTCTGCCTTGTTGCATTCAATTCAATCTCACTGGAAATATTGGGGGGAAGGGGGGGGGGGGAACTGCCCCCCCCCCCCCCCCCCGACCCATTGCCGGCAGCGTGATTGAATCACGGTTCAGAGGGGATGCAGATGACTTTGGGTGCCGCAGCTCACAACATTCACTGATGCGCCCTGCGGTTAGTCCTGCGGCGCGGTGCGGTGGCAGACGTCGCATTTCTTGCATCATGACGACAGAGACTTAAGGTGGAATTAAAAATATATATCAAAGTTTATGCAACATTTAATACCGATTTTCAGTCTGTTTTAAGTATCACTCCAGTGAGATGAATGACCATCTCTGCATGCATTTATACTGGAACTAAAATGACCAGGGATGGTTATTTTCCAGATATTTCATTACAAGAATATTGTGTGAAGTGAATTTAGGTCCTACAATATCAATTCACTTTTATCAATTACTCTTAATTGTGGCTTTTATTATAGATTATAGATGCATTAGATTGATGACAATCAATCATTAATGAATCTTCATGTGACGCCTGATGCAACTAATTTTCGTATTCATATATTGCATGCCTCTGGCCTCTAAATGTGACAATTCCTACGCATTCCCTTTCGATAAGCGCTGATGTCTTGGCAATGCATCTCCCACACTGAGGCGAAACGGAGAGCGAACAAAGAAATGTGCGTATGCTGTAAGTAAATCTGTCACGAAGAAATATACAAACAGATATATATTTTGCTGGATTCACTCAAATCAGACAACAAGGAGGTTTTTGCGGAAGTCCCCCTCCTCAGTAAACCCACAGAACCATAAAAACAGGTAGTCCCTTTGGATCGGCTCTTCGGTCCCAAGGTAAGGCATATTTAGCATGACATTTATGTTTGTACTGGGGAGGGAGTTGGGCGGGGACAGAGGTGTTGGAGTCAAAGGAAACAACATCATTCCGGAAGATGAGGCGAATCGCCCGGACTGTACTGCGGAGCCACTGGGAACCCGCCACCGTGTGTGACTCAGTGCCGTGTGGCGTGGGAACAAAGGCGTGTGTGTGTGTGTGTGTGTGTGTGTGTGTGTGTGTGTGTGTGTGTGTGTAGGGGGGGTCAGTGATGAGACCTTTCGGGGAATTCACTTCCTCAGAGGGAACCAGTCGACTTGACTTATTTATTACCTCACAAATTATGCCCTGCGCTACAGGACACAGGAGGGCGGCGTGAGGTTCAGCGGGTTATACGTCTGTGTCTGGAAGGTCATGGGTTCGAATCCCATAGCAGGCAGAGTTAATATATCACCACTGGACTCTTGAGGAAGGCCTTAATCCCAGCTGTTCCAGTGGTGCCAAACGTTCGTTGGCCCTGCGCTCTGACTCCCCTGATTTGCTGTCACATGTTTATACATGTGTGCTAGTATCTCTCAGCAGTGCATTATGGGATATGTGGAATCTCCTGCATTTCACCACGGGGAAGAATGATGTACTGCCACCCTCTTTTATAAAAGCTGGACGACAGGACAACACAGCCATGAGATTTCACTAAGGGGATCTCTCTCTCTCTCTCTTCCTTCCACAGACTTCTGTGATGCCAGCAGAAGAATATCCACCGCGCACATTTATAAGGTTTGAAGATCCGCGTGATTCTTTTAACCAGCCAAATACTGAGAGACGACCATGCTTCCCTCCTCACGACTCATTCTGGGGAGAAACGAGGAGAATTTAAATAGGATCCGTAGGCAGAGAGGCTCTCAAGATGATTTTGGTAACACCGGGGAATCGTGGGACTTTCTGGTGATCAGACACAATCACAGTTACCTCACAATGCTTCTCCTCTGGTCATTACCACGGTATCTGTGTTTATACTCTTTTCTCCACAGACTTTTTGCTTTATAATACATGCCGCTGCCATACCCCGCATAAGGTAAATATATCACAGATAGGGTAGCTGTTTACATGCAATATTTGAAATGCAAACAGGGGCAAAGAAAGGCATCTTTTCCCCAGGCGCATGTTTCATCGCAATGTATTGAAGCTAAATTGCCCGGCTGAGTGTAGAGACATTATGGTATAAATGACTGGGCAGGACAGCAGAGTTTATGTGAGATATGGAGAAGCCTTTGAAATGCGTGATGGCAGTTGGGGTGGGTGGGTGTATGTGATCTAGAGGCCAGCTAGCGGGTGCAATTGGGCGACATCCGTTATTTTGTCAGGTGAAGAGAGGACAGAGGGCAGTATCTCTGGCAGGCCCCGCAGAAGGTCAGAAATTCTGCCCCTTGCATCACTCCCGTTGCCCTTTCTGTCACACGACAACATGCGGCATAAATCTCATGGTTGTTTAGTCACACGATTCTCTACTGTTCGAAGATCCGGCGAAGTGACACTGACTCTCCATCTTAATGTCAGTGTCACCCTGTTTGTGTGCGACATCATTTTTAATCCTGTGCATTTCTGCATTTAAATCTCTATTATCACTGAATCCATAATTTTGTGGGTGACAACTAATTGGCACCTTGAGCTCAGTTTTGTTTTTTTAATTGCAACCTTAATATAAATATGCAAATCAGCTTACTACTGCCATAGGGACTGCAGACGTAGAAATATATTTCACAATGCAGGGAGCGAAACGGGGTTAAAAAGGAAGCTCAGTGCTCAGTGGCCTTTCACAACAAGAGTCAAAGGGTTTGCTTTCTTTCCTTGGACATGACATAGACAGTTCACATTTTTGCTCCCCTGCGAGTTGGGAAGGAGCAAAAACGTGGACCGGCTGTGGGTCCTTAGCACCAGATTGGGAAACACTGGTCTAGAGTTATGATATTCAACCCAAGTTTGGCCTCCCACAGGCCAAAGGCTTGGGGGGTTTGTAAACTGGTCTCCATGACCTGATGTTTCTCAACCCAGTGCACATTTTTGCACCCTCCCAGCCCAGCAGAACCAAACAATCAAGCAAACAAGAACACCAAATTCCCAGTGCAGTTGTGTTGGGGGACTGGCTGGGGGGGTGGATTGTCTGGGGGTCCCTGGGGACTGGTCTCAGAAACTCTCCATAGTGTGTGATTGTGTGTATGAGCTCACAGCCTGCGATGAACCAGCACCCTGTCCAGGGAATCCCCAGGTCCTGGCTTAGACTCCAGGCTCACGGTCACCCCTGAATTTGATAAATAATAGAGGAACAATTATATATAAACTGCTATGGCTTAACCTAGCAGCGAACAACGATCATCATCTCGACTCACTAGTAGCAGTCTATGGCACCAGTCAAGCGTTTGGACACACCAACGCAAAGAAACGTTTATCTGTACTGTTCTCTACAATTTAGATTAGAGTCATGAAAACCGTAGGAGTGTTAACCCTCTGGGGTATAGGGGTAGGGAACACGCTTTCACTGACTGGGGCATGGTCACACGTTTCATTCAGTATCATGAACTTAATTCATGGCAAATAAATTATTTCTTATACATTAGTTTTGGCATTAAACTCATCTTAATCTCTGTGTACTTTGTAAATATGTCAGATTTATGTGAAGTTTGTAATTTGACATCAAAGTATAGACATTGCAAAATGCAGTTTTGGACACTAGCAGAAACATTTAATAAGTTCACAGTAAGCAATGGTGGCAGTTTGTTTTGATCCCAGATATCTGATCACCAAAGTCTTGGCTACATGAAGATGACTAAATGGTGTAGTTGCAACATTCAGTTGGGTAAATAAATAAGAAAAATCTAACTCATGTCACTATTTCTGGGCTCCTTCCATAGACTATGTAGCACCTTTCATGTGTATGCATGAGCCATTCACACCTGCCCACACCCCCCCCCCCACACCTTTCATGGTGCTGATGGGGATGTATCTGGATCGCATTTCACCATTGCGTTGTTCATCTAATTACCATGCGAATGCGATTTGAATACGCGGAAATGTGGCTATTTATAATGCGAATAGCGATCTTCAGGTGGGGGCGGCACTACAGGCCCCCGATGCAGGTAAACCAAAGAAAGGTGACATGCTTTACTTTTTTGCCGATTTAACCTAATATTATAAACTTTAATACTTCCGACAACTGACGTTTTGAAAAGAAGACAGATTCTACATAAAGATTTCAGCAAGATATAAACTGAAATAGATGCAAAAACTACGCAGCATCGCCGACGATGCACTCAATAAACAAAAAAATTAACTGTGGAGGGTTCAAATCCCTGTTCGGCATAGTGATCCTACCATTGGGCCCTTGAGCGAGGCCCTTAACCCCAATCACCCTAGGGACTGGCTGATCCTACTGTCTCCTCTACACCAGTTCCATGAGGTGGCCTCCTGAGATGCTTTTCCAGCTGTCCTGCAGGAGGTCTCACATATGCTGAGCTCTCATTGGCTGCTTCTCCTTCACTCTCTGGTCAAACTCCTCCAAAACCATTTCTACTGTGTTTAGGTCAGGTGACCAGGTCATGTGATGCAACACTATCACTCTCCTTAGTAGGCAGCTTGGTGTGTCCAAACTTTCGAGTAGAACCGTAACTACAGCCATTCTACCTAAGCATCTGAAATGCTCACCCCGTTCCCTGGCTCCTGCTCCTAGGCTTATTCCCGCTTCCCCAACCAGCCCAAACTCTTGGCTTTCTTCAGATTACAGGAGATAGAAATCACCGGGCGAGTAAAACACACCAGTAAGTCTCTGAGCAGGAGCCATTATTATGAAGGCAATTGCTGGCAGATTTCATCGAGTCCTGGAAAGATGTCAGCGGAAAGACACCCTTAAATTACGGGTTAAAAATGGATTCTGAGTGCAGGGTAAATTGACACATTACTTTGTTAAGTTGGTTGCACTCCCGACGAATGACAGTAATTTCTCTCCCTTTGAGTTCTTTGTACCACATGGCTTCTTTGTCTTGTCTGACAGATCTTTGCAAGGAAAGAGATTCATAAGCACCAGCCGACGGCGCTATTCCAATTAAGCCAGTGCGAATAACCGAGAAAACAACGAAACCTGTAGATGTGGAGACTTCGTTCTAAATTAGGTTTATATAATGGGATAATACCAGTATATTCCACCACAGTCATTCAATAATAAACGGTGTAAAACGTCTTAAAGCTTTCAGATTTTATAACTAAAAACTTTGTTCCGTCCTCTGTCTGATTAGTGGGGCCCACACACAGAAACTCAGCTGGTCCTGAGTCTCTTTGTCCATTACACTGAATAGCTATGGGCCACATTGTTCTTATTAATATTACATAACGTGTGCGACGGCTCGCAAAGCTATAGAAACCTTTAAATAACAGTGTGCGGTAGGTGTAATCAGGGGGCTGTTGACGCCGCTGCTGGGAAAAGGATTTGCAGACCTCCCTCGCAGACGTTCAGAGCGGGGATCCGGAGGAGAACCTGCAGGGTTACGGTATGCGTGTATGGAGGGTGACGGATAATGTGCAGCTTCCCCCCCCGGTCACGGAGCGGGCGGGAATAACGGGTGGCGAGCTGATGAAAAGATTTGGGATAGGAGCCCAGATGGCATAAGAGAGACGCACAGCATGATTGGAGGAGAAGAGAGGCAGAGGGTGGAGGATGGAGCGGCGCGAGGAATGTACTGTCCCCGTCCCGCTCTCGGGAAAGGCAGCGCGGGCGGCGGTAAGTGGCGAGCGCTCCCACGGCGGGACGGCTGGAGGATACCGGGTCCAGTGCCGCGGTCTGAGCATCTGGTCCCAAAGCGTGCTCTTCGCCGGGATGGTGATCAGGCCAGGGAGGGATTGTCTTCGAGAGGAGTGCGTGACAGATGGTGCATGGGAGTACCCCCCCCCCCCCCCCATACCTCAAGCGATCCACAGTCACACCCGAGGAGTCTCTGCGGCGAAAGATGGGAAGATATTCATCAACTCATTAACCCCCCCTACTCTGCCCGTTAATTAGGAATCCCACAAACCTCCTTTATTATTTCCCAATATGATTGTGGGCGTTTATGCGGAACACAAGTTGACGTCGGCTTTCGAGAAAGGATGGAATACTGTGAAACGGGACGCGTCTGGCGTCTGACGGTCGGAAAAGCTCCACGCTCCTTCCTCCATGATTCAGGGCCTCTGCGCCGCCGATCGCTGAAGCCAGTAACACTGACAAATGACTCACTTTGCTATCTCATTAGGCTTCATTCTCACTGTGGAGGGGTCAGGAACACGCGGGACAAACTTCCGGGCCTGTCAAACACCGCTGCGCTCCTCTGGCACCGGTGCGGCCGCCCTGCTCTGACCTTCAGGGAACGGGAAGTCTGGTGTTGCATCGACAACCATAATTACTTTTCTGCGCAGAATGGCATGGAGTTAATTGCAAGACTATCTCCCTGTAAGCTATGGGGATGTCGAGTTGCTAGAAGATGTTAAAGTGCGGCAGCCGGATAAGAGCGCCGAACGAAGGCAGCAAAGGAGAGGCAAACTGACCAGCATCTGGGGTGGAAATTCACCCTCAGTCAGGGGCCCTTTAATGCACAGGTTTACCCAGGTTAAAGCCCAGGGGCTTCTGCTAAGAAGCGGCTTCAGCTAACCCTATGTAATAAAATTTTAAACCTGGAGTTACCGCCTATCCCGTATTTTATGGAATCGTCCTGTGATGGAAGATAAAACGTAGTTTGAATCAAGTCTGGACATGATTTCCATCCAGACTAAAATACAATGTAATATGGACCACTCAACTGACCCTCCCCCCAACAAAAACTTAGCATCCCCCGGTAAATTTTACTGTCGGAACCCCCTTCTCCCACTCCCCGTTGAAAACTACACCATCATAGCAACCTCTGACCATGTTTATGTGCTTTAGCCTCCTGTTGTACACTGAGCTAAATGAATCAAATAAGTACAATTGTCAATTATCTTACTAATATATATTTCTTTGCCCATGAAATCCCTGCTTTTTCCTTTCTGCAAAAATGCTGCCCTTTTTGCAGCTGTTGGACAGGCCCTGCCGTGTGGCTAACTGGTAATTACATTGATTCATATAAATCCCGCTAACAAAACAACCCCATTAATCCGTATTGGATTTGCTAATTTGTTCCGGACATGTGGTACACTGTGGGATGATTTTACGTGATTTATCTCTGCAGGTTATTTTCTGTATAAAGTTACATCAGAGTACTTTTAAACTACATCCGTGAAAATGTGTGTACAGGCGACTAGAAAGCTGTTTCTACACTGAACAAAAATATAAACGCAACACTTTTGTTTTTGCTCCCATTTTTCATGAGATGGACTTAAAGATCTACAATTCATTCCAGACACACAATATTACCATTTCTCTCAAACATTTCTCACAAATCAGTCTAAATGTGTGATAGTGAGCACTTCTGCTTTGCTGAGATAATCCATCCCACCTCACAGGTGTGCCACATCAAGATGCTGATCTGACATCATGGGTAGTGCACAGGTGTACCTTATACTGCCCACAATAAAAGGCCACCCTGGAATGTGCAGTTTTGTCTCACAGCAAAATGCCACAGATGCCACAAGCATTGAGGGAGCGTGCAATTGGCATGCTGACAGCAGGAATGTCAACCAGATCTGTTGCTCGTGCATTGAATGTTCATTTCTCAACCATAAGCCGTCTCCAAAGGCGTTTCAGAGAATATGGCAGTACATCCAACCGGCCTCACAACCGCAGACCACGTGTAACCACACCAGCCCAGAACCTCCACATCCAGCAGGTTCACCTCCAAGATCGTCTGAGACCAGCCACTCAGACAGATAATGCACGGCCCCATGTTGCAAGGATCTGTACACAGTTCTTGGAAGCTGAAAATGTCCCAGTTCTTGCATGGCCAGCATACTCACCGGACATGTCACCCGTTGAGCATGTTTGGGATGTGCTTGACCGGCGTATACGACAGCGTGTACCAGTTCCCACTAATATCCAACAACTTCGCACAGCCATTGAAGAGGAGTGGACCAACATTCCACAGGCCACAATTGACAATCTGATAAACTCTATGCGAAGAAGATGTGTTGCATTGCATGAGGCAAATGGTGGTCACACCAGATACTGACCGGTTCTGAGTCCCCAGACCCCCAATAAAGCAAAAAACTGCACATTCCAGGGTGGCCTTTTATTGTGGGCAGTATAAGGTACACCTGTGCACTACCCATGATGTCAGATCAGCATCTTGATGTGGCACACCTGTGAGGTGGGATGGATTATCTCAGCAAAGCAGAAGTGCTCACTATCACACATTTAGACTGATTTGTGAGAAATGTTTGAGAGGAATGGTAATATTGTGTATCTGGAATGAATTGTAGATCTTTAAGTCCATCTCATGAAAAATGGGAGCAAAAACAAAAGTGTTGCGTTTATATTTTTGTTCAGTATAGTTAAAACTCATGTACCTCCCTAACCACTGCAATTTACTGTTTTTATTAAAAGATGTAGCTTCATCTGTGATCTGATGTGTAGAAATATTACTCGTCATCTGTATTGATTGAAGGGGAAGTACAGTCATGCTGCCCATAATTATGCTAATGTGCTGCTATTGCTTACATCTAGTCGAGTCCCACGGTTGCCTCACACCTCTTGGGTTGGTTATTTTGTATTATGGACCTTCTGTGTCCTATACTTCACTGCTATCCTGTGTTTCACTGCTATCTTGTACTTCACTGCTATCTTGTGTTTCACTGCTATCCTGTGTTTCACTGCTATCTTGTACTTCACTGATATCCAGTGCTTCACTGCTATCTTATGCTTCACTGCTGTCCTGTGTTTTTTTGTGACAGATTGCAGGGCTTCTGTCCCTGTACTGGATAAGTGGCCAGAAGATAGATGG